>NC_044310.1:203307617-203915839 GCF_007474595.2 Lynx canadensis
TGTCACTTGTAAATTTACCCACTGTGGTGGGTAAGTGGTAATGGGGAGGAGGAAGACTAAATAGAACATTTAACAGTAACCCTTTCTTCTACTCCCCCTTGTCAGGCCTTGGAATGTTAGAACAGAGATGGAGAAAGGGCATTTCAGGATATGAAAAGGGAAAGGAAGGCGCTGCAGAGAGCGGGCTGCCTTATTTGCCTGGAGTTGTCTCTGTTAGCAATAACCCCCCAACTAGAAGAAGACCTTCAAAAATTCCTTTGGCTTCTAACATCTGGTTAAGTCAACTGCACAGCAGGACGAAATCTGCTTGATGAAGTTGGCCCGAGCCCTGCATTTTTCCGTTAGTTCTCCTCCTGGTCTGTCCGTGTGAAAGCTTTTTGGGGTGTTTAACCACCTGGTGACAGATGTGGAGATTTAACAACTTTCAGCCCCTGGATTTTCTTTAAAAATTTTTTTGTTTTTCAACGTTTATTTATTTTTGAGAGACAGAGCACAAGCGGGGGAGCGGTAGAGAGAGAGAGAGAGAGAGAGAGAGAGAGAGAGACAGAATCCAAGGTAGGCTCCAGGTTCTAAGCTGTCAGCACAGAGCCTGATGCAGAACCCATGCTCAAACTCAGGAACTGTGAGATCGTGATCTGAGCCTGTGCTTAACCGACTGGGCCACCCAGGCGCCCCTTAGGCCCCCTGATTTTCTTGATGACATAAAGAGACTCTTCTGGTGTCACTCATCTGATCCAGCTTGTCTTAAGATCATATAGAAATTCCTTTCTGTCACACTCCCCACTCCCCCCCCCCACCCCGATCATAATGCTGTGGTTGATTAGCCTGATTATCAAGGCCCATCAGCTCCATGCTCTTAGTTAAGTGATACCCGCCATGAACCACAAAGCAGAGCTTTGCAGGGTTAGTTGAGTGTGTTATTACAATGATTTCATTTAATAAACCTCCGTCAGCATCTTAATCCTTAGTCAAGAATAAGCATGAGAATCCTTGTTAGCCATGATTAGGTGACATCGATGGTTAACAACATTTTCTCATTCCACAGGATTCATTTTCATTAAAAGTCTAAATTGATTTGAAGAAAAAAAATTCCAACAAAAGCACCTGATTGATGGTGACTTTATGAGCTTTCATGATGAAGGCCTGTTGTAAGGAAACTGTTTCAATGGCTCTGATGATTTTACATTTGGGTTTATGCTGGGATCTCTTTCCTGTATGGTTTCCAATCCTTCAGCCTCCTCTTCTGCCTTACCTGTGCTTGGGTCCTGTCCATCAAACTTAGCTAGGTGTTCTCTGCATGTGTGCCCTCTCCTAATGGTGCAGAATATTCCCCAGACGGGGTGATATCAGGAATGGTTTTCTGTCTTCCCTCTTGGTAGGCTCTGAGGTAGAGCCGTGTTGGCTTCTTGGCCGTGGCCAGGGTTCTGGTCAGACTGGTGGATTCAGATCTGACTTTGAGTGCCTTTCACCCACCTGCCCCCTGCTGGGAGCTCTGCCATTGTGTCCCCAACCCCAGACAGTGCCAGGTACAGAGTAAGCCCTCATGCACGTCTGAGGAATGAAAGAATGAGGGACCGAGGGTCCCAGTTTCCAAATACACCGCTGTTGTCTCTTCTTTCTTGAGAGTTGTGCTCATCTGGGTCCTGGGAGAAGCAGGAGCTGAGAAAGGATTAAACACGTGAGGATTTCATTAAGGAAAATGTCTACATGTGGAGGAATGGGGAGAGAGTTGGACAGTCTGGGAAGGCTGTCAGACAGCGAAGCAAGGATCCCCTGAGCGAAGGAGTGGGAGAGAGAAAGGTGGGTGGTTGCATCCTAGCCTGTTGAGCAAACAAAAAAAGTTTTAGCAAGGATGCTAGGGAGTCTTAGAGCCAAGCTGGCTGCCACCCTAGGAAGGACCTGCCTTGGCATCCTGGCTACTCTCAGTCATTGGCAGGGGGCAGCCTGTGGGAAGTGTGGCCTTGGTGCAAAGGTGGCACTATATTTCTGAGCACAACAGCTGGGGCCCTTGGCAAATTCTACAACTTGGATTGGACGTCTGTGAGGGTCCTTCCCATGGTTGCCCAGAGCCAATGGGCAGAGCTAAGCCAAATGCCACTGACCAGTACCTGCCTCTGGGTCTGCCTTCTGTTTGGCTATGGATGCTTCCTGTCTCGGTAATACTCATCTGTAGGCATCTGCGGTTCACTGCTAGGCCTTGTTGCCCATGAGGCCACTCATTGTACAGGACCTACTGCTGCTGTTGCCCCGGATCCTCCACACCTTCTTGTTGTTGAAGGTGCCATGTTAATTCTCTGTGGGAGACATGAGTCATTCTGCCAGTGAGATCCAGGGACAGGGAGAGGGCTGTGATGTTGGAGCAGGATTGCAGAGGGCCTTGGGTGCTGTGCTGAGGAGGTCAGATGTCCTATGAAGGTAGTGGGAAGCCACTGAAGAGTTTTTAGCATGGAGAACACTATGGTCAGATTTATGAATAAGAAAAACAACTCTGGCAGGCAGGATGAATTGCTTGGGGAGGGAAGTTGCAGGGAGGAGAAGGAAGCAGAGTTGGGAAGATACTGCAATCATTTGGTTAAGCTGATGGGTGAAAAGGAGCACCTGTATCACCTCCTCTATCTGTAACTTCCAGCTACCCCACTGAGGCCTCATCCTTTTCCTCTCTGCCTAGGACACCACACCTAGGAGAGCCTTTCTGGATTGCCCCACCTAGGACTGGTCAGGACCCTGATAACTACTTTCTCTCTTTTCTTTCCCTGGCACCAGCTAAACTAGTTGGTATAATAGTTTTGTTCAAGATCAATTCTGTTCATCTGCGGTTATTTATACCCCCACTGTTGGGGGGAGAAAATCACCCCTGTAGCTCATGCTGTGGGAGGCAGGCTCAGCCAACATATGTGCACATTCATGGCTCCTCACTGGTGGGGAGTTAGTGCTTCATGCCTTGCTTTGATCTTTATTTTCACTGTAGTTGTATTCCATTTGCTCTACTAACTCTTCCTTAATCTTTCTGCTTCCTTTCTTTCTGGAATTTCTTCGTGGAAGGTGAGATCTCACTTATTCTCAGTGGTTGTAGATGATCTCTTCTTGAGGAGGGAGTGTTTCACATGGCCACACAAACATTCTATTTCAAGAACCTAACCCCTGCTGTTCTCCCCGACCCCCCACCCCCCCCCCCCGCCAGCTTTCCCCCTTTGTCTTTTAATACATTCACACCCAAGTTTATCAGAAGAGGGCACTCTCTATAGAAAGAGGAACTCCTGGACTTTCCAGTTCCAACTCTTGTCTCTGGAGGTTTGTCTTCTTGGGAGGCTGTTACTGCATCATGTCTCATGAGCCCCTGAGTTCTCTTCCCTGATTACCAAGAGAAGACACAGCTCTTTCCCTAAAGCACAGCTGAGACCAGACTGGTATGTGATTTAGACATTATCACTCATTTGTTGGGTTATACACAGAGCTACCTATTGTGGGTGGCCAGCTGGGGCTGGGGCTGGATCAACTCTGTCTCTAGTACCCATCTTTGTAGTCCCCAGCTGGTAACCCTATTTCCCCATCTCATATCCAGAAGCCCCAGAATCTCTACATTACTTAAAATCTAGCCTAAGAGAGCTACATAGGAAGGAAGCCCCTGCCTCTAATTTCAAACATATCTACCGAATTTTAAGGTCCTGTCCTAGGACCCGTGGCTTTATGAAGGGTCCGTCCTTTTTATGTATGTATGCATGTATGTATGTATGTATGTATGTATTTTTGAGAGAGAGAGAGAGACAGAGACAGAGACAAGGAGACAGAGACAGAGAGACAAAGACAGAGACAGAGAGACAGAGGGCATGAGTGGGGGAGGGGCAGAGAGAGAGGGAGACACAGAATCAGAAGCAGGCTCCAGGCTCTGAGCTGTCAGCACAGAGCCTGATGCAGGGCTGGAACCCACAAACTGTGAGATCATGACCTGAGCTGAAGTCGGATCCTTAACCAGCTGAGCCACCCAGATGCCCCGTGAAGGGACTGTCCTTTAAAGACCCCACACTACCACTCACAGCTCTACGGTCTCACACCGCGGTCAGACAAGGGAATCTAAGCAGAACACGGTCACCCAACGACCTTCTGCAGAGACACTTGCTGGAGGCTGTTTAACCACAGCATCATGATCTCCTGTCCTGTACCTCATGGTGCTCACACTTCAGCCTGAGCCATTTGTTAAATGTGGATTTCTGGGTTTTGGCTCCAGAAATTCTGATTCAGTAGGTCTGAGATGTTCTAGTGATGAGCCTAATGCAGCTTAAGCTCACAATTTGGTTTCTCTAAGCTTGTGTGTCTGGCTCTGTGCTCGTATTTAGCAGGAATGGCTCAACTGTGCACTGGATTTAGCTTCCAAAGAGAAATTTAGAGGCCAAGATCAGGGGTGAAGAACAATTGAAAATTGGAAAATAAGAGTGTGGTGTTTGCATCTAAATCCAGGGAACTATGGGAAGATCTTGTGTTTACAGCTACTGCTTGGGTATTGTATTTCCCATTTGGAATCTCAATCTTAAAGTTGATACCCTGTGAAAGAAGTTTTCAGTAGGGAGAAAAGGGAGATGTGATTTGGGGAGTCAAATGTGATGTCTAGGTTTTAGGGTTTTGCACTAAATTTGATATTCACTGTACTGAAGAGAATCCCTGTTCTTGAATTAGAATGAATCTGTTTGGTGCAAACCCACATCCTATAAGTACCAGTATATTTGTGTTTTCAAATACCCTGAATAAAAGACTAACAATATCAGGAATAGCAGTGAACAGCTTTGTGAACTTCTTTTAAAAAAAATGTTTATTTATTTTAAGGGGGAAGGGGCAAAAGAGAGGGAGAGAGAAAATCCCAAGCCGTCTCCACAAGGTCAGTGAGGAGCCTGATGTGGGCTTGATCCCACGAACTGTGAGATCATGATCTGAGCCAAAATCAAGAGTTGGATGCTTAACCGACTGAGCTACCCAGGCACCCCAACCTTGTAAGCTCTTTAATGCAATTAATTAATTAATAAATTGCTAACAATCTAAATGAGACATGCATCTATAGCTGGTGTGAACATAAAGCTGCTGAAATACAAATTTACTGTTTTCAAATTGGCATTTTCTAATGAAAAACAAATTGCTTTATGTAGAATGTTTACTTAATTGTATTTGCACTAATGGTATTTTATCTGAATTATCTGGCATGTGAAGGAAAGGAACTAGGTTCTAAGTTGAGAAAAAAGAATAATAGGGGGAGGCTCAGTCAGTTGAGCATCTGACTCTTCATTTTGGCTCAGGTCATGATCCCAGGGTGGTGCAATTGAGCCCTGTGTTGGGGTCTGTGATGAGCATGGATCCTGCTTAAGATTCTCTCCCTCTGCCCCTCTGCCCCCTCTCCCCAACTTGTGTGCTCTCTCTTTCTCAAAAAAAAAAAAAAAAAAAAAAAAAAAAAAAAAAAAAAAAAGAAGAAGAATGGGGAGAGTTTCTACAATAAATTGCATGGAGAAGACTCATCAATTTTACTCTACATTCACTATACAGAACATTTAAAAAAATACAGCCTATATATAGCAGTATGCTCTACTGGAGCATAAATACTTTAAATCTGTATTTTCTCTCTGTTCTAGCAAGAGACGGTTAGAAAGATACCTAAAGATACCTTGGTTGTCTTAAGGAGAATAAATCTTGTCTTTAAAAAAAATTTTTTTTAATGTTTTTATTTGTTTTTGAAGGAGAGAGAGAGAGAGACAGAGCATGAGCAGGGAGGAGCAGAGAGAGAGGGAGACACAGAATTCCAGGCTCTAAGCTGTCAGCACAGAGCCCGATGCGGGGCTCGAACTCACAAACTGCGAGATCATGACCTGAGCCGAAGCCGGATGCTTAGCCGACTGAGCCACCCAGGCACCCCAATAAATCTTGTCTTAAGGAGAATTGCTCACAATACCCCCTATCCCACCCTCATGAGATCTGGGACCCCTGTAGACAATTGAGAAAGGTGATGGAGTAGTTCCATTTTCCAGACATTTTGGGGCCAGGGTCTGGGAGGAGAAACAAATAACATCATGGGAGGAGGCTTGAGGAAGAGAAGGTGCTCTGGGTCTATGAGACAGTGAAAGCTGAGCCCACCTGGTCTGGGTTCCAGGGCTGGCTTTCAGACCAGGAAGTGGGGGAGGATGGGAGCAGAAAGAGAGTGCTGTGATAATGGGCATCCTGCCACCTGGCACCGTGTTCTTAGCTTCTCTCCCACCTGCTAGGGCTCTGCTCCCCGGGCTCTCAGGAGCCCTTGCAGGCAGTGATACGCACTAACTCGGCTGGGGAGGGGGGCTCAAGTGACCATACTTTGAAGACAAGATGAAGCATGAAAGTGCCCCCTGAAATGTGGCTGAATCAGAAAGGCTGGCCCTCTCCTTAACGTAAGGCTTCCTTGTGGCACAAGGGAATGACCACTGTTAGTCATTAAGATAAAGTCCAGTAGACTTTCCTCAGGGCCTTTGACATAGGAAAGTCTCATCTGTTTGGGGTGGATCTTGGGTGGTCCTGCCTGGTGGGGAATAGGGGGCAGGAGATGGGGGAGGAAGAGCAGTCAAGGATACCAAAATAAATTTACTTGTCACACTGGGATTACTGCTTACTCATCTGCTGAAATCTGGATGGGTCCCATCATTGTTCCTGCTTCTCCTGGTTTGCTAGAACTCCCCCAGGGCACATTTTAAAATACGGAAATCAGGTGCGTTATCCTTTAGGCTTGGTTTCATAAAAATTAATTATGGGAAAAATATATGCTGTGACGTGCTCTTTTTATCCCACTGGGAGAGGAATCTTTGTAGTACTTTCTCTTGTGAATAGAACTCAATAATTCTCCTTTGTGTAGTAAAATGGTATTATAGTCATGCTAGATCGTGGTATTGCATGTAATTACAAGCCTGTTGAGTTCTGCATTTAAGCCCAGTTTGGGGGGCTGTGGAGCTCAGCTTTTTTCAATCACACAGGATTAAACTTGGCATTCAAGTTTTTGTATAAAGCTGGTGCTAGCTGGTTAATGTGCATTTTGACCCCTAGTGTGAAGAAAAATTAATTCCATTCGGGGTGCTCAGCCAGCACGCACTGGTGGTGGACTAGGGTTGTGGAAAAGATGGTGTCCTTTCTGATTCAGGACTCATGCCTGATTGGTTCGTATTCATGTCATACCAGCAATCGAATATTGCCTCTGACTTGTATCTCTACCTTTGTTCTCTGTAGTTTGGATTACTGAGATGTGAGCCAAGATATCTTGTCCAGCCTTGAAATTAAGTGCCAACTGACATGTCTAAAATTTATGGGCAACTGATGAAGTGCAATGGATTTATAAGAAGCTACCTCCGGGCTTCATCAGATGAAGCAACGGAATACTGTTGAAATAACTGTTTTATTTATAGCCCATTAAATTTTTAATGGGCAAACTTCCAAACTGGAGTTGGTAATACCTGAGACTATAGGTCAATAACATCCTGGGGCTATAGTCAACTTGACTATAGATCAAATGTGACCATTTCTCCCTGGGGTCCAGGGTAGTACACATGTACACATGCTCACTGGTCTAACCAGATCTTCCTCCTCCGTGACTCTGTGATGGGTCAATTCTTGTGGAGCTGGGCAGGTAAGATCTCCATAAAGTTGATCTCTGGGTTTCCCTGAAGTTCTTAGTTCTGAGTGTTGTCCCCTGTGCTGAGTTTCTGAGACATACTATTCTGCCCAGAAGGGCTGAGATTTGGGAAAAAGATGGGGAAGGGTAAGAATCTTCGGGATTTATGTAACAGTGGTGAAATTGGAGATTGCACTTCTCTTGTCCAATTTCCCCAGGGCCATTGTAAACTTTTCTTGCCTATGCAAAGTCAGCCATGTGTTGTAGACCTGTCCTGACCTACCATTCCAAACATGTAATTATGACTTATGTTCATAATAATGATAAGTAGGATAAAAGCTGTCATGTAGTGAAGCAGTGGCCCTGTGCCAACTCCAGGACTAGTGGTTTCACATACATTATTTCACTTAATTTTTAGAACAACAGCCCTGTAAGTAGTAATTACTTCCCACTTCTTATAGATAAATACCCTGAGGCTCTGAGAGATTTGGTACCTTGCCCCAGTTTACTCAGCCTACCTCTGTCCAGCACCAAAGCTCACAGTCTATCTTTGCCGCCATTTGACCTCCCAGAGAAACAAAATGGTCTCATTTGGCCACTGCATTTTCTAAAATGAGATCTGGGTAAGTGTTTCATGTGCTCCAACTTTGTATGCAAAGTTCATATTTCCTTTAAAATTCCTCTGCTCACTCTCTAGTCAAGGTTATCTTGGACGCAGAAATTTCTTCAAATATTCAGACCACCTGTCACCAATGGAATGTTCTGAACCTTGACAGTCTCTGCAGTGTCCTCCCCTTGCATGAAAATAGCTTTATCTGGCTTATAATTAGAAGTGAAATAATTTTAAATGGCTTCCACACTACTCAGCTTTCAAAGAGGTTCCAGTTACATATAACTTCACATAAACATAATCAGAGGCCAGAGCTGGAGAGCACAGTTCCTGCCTCCTAATTGGCATGAAGCAGAGACATCTGCTCTGCATGAAGCCTGGGTCAGGCTGCCCCTCTCATCTGTGACCTCCTGCGGTTGGGAGGGACAGACCCTGGATTGCATAAAGATTTCACAGGGACATTGAAAAATGGGATGGAATCAACTTGAACAGAAAATCACATGGGTTTGAATCCTTCCTTAACCATCAGTAATCATTTTGGGATTGATAGCCTATCTTATAAAATCAATGTTTGCTTTCCAGAGGTAGAATTTCTTACCTCAGTTGCAAGTCCAAACAATTTCGCTTATAAGGCTTTGGCAGAGATGACCCTGATATGATTCTAACTGCTTTTCTTATTTAAGATGAATTTTTCAAATTGGAGGATATGTAACATGACATTTATTCAGTACTTTTCATCTCACCCTTCCCCTCCATCTCCTTGACACACACACACACACACACACACACACACACAGAGCCTTTATTATTATTATTATTATTATTATTATTATTATTATTATATTTACTAAATTCCAAAACTGGATGGGGGTTTTGGAGGTGGGAAAATTGTGCAAGCTACAGGGCCTGGGGCTATGGTTTCTCTTGAAACTGTCATTGGTTTTCCAGAAGTCCAGTTATTCCAAATGTACGTAGAACGCAAAGGCCCTGAAATTGTTGAGTTTCTGAGTAAGGCTGCTTAGAGCTGAAAGTTCCTTTGCATGAGGTCTAGAGGCATGATATGTGCTCAGGAGAGAGACAGACAGAGGATTCTTTTAGAACCTTCACCTAGGGTTCTAGAACCCCTGCTCACAGCATTTCTCTCTGTTCTTAGCAAGTCTAATTTTTTTTAAATTGGTAACAACAATACATCTTTGTTTCTAACTCAATTATGCTGGGTACACTGTGGTTCTGTTCTACATTCCAGAATATAAGCTGGAAAAACACCAGCTACCCATAATATAGGTGTCTCATGGCAAAAAAAAAAAAGGGCAATAAGCAAGCTACAAAATGGCCTTTATACATCTGCATTTTCTGCATAAGCCTAGCATACATGCCTTTCTTTTCTTTTTAATTTTTAATTTTAATTGTTTTAAATTTTTATTTTTTAAATTTATATCCAAGTTAGTTAGCATATAGTACAATAATGATTTCAGGAGTAGATTACTTAGTGCCCCTTATCCATTTAGCCCATCCACCCCTCCCACAAACCCTCCACTAGCCCTCTGTTTGTTTGTTTGTTCTCCATATTTAAGAGTCTCTTACGTTTTGTTCCTCTCCTTGTTTTTATATTATTTTTGCTTCCCTTTCCTTGTGTTCATCTGTTCTGTGTCTTAAAGTCCTCATATGAGTGAGGTCATATGATATGTGTCTTTCTCTGACTAATTTCACTTAGCATAATACCCTCTAGTTCCATCCACATAGTTGCAAATGGCAAAATTTCATTCTTTTTGATTGCCGAGTAACACTCCATTGTGTGTGTGTGTGTGTGTGTGTGTGTGTGTGTGTGTGTGTGTGTATACCACATCTTCTTTATCCATTCATCTGTCAATGGACATTTGGGCTCTTTCCATACTTTGGCTATTGTTGATAGTGCTGCTATAAACATTGGGGTGCATGTGCCCCTTTGAAACAGCATACCTGTACCCCTTGGATAAATATCTAGTAGTGCAATTGCTGGGTTGTAGGGTAGTTCTATTTTTAGTTTTTTAAGGAACTTCCATATTGTTTTCCAGAGTGGCTGCACCAGTTTGCCTTCCCACCAGCAGTGCAAAAGAGATCCTCTTTCTCCACATCCTTGCCAACATCTGTTGTTGCCTGAGTTGTTAATGTTAGCCATTCTGACAGGCATGAGGTGGTATCTCATTGTGGTTTTGATTTGTATTTCCCTGATGATGAGTGATGTTGAGCATTTTTTCATGTGTTGGTTGGCCATCTGGATGTCTTCTATGGAGAAGTGTCTATTCATGTCTTTTGCCCATTTCTGCACTAGATTATTTGTTTTTTGGGCGTTGAGTTTGATAGGTTCTTTATAGATTTTGGATACTAACCCTTTATCTGATATGTCATTTACAAATATCTTCTCCCATTCTTTCGATTGCCTTTTAGTTTTGTTGATTGTTTCCTTCACTGTGCAGAAGCTTTTTATTTTGATGAGGTCCTGATAGTTCATTTTTGCTTTTGTTTCCCTTGCCTCTGGAGACGTGTTGAGTAAGAAGTTGCTGCGGCCAAGATCAAAGAGGTTTTTGCCTGCTTTCTCCTTGAAGATTTTGATGGCTTCCTGTCTCACATTTAGGTCTTTCATCCATTTTGAGTTTATTTTTGTGTATGGTGTGAGAAAGTGGTCCAGGTTCATTCTTCTGCATGTCGCTGTCCAGTTTTCCCAGCACCACTTCTGCAGAGACTGTCTTATTCCATTGGATATTCTTTCCTGCTTTGTCAAAGATTAGTTGGCCATATGTTTGTGGGTCCATTTCTGGGTTCCCTATTCTGTTCCATTGATCTGAGTGTCTGTTTTTGTGCCAGTACCATAGTCTTGATGATTACAGCTTTGTAATATAGATTGAAGTCTGGGATTGTGATGCCTCCAGGTTTGTTGTTTTTTTTTTTTTTTTTTTTTTTTTTTTTTTTTTTTCAAGATTGCTTTGGCTATTCGGGGTCTTTTCTGGTTCCATACAAATTTTAGGATTGTTTGTTCTAGCTGTGTGAAGAATGCTGGTGTTATTTTGATAGGTATTGCATTGAGTATGTATATTGCTTTGGGTAGTACTGACATTTTAACAATATTTGTTCTTCCTATCCAGGAGCATGGAATATTTTTCCATTTTTTTGTGTCTTCTTCAATTTCTTTCATAAGCTTTCTATAGTTTTCAGTGTATAGATTTTTCACCTCTTTGGTTAGATTTATTCCTAGGTATTTTATGGTTTTTGGTGCAATTGTAAATGGGATTGATTCCTTGATTTCTCTTTCTGTTGATTCATTGTCGGTGTATAGGAATGCAACTGATTTCTGTGCATTGATTTTATATCCTGCCACTTTGCCAAATTCATGAATCAGTTCTAGCAGTTTTTTGGTGGAATCTTTTGGGTTTTCTGTATAGAGTATCGTGTCATCTGTGAAGAGGGAAAGTTTGATCTCCTCCTGAGTGATTTGGATGCCTTTTATTTCTTTGTGTTGTCTGATTGCTGAGGCTTAGACTTCCAATACTATGTTAAATAACAGTGGAGAGAGTGGACATCCCTGTCTTGTTCCTGACCTTAGTGGGAAAGCTCTCTGTTTTTCCCCATTGAGGATGATATTAGCGTTGGGTTGTTCATATATGGCTTCTTTGATCTTGAGGTACCATCCTTCTATCCCTACTTTCTGAAGGGTTTTTATCAAGAAAGGATGCTGTATTTTGTGAAATACTTTCTCTGTATCTATTGAGAGGATCATATGGCTCTTGTCCTTTCTTTTATTGATGTGATGAATCACATTGATTGTTTTGCAGACATTGAACCAGCCCTCCATCCCAGGTATAAATCCCACTTGGTCATGGTGAATACTTTTTTTAATGTATTGTTGGATCTGTTTGGCTAATATCTTGTTGAGGAATATTGCATCCATGTTCATCAGGGAAATTGGTCTATAGTTCTCCTTTTTAGTGGGGTCTCTGTCTAGTTTTGGAATCAAGGTAATGCTGGCTTCAAAGACAGAGTTTGGAAGTTTTCCTTCCATTTCTATTTTTTGGAATGGCTTCAAGAGAATAGGTGTTAACTCTTCCTTAAATGTTTGGTAGGATTCCCCTGGAAAGCATCTGGCCCTGGACTCTTGATTTTGGGAGATTTTTGATTACTAATTTGATTTTATTACTGGTTATGGGTCTGTTCAAATTTTCCATTTCTTCCTGTTTCAGTTTTGGTAGTGTATCTGTTTCTAGGAATTTGTTCATCTCTTCCAGATTGCCCATTTTATTGGCATATAATTGCTCATAATATTCTCTTATTATTGTTTTTATTTCTGCTGTGTTGGTTGTGATCTCCCCTCTTTCATTCTTGATTTTACTTATTTGGGTCCTTTACTTTTTCCTTTGATCAAACTAAAGAGTGGTTTATGAATTCTGTTAATTATTTCAAAGAACCAGCTTCTGGTTTCACTGATCTCTTTTACTGTTTTTTTTTTTTTTTTTTGGTTTTGATAGCATTAATTTCTGCTCTAATCTTTATTAGTTCCTGTCTTCTGCTGGTTTTGGGTTTTATTTGCTGCTCTTTTCCCAGGGATATAAGGTGTAAGTTTAGGTTGTATATGTGAGACCTTTCTTCCTTCTTTAAGGAAGGCCTGGATTGCTATATACTTTCCGCTTATGACCGTCCTTGCTGCATCCCAGAGGTTTTGGGCGGTGGTGTTATCATTTTCATTGGCTTCTATGTACTTTTTAATTTTCTCTTTAACTTCTTGGTTAACCCATTCATTCTTTAGTAGGATGGTCTTTAGTCTCGAAGTATTTGTTACCCTTAAAATTTTTTCTTGTGGTTGATTTTGAGTTTCATAGCATTGTGGTCTGAAAATATGCATGGTATGATCTCAGTCTTTTCGTACTTGTTGAGGGCTGATTTGTGTCCAGTATGTAGTCTGTTTTGGAAAACATTCCATGTGCACCGGAGAAGAATGTATATTCCACTGCTTTAGGATGAAATGTTCTGAATATATCTGTTAAGTCCCTCTGGTCCAATGTGTCATTCAAAGCCATTGTTTCCTTATTGATTTTTTGTTTAGATGATCTGTCCATTGCTGTCAGTGGGGTTTTGAATTCCTGTACTATTATGGTATTATTATCAATGAGTTTCTTTATGTTTGTCATCAAGTGATTTATATTTTTGGGTGTTTCCACATTTGTTAGGGTCTTTTGCAATTGTTTACAATTGTTTAGGTCTTCATGGTGGATAGACCCCTTAATTATGATATAATGACCTTCTTCAACTCTTGTTACAGTCTTGATTTTAAAGTCTAGATTGTATGATATAAGTATGGCTACTCCAGCTTTCTTTTGTCGACCATTAGCATGATAGATGGTTCTCCAACCCCTTACTTTCAATCTGAAAGTGTCTTTAGGTCTAGAGTGGGTCTCTTGTAAACAGCATATAGATGGATCTTGTTTTCTTATCCATTCTGTTACCCTGTGTCTTTTGATTGAAGCATTTAGTCCATTGACATTTAGAGTACTGACAGATATGAATTTATTGCCATTATGTTGCCTGTAGAGTTGGAGTTTCTGGTGGTGTTCTCTGGTCCTTTATAATCTTCATTGCTTTTGATCTTTATTTATTTATTTATTTTTCATCTTTTCTCCCCTCAGAGAGTCCCCCTTAAAATTTCTTGTGGGGCTGGTTTAGTGGTCATGAACTCCTTTAATTTTTGTTTGTCTGGGAAACTTTTAATCTCTCCTTCTCTTTTGAAGGACAGACTTACTGGATAAAGAATTCTTGATTACATATTTTTCTGATTCAGTACATTGAATATATACTGCCACTCCTTTCTGGTCTGCCACGTTTCTGTGAATAGGTCTGCTGCAAACCTGATCTGTCTTCCCTTGTAGGTTAAGGACTGTTTTTTCCCTTGCTGCTTTCATGATTCTTTCCTTGCCTGAGTATTTTGTGAATTTGACTATGATATGCCTTATTGATGGTCAGTTTTTGTTGAATCTCATGGGAGTTCTATGTGCTTCCTGGATTTTGATGTCTGTGTCTTTCCCCAGGTTAGGAAAGTTTTCTGCTATGATTTGCTCACATAACCCTTCTACCCTTTTTCTCTCTCTTCATCTTCTGGGACCCCCTGTGATTCTTATGTTGTTCCTTTTTAATGAGTCACTGATTTCTCTAATTCTTAAATCATGATCTTTTGCCTTAGTCCCCCTCTTTTTTTTCTGCTTCTTTATTTTCCATAAGTTTGTCCTCTATATTGCTGATTCTCTGCTCTGCCTTATCTATCCTTGCCTCCTTGGCATCCATTTGAGATTGCAGCTCAGTTATAGCATTTAAAAAAAATGTTTATTTATTTTTGAGAGAGAGAGAGAGAGAGAGAGAGAGACAGAGCATGAGTGGGGGAGGGGCAGAGAGAGAGGGAGACACAGAATCTAAAGCAGGCTCCAGGAACCAAGCTGTCAGCACAGAGTGCGATGTGGGGCTTGAACTCACGGACCGTGAGATCATCACCTGAGCCAAACTCGGATGCTTAACCAACCGAGCCACCCAGGTACCCAGCATTTTTTATTTCATCCTGACTAGCTTTACTTCTTTTGTCTCAACAGAAAGGGATTCTAATCTATTTTCAACTTCAGCTATATTCTTATTATCATGATTCTAAATGATTCTAAATTCTGGTTCAGCCATCTTGCTTGTATCTGTGTTGGTTAAGTCCTGGCTGTTGCTTCTTCCTACTCTTTCTTTTGGGGTGAATTCCTTCATTTCATCATTTTGACGGGAGAAAAGGAATTAATGAGGTAAAAAAAATTAAAATTAAAAAATTAAAATTAAAAAATTAAAAACAATACACACACATACACACAAATCAAATAAACGATGCTAGATCCTAGGTGTGTTTTGGTCTTGGTGTCTAAAGGGGCTTGATAGATTAGAGAAAAAAGGGGAAAGAAAAAAAAGGAAATCGTTTGACAATTGGAAAAAATGAATACACTGAAATAGAATAAAATGAAATGATGGGAAATAGAATTTGAAAAAATTTACACAAAAGTAAAATATATAGTAGAAAAAAACTAAAGAAAAATATTTTTAATAAAAATTGAAAATAAAAATCAATTTTTTCTCTTTCTGTATTTAAGAAAAAGAAAAGAAACAAAAAGAGAGGGAAAAAAAAAGAAAATTGAATAGATGGACCAGTGAACAGACTGAAATACGATTGAAATTACTTCGTTTTCCCCTACAGGTGAAGCCATGAGGTGCCGTATAGTCTGTAAATCAAGCAGGCAGAGAAATTTGTGTTTTTGAAGAGCGAGGTTGGCCCACTTCGGCAAGGCTTAGTGTAATGGCTCCGTTCTCCACTAGATGGCGCTGCTTAGCTTACTGGGGTGGAGTGTTTTGGCACGTGTAGGTGCCTATGCGCATGCACAAGAGCGGCAAAAATGGCGTCACCCAGGTATCCAGTCTCTAGCGTGGGAACTCTGTTCTTCCTGGTCAGCAATCTTGCACCTGTCCTTTGTCTTCGGCTTCCATTCACTCCTGGCTTTTACACGGTCTGTGACCAAGCCCCAGGCGGCACCTCCCTCCCGAGTTTTATCTCAGATGCGGCTGTTTTTCCCGACCCCTTACTTCTGAGGGACTGCGGCTTTGACCCATTCCGTCCCTCTGCGGGAGGGTCTCACTGAGCGATGGCCGGGTGTCAGCTGCATCCAGGAATGGACCCTGCTGCTGTCATCGACCAGAGACTGTGGCTGGGTGTCAGCCCGCCCCAGAAAAAAGTTCATGTGATTGTGTCGCAGCAGCGTTTCAGGGATTATGGAAAATCACAGCACACCTCTGGCACCAGGCTTCACCCCCAACGACCTTGTTCCAGCACCAGCGAATGTGGTTGTTTTCCAGGGTCCAGTGGGGGAGCCACACAGCCTCTACCAGATGTCCTCCCAGCAGGGGAACCACCTCTCCCCGTGTGGCCCCAAGACCTCTGGACTCCACTCTGCTCCTGGGGATTCGACCTTCCCACCAGAGCACCACCAGGTATTGAGCTGCGGAGTTTCAGACTCTGTGCTCCCTCTGTTTATAGAGTCTTAATGGAATTTAAACCCTCTCCTTTCCACTTTCTCCCTTTTTAATTCAGTCCCTGCGGCTGTTTCCACTTTTCCACTTTCTCTCCAGCTGCTTTTGGTGGGGGTGCTTTTCGCCTACTCTCTCCCCATCTCCTGTTCTCTCTCCACAAGCAAAAACAGCTACTTGCCCTCCGCAGCTTCTCTCTCCCCCAGTTCACCTCTCTGCACCACGTACCTGCTGCGTTCTGTGGTTCAGGTTGTGCAGATTGTTGTGTTAATCCTCAGATCAGCTTTCTAGGTGTGCAGGATGGTTTTAGTGTTGATCTGGCTATATTTCATGGATGTGAGACACACAAAAACTTCCAGGCTGTTCTGCCATCTTGGCTCCTCCCCCTAAATTTTTTTTTTATGTTTATTCATTTTTGAGAGAGGGAGCACAAGCAGGGTAGGGGCAGAGAGAGAGGGGGACAGAGGATCCCAAGCGGGCTCTGCATTGACAGCAGAGAGCCCAACGTAGGGCTAGAACTCACAAACCCCGAGACTGTGATCTGAGCTGAAGTTGGACGCTCAACCGACTGAGTCACCCAGGTGCCCCTCGGCAAGTCTAAATTCTGTCCATTCTTTGTATGATGGTTTGGGGCCATATCTTCTCCACAGATTCTTTTTGCCAAGTCTAGTCTGCATTGATTCTGTCAATTAGTTAATGTCATACATTTTAATTTAATATTGGAATGAGTAGCTATGCCTGCAAGGTGTTGGTCTAGATATGTTCTGTGGGGCCGCAAAGATAAACCAGATTTCACTTCTTCCCTGAAGAGTTTATAGTCTACCAAGTTAGTATAGCAGAGGATGGGCAGGGACTCAAGTAACCAAGCAGTTACTATTTGGTACACTAAAGTAGAAAGTGATACAATGCAAAGAAAGAGGATATGAGGAAATTCCCCCAAATTCCCTGAAAGGGTTCTCTCCAGTTTGAGGGTTCCTTGAGATACACGATGTCTACCTGAGCCAGGAGAAGTCTGCTTTGGATTTCTATTTGTCTTTATTTCCTAGTTGCTGGGAAGAGGGCCTTCAAGGCAGATGTTGACAGCCGGTGTAAAATGGGATGGGCAGTTTGGTAAGCCTTACCTGTAGGAATGAAAGGGAAAGGCAGGAGTCCAGTGGTGCTTATGGCATCCAGCTCAACAAGATGTAAGGACCAGCAAGCAGGGCGGAACAGTCAGAGAGGCTGGTGAGCTTCCATAAAGCCTGTGACTTGTCTCACATTTATTATATTTGTTACCTCCTCCTCCCTAAGGTTTTCCTTCTGGGGATTTAGGGATTAAGGGTAAAGCCCTTTAGCAAGTGGGCTCAGTGCCTCTGTCTCTAGGAGCAGGGAGGAGGGAGAGTCTGAGGAGGCTGGGCCAGGCAAAGGAGAAGTGTGGGAGTCCACTGGCTAGAAAGAGAATCAAGAGAGAAGGTGAGCAGGCGAGGCCTGGCACCAGTTGGGCAGGAATATGACTTGGCCTCAGCATAGGAAAGCTTCTGGGGTCCCCAACACAAGCAGGGGTGAGTGATAGGGAGGTTCTGGGGTCAGAGAATTACTCTTGGCTTAAGGGATCGAGGCAGGTTGGTCCCATCGGAGGTTGACTGTTACTTGAGCCCTGAAAGACAATCCAGATCGGGCACATGAATTTTAAGGAAAAGAATGAGCGAAGGGCAAGGAAGAATGTGGAGAGGATGTGAAATAGACTCACTGGGTTTGGCTGGGCAAGAAGGGAAGGAGTGAAGGTTAGAATAGAAAGGTAGATTGGGGCCAGATCACGAAAGCTAAGGAGATTGGGCAATGGGGGAGGGTCATCGAAGGCTCTAGGAGGGTGTAAATCTGTGCTTTAGGGAGCTTGATCTGGCAGCCATGTGGGAAGAGAGGTCGATGGGGAGGGAAATCAGGAAGCTGTTGCTCTGAGGTAGGAGAGACTGAGGTAATGCGGTCTGTATCAGGCAGGATTCGTTTCCTCCGTTTATGTCAGTAGCTTTCACAAGTTAAAAGCTTCTTTCTCTCTCATATAAAAGAAGTGGTAGTAAGCAGTCAAGAACTGACGTGTAGCCTCCATAGCTATCAGGGCCCCAGTCTTCTTTAGCTATTTGTCATTCCTAGAGAGACGCTGTTGTTATCAACACCGAGCCAGCAGCAAAACAGAGGAAAGGTGTAGAAGAACATGCCCTTTTAAGGAAACTTCCCAGAAGTTCCCCACCACACTTTTACTTATTTCTCATTGGTTAGAACGTGTCCCATGGCCACACCTAATCGGAGAGGAGTCTGGGAGGTGGAGTTTTTAGCTGGGTGGCCGTATGTTCGGCTAACACTGAGGGTTCTTTTATTAAGGAGAAAATAGGGAAAGGAGGGAGGGGGAAGGCAACTGCGAGACTCTGCGTCAGAGCCTGGATTTAAGTAGCAGCAGAAGGAATGGAGAGGAAAGGGAAAGTATGTGAGACGCTTAGTGACATAATGGCTGGGCTTAACCGCCGATTAGAAATGATATGGGGGTGTCTGGGGGGCTCGGTCAGTTGAGCATCGGCTCTTGGTATTGGCTCAGGTCATGATCTCACGGTGCATGAGTTGGAGCCTTGCGTCGGGTTCTGCGTGGACAGTGCTGTGCTTGTGGTGGCAAAAATAAAGAGAGACACTAGGAATACATAGATTCATATGCTCCTACCCTGTCTTTTCTCTACATTGTTTCCTCTTTCCCTTGAGTATATTTAACTGCTGTGGTGCTCAGTGATAGGTGGTAAAGAAAATGTGTTTAAATGAATTTCACACGTAGGCTTGGAAGAACACTGGAAATGCAGACAACCTGTCCCTTGTTTTGGTCATTGACAATTTCAAGCCTTGGCCAGGGGTGGGCACTGAGCGCAGGCCATGCCTTGTGGGGGCTGGGGGTGGTTCTGGGGGCTGCATCCTCGTAGATTTCCCAGCCCTTTCAGGAAGTAGACTGCCCAGAGCCTATGTTACCAGGTTCAAATGGGGCAAAAGGGGAAGGAAAAGCCAAGCAGGAAGCTTGTGGGGCCCAGAGCCTTGGGTAGCACATGCCTGTGAAAGCCTGGATGCCAAGTTAGGAAGGTGGGCTCTAGACAGATCAAAACAGGGAGCTTTCAGTATGGGGTCTGGGGGGCAGTGGGCAGCTCTGTGCTCCAAGGGCTTGGGGATATAGCTCTAGAAAGGACAGAAGGGATTTGTTTTGTGGCCAAATATAACTTGGAAACAATATCCTCTTGTCTCCTGTTGCTGCTTTGCAGAAAGCATGACTGAGGTCAGGTCTGTGCCAGGGCTGTAGACCAAGAATGGAGTAATGTCTGCAGAAAGAAGAGCAATTAGCAAATTCCTTAATTAGAGCTGGGTTCCTATTTCTCCAGTCAATTCCAATCATTTGCTAGGTTTTAACTTGGCTCCTTTGGCCTGCAGTGTGCATTCATAGAGTGCAGAAAATCAGGGCCTACTGATCTTGGGTAAAGTACGTAAGACCTGGTTTCCCCTTCTATAAAAATATTATCGCAAAAAACTTATTTTCTGAGACTATCGGGATCCATAGAATTAGTACATGAAAGTGTTGGCAAGATCTCAAGTTTATTTATCACGTTACTGATAACGATGCCTTATTAGTCATTAATGCCTGCTAGTAAATGATTCTGTGCTTAAATTTCATGCTTCATTGAATTCCACTGACTTCCATTTCTCACCGAGGTGCTGTTCTGCACTGACACCTGTAATCAAAGCCTGGAGATTTACTTAGGTGCCAAAAGATTAATCTTGACAAAATTCATGAAGTTTCTAATTTTTTCCTGTTCACTGGGCATCAGCCATCATCCTTGGGATGTGACATCCTTCTCTTATTCTGATGGGAATTTGTATTTAAATATATTTTTAGAAAATATCTTGTGGAAAAATACAGTATGTTGACTGTGGAAAAAGTGCTTTCTTTGAACAAAAATTTCACACTGGAATGAACCTCGGTATCTATATCATCTATATGTATATGTATACGTATATCTAATCTATATCTACATCTATAGTTTGGATATATCGTGCCTCCATTTTATTTTATTTTTTTAAAAATGTTTATTTTTGAGAGAGAGAGAGCGGGGAAGGTGCAGAGAAAGAGGGGCACAGAGGATCCAAAGTGGGTTACGTGCTGACAGCAGAGAGACTCATGTGGGGCTAGAAATCACAGACCATGAGATCATAACCTGAGCCAAAATTGGACACTCAACTGACTGAGACACCGAGGTGCCCCATATACTGCCTCCATTTTAGGTTGTTACTGCATACTTCGTCTTCCAGTCCTCATTTCCTTCTTTTCCTGCAACCAAGATCTAATTGCAAGAGAGAACACTCATCTGTAGTTATCCTGTTCTAAAAACACAGAGGAGTAAGATGTAGTTCTGTCCTCAGTAAGCTCACCACCCAGGACAGAAGACACACTCAAAAATAAATAATTATAATATGGTGAGACAAACACCATTAAATAAATAGATATGGGGTACAGAGGTGGCATTTCAACAGGAAGAAGCAAATGCAATTGGTATTTTAGCAGGAAGAAAATGCATTTTGGCATTATCCCCATCTAAATATGCAACCCCAGAACTCATTCATCACTCGGTAAAACTGACTCTCCTTGCTTGCGTTTAATGTTATTTAACAATCCTTTTAATTTCAGAGATTGAGAAGTAATTGGATTTTTATTAGTTCAGTCTCTTCCTTCTTTCATCTCATCGTACTTCTTAATCCCTTGTTTATGTATTTATAATGCAAAACACATTAGGTCATCCTTGCTGCCTCTATTATCTCCAATGATCTTTGCATGTACTGTTTCTGTTTTTTCATTATAAATCTTTAATGTGCATAACTATGTTCCTTTCTTTAAAATCCAACCTTGCCCCATTGGATTTGCAAAGACCTGAAAGTTTGACAATACACTTGTTGGCAAGGCTATGAGGAAACAGATATTCTTGTACATCATTGGTGGGAACGAAAGATAGTGCAATTCCTATGGAGGGATATTTGGAAATATGCACCCAAACTATATGGGTATTTATCCTTTGCTCCAGCAATCCAACGTCTAAGAATTTATCCTGATATACCTCCAGCAATATGAAAATACAAATATATAAGTTTATTCACTTCTAAATACAAATATTTGTATTTGTCGTATTATTACATTTATATTTCACAAATATTATATGATACAAATATCACAATATAGTATTTGTAATCACAAAGACATTGGAAACAGCTCAGTGTCTAGACAGAAAATTGAATGAGCTATGCTACTCACACACAGTGGAGGCTATGTGGTTGTGAACAAGAATGAGGAAAATCTTTATGAACAGTTGTGGAGTGATTTCTAGGAGATTTTGTTCATTGAAAAAAGCAAAGTACAAAAGAATATGTATATAATATATATATGACATCACATATAACATAATATATATAGTATGCTAACTTTTGTGTAAGAAAGCAGGAAAATCAGAAAACATATATATTCGTTTATTTGTACAAAAGAAACCCAGGAAACATAAATCAGGAAACATTAAAGTTCGTTACTTTCAAGTGGTGGGGGTTAGGGCAAAAGAGAGATGGAGGGAGTGTTACCTCTGAGTGTTACCTTTTTGCATCGTTTTGACCTTCAGAAGCATGTTAATGTTCTAGATTCAAAAGTAAAATTAATAAGGATGGGAGCGGGAAAAATCCCTAAAACTGAAAGCAAACTGAAACAAATCACCCAATTATATTTCAGATAAATACCATAATCATACTGAAAAGAGAGGGAGAGGGAGAGACGGGGGGGGGGGGGGGGGGGGGGTGGGGGAGAGAGAGAGAGGAAAGACTAATCCAAGTTACTTATGAACACAGTCTTTGACTATATACCCTGTCTTAGGAAGAGGCAGGTGGGGGGATTGCACACAAATCCTGAATTCTTTTTAGTAGGCTTATTTTTTGCAATGCTGGGGAAAAGCGATTCTGAAACAATTTTATATGTGTAATAGGATTGAGCCAATGGATAAATGTATTGTTGAGAGCCAGGGTTCTTACTAGGAAAGAAGGGACATAATATGGGATAGGAGAAAGAAAAAGAGCCTTTTTGGGATGGATTTAAATTAGGTCTATTTAGTGTGTACCATATTTCTAAAGCATGTGTGTGTGTGTGTGTGTGTGTGTGTGTGTGTGCATGTGTGTGTGTGTGTTTATGCATGGATATGCATGGGTGAATGTATATTTGTATGTATAAATGTGTACACACACATATATTACCTAGTTTTGTCTGCTGAAAGGGCTAAGAAGAAATAACACTTCAGTTACATTGAGTATGCCTGGTGCCCAGATATTGGTCTCTAATATCATTCCCCACTAAAAGGAGCCAGGGCTCCTGGGAGAACCAGCTGATTCCAGGGCTGGGGCAGGATAAGCGCTAAATAAGCCTGGAACATTTTGTTATCCTAGAAATTAAGAAAGTGCTCAAAAGAGATGGAAACACATCACAAGGACATGGGAGCCAGCTTGAAAGGACTCCTACTGGTTAAATCAGAGACAATTTGAATAGAAAATAATGAAGTACTCTCATGAGTCATAATCCATTAAAAATAGGAATTCACGAGTCCATACCAATAACAAATGGATACAATAATAATAAATATATGGGGCAGAAGGGGGAGCTCTTGCTTATAATGAAATGCTGAATACCAACTGATGAGTTGGGAGAAGGTCCTAAAGTTGGAAAGTTAGTGTCTTGGAACCATTATGGTAAAGATTAGATCAAGCAAGAATCATCAATGTATGCTAAATTTAGGGAGAAATTTAGATTAGGAGCAAGATGTCCGTATGGTCTTAAAGTGTCTCCCACAGACTGATCTCTAGTTCTATGGGAAAAAATAGCAATTATGCAGTGGAGACATTCGACATTTTGACTGATCAAAATTTCCATCAGCCATGAGAGCAGATGGACATTATGTGCCTCTAAATGTGATATCCTGAGAAGGATTCAAGCATCCATTCTTGCCAAGAATGTATGACCTGAATTATGAGGAAACATTAAACAAACTCCAAATGAGAAGCAGTCTATTAAAAATGTGGAAGAGGGGAACTAAAAACGTTGTTGTCATGGGCACCTGGGTGGCTCAGTCAGGTGAGCATCGTCTGACTCTTGATTTCTGTTCAGGTCATGATCCCAGGGTTGTGGGATCAAGCCCTGAGTTGGGTTCCACGCTGAGCGTGGAACCTGTTTGAGATTCTCTCTCTCTCTCTCTCTCTCTCTCTCTCTCTCTCCCCCCCTCTCCCTCTCCCTCTCTCCCCTCTGTCCCTCTCTCTCTCCCTCCCCTCCTCTTCTTTCCCACTCACATGCTCTCTCTCTCTCAAAAAGAATGAATGAATGAATGAATGAATGAATGAATAAATAACTGTTGTTGTTGTGGATGATCAAGAAAGATTCTGGAAGTGTTCCAGATTAAAGAAGGATAAGAAACATGAGATCTAAATGCAATTCTTGACTCTGGACTGGATTCCATATGGGAGGGACAATGCTGTAAGGAAATTATTGGATCAGTTGACAAAAAATGGGATATAGGCAGTAAAGTATGTTCCAATGTTGAATTTACTGAAGTTGAATTTATTGAAGATGATAACCATCCTATAGTTATGTAACAGAATACCTGTTCAGAATGTCTTTGTGTGTAGAAAATAAAATAAATGTATTTAGGGGTAAGTGGCCATGATGTGTTTAACTTTCTCCAAAAATGATTGAATGGGGGAAAAAAAAGAAAAAAATACATAGAGAGAGGGTGGAGAAGAGAGAGAGAGACTGATCCAGATAAAAAGAAAATCAGATATTCTTTTACTATTTTCATTCTTGTGACTTTTCTCTAAGTTTAAAGTTGTTTCCACTTAAAAAGTTAAAAAATTCAGTTTTGCATATTTGGTGCAGGAACATTTATCTCCCTACAATTCTGTTCATTGGTTTTGGTTCTGGGACCACGTTGATGTCTGATCAGTTGTTAGAATATATCAGTAGTTAAGGAAAAAAAACCTCACTTTTTAGGGGGGTAGTGAAGCCCTTTCTTTGCAAATGAAATCTTATATGGAACGTCAAGTTATAGAAGAGATGAAAGAAAGGCTTCACTGATTGAGGCATGAGTGCACTTGTTGGGGGGAGTTTTAGAGTCCTGTCTACTTCACCTCCCCTTTCCAGAGGGGCATCTGTGAGACACCTCTAGGGAAAGGAGTTTGACAACCACTGCTCTTAAGTAAACTGGGCATATGGTGCCACTGATCTCAGTATCCACTGACTGAGAATGACCATCCTGTAATAGAGGGGGAAGCTCAGGATTACTTAAGAGCAGTTGACCTATGCTTTCTGAACATGTCCTAGTGTGTGCTTTCAGTGATAAATGATCAGTTCCTTTCTAGCCTCTCCTGTCCTTGGCCTATGCTTCACACTTGTATTCAGCAGCAAGGTCCTCTATGTCAAGCCCAGTGTGAGTTTGTTCCAATGAATGGAGTTGTTTCCGAAGAAGTGTGTGTAGATAAGACTTGTGTAAATAGAATCACATTTTCTCACAGCTGCTTCATGGTTGTTTGGAATTCAGTTTCAAAAGGCTGGGGTGCCTCACAGATGGGATTTATGTTTATCCAACCATCTTCCTTTCCTTTGCTTTCAGGTAGTTACGAGTCTTTAACACATTTGGTGGAGAGGAATTTGGCATTTAAAAAAATCTTTGGCAAATCCTCTTGTAAAGTGATTTAATTCCCCCCCCTCCCCCAAGTTAACTGCTGTGAAAGTTGAAACCTCCATATATTTATATCTATTTTAAAACTCAAACCTGAGTCAACCAAAATTTAAGAGAATTATTTATTCAGCAAGCCTTGGAAAATTGTATGTAACAAATCTATTTTAAGAAAATGTGGCCATTTTAATGATGTGCCTCAAGTCTCTAAGGCTTTTTGGAGGGCCCGAAACCCTAACTACTACCTGTCCCGTTGTTCCCTGTCCCCTGTCCCCTGTTGTGAGAGGACAAGTCACCTATACAGTGAACTGGGTAAAGCTGACAACAGAGATTTCATCTCTTGTGACAATTTCTGTGGACTGGTAGTGGCTTTTTGGAGTCCTACATTGAGAGGGATTCTGGGGCATCTTCTGGCCTTGGTGAGAATGAGTTCCATGAACCATTTGTGATGTCTGCTTGGGGTATGGAATGGGGAAGTTATCCAGATGTAGGCAATATATGGGATGCTCCTGGCCTAAAAATAGCTCCCAGGGGTCTGTTTGGTTGGAAAGAACTTGTTTCCCCTTTGGACATGAGCACTGCTTTCTTACTAATCCAGGAACCTTGGTTTTAGTGCCCCAGATTAGATATGGGAGGAACTGGAGAGCCCTCCCTGAATCTTTGAGGGGTTTTTCCTGCACATCAATGGCACTCAACACCACAAACGAATTCTTAGTGGGTGGGATGGTAAAAGGCGGTGATAAAGCCCCCCTGTATCTGGGTTCAATTGGTTGTCATGTCCATCTTGAAATTTTAGAATCCTAGGTTTTTTGTTTTTTTGTTTTTTTTTTTAAGATTTCCAAACCCTGAAATTCTTTGTGCAGTGCAAACTCATGGATGTCTCCTTGTAATTTAAGTGGCATGAAAAGGTGACCCTGGCAAAGCCCAACGTCCCTTAGAGCCTTCCTCAATACTGAGGCATAGGAAGCAGAACAGAATTCAGAGACCATTCCTCTGTGAAGCTATACCCTGCCCTTCACATGGGTGGAGAATTCCCTGCCTTTAATCTCTGAGCGTTTTGTGCCTCTTAGGTTAGCTAGGTAGTGTTGCTTGACAGACTGGCCACTGATGCTCCCCTCATCCATCAGTTCAAGAACCTTTCTTTTTTATTTTTAAATGTTCATTTATTTTGAGAGAGAGAGAGAGAAAGCGAGCGAGCATGAGTGAGCAGAGAGGGAGGGAGAATCCCAAGCAGGCTCCGTGGGGCTCAATCTCACAAATGGTGAGATCATGACCTGAACGGAAATCAAGAGTCCCCCTGCTTAACTGATTGAGCCACCCAGGTGCCCCGATAAGAACCTTTCAACAAACCTTTAATCAGTAAACATTTTTTGGAGAGCAATTATTATGTCTTGCTTTTCTTTGTTTTCTCACAGTTTCTGGCAGTGTTGTACACTAATACCCCAATATGTGTTTGCATACTGAATTGTTTAAAAAAGACCCGTTTTGGGACTTATTTTTCAGGTTAAGAAAGGGCTGGCGGAGCGATGTGAATCCAGGCGATTCAGGAAAGAACTGGGTCTTCTCCCTGGCGTTGTGTCTTTCCCCCTTCCCTCCCTCCAGGTGTTTGGTTTGGGGTTATTTTTGCAAATCTGCAAAGACAACTGCCCGAAGCCCCCAGGCTGGAGGGATTCTTACTGGGAGGCAGGGAATTAAAGGCAGTACTCAGAAGGATTCAATGCGTGTTTTATTCACAAACAGCCCCAAATAAGGACGACTTTGTGTGAATGTTGTCATATTTCCCAAGAACACATGCTTGAATTAGCCCCTGCATCCTCCCGACCCTCCACCCTCCGTCCCTGAAGCAGAAAACAGCTCCCCATTTCTACACTCCTTTCCGGTCAGACCCTGTTTACAGTGAAGCTTGGTCAGACTCTGTTTACAGTGACTCTCCCCTGGGTATTTCTAACTCCGGGCCAGACCAATAAACAGGAGCTCAGGGGCAGAAATACCTCCACCCAAAGAAGTCCTGGGTGGAGGAGGGTCCCCAGATAGGAGCAAGAATAGCTGTGGACAATTGTGAGCTGGAGTTTTAGGGCAACACTCCTTGCTTTCCGGGAGAAGGACCCACATTCCTGTTTCCAAAATCCTGTAAAACGGCTCTTCCCGGCTTCCCTTTCTGCTGCATCCTTCCCCCTTCGCCGAGGAATCTGACGACCTTTTAATTAAAAAGTTGAAGCTCGGAAGAACAAATGACATGGATTGATACGTTTTCTTCCTTTAATTAAAAGAAACTGAAAACACATTAAAATTTCAGTTTCAGAGCATTTTCAGGGGATTCTTCTTGAACCTACTGTCCCAGTTTTGTTCCAGCCAGGTGGGTCGTCTTGATGTGACCATGGGATGAGATACTTGCTTGCAAGAGTGCAAGAGAATGATTTTATTGTTTAGCAGAGATGGAAACAAAACCCGGGGCATGTAATAATTTTGAATCCAGATAACTTTTTTTTTTAAAGGTTTAGAACTTTTCTTTTCTTCTTTCTTTCTTTCTTTCTTTCTTTCTTTCTTTCTTTCTTTCTTTCTATTTCTTTTTGAGAGAGAGAGGCAGAGAGAGGGAGAGAGAATTCCATGAGGAGCAGAGAGGGGTGGGGGGGAAGGGGGGAGAATCCCATGCAGGCTCCCCACTGTCATCGTGGACCCCAAAGTGGGGCTTGAGCTCACCAACCGTGAGATCATGGCCTGAGCTGAAGTCAGATCCTTGATGGACTGAGCTACCCAGGCCTGCTGAATCCAGATAACTTCACTATAATAACTGACTGGACCCTGAAGTCTGACAGCTTCTCTAGAACTCCTGTATGGAACTATACCTGCCTGGCCCTCCAAACTCCCGTCCTGTCTCTTTCTCCTTCCTTCACCAGGCCCCAGGCCTTCCTTAGACTTGCCCGGCCCTTTGCCCTTACACCTCAGGGTTGCCTCTGGGTGCTGAGGCACCCAGCACCTCTCCAAGGAGGAGGCTCCCCTCCCAGCCCCTGCAGGCATTCTAATTGAGGGTGATCAATAATATGCTTCTTCTTGGGGTGCCCGGGTGGCTCAGTCGGTGAAGCATCCGACTTCGTATCGGATCATGGTCTCACAGTTTGTGATTTGAGCCCCGCATCGAGCTCTGTGCTGACAGCTCGGAGCCTGGACCCTGTTTCAGATTCTGTGTCTCCCTCTCTCTCTCTCTCACTGCTCCTCCCCTGCTTGCACTCTGTCTCTCTCTTTCAAAAATAAACATTAAAAAATAAAAAAAAATGTTTCTTCTTATTTTTCATTTTAGCTTCCGTTTCACTTTCTTCAAAGTGTTTATCAAAATTTATAATCATTTTATGTGTTAGTTCACTTGTTTTTTGGAATGTAACGTCTTTGAAGGCAGGGACTCCGTCCTCCTGCTTCAGCAGTGTTATCGGTTACGAATACTTGTGGAAGACGTGAGCTTGTGAACCTTGGGAGGTCCCTAAGTGGAAGTGGCAGGAGTAAAACACACGGGGACCATTGTGCCGGGAGCCAGGCTGGTGAGGAGAGGGGCTTCTGTCAACAGGCTTCCTGCCCCTGCAGACAGTCAGGCTGGGTCAGGAGGTTCAAGGGTGGAGAGCCTCCGAGAAGAAAAGTTAAGCTCCTTCTGATCCTGGCGCTCTCTGATATCCTAGTGGTGAGGTCCGAGAGAGTCAGCTCAGGTGTGGCCTTGAGGTTGTATCTTTTCTGGCAAAAGGCGAGGATGTGGCTCATAGTTACCACATTCAATGTTAGATGTGTGGCTTGGAGTTTTTCCTGGAAAAATGCAGCTTTTTAATAGCAGACATTCAGAAAGCCATGACGGTGTCTTTTCAGCCAGATATGGTGCTGGAGTCGGGAGGCACAGGGATGAAGGGGACAAGTGACTCAGTGTCTGGAGAGGAGACTTGATGTGTCAACAATTATAACACGCAGTGACAAGTGCTGTCACGGAGGTGCAGGTGCGCCTTAGGGAGGGCAAGGGCGGCAGTGGGTGTGTGTGGGGGTGGGGTGGGGGAGGCTTTCCAGAAGGGTCAGCCTTAGCCTGCTGCATCCTTACTGGCTCCTTAAAAGAGGATTTGGTGACCTCTGCTGGGAGCTGAGACCTCTGGCCTGAACGGAGCCCACTGGTGCCAGGAGAGGGGAGATTTGTACAGAGCCAAGAAGGCTTTCTAAAGTAAAATATTGGCTTTAGGAGATAAAGCTTGAAGGAGACTTGATAAAAAGTGGAGGGACTTAGACCCAATAGCAGCTAGAAACTGCTTTCTGGAAAAGGCCAGGGAGTGGAGAAGCCTGGTGGGATAGGGATGGGGAAACGAGAGCCACGAGTAGCACCCTGGGTGGGTAAGTGGAAATGGAGTCCTAGCCAAGTGGCTGAATGTTTGGCTGGGGGTTTGGACTGAGCAATTCTCCCTCTAGAAGTTTATTCTTGGGAACTGATCAGATACACGTGCAAAGATATCTACTCCTTCATTGATGGTAAACACTAGAGCAACTAAACACAGGCATCAATTAAATAATTTATAGTATACCTGGTATGCATCATTAAAAATGATGGTCTTGGGTGGCTCAGTCAGTTGAGCATCTGGCTCTTGGTTTTGGCTCAGGTCATGATCTCACTGTTCGTGGCTTTGAGCCCCTCTTTGGACTCTGCTGACGGTTCAGAGCCTGCTTGGGATTCTCTCTCCCTCTCTCTCTTTTCCTCCCCTCCCTCCCTCACACACACACACTCTCTGTCTCTCAAAATTAATAAAATAAAGTTAAAAAAATGATGGTATAGTTTTATTATTTTTATATAGGGATGGAAAGACATTCAAGAGATATTGATAAGTAACAAGACCAGATTACAAAACAACATTAAAAACATATAAAGCACTGGCAGGAAACACAAAATGCTCACAGTGGAGGGGATTAAGAACAACTGTTTATTTTTTGCTTTACACTTTTATGTGGTTCCCCACCCCCCACAATGAGCAGCCATTAAATTTACAACCAGAAAATCAGTAAAGTTATTTCCATTTTGAAAGGAAAAATCCACAGGGTTTTAAGAGAGACGATTAGGGCTAGAATCCCAATTGAGTAAGTAACTGCTAGAAAATGCTGCATTACTCATTCATGATTTTCCAAGGAGATCCTCTCGGTAGGCAGGGGCTCTGGATCTTGTGGTTTTTGACTCAGGGTGGAATGATACATTTTTCTTTGAGTTTGCTCCCCAGTACTGACCTAGGGATGGGGATGTGGTCCCCTTTTAAGGCTCTACAAGCCTTAAGCCTAAGAAGGGGGGCACCATGCTCCCCGAGTGATTCTTTATGCTGGCTGCAGGTTAGAATCACTGGGGACCTGGAAATAATACCTGTGCCCAGATCCCGCCCCTCAGACCAATTAAAGCCTGGCATCTAGTGTTGAGGCCCAGGTAACAGGCTCAGGTGGTGCTTTTCTGCAGCCAGGGTCCAGTGCACCCTGATTAGGGGATAATGAATGAAAAATAAGCAGCATAAATTTGGATCAGTGTTTTCAAGGCATGCCAGCCCTGAGTATTGATCTTTGGAAAACAGATTCCTTGGTCCAATACTTCTGTCCCTCCTTCTAGGAAAAATCTGGAAGCACAAGAGCAAATAAGGGCTCTTGGAAGTTCCAAGGTAAAAACATCTGTTTGATTTAGTTCACCTGGTGTTTCCCTTCGTACCTGACCATGGAAACTTTTGTCTTGGGTGACCCTTTATCTTGGGTTACAGTGGGCTGGCAGCGAGGGCCTGGAGTCTTTCTTGTCTGCCACATAGTTTGACCACCCTGTGGGCACACTTCTCCACCATGTCCCTGGAACACTGGTAAGACCAAAGCAGATCTTTGGACATAGAGGTGTATAAAGCTGGAACTTTGGGGTAAGCCTGTTTCTGGCTGGAGCACTTGGCCTGGGACTATGGAGGGGTGATATGCTGCCTACAAAGTCAGGTGTCCACAGGAGGAAAATGAGGTCAAAAGAGGTTGTTGATTGTCGTATTCCAAATCACAAAGCCTGAAAGGGACTAAAATCCAGACTTTCTGCTTCTCATTCAGATGCTCCCCCCTTTCCCCCCACCAACTTAAAGGCATTACCTCAGGCATTTTATGATCTTTGAATAAAGGAGTACTGCCAAGATTAATGGGAAGTTCCGGCCTTCTTATCCCATTTTGTGTTCCTATCTCCATCTGCCAAGAAGACACCCAAAGCTCTAAATATCATTTGGTTGTAAGGAATGTTTAGAATTGAAGAGCTGGTTGACACAATTAAAAGCTTCCAGAAGGCTGTTATGGCGCCAGTTATTTACTTAGCGATAGCAAGCTATTTAAATTTCATTATGGAGTAGAAAATAGGGAGATAAGAACAAAATATGGTCAGGCTGACTGTGACCTCAAAACCCCTGCTCCTTTAGTTCATAAAAGATAGCAGAAGCAGAACATTCTGATTCAAGGATCGTTTTGTTAAACGGTGCATTCTCTTAAATGAAATTGTTTCTTAATCTCTTTGTGGGCTGCTAATGGGCCATTTATCGAGACATTCCAAGGCAAAGGGAAAGGGAATCTGGGCCTAATAGGGCTGCTGGTCTGGGGAGGGGTCCGTCTGTACTGCAGGTGGTTGGACAAATGACTCAGTATCTCCCTGCCTTGAGCAGACTGAGGTTTCTCGTTGTAAAACCATAAACATCCCCCATCCACAAGGCAAAGAAGCAATGTTTACTCCTTTATTCTCCTTACTCCTTTATATATATATTACTTCAATCGTTGAAACTCTCCCTTCTCCCTCCCTGCCCCCCAGTCCCCTTTCAAGACCATTCTCTAGAGTAATTTTAACCATAACATTTCCAATGGCACAACTTTTCATTGTGTTCTTCTTACGGAAGAACTGGAAGGGCTGGAGGGTATGGTAGGGTGGGGGATCTGATTCAAGGGATTGTCAAAAGGGCACTTAAATATATATAGTTGAGGAATAATTTACATACAGTAAGATTCACCCTTTTTAGTATATAATTTTATGAATTTAACAAATGAATTCAGTTATATAACTACCGCTGAAATATATATATATATATATATATATATATATATATATATATAAACAGTTCCATCACTCCCAAAAGTTTCCTTTTGCCTCTTTGTTGTCAAATCTGCTTTTCACCTCTGGTTCCTGGTGACCACTGATCAGTTTCTTATTCCATAGTTCTTCCTCTTCTAGAAAGTCATACATGGAATCACATGGTAGGCAGTCTTTTGAATATGGCTTCTTCCACTTAGTGTAATAAATTTGAAATTCACCTGTGCTGTTGACTGTGTTAGTTGTTGTGACTATTTCATGGTATATGTGTATGTTTATCCATTCACCACTTAGAGGACATTGGGGTTGTTTCCAGTTCTTGGCAATTATGAATAAAACTGCTATAAACATTCACCTATAGGTTTTTATGTGGGTATATGTTTTCATTTCTTTTGAATAAAAATCTAGGAGTGGTATTGTTAGGTCATATGGCAAGATTATGTGTAACTTTATAAGAACTATGTTTAATTTTATCAGAACTTTATATGTTTAACTTTATAAATAATACTTTTGATTTTAATTTGTTTTTTTTATTTAAACAATTACATCAAAATGCATTGATTTAATTGTTTTTAACTTATGAAAGGCTATCATGCTGGGGTAATCTTTTGAGGCATTTTTTTTCCCACTTAGTTTCATAGTTTTAAGATTTATTCCTATTTTGACATCTGGCTGTGAGTGTAATATTCTTGCACATTCTACTGATAGGCATTTGGCATATTGGTTTACAGATTTCTCTTTTCTTTCTTTTTTTTTTAAGTGTATTTATTTTGAGAGAGAGAGAGAGAAAGAGTGTGAGCAGGGGAAGGGCAGAGAGAGAGGGAGAGAGAGAATCTCAAGCAGGCTCCTTGCTATTATCACAGACCCTGATGCAGGGCTCAGACTCACCAACTGTGAGATCATGACCTGAGCCAAAATCAAGAGTCAGATGCTCAACTGACTGAGCCACCCAGGCATCCTGGTTTCCAGATTTTTCTAGAGTTTTGTTTTACTACTGACATTCTTGTATATGTCTCTTGTGTTAGTTATGAATATTACCCCAAACTTAGGGGTTTAGGATAACACACATTTGTTATCTTGAAGTTTCTGTAAGTGGAGAGTCTACATATGGCTTATCTGGCTCTTCTGCTTCAAGTCCTCACAAGCAAGCGGGACTGTGGGCTAATCTCAGGGCTTGACTGGGGAAGGATTTGCTTTCAAGCTTATGTGGTTGCTGGCAGGATTCTGGTCCCTGCAGGTTGTCAGACGGAGGGCCTCCGTTTCTTGCTAGCTATCAGTCAGAGGTGACCCTCAACTTCCTAGCATGCTGAGGGAAAACCTGCTAGCATGGCAAATGTTAGTCTTATGTAACATGGTCACAGAAGTGACATCCCATCACCTTTGCCATATCCTGTTGGTTCAAAGCAAGTGTGTGTGGGTCTTGCTCATACTCAAAGGGAGAAGATTGCCCAGGGGCATAAGTACCAGGAAATAAGTATAGTGGGGCCCACTTTACGTCATTTGTTCCACACAGACACGGTTTTCCTTGGGTTTGTAGCTGGGAGTGTAATTGCTGTGTTTGAGGGAACTCTTCTATTCCTAATGATGCTCTTTACTTAAAGACTGTCTCCTCTGGAATTCATATAGCTAAGTCCGCTTCCTTTTGGCTAATATTTGCCTAATATTCCATTCTTTTGCCTCCAACCCTTGCACATCCTTATGTTTGAAGTATGTCTTTTATAAATAGCACATATCAGAATTAAAAAAAATTAGGTGATTTCAACATGCAGCCAAGTTTGAGACCCCTCGTCACGACTAGATTGTGATTCTGGGAGTCTGAAAGAGAAGGAATATGGAAATAACTTCCAGGGGTCAGTTGGTTCCCCTGTGTTTTTTTCCTTTCTTCTGAGGACATCTGTGCCATTCTCTGTCTTAGGAGGAGGGGTGCAGGCACTGTTTGCCACAAAGAGATGAGGGGATGTCTAGGGGAGGCAGGAACAGAATCCCATCTATACTTCTATTTTCTCACAAGCCTGCTGGGCTGGGTCCTGCCCTGGACAAAGCCAGCACTCCAGAAACACCAGTCTGAAACAGCCCTGGTAAACTCTGGGAGCTTCTCACAACTCTTTACTTTTCTGTTCTTGTGGTGTGGATGGGGCTGGGAGACTGGGGGTGAGGACCCAGCAGTCATGCTGGTTCAGCATCTTGGCCTGAACTAGGGCTATTCAAGGTGTGATCAGCAGACCACAAGTATCAGCATCCCCTGGGAGCTTGTTAGACATGCACACTCTCAGGCCCCACCCTGGACCTACAGATTCACAGTATGTATTTGAACAAGATCCCCAAGTAATTCTCATGCATATTACAGTTTGGGAAGCACTGCCTTGCTGGGCACAGATGCTGAATAAATACATTTAAATAGAATCAGGCACCTTTTTGACCAAGTACCTCTCAGTTTGCTTGGTCCTGTTGTGCCTGTAAAATGTTGATTTTGGTTCTTTGATTTGAGCTTTCTCTGCCCTAGGCCAGAATTCAACAATGCTGGGTTTGCCTACCATGCAGACAGAGTTTTAAAACAGAGTTCTTTAGTTTAAGAAAAACAATGCTCCAGTAGCACCATCTACCTCTAGGTTTTAGCACTCATTGCTACTGTAATTTTATATTTACTGGTGTGAATAGCTGATTGATGTCTGACTCCTGCATAGTATTGGAAGCTGCGAAAACACTAGGAAGGTATCTGGCTTCATTAGCCATCATCTCCCCAATGCCTAGCACGATGCATGGCATACAGCAGGTGCTTAATAAATATCAGACCAGAGAAATGAGCACTTGTAGAGACCTATTTATTTGATGGTTGTCTATTGAGTACAATTATGATATTAATGATTATACTTGCAAAGAGTTCTTTTGTGAAGAAATATATATATGGTTTTGGGAGTATGTTTTTCCATTATTACTATTTCTTGTCACTAATATTAAATCCAGCTACTTGAATTTTTAAAGTCTTATGTTTATTAAAAAAACTTGAATGCATACTGGCATTTAAATAAATGCTAATATTTAGTATTTACCAATTTCTTAATTCAGTGTCTACATTATTTTTTCATAAGACAAAACAAAAAATGTTGCCTTCAAGGGATTTCACATCTCCTTGGTACACTTAGAAAAGAAGAAACACATTTATTATATGATATAAAAAAGCAAGTGGGTGCAGGGGTCATGGCATGTGCTGAGAATGAATCCTATTTGGATTATTTCTATTATAATTTTTCTCTCCTTTCCTACTCCAGTTTAGGCCCAGGACAGCAGCCCAACCAATTAATATGAAGTTTACTCTTCCCCTTCTCTGTCCTCTCTGCCAGATATTTATTTTTAAAATTAAATTTAGTTAATTAGAATTTTTTTTTTTTTTTTTTTTTGAGAGAGAGTGAGTGGAGAAGGGGTCAGAGAGAAAGAATCCCAAGCAGGCCCCATGTCCAGCATGGAGCCCGAACGCTGGGCTCGATCTAGATCATGACTGTGAGATCATGACCTGAGCCAAAATCAAGAGTTGGATGCTGAACCCACTGAGCCATTCAGGTGCCCCTCTGCCACATTTTTAAAGGTGTTGATCATGAAAGAGGCTTGCTTCTTCTCAGACCAAGAGAAATGAGAGGCAAGCGTGCACTTGCTTAAGAAAATCATCTGACAAAAATCCAGCCTTTTATTACATAAGGCATGTGAACATGCATTTAAATAAGCACTATTTAATTTGAACATTATATTTTATTGGTAAAGACAGAGCATAGGTTCCATTATGCTGGATACTGATGTCTTTTATTGTTACAGTTCCCAAAAGCTAGGTGGTTCCCCCCAATTCATAGAACTCTAAATAGGGTTCCCAGTCTGCTTTCTTGTGTGTCTTCTTTTTTTTCCTCCCTTCAACAAGCCTGATTACACACACATAATCACTACATGTGTGGCAGCACTAGACAATTAAAAAAATTAGATTTTTAAAAGGTCTTGCCCAGCTTTTCTCTGGAAAACTTGAAATGAAGTATTTTGCTTTAAACTTGGCAAAGCTAAAGACCAAAGTGATGTCTGTGATCGGGGAAAGTCTGACTAACAATCGAATACTATTACAGGGCCAGTAGCATCACACATGCTTTTTGCTTGTCAAAGGTGATGAAAGATACGCAGAGGGCCAAAATCAAGCAACATAATGAGAACACCATGGAAATGATTTTGTTTTGAGCGTTGCTGAGTTTTAAAGCAAAGTAATTTATTTCAAATTTTTCATTAGACATTGAATTGTAAATTGTGGAGACTCTTTTGAAAATGCTTAATTTTTAATTCCTAAAATGAGCATTCATCTAACAAATGTAAACCTTAATGAGACATTTAGGGGAGGGGGCTGCACTTTCATTTATTCTAATTAGCCTCTACTTTCAAAATCGGTTGCAAATTCTTCATTTCATTAATGACATATCAAAAAAAAAAGAAAAAAATAAATTATTGAGTTCTGGGTGAAAGCATTTATTTATTTTTTTTCTGGAGAATAATTACTAAACACAATAAAAACCTCACTGAATCTCATTTCTACACAGCATTAAAGAGTTTCTGGGCCAAACAATGATTTTTTGCTGAAAAGTCTGTAAAAATAACTAGTGTGGAAAAAATGATCATGTGTTCATGGAGGACATTACACACGCTTACCTCCCCAACTCTGCTCACTTTTTTCTTTGCAGAGTTGGGAAAATAACCAGATTATAAAAACCTCCCAATTTGACCAGCAGAGGTCACCCTTTCTCCTTTATTGTTCCCAATAACCGGTTTCTTCTGCTGTGATTCCTCAGTCCAAGGAAATGCAGAGGTTTCGGCCGCAAGCACAGCCAGAGGGCTGGTGGAAATATATGCATCATTCACACTGGCTGCATCTTCTTACATAAGCACTGTTGAGACATATTATCTACCTGGACTTTTAAATAGATAACTTGCATACATACAGTAAGAACCTTTAGGTTATGTATAATAATCCTATTCTTTAGTTCATCTACTTCATCAAGTGTTGTTCAATGCTTACTGGTGCCAGCTCAAGTTCTGCCCATTTCTCTGACTCATGGCCCAAAGAGTAGGGTCTCCCAACCCCCTGGAGGTGATTGCCATGAGTCCTCAGAGAATATCCCCTGGTGAGTTTCTGCAGGGGAAAGAGGAGGAATTAAATTGGGTGAGGATTGACCAAGCATGGAGCCCAGCACCAGGTACTACAAGGTAAGCTCGAGAGGAAGAGACCTCAGTCTCAGTTTTTGCCTGTGGTTTTGTTTTGGAAACAAAAGCATACATTTGTAGTTCATTTGAAGACTAACATTGAACTGCAGAATGAAGTTCTAGATGGATTATGTATGCGTGTCCAGAGAATGGGTCAGTCCATAACTATAATCTACAGAAGGCTAGAGGTGGTCGCGTGATCGAATTGCTTCCATCCTGTTGCCTTATACTGGGGGAGATGGGAGTGGGGTGGGGAGAGGTACACGTGTCTGGCCAAATCCAAAAATGGGAATTCCTTTTGTCTTCCTCCCTTTATGGGGGAAATAATAGGCATTTTCTTGGGGTCCCTGGGGAAATTGGGCTTATTGGTTTTACATGAAGGTCTTTTCTCAATTCCCTCCCTGTTTCCCTTCTTTTCTTTTTTTCTGTAAGTCAAAGTTTTAGTTGGCATTTTAGAAGTTTAAAAATAAGGTGGGTTTTGGGGATTCTCTGTGGCTGTTGCTGTTCCCTTGAGCTCGAGGTAGCATGCCGGCAACGCACAGGGGATAAAGGAGTGCTTCCTTAACAGAATTGCTCTTATCCGTTCTGGGAAGGAGGACAGCCGAACGACCATGGCAGTGGACCTCCATTAATGCATATGAGGTGACACATCCCAGAGAGGAAAGTCTGCTGTGTTCCTGACATCACCCTCTGGGGTCCTCCTTTTTCTGCTCACTGGACTTCTCTGGTCCTCCCAGCTGGTTCTGCGCAGGGTCACCTGCTATCTGCTCTATGTGACTTGTAGAAGTATCCTAGAGTCATCTGGTACTGTGGATAAAAAGGCAGGAATTTTGCAAGCTGCTTTTTCAACCATCGGTAGCTTGAATTCAGCCGTGGTGGGAATATTTACAACACAGAAATTGGCAAACACTACGCGTCAAGCCCGCCCCCTGCTGGCGTACCCGTATGCCACAGCCTACATGCCCTTCTGTGTACTAACTGAAACCTACTCACGTCATTTTTTTTTTTAACAGTGACACCCACAAATATTTACCAGAAAAAAAAGAGACACAAATAGCCTGACTTCCTTCTGCTCCTTCTTCAAAAGTGTTGAGACGAAAGTTTTTTATCAAGTGCAGATTTCTGCTCTTAATTTTAACCAGAGTTTGTTGAAAAGACAGGCAAGTTGTCCCATCTTTCAAGCACAGTCTGATTCCTTTCTTTAAGCCCACACTAGCCCAATTTCCTTTTAAAATCCCCCATTTTCCTCTTCCTGTCTCCTCTGGCTTCCTGAGGGTAACTGTCCCCTGACATTGTCTCTACCCTAAGGCATCAGACTCTCCACTGGTTCTTTTTGGCTCCAGAAGCCAGTCTAGGTCTGCAGACCCACCCGGGCTGTCTGCTCTCCTCAGGTTTGTTTGTGAGGAACAATGGCTGTTTCTGATTTCCCCACAGCATCATCCTCTTATTTCTTGACAGGTCAAATCTGGACTCCATGGCATTACACCTGGACTCCTGGCATTGCTGAGGCAACAGTCTAGAGGGAGAGGAGAGTAGTTCGCTCACGGGCTTCCTCACCCAGACAATAAGCACTGTTCCTAACCACTCTGGGGAAGGTACAGCTACACAGTCCCAGGGGCTGCATGTTAGAAAAAGCCATGTGGATTCTAGAACCCACAGGCTAGAGGTATTGTGAGGAGGCTGCCCCTCCCAGCTGGAGATGTTGTCATATTTACTGCCATAAACCCAGTGCCTAGAAAAGTAGTTAATCCCCATTTGTTAACGGACCCGTTTTATCTCCCTCCCTCAGGCAGAAACATATTAGTCAGCTCAGGCTGCCATAATGAGGGGGCCACAGACTGGGTGGCTTACACAGTAGACATTTATTTTCTTCCAGTTCTGGAGGCTAGAAGTCCAAGATCAAGGTTATGGAAAATCTGGTTTCTAGTGAGACCTCTCCCTTTGGCTTCTGGATGGCTGCCCTCTCACTCCTCCTCCTCCTCTTCTTCTTTTTAATGCTTATTTATTTATTTTGAAAGAGATAGAGAGATAGAGAGTGAGCAGGGGAGGGTCAGAGAGAGAGAGAGAGAGAGAGAGAGAGAGAGACAGAGAGACAGAGAATCCCAAGTAGTCTCCACACTGTCAGTGCAGATTCCAAAGTAGGACTTGAACTCAAGAACCGTGAGCTCATGACCTGAGCTACCAACTGAACCACCCAGGCACCCCTCCTTCCTCTTCTTACAAGGACACTGTAAGATTAGGGCCCCACCTTATGAACTCATTTAAACTTAGTTACCATCTTCTAGGCCCTTTCTCCAAATATAGTCATATTGTCTAGGGCTTCAACATGTGAACTTTGGGGGTGGGCGGGGGGGGGGAGGGGGACAGAATTCCATCCATAACAAATGGGAACTGGTTCTGTTTTAAAAATATTTACAGAAAAAAGGAAATGCCCTCACAATCTCCTTTAACTCACTCTTTCAGATTCAACAACCCGCTCTTCAGGGAAGTCTCCCACATGGCTTAAATCCTGCTCCATGGAGGGTGAAGCCACTGTTTCTTCTGGCTTCCACGGGGAGGGCAGAGAGCGAATCCTAATTCGGTATATCTGTGGTTTCCATCTGTGCATCTACACTTATCCCTCAAAATTTATCCACTCAAAATTAATTTTTATTCATTCGAATTTAAATAGTAAACACGTGCAGTAATCTAAGAAGAGGCGCACAGAGCCAAGTCAAACAGTGATGGGGCTTTGTGACTCTCCAAAGTGAGAACTTTAATTCCTTAAAAACCCTAATAACACAGTGGATTTGAAAATCGCTATTACATTATCCCCTACCCTTCTCTTCTTCAACTAATTCCTTCTCCAATCCTGTTTCTTCTGTTAGCTGTTGAGGACATAAGTCAGGGTGGAAGCCAGACAGCATGCCTCTTTACTCCTCATTCCTATTCAGTTTTTCCTTCATAAATTTGGGTTTCGTGCCTCTTTTTGGGGGGTAAGTTCTTCTTGTGTTTATCAGATGTTTTTGGGCGGCTGGAGAGTGGCAATGGGAGCTGGTGAATGGGAGCTAGCAAGAGGGCAGCATTGGGAAAACAAGTCCAAGGCTGAGTACATGCTCCTTTTCTGTGCACATTTAACAGGAAACTTCTGGAAGCAAGATGCTTGAATGCAAAGAAACTGAGTGCCTATGATGAGGGTTTCAGGCAGGTCTGTGAGAGATAGTTTGTGGGGGTGGTGGGGACTTTCTTCAAATCACACCATCTAGACAAGCATCTGCCTCCCCCCTTCTCTCTAAAGTAGCCCAGAGAGCTGCGGGCTGGGGAGGGGGCAAGGGCAAGACTCAGCCAAGGAGACAGGGTGGGGGATGGCTGTGTTTGTGACGCGTGTACTACCTCGCCTCCGAAGGGGTTATTAGCTGCATTTAGGGTTGCACTGCCCACGTGTGGTCCCAGGTGCAACAGGCTTGAAAGGAGCTGGACCTGGGCCACATCAGAGGTGGGGCTGGAGGTTGGCAACCCCAGGGTGGGACCTCCCTCCCCCAGTGGAATCTTGACTCTCAAGACTTAAGAGCTGGGAGGCACCTCAGAAGCTCAGCCAGCGTAAGCCTTTCATTTCACAGATGAAGTCACTGAGGCCCCAGAGGGCTCCGCCCTCTTTCTGGGCTTGTCAGGGGCACTTAAGAAATACATGTTGACTTGACACGACCCACTGTGAAATAGGCATAACAAAACTCCCCGCAAGGCAGCCGGATTAGGCTGCCAGCAGCTGGGAATGATTCTCCCTCTGCTGGTTAAGCCTCAATAGCAGGGGAGTAGTAGCGGGGCATTGTGGGAAGTCTGAGGGCGCAACCCGCGCGGAGGTCCAAAGCCCCCCTTCACAGATGAGAAACTTGAGTTTAATACAATGTCATCGAGCCCAACTCCCCCTCAGGTTACAGATGAAGAAACTGAGGCCCAGAGAGGGGAGCCATTTGGCTGGTGAATCACAGGCAGAACTGGGCTTTGAACCCCACAGGCAGGCTTCCCGACCGATCGATGTTCTCCAGGGACATCTCCTCTGACAGGGAGCCTCCTTGGCAGCACGTCGCCAATGTGGGATCGGCTGTATCGTTTGGATTCAGAGAACACGGGGAATGTGATGGAAGGGAGGCTGGGGAGTAGGGAGGTGAGCAGCGAGAGGCGTGGGGCTAGGCGTGGGGAGGCAAGTCTGGCTTTCCTGCACGCCGCCATTTTGTGACTCAAGATGGAGCGCGAGTTATTGTCCCACCAGTGAAATAGAACCATATAAATTAAACCTGCAATGAACTGTCTGCTGAAGGTGTGAACAAGGCCGACAAATCCCTGGGAGCTTAGGAAACATCTGCTCTTTACCTCGAAGGCAGAAACTTGACCATAAAGCAGAAAAAAAAAGCCAGAACTGGAATCTTTCACTTTCTCTGAAGGGCCCAACCTTCAGATAAACTCCATAACTGAGGGAGATTTTGTGAACCATAAGCTAGCTTCTCCCCTTCTTTCCTAGTCTGGAATTTCCCCGCTTCTGCCATGCTTATCTCAGTTATTCAGTGATCTTGGGCTGTTGTTATGCAGTCAGAGAAGGGAATCTAGATCTGGTCAGGGTCCTTTCTGCTGAGTCTCAATGGTGAGTTGGGGGGGGGTGGGGAAGAGATGAGAACAAGATGTGTGTTGGGGGACAAGAATTAGGAGTAGAGGCAGGTCACCAGGCCTTGGTCAGAACCCCTGGCCAGAGGTCGGGGCTGAGCATCGGTGTGGGGGAAAGGGCAAAGAACAACCAAGAGCTGAGGTCAAGAATCCAGATCATCAGAATTGGATTGTTCATTTTTGAAAATTTTTATTTCTTTTAGGGAGAGAGAGAGAGAGAACAAGTGGGGGAGAGGGGCAGAGGGAGACAGAGAGAGAATCCTAAGTAGGCTCTACACTCAGTGCCCAACATGGGGCTTGATCCCATGACCCTAGCAACACATGACCTGAGCTGAGACCAAGACTCAGTCGGTCAATCGACGGAGCCGCCCAGACCCCCCAGAATTGGATTGTTAATCTAATAGCAGGAGTCTTGGAATCAGAGGGGCTTGAGGAAGCACCATGACTGAGGGCTAACATGTGAAATGCTGATTTGCAGCAAGGTCTTAAATACAAGGATGGCAAATAGGTGACGTCTTGCTTGCTGATCCTACCTGAATGGTGATGGCCATGTGAAGTGTGGTATTTGGGAGGGTCAGATCCCTGATAGGTCAGGTCCCTGGCAGGACACACAGATCCCTGCTGTGTCCATTGATGATGTCTGCTATAAATAGGTCAAAGAAGAGACTGCCTGGTGTGACATATTTCCCATTCCTACTTTGATAGCCTCTCCTAATAGTCCTTATTCCATTCACTCCTGGTTTGCAGCTTATATGTATGCATTTGGTTCACCCGTAGTCTTTCAGAATTCTGAACGGGTGCTATGCTGCTGGTGCAAGTCATGGCACTGCCTTAGAGATGAGAAATCTCTCTTCATTTACCCCTGGAGTGAGGTCTAAGACTTGTTCTCTTTATATCCTGTTAGTTTCAGTAGCAAAGGGTATTGTGTGAGTAAAATCCTTCAGGTATAAAATAAGGTATTTTCAAGGCTTGGAGGCTGTGCCTGGATGTAGACCACCATCTTTGTCAGGTGGTCCCATCTCTTATGTTTTCTCAGAGGAGCATGAACAGGGGAATCTAGTAGATGGTGATTAGTGAGGAAGCAACGCGGTCCATTCTATGCTCCTATCTCTACCTCGGGATAAACTCTTATTTTTCCAAAATGATAAGGAGCAGATATATAATAGGCAGTTGGTAAGTGAAATGAACTCTGTGGTGCACAGCAGACCATCACAAGGCAAGAATGGCCCAGACCCTGCCCTCAGGGGCTTGTACTCTAGGGAGTATATGTGGCGGTGGAGTGAGGAAGGATGGGTAGCAAGAAGGATTTAGTTAGTAATAAACTGAGATGGCTGGTGAGAAGAGCCAGTGCAGTGGGCTACTTACTGCTTTTGGTCATAGTCTTATGGACACAGTTGTGCTTGGTTGGGGTGGTGGTGGGGCCAGGGAGAGAAAAATCCATATTTCTTCCCCTTCATTTCATCTGCACACATGAGATTGGTCAGAGTTGCAACTTTGAACTTTTTGATATTTCTCCAGGGGCAGGTGTCAAAATCCACTGTGTATATAGGCAAGCACCTGGGATTGGGCCCGGATGTTTCTCTAATTGCTTCTTAGCATGACTTTGGGCAAATTATATGATCTCTTTGAGCTCCTGTTTCTTCTTTTTTAAATCTGTGAGGTGGGGTAAAATATCTGCCTTGCTATCTAATAGGATTAAAAAAGCATTAGTATGTGTGAAAGTGATTTATAAATTGTAAAGCCCTATAAAAATGCAAGGGTTTACTGTGCCATTAAACATGAATCATTGTTAGGCACAAAAGACATCCCTATTGCATTGAAAAATGGGGTCTCTCTTGAATGGGATGTTTACTCCATATTTTATTTAACCAATCTAGAATCCATGGTAGTGTTCTCTTCTTTCACTATTTGATGATGCTGAGCTCCTGATCAGTAGTTAAAACCTCTGAGCTGTTTTAGCAAAGGTGGAGAACTTTACCCCTCACCCTCCACGGGCTGGTTGCTCTACAGAGAGAAGGGGCTTACATTGTTTTAAATGTTTGTTTATTTATTTTTGGGGGGCAGAGAGAGAGAGAGAGAATCCTAAGTAGGCTCCCCACTGTCAGTGCAGAGCCAGGCAAAGGGCTTGATCTCATGAACCATGAGATCATGACCTGAGCTGAAATCAAGAGTTGGATGCTTAACCTACTGAGCCATCCAGGTGCCCCAAGAAGGGGCTTGCATTTTAAGATCGATGACCAAGTGTAAGGTGCAATCTTGGACTGCAAACTGGAGGAGAGCTAACTGGCTCACAGAAGCCTTGCTCTCTTGGTTCTTGTTAACCCACTGGGCCGGCTGGACAAAGGAATGCCAAGCACCAGGCTTGTTTGTTTGGAGCTTGCTTTAGTCCAGCACGTGACTCCCCTCCCTGCAGGTTGCCAGTACGCAGTTCTTGTTGCTAGCAGACATTAGGGAGTTTCACTGCAAATTCTGTTTAGCTAATTTGGGCAGAAGAGGGTCTTGTCCCATTTGAGTCAAAGGCTCTGCAATTTGGAGCAAGTGCACTTTGAGCTCAGATCACATGCTGTGCTGGCAACTTGTTTTAACTTTTAATTCTTATAGTTAGGAGGAAAAAAAAGATTTCAAATGTCATTTGCTATAATGATTAGCTCCAGTGAGGGATTCTAGCTATGGTTATTTGCTTCAAAGCTTTAATTGGCTGAAGCCTGTATATTTGATCATTAACAAAATGGTCTTTCTTTTTGTATCATGTTAATATTTTTTTTTTGTTTAATAGGAATGCAGCTTTGATTTCTTCCTGGGCTATGTTGCTATTTTTCTGGCACTGAGAAGTGTTGGTTTAAGATTTTGCCACATACGAGTCATGGCAGAATTCCATCTTGGAAGTCTCCAAGCTTGGGCCTGCTCAAAAAGATAGGACTGGAAGGAATATTCTTGGTCCAGCTGCAGGAAGCAGTTTGTTTAGATCAGACCCAAACAAAGAGGTTGGCTTATGTGGAAACTTTATACCTGTCTCACATGTTTTAGACACTTCTGAGAAAACAAACAGCTCCATATTTGCAATTACAAGGTCAAAAAAGTCGCATATTGGCCCCAGTGCCAATTTAGCTGAGTCCTCAAATGGCACTGATGTTAAGTAAGAGTATGTTGTGGCCACTTAACCAATCTCCACACCTGGAAAAAATAAAAAATACGAGAAAGAACGCAAAGTGAATTTGAAACCAGAGTGGGCTATAGTGACAGTTTTCAGATTCTGAGCTCCTGAACGATCTCTACATTCCAGGCTTGGAAGGATATTTGAAAAGCATGCATCATTATGGGCAGAATCTTCTTAATCCATATCTCAGGGGCAAGATTAACACTGTGCAACTCCCTGCATGGACCTGGATTCCTGGAACTATATTCTCATGAAAATTGAGAAAAAGTGACCAAGTCATCTTTTTCTTCCTTGTCTGTCTTAAACCAGCTGGTTCATCTCCTGAAATTCAATATGCTCCCCCTCTTTTTTTTCAGATATGTCAGTGCACAAAAGAGGTTCATGAAAGGAAACAGCTGCACCGATACCAGCAGGAGCTGCTGCAGCTACAGATTTGAGGCGTGCACCTGCATGGGGTTGGGTGACAAGGGATTTGTCAGGGAAGGGAGTATCATGGAATATCAGGACTCTAAAGCCAGAGGGATGGATGGCTCCAGGGTGGCAAATTGGATACCCCACTGCTCACCTGGAGGTCATGGGATCACACCTGACTTGAATTAGTCAAAAGGATTCCAGGATGAGGGTTAGTTGGTCGTTTATGAATGAAATGATTAGCTGGATGTAACAGTTCCTAATAAACAGATTGTCCATATCAATGACATCTATTCAATGAGCCACAAACAAGTGGCATCTCTGTAACCCTCATGTGGGAGGGGGAAGGACTGATGAGGGCCTGGAAGAATCCTGTGAAGGCCGTGACTGAATGCGATCACCAAGAGAGTAGGGCATGTAGAGAAGAGTCCCCGGTGGCCAGCCCTGTGCCCTCTAGTATGAGGAGGTGGGGAAGATCAGGAGGAGCACTTGAGGGAGAATGAGAAGGAATGACTATGAGATAGGAAGAAAACTAGACAAGAGTCATGGCCTGAAAACCAAGTGAGCAACGTGTTCCAAATAGGAGGAAGGGGGCAGCATGTCCAGTGATATGCAGGAGGGGCACTGGGCGTTGATTTAGCTGCATAGATGTCACTGTTGACTTTGACAAGGGCGATTTGATGGGGTGATGGGGGTCACCATCTGACTGGAGGGAGTATAAAAGAGAACGAGAGGAGAGGATTTGGCAAAGGAGCACTGACAATTCTTACAAGGAGTTTTATTCTATAGTTTTATTATATAAGGGGCAGAGAGATGGGGTGGTAATTAGAGGGAAAATAGAGTGAAGAAGGTTTTTAAAATTAAAAAAAAATTTAATGTTTATGTATTTTTGAGAGAGAGAGACAGAGAGACACAGAGAGAGGGAGACACAGAATCTGAAGCAGGCTCCAGGCTCTGAGCTGTCAGCACAGAGCCTGATGTAGGGTTTGGACCCATGAACTGTGAGATCATGACCTGATCCAAAGTTGGACTCTTAACCGACTGGGCCACCCAGGAGCCCCTAAAGGTTTTTACAATTTACTTTTTCAGCTTTCTTGAGATCCAGTTGAAAATAACCTCGTGTAGGTCTTTTCTTTTTTAAAGGTGGCAATAACATGCCAATGGGAATAATCCAGCAGAGAAGGAAAATTGTGTGATGATGTAGGAGAGAGAGGCGAGGGTTGTTGAAACGATGTCCTCGAGTGGGACCTAGGGTGCAAGTGGAGGGGCTGGCCTTCTCTTGGAGCAAGGATGGTCCATCCATAGTAAGGGGAGGATGGCAGTATTTATGGGGCAGATGCTGGTAGGTGTATAGAAGTGGAGGTGGGAGACTGTGGGAGTTCTTTTCTGAAAGTTTCTGTTTTCTCCAAGAGGTAGAAAGTGAGGTTAGCAACTTAGAGCGAGGAGGGAGAGGATGGGCTGGAGGGTGAGGGATGGTCATCCAGGAGGGTGGCAGGTGCATGAATGAGGGAATGAGGCGTGATGGCCAGGCAGCATGAGGACCCAGATGAGGTCATGGAAATGAATTACATTAAGACGAGTGGGTGTCGGTTGTATGATTTTCTCCAGCCCTGTTCAGCTGTGGGATGTAGTACAGAACAGGGGGAGAGAGTTGGATTTCAGGGGTTGCCAATGGAGTTCTACCAAGCAGGAGAGGGGCACCCTGAAGATTTTTTTCATTAAAGAAATAACTGATTGTATAGACTTATGACACTGATTTAACAAACTATTAATTGGTTGTGACTCATCATTTGAAAACCACTGATCTAAATGGCATACACATTGTTTTTCTGCTTGGCTTTTTAATGTAGAGATAAACTTCAGTGAGGATTTCTCTGAAAATCCATCAGGCATTTGTTGAATACCCACAAGGTGCCTAACTAGTTTTTAGTGCAGGGGTGGGGGAGACAGAAGGGGGATAAAACCCAGTTCTTGCCTTCAGGGTGATGTGTTAGAGAGGATGCAGTCAGCTGTCCCTCTCTCATTCAGCACCTGGGTCAGCTCACTACTCAAAGATGGCGCCTCATCGTGGTGTGCTACTACCTAAACAGTAGAGTGTATGCCAAGGGGCCAAACATCACAGATGTCTACCTTCATGTCAATCTGAGAACACCTATTCTCCACATGCAGTCAGATCACCTGATCCCAGGACTGTCAATTCCTTTTACCTGATCAGCAAACTCTACTAATGCATCCTAAGATAGTTATCAGCCTTTCAGGCAACCTTAGTAAATTATTGGCTCACACTGGACTCATGTTCCATTCTCTGAGACTTAAAAAAACAAACCTTAGTTGTCATCAATTTTTTATTATGTATTTAATTTTGGGGGGGGTGGCAGTGTGGGGTAAACTATATGCCCTTTTTTGGGGGTTGGGGACTGTGTGTTTTGGAGCTGCAGATACCCACTTGCTGTGTGAGGATAAAGCCAGGGTGGTAGCTCCCTCAAATTTTGGTTCATCTCAGAACATATGGCTCTGCAGGATTTGCAAGAGTCTTTGATGCAAAGAGAAAAATACTTAATTTCTTCATCTTTTTGTTCTATTTTTTGTTCTTTGATTCAAAGGGAGGAATGAGTTAGGACAAAAGTGATGTATTCTACCCTATCTTCTAATTATATTTTAATTCACTAGAAAAGGACTTCATTTCTCTCTGTGACATTCAGTGTTTACGGTCCCAGACATGGCATTTGCATTCTCTGTTTATGGTTTGGATGCTTTATGCTAACATACTTGTCACCGATACAGTTGGGCTTGCCTTTCCAGGCAACAGTTAAACCAGCAGGAGACCACTTGTGTGCAATTTGTTGGAATGAAATCTACATTTTGGGATTAGATTACTTAGTAGTGTCATTTTGCGTCGAGGCAACTTTGTGGGTGGTCTCCAATAAACCCTGCACGTACAGCGAGTGTCAGCCCTGATTATCTCCAAGCAAGCTTGTAATGACTGCACAGCTTGGTATTTACAAGAGAAAACCAGCTTCCCTTAACTTTTAATTTAGGGAGTGCAGGGGCATGGATGAACCCCCACAAGAGGGTGGCAGAAAGAAGGCCCATTGCAGAGCCATTCTTGAAGGGGTGCACCTCAACTTCCTGTTCCTTCTGGAGATCAGGATGATGGCCACAGATGTCACTTGGGGCTCACCAATTCGGACATTTGTCTTTAATGACGCCTGAAGGAGCTATCAAATCTCAAAATATGTAAGGGCTGAAGGATTCCTTGAGAAGGACAGATTAGTGGCATGAACTGCATGTTTGATTGAGGCGTGAATATATACGGTAAATAACAAATGACGTGCTGGACCCACACCGATATCATTCTGGTGGTAGCAATTCTCCAGGGCAGTGTTCTTCACCAAGGGTTGATTTGGCCTTCAGGGGATATTTGGTGGTGTCTGGAGACATTTTTGTTGTCACAGATTGCTACATCTAGTGGGTAAAGGCCAGGCATGTTGTTAACCATCCTGCATTGCACAGACTGTTCCCTGCTCCTCCTACAACAAAGAATTATTGTGCCCCAAATGTCAGTGTGCCAAGGTTGGGAGACCTACTCCAAAGTACAGGAGTAGTGAGTAACACACTCTTGCCCTTGCCTATCCTCATTTCTTCCCTCCACGCCCTCTGGTCCACATGGATTTCTTCTGTTTTTCTGCTTGCCTGGAAATCTCATGGTACTGGTGGTAAAAGATTAGAGTCACATAGTGGAGAGAACGCCTGATTTGGAACTGCACAGATCTGGGTTAAATCCCAGTCCGATGGCTCCAGTTTGGGCGACTTTGGGGGCAAATTAATCTCTCTGAGCCTCAGTTACAAAAAAATCTAAAACAATGGGGACTGCAGTCCTTAGTCAACACTGACTGGTAGGGAGATTCAAATTTATGTAAACGTATCAAGACTTGGTCGCTAGGAAATAGGTACTTCATAACATTTTTTATCATTGCACGTTTTTGCTTGCCATTATTAAGGTTCATTTTCCTCACGTTTAAGCATTAGCCCAACAATTTCTTTTTATTGTGGAAAATTTACAAAAAAGATAAGCAAGCAGGAAGAAAGAAACTAAATCACCTGTATTCTTATGCCTTACACACAGAGATAATTACTGTTAATGCCGTCTGTATATGTATTTCTAGACTTTTCCTCTCTGTGTGTATGTGTGCTCATGCTGTGTGTACTATTTAGTGACTTGCTTTTTAGACTTCATGATGTATTAGGAACATCCCTCCATGTCAATACATATAGATCCACATCATCTACATCATCTTTAAAAAAAGCTGCCTAGTATTTTATTGCATCAATGAACCATGATTTAATCAATCAATCCCTTAAATTCTTGGACATTTAGATCATTACAGTTAGTCTTTAAGGCCCAGGAGAATGTCTTGTCTAGGCTGTATGGAGCTCATGGTTTGTGGTTCTAGAAAGGCAGTCCTTTGCGTGTGCACTTGCTACCGTACAGACATCCCCAGGTAGTCAATTCAGGAGAGCAGCACAGGATATATGTTCTCTGTGCCCCACAGAGTGGAGTGAATGCCCTTTTCTTTTCATGACACAGCATCATACAGTGGCTCAGTGCTCAGGCCCTGTAGTCAGGCAGCCCATGTTCAAATCCCAGTTCCCCTCTTTTGATACATGTCTTCACCTGCCTGAGCCTCAGTTTCCACATCTGTAAAATGGTGATGCCAATTGAACCCACATCACTGAGATTTTCTGAGAATTCATTGACGTAGCGTACGTCAGGCACGTCATGCAAGGTCTGGTATATATATCTACGTGTGTATATATATATACATATATGTATACACACACACACACACACACACACACACACACACACTAAGGACTCAATTTGTTTTTACTTGTATCAGGTGGGAACAAATGTCTGACAAGCTGAGTGCTGCCTGGAAGTCTATGTTCTCTGTGTAAATTATTATCTAACATTACCAAGTGTCCCCCATCTGCCAGGACTAGCAGGAGCTGGAGTTCAGAGACCACTATCTGTTTTTTTTTTCCCCTGGAGCTTTTGTTTTTACTGCCGTGTATTAGTCTCCTGTTGTTGCTGTAACAAAACCCCATGAACATAGTGGCTTCACACAACACAAATTTGTTATCTTACAGTTCTGGAGGTCAGAAGTCCAAAATCAGTCCTCCTGGGCTAAACTCAATATATTAGTGGGCTGCCTTCTTTCTAAAGGCTTTAGGGGAGAACTTGTTTCCTTGCCTTCCCCAGCTTCTAGAGGCTGCCCAAATTCCTTGTCCTGTGGCCTCACATCACCCTGACTTTTGCTTCTGTTGTCACACATCCTCTGACTCTGACCTTTCTGCTTCACTCTCTTAAGGACACTTGTGATTGCATCGGGCTCATCAGATAATTTCCCCATTTTGGGGTCTCTAACCTTAATCAATCTGCAAAGTCCCTCTTGCCACGTAAGGTAGCATATTCTCAGGTTCTGGCTCGTGCTCTGCTGGCTGTCACAGAATTCTTGCTCCTAGGGCCTACCAGCACACTTGTCCCCTTGGCCAGGCTCCCACAGGCCTGGAGCAAGCCCTCTTCTCTCGCCCTCCCTTCCCACTGTCTGGCTTCGGAGAACTACCCTGCCCCACGGGGTGTTTCCAGACATGTTTCTTTAGGCTGCCTTGTTCTCCAAAGTTTAGTTAGAGGAGTCCTGCTCACTGTTACAGGTTCACCCTGCCTCCCTGACCAGAAGTGCATCCAACTGTCACTCTACCTTATCCAGCCTGTGCTCCCCTCTGCCCAGCTCCGAATGTCCTATATGTTCAGTGTGGCCCAGGGGCCCTTCCACTGACTAGTAAAGTCCACAGATCCTAAGGCCCCAGGCTCAGGAAGCGCACTGTGACACTCACACCACAGCTGGACCACCACAGGTGGGCTCTCTGAGCAGGTGGATGAGTGGCCCCCAACATGAGTTTGGGATAGTCGACTGGTGAGATCCTTGGGACCCATGGGTGCAGGTGCAATCCTTCCCATGGCATCTCCTTGCTGCAGACCCTCTTTGATAACCTTCTGGAATGTGACCTTGCATGATTGGGTCCCATTCAGGTTCCTTTCTGCCAGTCCTTCTTCCCTGTTCTCAGTGCCTAGCCCTACTTGGCAGGAAGCCAGTTCTCTTCTTGTTATTTTCCTTCCACAGTGACCTTCAAGGCCCATTTAGGGAGGATGGAATCACCCTTTACATTAGAGCCCCAATCGTTAGTAACATAGAGTCGGCTTTCCCAAGCAGGCCTAGGTGTTTGCTTAGGAACATGGTCATCTGTTTTCTAACCAGCAAGAAATCAAGTTGCATTTTGATATAAAAAACAGGTTGACTATTCCTATCCAGACGCTTCCTCCTTTCTCACCCTCAGGCAAACAAGAATGATGGCCTCTCCTGTCTCACTTCCACACATTCTTAAGTCTGGTTTTTATTTTAGTTTTTCAAAACTTGCTCAGTGTTACAGAACCATTAGCCGAATATAAAGAGAAAAATGCACCCATGTCGCCACTGTCATCCCTGACAAATTAAATGGTTTTTATTTTTTCCGTGATCCCTTCCAGTTTTTGTCCCTGCGAACATATAATTTAAATAATCGTAATCATAGTGTAGCTATCATTTTGTGTTCTGCATTTTTCCACTTAGCATTAATTATATCATAAGCATTTTTTCCATGTTGTAGCAAAGTCATCGTAATTATCATTTTTAATGACTGTATGAGAATTCATCAAAGCGGGAGTAGATCACTTAACCCTTGTTCTGTTGTGGGGCCTTTTGCGGCTCCTTCTGTGTTCTGTTTCTCCTTTGGGATCGTCTTTGATACCAGGTACCTCGGCTATTCTTGGGGTGCGGGAGGCAGGCGAGGGAAGCGGTGGAGGTGGGTGGGGAGCAGAAGCAGGAGAAAAACAACATCAGGAGAAGCAAGAACAGGAAGGAAAAGGAAGCCTGCTTTACACACACTCACGGTTGACACTCCTAAAGCCAAGAGCTGGAAGGAAACCTGGCCTTCACCTGTGAGTTCTCTTCACCAAAGGCGGATTTTGAGAATGACTTTCTCATTTACATTTTGGAGTGACTTTCGATGCCTGGAGAAAGGTGGCCTACAGGAAACTGATGGAGAAAACAAACTTAACCTATCAGTGTTAAGGCAAATGCTAGCCTAATTTGGAAAATATAATTTTTGTTAATCGGGTATGTAGTGCTGATTAGAGCTAACATGATAACTCAAGAAGGTCTTAACTATTCCAGTGTTTCTTAACGTTCCACAAGCTCTAGGTGCCAAAGATGCTTTATAAAACAAGGATTCCTTGGTAAAAACTGTTTGAGAAACAGTGATGCTGTGTGCTAGGTCCCCTTCTTGGGTATTCAAAATGCCCATTCACATAGTCAATGCTCTGAGAAGAGCTGCAGGGAGGAACACTGCTTACCTGTGGGTGAGCACATTGGCAAGGGAGTCTGGGAGATGTAGTTTGTGTGTCCCATGGTCACGGGGCCCTTTTGTGGTATGGCACCTCCACCAGTCAGAGTCTACTCAAGAAGCTGAAAATAAGCTAGATAATTCAGAGAGGATTGACTATATAGATCTAGTCGAAAAAGTTCTGGGTGAGCTGGAAAAGCTTAAAAGGTATTGTGACCCAGAGATTCACAGCTGCAGGGAGTAGCTGCAACCCGAAAGTGTAGATGTGGTGTTATCACAACGTGGGGCACACTTGCTTCTGCAACCCTAGGGGTAACCCACAGGATGCTGAGACTGCCAACGGGGCATAGGGCATGGTGGGACACAGCGGGTGGTGGGGACACCGGGGAGATAGGAACCAGGATGATACAAGTGGCTTGAGCTGTGACAGCTGGATCTGTGCAAGGACCTTGGAGCCCACAGCTGTTTCCTGGAGGATGTTGCCCTCTGTGATAGGCAGAATTCTGCTCCCCAAGATCTCTAACTCTTGGTGTCAAGCCTGTGAGTCTGTCACATCACATGGTGAAAGGGACTTTACGGATATAACTAAGGTTACTAATCAGCTGACCTTACGACAGGAAGCTTATCCTGGGTTACCACACAGACCCTGTGTGATCTCGTGAACCCTTAAAAGTAGAAGAGGAAGCCAGAATGAGAAGTCAGAGAAAGTTGAAGCTTGGGAGGATTCAATCTGTCATCACTGCCTTTGACGATCAAGGGGGCCAGGAGCCGAGGGATGTGGGCAGCCTCTGGAAGCTGAGAATGATTGCTGGCTGACAGCCAGCAAGGAAATATCAGGGACCTCAGTCCTACAGTGTCAGGAAAGAACTCTGCCAACAAACTGAATGAGGCTGGAATAGAGCCTCCATTGGAGCCTCTAGAGAAGAGCCCAGGCTGGCCAACACCTTGATCTTGGTCTTGTGAGTCCCTAAGCAGAGAACCCAGTGGAGTATCTTGGTTTTCTGACCTGCAGAACCATGAGATAAAAAATGAGGTTGTTTTATCTTTTTAAAAGTTATTTATTTATTTTTGAGAGAGGGAGGTGGGGGAGGGGATGAGAGAGAGGGAGAGAGAGAGAATCCCAAGCAGAATCTGAGCTGTTAGCACAAAGCCCGACGTGGTGTTGAACTCACAAACTGTGAGATCATGACCTGAGCTGAAATCAAGAGTTGGATGCTAAACTGACTGAGCCACCCAGGCACCCCAATGAGTATTGTTTTAAACCACTGAGTTGGTGGTAAATTGTTATGGCAGCAGTAGAAAATGAATGCACCCTCCCATCTTTGAATCACCTTCCATTCCTTCACATTCCCTCATGCAGAATTGAACTGGAAGCCCATTGGCAAGGGGATCTGCAAAATGTAGTTTGGGGGGGGGGTCCTAGATTTTCCATAATTCAGTGCAGAAGGGCGGGAGGAAAGGCTAAAATCACGAGTGAGTCTCTGGCACAGCACATGCTAACATTTGGTGAGATGAACATTAGGAAGACCACTTTGGGGAATTTTGATTATGATATAGTAGCATTGGACTTTTGAAATGGGTACGTTGGGGCCCCTCATTAAATGAATGAAGATGATACATTCATGCCAATCTTATAAGATTCTCAAGGTGGCAGAGTAGCGTGTTGTGAAGAAAACCCCACAGACTGGAAGTCAAATTCTGACTCTGCCCCTCACCCATTGGGTGGCTTTGTGTGGCTCACCATTCCAGAGCTTCCACTTCTGCTTGTGTGGAGCAAAGGGAGTTGATGGAAGCAACCTGTCAGGTCTTCCCAAGCTTGAAAGTTCTCCTCCTTGGAGAATAATTTTACTTTTTAAAGTGATTGTGGATTCTATTTAAAGGATTGTAGTCATATTTATGATTGATTTGATGCTGAATTCTTGATTAGCAACGGAACTCCCGATCACAAGATTGTTGCTAAGGGAAATTATGATTTAGTTTGCAGTTATCTGCTCAATATGAGAACAATGAGCAGACTCAATAATGATAATCTTTGGCTCCAAGTGAATTGAGGAGCCTCCAGTGTGGGTGTAAGACGTTCATTGCTAGATCAACTGGGGGCCATGCTGCATAGCTTCTGCACTGGTCGCTAGAGGGGAAATTAGAGCCATGAGTCATATAATCCCTGGCTTCAGGGAGCTTCTAATCTAGTTGAGTAAGATGGACATGAGAAAATGGATGATGATAGGAATGAATAGAACTGTGTCTTAATTACATTGCAGGTTGATGTCAACTTCTTATAGTTGCACTGGGCTTTTTAAAAAGGAGGCCTTTCCTTTCCTCTTTCCAGATCACAGAGAGAGGCACAAACCTCTGGTTCAGGGCTAGGTTTTGTTGGCCTTTGCATTCTTACTTGGCTTTCACCAGGAACTGTTTTGTGAAACCATGAGCGTCTTTCCTGAGTTTCCAGTTTCCCAGAGGGTACGAAACATAACTCACCACCCACCTTGAGCAGGTTGTTTTTTGAAGCATTTGAAAGTAAAACAAAGTACCCTGCCATTAATGGAAAGGTAGAATTTTCTATCCACTTATACTTCTGACAGGTTAGTTGATGCTGTCACGGGCTGTGTGTGCCTTTTCAAAATGCATGTTTTTAACTTGTTATTCCTGGGTGGATTAATTCCTAATGCTCTTCTTTTATATGAAATGATGCCATGCTTTTTATACAGCCCTACTCTGTGTGTTGCCCACAGTGTAGAAGCAACAGTCCTGCCTTCCAACAGCCTGCACATCTGCACAGGGGACTGAAATGTTCATTTTGCACCCTGGATGTTCAGGGGTCATGGAGATACACGTTCTTAGCTTTAAGCCTCTTTAATGTTAGAAGCACCTTCGTGTGTTGTATATTTGGTGTTTCTTTTTCTTTTTTTAAAACATTTATTTATTTTCAAGAGACAGAGAGAGACAGAGTGCAAGTGGGGGAGGGGTAGAGAGAGAGGGAGACACAGAATCCTAAGCAGGCTCCAGGCTCTGAGCTGTCAGTGCAGAGCCCGATGCGGGGCATGAACCCACCAACCATGAGATCATGACTCGAGCTGAAGTCAGACACCCAACCGACTGAGCCTCCCAGGTGCCCGTCTTTTTCTTTCCTGGGAGACTGTGTGGTTTTGGAAACTTTTAAAATGGGACATGGAACAAATTTTGCCTTTTCTGTTTTTCTGTGATAGTTTGGGAGAAGAGTATGGAGCTGGGGAATGCTGCCTGGGGTTGAGTTCTGATTCCAACATTTTTTTGCACAATTTTCTTAACCTCTCTGAGACTCAGTCTTTTCATATGTGAAATGGAAGGAAAACAGCCTGACAGGGTTGCCATGAGGATTGAATTAAATAATACGTGTTAAGTGCTGAACGCAATGCCTGGGAAGTCAATGCCTGCTTAATACCTGTTAGTTACCATTATCATCTCCAACAGGATCATCATCACCGTCACCATTATTACCATTGTCTTCATCACCATGACCATCAGCATCATCACCGTGATTATCAGCATCATCATAAGGATCGCCATCATCATTATTATGATTGCCATAGTCACCATCATGATCATCACCAGCATTATCATCACCACCACCACCATCACCACCATCACCACCACCATCACTACCAGCACCACCACCACCACCATTATCATCATCACCACCATCACCACTACCACCACCACCATCATCATCACCACCATCACCACCACCACCACCATCATCATCACCACCATCATCACTACCAGCACCACCACCACCACCATTATCATCATCACCACCATCACCATCACCACCATCATCATCATCTGCAGCACCATCATCCTGCCATCCCAAAGACTCTCTCTAAGTACCTGATATGTAACAATATCTGGTGGTGAGGCAGATATCAGGCCCCAGCTTTGCCCTAGCCTTGGCTGTAACCACTGTACGTCTGAGGAAGAGCGTGAGCCCCCCCATTCTCCCAACCATGATGCATAGATTCTTCTTTGTTTTCCCTCCTTGCACAGTTCTCTACTTGGCTGGAGTCATGACATTCAGCCTGGCATTTGCTGGCCCTGCCTCTAGGGAGGTTGGAGCCTCCCCTGGTATAATCTCTTGTAAGGATCTAGCTGTGGAGTGGTCTTCTGAGCCTGTGGCTGCTGCCTGTTGGACTCAGAATTTGCTGCTTCCTAGACTCGTATCATGGTAGGTTTAGGCCATGCGTGTATTGACTTCACTCCTTGGGACCCTGGTTGTGGAGAATTTGAGGGATTTGGGGGCTGATTGAGGAAAAAGATATGATCAGGAGGTGGCAGTTCTACACAGGCTTTATTTGGGTGACACTGTGACAGATTTGAATGTGGAAGAAGTCCCTCCTAGCATGAGATTGTCCAGAGGCTACAACATGGGAGTCACTACTTAGAAAGAGAGGGGTTGGGGGGACTGGGGGATTGGGGGTGGTTTAGGTATCTAGATGATGTCACTCAGCAGCCTGGCTTGTGTCGGAGAGCTCCCCAAAGCAGCAGTGGCTGGGGGTCTTTATAGCCTCGGGGCTTATCTTATCTATGGCTAGCAGATGTTGGCTATGCAGAGCAGGCAGGCTCTAAATAGCTAAAAATCTGCTTATTTGGGCTAAATAAGATAATTGGATATGTTAAAATTTGAGATCAGAACCATGGGTTTTTGAGCTACCACAGACTGGGTGGCTAAAACAACAGGCATTTATTTTTCACACTTTTAGTGGCTGGAAGTCCAAGGTCAGGGTGCCAGTATGGTGAAGCTCTTGGTGAAGGCTCTCTTCCTGGCTTGCAGATGGCTGCTTTCTTGCCATATCCTCACATGGAGTAGAGAGAGGGTGGGGGAGAGCGAGCCAGCACTGTGGTCTCCTCTTACAAGGGCAATAACTCCATCTGGAGGACCTCATCCTCATGATCTCATCTACACCTCCCAAAGGCCCCACCTCCAAATACCATCACTCTGGGGGTTGAGGCTTCTACATATGAAATTCGGGAGAGACACACAAGCATTCAGTCCATAACACTTCTAATATAGAACTTTCTTTTCTCTGTCAGAGACAATAAATGGAAATATATTTTGGAAAGCAAAGAGCATTATACCAATGGAACACATCATTTTTATTACTACTTGAAAGGTTAACGTCTAGCTAATCACAAATAGTTTCCGATGTTAGGTTTCCTTACAATGCAGATGTAAGACTTAACTCCGTCTTTATTCCAGTCTTTCTACTGAACGATGTCAAAGAATGCCAGCCTGCACAATAAAACCCACACCCTCTGTCCCCTCTCCTTCTGCCTGGCAAGGGGAGGGGTGAAATCACAGTGTGTCAAGCAGGCTGTAAACATTTGAGCTGCTTTCCTTCAACTTTTGGGAGGGCTTCTTGGGGATGACAGGGGGACAAAGGGTTGCAATGTAAATTACCATGCAAATTGCCACACTGTTTGAACTTAAGACACCGTTGCCTGCCACAGCTCAGTGAACTTGAACTTCTGTGACTCCCACTGAAGGGGAGACTTGTGGTACCTTCCAAGCTGAGTCGCTGTTAAAATATGAAAACCCAAAGAGTATGCCTGAAGGTGTGTCCCTGTTGATCTTTGAACAAGTTTCCTCTTTAAATGTCAGCAGTAGGATAACTCTGACCAGTTTTGTAGTGTGATGTTCTGAGTACGTCTTGAGTATAGGCATCGCCAACTGTAGCACTGCCCACACATGGATGCTGGGACTTTCTTTTCCCATGCCCTCCTTTCCTCCTTCTGTCTCATTCACTGGGTCAGCAAAGAAATGGATTGCTCATGTGGGAGGTCGCCTTCATCTCTGAGGTTGGCAGGCTTGGTACTTAGTGCTGCCCCCAGCAGGTGATGAGAGGCAGGACTTCAGTACATTTCCTTGCAGGCAAAGGTCTCTGGCTTTGTTGGCTTCTTGTCTCCATTCCCAGGACCATGTCTATACCATGGAGGCTGCAGGCCATATCCAGGGGTGGTGGCTTGTTCAGAGCTCTCAACTCATCTTTTCTTCATAGGAAATGACTCCCTCAGGGCGCAACCCTAATTTAGGATAAATAGTGGACCACAGGAAGTGCCCTGAGGAGTTTCCATTCCAGGTTATAGGGAAGTTTCTAAAGAGCCATTAGACCTGATCTTGGTTGTCTTCCCTCCACACCTAACCCTATGTCCAGTGTGGCATAATCATAACTCACAGTGGGAGGCATCTTTTCTTTGTGTTAAAAAAAGGCACAGCCACTGCAATTAATGTGTATTAATCTTTGTGTGCTGGGCACTGTGTTGAACATTGTACATATTTCATGTCATTTAAGCTGGACAAGAATGCCTCAAAGGTAGGTATATTAGGCAGGGTTCTCCAGAGAAGCAGAACCAATAGGATGTGTATACATACAGACATACACATACACATACACATGTATGTGTATATACACATACATATATATACACACATATACACACACATACATATATATATACATATATACACATACATATATATACACATACATATATATATACACACACATATATACACACATACATAATTTACTTTAGAAGGAATCAGGGCTTATATTTGTGGAGGCTAACAAGTCCAAGATTTGTAGGATAGGCTGGCAGACTGGAGACCCAGGGAATGGCTAATGTTGCAGCCAGAATCCAAAGGCGGTCTGGAGGCAGAACTCCTTCTTTGTCAGGGGAAATCAGTCTTTTTTTGCTCTTAAAAACATTTTTTTTAATGTTTATTTATTTTTGAGAGACAGAGCATGAACAGAGGAGGGGCAGAGAGAGAGAGAGAGACACAGAATCAGAAGCAGGCTCCTGAGCTGTCAGCACAGAGCCCGATGCAGGACTCAAACTTGTGAACCATGAGACCATGACCTGAGCCAAAGTCAGATACCTAACCGACTGAGCCACCCAGGTGCTCCAGTCTTTTTTTTTTTCTCTTGAAGTTTTTTATTTTGAGACAGAGAGAGAGTGAGAGAGAGAGGCAGAGAGAGAGAATCCAAAGCAGGCTCCATGCTGTCAGCACAGAGCCAGAAGTGGGGCTCAATCTCATGTACTGTGAGATCATGACCTGAGCTGAAATCAAGAGTCTGATGCTTAACTCTCTGAGCCACCCAGGTACCCCTCGCTTGAGGTTTTTGACTAATTGGATGATTCCCACTCATATTATGGAGGGCAATTTGCTTTACTCAAAGTCTACTGATTTGAATGTTAATCTCCTTGAAAAAAATACCTTCCCAGTGACATTTAGACTGTGTTTGACCAAATGCCAGGTTGACATGTAAAATTAACCATCATAATAGGTATAATTTCCTTTTTACAGATAGAGACCACAGGTCTCAGAGAAATTAATTCACCGACAGTGGTAGGCTGAATAGTGCCCCCCCCCCCCCCCCCCCCCCCCCCCGCCGGCCAAGTCCAAGTCCTGGTCTCCGGAACCTGTGAATATGGCCTTATATGGCAAAAGGGACTTTGTAGATGTGATTAATTAAAATTCTTGAGATGGTGAGATCATCTTGGATTGTCCAGGTGAGCCCAGTGTAATCACAAGGGTTCTTATGAGAGGGGAGAAGGAGGGTCAGAGTCAGAGGACAACGTGCTGTGATGACAGAGGAGAGATTGGAATGATGTTCTTTGAAGATGGAGGAAGAAGAGGCCACAAGCCAAGGACTACAGCTGGCCACTAGAAACTGAAAAAGGCCAGGAAATGGATGTCCCCCTGAGCCTTCAGAGGGAACTAGCCTTGCCAAGATCTTGATTTTAGTCAGGGAAACTGGGTTTGGACTTCTTTCTTCCAGAACTGTAAGGGAATATATTTGTGTTGTGTTAAGCCACTGAGTCTGTGGTCATTTGTTATAGCAGCTATAGGAAACTAATACACTTGCCATAGCCACGTAGTTAGGAAACGGTAGAGGTGGGATTCGAAACCACAGCCTCAGGTGCTTGACCCGGTTGTCCTCATCAGTCTTGTTGATCTCTCTCAAACAACAGTTCTTGCGTCCATCCCTCCTCTTGCAGTCCTTGTCCAGACTTCAACCACCCTGTCCCTGAACTTATAATAAAAGGGACTGGGGATAGGGGGCCAAAGGGTAATGAAAACAAGAGTCCCCATTTATTCCTACTATGTGGCAGGCACTTTATAAATATTAGTGTTTCATTCTTCCAACCTCCTTGGAAGTCAGGTACTACTATTTTCCATCGTTCATAGTTGAGGAACCTGAGACGAAGAGAGATTGATTAAGTTGCCCAAGATCACACAGCTATTAGGGGGCCGAGCTGGAGTTTAAGCCTAATCTGTCTGATGCTGATGCTTTTGCATATTCTCTCTACCACACTTGCTTCTCCAAAATCTTGATCACAGAGCAGCAGCAGCGGGAGAGGAAAATGTTGGTAAGAACTGAAAAGAATTGGAGACTGAAGCTTCCCTTTCCAGAAACCTCTGTCTCAGGTGTACAGGCTTTGGATCCAAGGTCAGAAGACCCCAGGGGCGTCCTCTACACCCCTAGTGGTCGAACTCCTCTGGCCATGCTGGAGCCTTTTGTCCGTTTCTTTCCCTTCTGCCTTCTTTTTGCACCTCTGTTCTTGGGCTGCTCTTGGCATCTGCCAAAGTGGCATTTGAGTTATCCCCACCCCCTTCATGCACACACTTATTTCCCTTTTGCCATTCTCACTGTGGCCACCTACAGAGGGGGTCCAAAAACATGGGAGGGAAGGGGGCAGAGAGTGAACCCTGCCTTCCAAGGTGGGCTAACCAGCCTTCTCGGCCCGTCCTGGGTAATGGACAATCTAGAGATGATGGCCAGGCCTTGGTCCTGTCCATCCGGTGACTGAAGATGACTCTGGCAACTGGGGCTGACCGGAGACATATTGCTGATTCTGAGCCGAGTGTGTGACTTTACAAAGCAGGTTATCAGCAACATTGGGCTAAAAATACCATGTTTATTTTTGAAATAAGTTGTTTTGGCAGTTATAAATACTCTATGAAGCCAGCTTAGAGTGTAGTCTAGCGGCTCTCAGGAGAACTGAATCATATTTCAGAGGCACATGCGGAATCCAACATGCAAATTCCAGCCAGTTCTTCACTATCCTGAGTAATGGAGGAGAGATTGGGTGTGGATAGAGCCAGTGGAGAATCAATTTAGTGCAGGCTTGCAGCCTAGGCTTCCAAACTGAGAATCTTACTTTGGAGTAGGTTACTGCTGGAAGAAATGTTCAGGGACATTTTCTTTCCCTGCTTGGGTACCCCTTTGCCCTTGGGTAACAGAGAACTGAAGTGGCATATCCTAACTCCCTCTTTCCTCCCTTCTTCCTCCCTTCCTTTCTTCCTTCCTTCCTTCCTTCCTCACTCTACCTCTCCTCTCTCCCTCTCTTCCTCTTGCCCCTTCCCCTCTCTCCCTCCCTTCTTTCTTTCTTTCTTCATCCATCCACCTTTCAAACAATTATTGAGCACCAACTTTGTGCCTGACACATTGCTGGGTGCTGGGGATATGATAAATAAAACCAACTTGATCTACGTGCCCGTCCTCCCCAATATGAAGTTTAGGAACCACTGTGATTGGTAATTAGCAAAAGGAAAAGGGAATCAATAATTTAAAAATGTGCCCCACCTTCTGAGTGATATGTAGGAGAGAGGGGGAGAGGTTGGGGTGGCATCTTAGTGCAGACAGGAAAGCTTCTCTGGGTGGTTGGGAGGGGGCATTTTAGCTGAGTCTGGAAGGATGAGGAGCGCCTGGGAGGGGGAGATGGGGGATGTTCCAAGACAAGGAACCAATGCACACAGAAAGGCCTGAGAAAATGACTGATTTGAGGAACTGGCTTGCTACATTTTTATTTATGGAATTTCTATAAAGAACTGCTTGCCTGGCACTCTCAACAGCTTGGCAGAGACTCTCACTCTCCTCCTTTTTCCTCCTCTTCCTTCTCTTCTCCCTGTTGGGGGGACGTTCTCTTCTGCCCAAAAAACCTACTTCCACTGTCACCCCCACCCCCCACCGTCACCTTATTGTCTTCAGCTCAGAGCCCATCAGTACCTTTGCCGCCACATCCTCCACCTGCCTAGCCTTAGAGGCACCTGGATGTGCTGATGAGAAAAAGGCTCCCGCTTCCCATCACCCACCTTCACCAGGACTCTCTTTACCACCAGCCTGGTGGCTTCACCATCAGCACCGTGCTCACTGTCATGGCTACAGTGATGTTCAGTCACCAGGCCCCCTGCCAACATTCCTGGCCATCCCCCCATCTCTCTTGTATCTCTCCTGTCTATCGTCATCCGTTCCTCCCTTTATCTGCCCCAGGTAGATGTTTTCTCCTCTCTCCTCCCACTGACACTATGATGGCATCCCTGCTCTGCTTGGTCCCAGGGGGCGCTCCAAACAAGGAAGAACCTGACTATCCCCAACATGTTATAGCAGAAGGAACAGAGACCTTGGAGTCAGATGTAGATTAGCTGACCGGGCAAGTCCCTACTCTTTGGACCATTATGGTTGGTCCACCATTATTATGAGGATTATGGAAACAATTGATGGGACCATGCCTGGCATCTAATAGGTACTTTGTAAATGGGCTATTTCTTCTCTTTCTTTCCACCAGCATGGATATTGTGACTGGCAAGCAAGAAACGAAACAGCACAGGGTCACCTGCACCTACACTCAGCCTGTCCAGCTCTTTGGCATCTCCACTGCTGAGGAAGTGTTTTAGAAACAACTCTAGCACTCCCCCAGTGCCAGTTAACAGCTTTTGGCTAATGGTGCCTAATATAGTTTTTAAATTACACAAGTAGTACTTGAGTATATTATTTTAAAAAATTTTAATGAATGAATGAATGAACGAATGAACAAATTTTTTAAAATTTTAGAGAGAGCGCATAAGTGGGGGAGAGGGGCAGGAGGAGAGAGAGAGAATCTTAAGCAGACTCCATGCTCAATATGGAGCCCGATGCCAGGCTCGATCCCATGACCGTGGGATCGTGACCTGAGCCAAAATCAAGAGTTGGATGCTTAACTGACTGAGCCACCCAAGTGCCCTGCCCTAATATGTTTTAATTGAAATTGCCAAATCACCTTTAAACACATTACATCAATTTTCCCTCCTCCTGAGAGTTTATAATTGTACCTGTTTCCCTAAGCTTCCTTAAGTCATTATTGTTCCTGTTTTCCCTAAGTTTCACCACAGTTAAAATGATCAGTGTTTTAGAGGCACCGGGGTGGCTCAGTTGGTTAAGCATCGAACTTCGGCTGAGGTCATAATCTCACCATTCATGGATTTGAGCCCTGCTTTGGGATCTGTGCTGACAGCTCAGAGCCTGGAGCCTGCTGCGGATTCTGTGTGTCCCTCTCTGTTCCTCTCTCTCTCTCTCACAAATAAACATAAAAAAAAATCAAGTGTTTTAAGTTTTCTGTGAATCAGATGGGGGCAAGATCAAAATTACTGTGCTTGTCAGTGACTCTCAGGATCCATGTGGCTATGCAGTCTAGGGACCCTTCTCCTAAGGGAACCAGATCCCCAAGGTATAGATCCCCACAAGATGGGCAGCATTGCTGCTGGGCTGTGCCTAGATTAAGTGAGTGATTCATTGGGCGGACACCACAAGCAGAGAGGGGATTGGCTATGTTTTCAGGCGGATTCTTCTTTCCAATCCATGCACTGAGCCATGACTCCCTAAGGGGGGCTTATCCCTGGTTGAAATATGAAGCCATTCGGCTGAAGCTGGTTGCGCCTAGTTGTGACTGCATTGGTCATCTTCACTCCATTAAGGCACCAGCCTCAGCTGGTGAAAAGATGGTGGGTGAAGGCTTGGAAGGATACCTGGGCATCTCCATGGCTGTGTCCCGGCTGTACCTCTGCTTTGTGCATTCTGTGTCTAAGAGGTTTCTGATACCTGCTTGCCTGGTTACGATACATAGTGGGGGTTGCAGGTGAGGCTAAAGGAGGACTGTGTACAGCAGTGGAAAGAACTCTGGGCTAAAAGTTTTGTCCATTTAGATCCTGTTTTGTCCATCAGAGCGCTGTGACAGGGTTATTCTCTTTATCAGTAGATGCCACGGTGGTCCTATCTGGAAAATGGGGACGTGAGGGCCTGCCATACCCAACCCCTACCCCTTGAGATATTATCATAGTGACATGAAGTCTGTGAAGGCATTTCAGGGTGTCTATGTGTTCTTCCAAAGCCAAGCTTAGCGTGCAAAATCCACAGACTCTGCAAACTAGAGAAATGCCCCCTTTCCTGGTAATTATTCAGTAATTATTCACATAAGAAGGATTTCATTGTTATGTTTCGTATATTCATCGCAGTTGATGGCCTTTTAATAGTGGCATTGAGTTTGTGTACAGAAAGGTTATTCATTTTAAGATTTCTGGGCCTTAATTGTTATTTGTTTTGCTTGGTTCCAGTGCACTATAAATTAGTGATATCCACAGAGCGTATTTGTCTTGGCACCATGGTGCATTGTCTGCAGTGAGCCCTGTTTGGCCTGGCACTGGCTTGGATTTCCCCATCTGTTTCTGATGTTTACATTGTTAAAGATACGACAGACACACAGGACACGGCCACATGCGGAGAGGGAACTTTTTTCCACTCCAGTGCATCAAACAAGGTCTGAGCCTGTAATAAGCACAGCCCTAAATTACACTCGAGCCTGCTAAAGGCCGGCCCAGCCTTGGTGATGGGGGGATTGATTGCCAGGACCCTGGGGTGTTCACTCCTAAGAATGTGTCTAGCGGGCTCAACAGCTCAGTCTCCAGAAACTCATTTTTGCGTGGTCTTTGAGAAAAAAGAACTACACTCCTGAGTGTGTTCCTAGAAGCCAAGGATGGGAAACATTGGTGATCAATCCCCAAAGGATCCTAGTGCCGTGTCCCCGGGGGCAAATGTATCTCAGGGGCCGGGGACCCATGAGGCATTGGTGCTTTCTGTCAGCTTTGTGGAATGGCTGGTCCTGACCCCTAAGCCGTTCTACACGGCCACCCCCCATTTGCTAAAGTGGGGGCCCATATCTTTTTGTGAAGGGGTCTTAAATTTTCCTCATGGTGTGAGAGCCCATAGGAGGGGAAGAAAGGAGGTGGGTGGTGAAGTAGGCTGGATGGGGGAGGGACATTTGGCTTCTGTTGGGAGCAAAGGCTTTGAGGAGGGAGGGGATGGGCACAATGACCTCCTTAACTTCCCTAAATCAGCGAGAGAGAGCGCATGCATGTATATGTGTGTCCATGTGTGTGCGCAGGCGTGTGTGTGTATGTGTGTGTGTGTGTGTAGGGGGTGAGAAGAGAGACAGCAGGTAGGGATTGAATGTAGCAAGGACATTTGGTGGAGGCAGCCAACAGCCTTCTGGTTAGCTGAGGGCCAGGCTTTGACATCTGCTGTCACATCGTTATTTTCATCCTGAGAGTCCCTCCTCTGTACCGACTTCAAGTGTTATTAGGTCAGAACAAAACCTGCTCACTCTTGCTAAACTGACACCCCTTTCAGTCCCCTGAAGTGAAGGAGCTGAGAGGTTGGCTGAGCCAGTTCTTCCCCATGGACCCACAAGGGCCTGAGGTCTGGGTTTGCAGAACTCAGAGAGGAGAAAGCTTCAGGTCCTCAGCTTCTGTCGGAGTGGAAACCGGTCTACTTTTCCCCTTGCCTTCCAGGTTTATGCTTTTCTAATTTGGCACCTTATTTGGGTCGATGTAGCCCCCTGTGGAGGGCAAGAGGGTGGCAAATTACATAGGATGATTTGATGTTGCTTGCCTGCTCAAATGTCTGCACACTGCCCACAGAAAAATGTTTGCATTCCCTAGTCTGGACCCTCCATCCAGCTGCTCTGTCTCCTAAACAACCCCCACACCTCTTCCCAACACATTCTCCATACTGCAGTCAAGATGAACTTCCTAGAACACTTGGGGGAGGATACTATATTGAGATGTCCACTGGTGTTCTGTTCTTGCTATATTTCCCCCATCATAATGACTCCTACCCCATGCCTACTTCTGACAAAGGTCATCGGACTCTGCCCAACCAACCCCAGGAGAGTCCGTGTTTCCTGGCCAGGAAGTGGGAGTTGCCTGCAGAGAAGCAAATGCTCTTCTTAGCCATGTTTTCCAAAGCTTGAACTTCTTGTGGGGATTATGCTAAGAAGGGTATTGGGGTAGAGGTATGGGGGAGAAGAAGAAAGTAGGGGCACCAAGGACCTAAACTGCTTACAGCCTGCTACTTTCTGTCCTGCCGTTTCTTCTCCCTGGAAACTCTGACCTCCCCCTCCACCCCCCCTCCCCCCATCATTCTTCAAAGCTCAGCTCAGGGGTGACCCTAGCAACACATCTCTGACCCTTCCTGGGGGTCATCGTAAGCCCCGAGACTTGCTCGTCTTTGATCCGTGGCACCTGGCAAGGTGCTGGGCAGGTTTGCTGAGTGACTGCTGGCTGGGGGCTCTCCAGGGGCTTCTCTCTAAGGTAACCTCTGGGTTGTCCTGGAGGTCCTGTTCATTTGTTCTGTGACATTGGGCAAGATCTCTTCACGTGCTTGTCAGGTTAGGAAGTAGGGCTGGGTAATCTCTCAAATCCTTTCCAGGTGCTGATGTCCCCAGGGGAGGATGGCATGGCACTTGACCAGGTAGAGATGGCCACACTAAACTGTGCCTTTTTAATCCATCATCTTCTCTGCTATAGCTGTGGTTTCTGCAGAGGTGTTATGATCAGGGAAGGGCAGACATGCAGCTATCATCACCCGGGGATCCAGAACCTTCCCTTTTTAATTGGGCCCCATCCAACATTTTTTAATTTCAGTGAACTTCATTACCCTCCATCCAGTTCTGCAAGTCAGAAACCTAAGAGCTGCTCAGTCTTCATCACTGCTTGTCTTCATCACTGTCCCCATCCAATCCACTCCTTGGTCCTAGATAGTTTCAAACTACCTCCTGAACTGAGGCATTCCCGTCCTTTTCACTTCCACCCCAGCCTGGCCATTAGCACTGCCAGCGTCTGCCCTCCCCCTCTCCTGTTTTCCTCATCTTATACCTGCATTGCCGCAGAGTACCTGATACACCTGCTGTCCACACCGCCACTCTGCCTCCTTCTCTCCCATTTAGACTCCACACTTCAGCCAGAGAGATCTCAGAATTCAAATCTGACCCTGCCACTCTCCGTTTCAAAACCCCTTGCTGGCTTCCCATTGTTCTTAGGAAAAAGATAAAATTCTAGAAATGGCTACAAGCTCCTGCCTTTTTTTTTTTTTTAAGAGAGAGAGAGCGAGAGTGAGAGCGAGAGAAAGCTCGAGTGGAGGGGGAGGGGAAGAGGGAGAGAGAGAGAGAGAGAGAGAGAGAATCTCAAGCAGGCTCCACACTCAGTGTGGAGCCCGATGTGGGGCTGGATCCCACGACCCTGGGATCACAACCTGAGGCCGAAATCAAGAGTCAGATGCTCAACAGAAGGAGCCACCCAGACCCCCCCCCCCCCCCCGCCCCCGACTGCCTCTTTAACCTCTTTTCACACCAGGTCTCTCCTCAGGTTTATTTTTCCGGTCATTCTTGCTCTCTGGTTCTTTCATTTCGTGCTTCGGGATACCCTCTGTCACGGGGCCTTTGTACATTCTTATCAGCTGTTCCATTGCAATTTTACATGTGTGAGTGTAATTAGCTCATTAATATCTGTTTCCTTTAATACTGTTAGACCCAGGCAGGCAGGACCGTCTCTGGTTCTGTTCACTATACTATCTCTACACCTAACATGGTACTTGATACTCAGTGAAGACTTTCCATATAAATAAATGAAGGAAGAAAGGCAGAAAGAGCAGCACACCCTGGTCAACATTTGTATACTTACTTTACTGGAACATCGTTTGTCATACTAACTGGCAACTACTACATTTAATAGAAGCAAATTTTACTTGGGCAACCCTGTTCCTTGCATTTTAGTAGTCAAAATCTTCACATTCTAAAGAGAGTCAAGATTTGCTCCATTGTACAAGGTTCCATATGGCCTTAAGAATGAGCTCTAATGAAATGATGAATGGCTCTTCACTCCATTAACAAATGATCATTAATTTTAATTCATATGTCTGACATCTGTTCCCCATCTTTGTCCTTTCAAGTGTAATTAAAATAATTGTAAATATGCAACCCATCACTGAAAGTTACAGGTGATTGTACCATGCCGTGTTTACTCTCCAGCCAGTGAGACTCTATTTCCTTGAGGGTGGGACCCATCCCAGCGGGGTGCTCAATCAGCATGGGGGAAAGGAGTGGTGTGGTAAGGAACAGACATCGGGTTGGTCTATGTGGGAGGCAACCATTGAAAGGGATGGCTTGAAAATAGATTTCTCTCCAATGTGACCATGAACCTGTTCTCCAAAGGGCAACTCTGCTTCTGTGGCCTTTTTTGCTTTAACTATCCACCCAGAAAGTGGTGAGATTTCTTTCTTGCTTACAGTCCCCAAAGAGTGTAATTGAACATGCCTGAGATTCTTCTTCTTCTTCTTTGTAATGTTTATTTGCCTTTAAGACAGAGAGAGAACGAGAGAGAGTGAGAGAGTGTGAGCGGGCGAGGGGCAGAGAGAGAGAGAGGGAGACACAGAATCCGAAGTAGGCTCCAGGCTCCAAGCTGTCAGCACAGAGCCCGATGTGGGGGCTTGAACTCACAAACCGGGAGTTCATGACCTGAGCTGAAGTCAGACGCCCCACCAACTGAGCCACCTAAGCGTCGCTGCCTGAGATTCTTCTAAGAAACAAGAGATTCCTTCTTACAATTAGAAGGACTGTAAATTAAGATGCTTTTGGAAGAGGAGGTATTTGAATTCACACTCAAGTGTGAATGACTGACACAGAGTTATTTCCCAGAGAGGAAATTTTGATATGGAAAACATCCCGAGTGCCTGGAGTAAGAACAAGGACCCAGAAAGGAGAGGCTTAACAAGACTGTGTTGCCTGGGCATTTCCAGAACTTTTAGGCTTCAGACCTCGCTAAGCCTTTGTTAGAATAACAGGGGACAAAGCCCTACAGCAGGCAGCATGTGGAAGGGGGTAGCTCTGGAGTCAGAATTTGGGCCAAGCTTGTCCCTAGGCTCAAGTCTAGGACTAGTCATGGGAAACCCAGAGAAGGTGACCTTCTCCATGTGTGCAGGAGTCCCTGGTCCCTGGCATGCAGGAGAAAACTGGCCTCCATAAACAGAGTCTGCAAACTCTGCAAAGCCACTCCCTTATTAAACCTCTCATATCTCTTTCTGGGAGAAAACAGGCTTTATTGTGGATGAAATAAAAATTTTAATACACTTGGGAGAAACCATGGAAGTGAAGTGTTTTCCATATACCTGGATCTAAATTGTTACAGGGAAATTTCATCGTAATAGGGCCCATGATCTCAGAAACCAGGTTTTTATCCGGAGGCTATTCTACTTTTATAACCACATCAAATCGGTGGAACATATGAGCTGATGACAACTTTGTTTCTCAGATCTGTCGTGTTTGTGAAACCAATTTCTGCTCCTGACACAGGTTCAGCCATGAGGTTGTTGTATCTGGGAGGGAAGAGTGAGTTATCTCCTTCCCTCCCTCCTTTCTGGGACTCTGTTCTCTCCTTTGCACCTAGGAGAGCGGGTACTGGGGATTCTGGTGTTGGAAACAGAGAGGAGAAAATTCCTGAACTCCCTTCTCCTCGTCCATTCTCCCCCATGTTTTTATGGGGTGGTGGGGAAATTGCTCCCTTGGTTACAGCCCACATATAAGCAGAAGAGGTGTCTGTGATGTTGTAATAACCCTGGTAGAGGAGATGGTCTGAACAGTAAAAGAAGCCGTAAGCATCTTTTCTGTTTTCTCCTGGGGCTCTTCCCTTATTGAATACATGGGAATTTTCCTTGCCTTAGCACTGGCCATTGTCAAGTTAGTGATACAGTTACTACATTCTTCCAAGATGTGACTTTCTCCATCAATTACCGTGCTAATCTCTAACCTAAAAGTTTAAAATATTACCTTTGGACACCTGTAGGCACGTGACATTCAACTGAACGTGGCAATTATTTCTGGTCTTAAAATCGACTGAATCTGAGCACGTATTTGAATTCTATAATGGCAACACTTACAATAGATGAGGCGCGTCTCTTCGAGTTGGTGGGAAGAAATAAAATTCTCTATGTAGAAAGTTGGATGGCTAGGTGGAGAAATAACTATATTTTTCTTTGTAAAAATGTATTATAGTGTAGTTCGCTGTATGTTCTGGAAAAAGGAACTGTAGTTTCTCTAAAAGTAAGTAATTGCCGTGAGAGGTTGAGGTGGGGGAAAATGCCACCTCCCAGAACTAACCACTATTAATATTCTCCCAGACTTTTTTTCCTGTGTAAGTATCTTTATATTTTTCAAAAGTCATCTCCTATTATGCATACTATTATTAGCTGCTTTTTCCACTTAACGATATTCTGCAGCTATGTTTCCATAACAATTACCCTCTATTTTTTTAAACGGCCACCCAGAACCTAGTTGTATGGGTGCACATTAATTTACTTAGCCAGCCCTCTGTGGAAGCACTTTCAGGTTGTTTCCTATTTTTCACTGTTATAAATAACTTGGAGATAAATATCATTTTTTCATCTTTTTAAAATTTGGCCAATTATTTTCATAGAATGAATCTTAGTACCCCTGCACCGGAGACATCCGCTTAGAAACAAGAATACGTCTGCTATAAAAATGCAAAGAAAATCCTTCTGTGACCCCAGTCCCTCCTCCTCATAGTTAGTGTGGCATATTTGCATGCTGTTTTGTTAAGTTGAGGTTTCAGTAAGGGTTAGTGAGACACAGGAAGGATAACTTCATATTAAAACAACAACAACAACAACAACAACAACAACAGCAAACACTCCTACTTGGCATTTTCCTTTGGCTTCCACTTGTTTCTCCACTCTTTCCCTCTGTTATCACTGGATACTCCCTTTACCTCCTTTATCTTGTCCAGAATGTTTCCTTTTTGGAACTTGGGTGCCAAGCTGTCCTTCAATTCTGTTCTGAGCTTTAGGTATTCAGAGGGAATGAGAGAGACTTCATACTCCTACAGATCCATTGAGAAAGAGAGAGAGAGAGAGAGTAGAGGTGGGGAGGGAGAGGGTAGAGAGAGAGAGGAGAGGAGGCAGAAGGGAAGGGAGGGAGAGAGAAACAATTTCACTAACAAAGAAACAAAGTGGACATTGAGATCTATTTGTTTATTCCTGAACCTCTGCTATATTGTTTTACACGCTGTAGCTTTTCAATACATTTTAATACTGGGCAAGGCAAGACTTTTAGAACTCTTTTTAAGAGGATCAAGTTAAACAGAGATGCAGGGCAAAGATCAGGAGAAGGAGGAAACAGAGGGATTTATTGCGGTGGGGGAGTGGATAGGAAACTCCCATCTAATTGGTAAAGATTTTGATGCCCAGGGAACTCTCCCAGCTCTTCAGGAGGAAGCTTTGCTGGGGTATCCTCAAGTTCAGTCAAAGTAATCTGTTCTTCTCTTACTCATGTCTGGGTGACAACAGCAACATCCCTGTGACTGAAATAAGACCAGGGACAGAGCCATGACTTTAGCCAGAGTAATAATCAATTATATTGCAACATCCTCAGTGTAGTCCACAGGTACAAAGTGGATCATGATGCGAAGGAAAATCATCAGATTAGTCAGGCCATGGCTAACCTGGTTCCCTTGAATGTAACCTGAGGATGAATACTCACATTTCTGAAGTAGCTTTTCCTTTTATTTTGATTCCTAACAAGTTCTATTTCCTCTTAAAATTGAAATAAACATTGATTTTTTTATTGTTGCTGTTGATGAACAATTTCTGATGTAGAGTCTTCCCAGTTTTGAGTTTTAACCTACTACTGTACTTCCTAGACTAAGTAGAAATTGATTTCGGGAAGTCAAAAGATACAATTCTGTTGAACGGTTTTCATTTTACAATGATAGCTTAGTAGTAAATGAGGACATTAGAATAAACATCATGAGGTCCTGGCTGTGAGCATCAATAGTGTTTTTTTAATAGCTATTAGAGTTATCGAGTTTTCCATTTTATAATACCATTTGTGATTATGCTGGAGTGAGCAGAAAAGAGAAGGCTATGGTACTATGGATTTTTTTTTTTTTTTTTTGATGCATTAAGGAGGCATATTGGAATCAGAATCCCAAGATTTTGGTTTCAGACCAAGCCCTACCACCTGGTACTCAGTGTGCCACTTTTCTGTGTATCTCAGTCATATTGTCTGTGAAATAGGGAAAATAAGACTGGCTTTACCCATATTTTGGGTTGTTGAATGGACTGAAAGAGATAATGCACGGAAAGCCACTTTGTAAAAGGTGAAGCATGATCCATCTTAAGATACTACTGTTCAGAGATTATTCCTATAAACTGCTGTACAATTACCTAGGAAGACAAAACATTGGTCAAATTCCTTCTGAATGGAACTTTGTAAATAACCCCTGTAACCCACTAATTGATTTTAGGACCTGGTTAAAGCAGTCCCAATTCACTCTACTTTAACATTGTTGGTGATGGTCACATCATGGGCAAATCTAGGCTCTTCTGTGGCCTGGTTTGCTTTTCCTAAGAAGAATCAGGGGCACCTGGGTGGTGCAGTTGGTTAAATGTCCAACTCTTGATTTCGGCTCAGGTCACGATCTCATGGTTCATGAGTTCAAGCCCTGCATCAGACTCTGCAAGTGTGGAGCCTTCTTGGGATTCCACCCTCCCCCCCCCAACCTCAAATAAATAAATAAACTTAAAAAAGAAAAGAAAAGAAAAGAATAAATTGCCCTTTGGTACCTGGGCATGGAGGACTGGATACTACAGATCTGTGGTTCTTAAACCTGGATTTCCATCAGACTCACAGGGAATTTTTATTTTTATTTTTAAAAAAAATTTTTTTTCCACGTTTATTTATTTTTAGGACAGAGAGAGACAGAGCATGAACGGGGGAGGGGCAGAGAGAGAGGGAGACACAGAATCGGAAACAGGCTCCAGGCTCTGAGCCATCAGCCCAGAGCCCGACGCGGGACTCGAACTCACGCACCGTGAGATCGTGACCTGGCTGAAGTCGGACGCTTAACCGACTGCGCCACCCAGGCGCCCCATCACAGGGAATTTTTAGAAGGTGCTTCTTCAAAATTCTCACTCCAGACCTAGTTCATAAGAATCCTCAGCAGCTGGGGCTCCCAAATCTGTGTTCCTAACCAGCTCCCTAGTGCTTCAGATGCACAGCTGGATTTATAGCTACACTTGGTATAGGAACCAGAAGGTGAAGGTTCTGTTTTTTGCTCTGTCAGGTACTAGTTGATTCTCTCTTGGCCTTATTTTTGACCTTAGTAAAATGTCTGTGAGTTTATTTTTTTTTTTTATAAATTTTTTTTTAAACGTTTGAAAGCGAGAGAGAGAGAGAGAGAGAGAGAGAGAGAGAACACGAGCACAAGCGGGGGAGGGGCAGAGAGAGAGGGAGACACAGAATCAGAAGCAGCTCAGAATCTGATGTGGAGCTTGAACCCACAAGCCTTGAGATCATTACCCGAGCCACCCAGGTACCCCAAAATGTCTGTGTTTTTAAGTTGTGATCAAAATCCAGGAGAAGAGGATTCTTCAGATACTTCAGATACTTCAATGAAGCATTTGAAGCCAATCTGAAGATTTAAACTCTCCTGAGAACCTCTCGTTGCTTTTGTTTAATAGTTGGGATCCTGGAAGCTTCTTTCCCTGAAACGAGTCCCACAGCTAAAGAAGTTTGGGACCCACTAAGAATCTACGACCCCTACATTACCTTCCAGCTCTGACAATCTGTGGTTATATAGCTACAGTTCAAATGCTCTCAGAGAAGGTGCTATAAAACTTTCTTTTGTCTCATGTTCTGGTTATTCAAAGTCAGCACAAATCTTCACAGCATTGAGAGATCAGCTTTGAGGCTAATTTGGGTCTTCAAAGAACACTCCTCTGCCTCCTTGAAAAAGTTGTGTTAAAGCAATTAAATGTTATTTGAAGGAAAGAAAAAGCACAAGCTGACTACTGAATAACAGGACTAGTGTTAACAAAACAATCCTTACCCTGGGATCAAAGCCAGAGAGAGGCAGACAGATAGTGTGCAGGGGATAAGGGGAGAGAGGAAGAATGGGAGGTGTTAGAATGGCTTTGGTTCAATTAGGGATGCGAATGCCCAATCTGGGGATGGTCTTCTGAATTCAGAACAATAGCTGGCGACGGAAACGCGAATGGCCCCAGGAGAACTCACAATGCAAGAAACGCTGGATTCGGCATCTCTGTTCAGACAAGGGGCCAAATAAAGGAACAAAACAAACAAGCGGACATAATTGTTTGCCATTCAAGGGAGCCACAGACCGCTCGGCATATGGTGTGTGGAGATTCCGGAATGCACAGGCGATCTCATTTGGAATGACTATTCTTGTTCCAGAAGCCTGGGAGCCAGATGAGCAGGAGGCTGACTGAAAGATGAGGTGGACTGCACCCTCCATTTCTGATGCTGAAACAGTCTTTCTCAGCTTCAGCGCCCAAGGGATTCACCAGACTTGGCTCCAGTAGACATTCGTTGTCTCCCAAACTCACATCTGTCCCGCGAAGGACAAAGAGGTGCCACGACTGAAGAGACTTTGGAAATATGCGGTAGACTGAAGAGTATCTCCAAAAGGGAGAGGCAAAAAGTCCTTTGAGTGACACTGGGAATAAGGGCCCTGAGTCCCCATATATACCAATGGACGCGTGGGACGTCTGGTGCTTTTGTTGCTCTGTTTGTGGAGCGTTTAGACAATGGGGAAGACTGAGCTGTGGCCTGAGAAGGCCTGTGAGAGGTAACTACCTCTTAGTCTGGGGGCTTCCTGGCTTAGAAGCAAAAATTCAGGGAGCATCATGCTCCCTGGGGGCAGGGAGGGGAAGGTGGACGTGGCTGTTAACAAATCTAACTCTCCCACGCCTGTGTGTACTTAGGGAGTTAGTTCGTTGCTTCTGAGCCATGTTACAAGGGGCAGAAGGAGAAGTTCTTAGGCCAAATACATCTGGGAAACAGTTGAGGTAAAACAGGATTTTTTTTTTTTTTTTATATGGCAGGACTTTTCATAACCTTTGGTATTCTAGGAAAGGGATATTGTATGCAGCTTTTTCCAAGTGATTTGCTCATGGAAACATTTATTTGCATGGCGTCTCTTGGGACTAATGTTCAACAGAACACACGTTGCAAAGGAAAGAAACTGGGTCAAGGAACCTTAGGGACCCTAGTGTCTGTTTCCTCATCTCAGAAATCAGGGTATAGATCCGCAGAGACAAAATGATTTCGTCAGGATCACACAGATGGTTTTTGGCTCACACTGGAAGAGGAACTAGGGTACCACGTAGAAAGTAACAGGTCTTAGGAATCTGGGTATACTCTTTCTACTACGTCACATTGTACTTGTCACTGCCCCTTTGTACAGGGGTTTGATGCTATTCAATAGTAAACCTGAGATCAGGAAGGACGGATAATCGGGGGTCAGATTTTGGAGCGGTTTGAATGCCAGATATTTTTGAATTTTATCCAGGTGTGTTATACTTCATCTTGGCACTTCTTACACTGTATCATCATTGGTGCCACTGGCAGATTATGTTATTTTGCTCACATCTTGCTTCTTTCCCCATGTCTGCTACAGTGGGTGGAGTCTACTTCCTTGTCTCCTTGATGTTGGGCTTGGACATGTGTTATGGGCTGAATTGTGTCCCCCCCCCACCCCAAATTCATATATTGAAGCCCTGACCCCCAGTACTTTAGAATGTGACTGTATTTGGAGATAAGCTCTTTAAAGATGTGATTAAGTTAAAATGACGTTAGTAGGATGGGCACTAATCCAGTATGGCGGGTGTTCTTATGAGAGGAGATTAAGGCCCAGACAGGCACAGAAGGAAGACCGAGTGAAGACACAGGGAGAAGTGACCATCTACGAGCCAAGGAGGGAAGCCACAGAAGAAACCAACTCTACACACCTTGATCTTGGACCTCCAGCCTCTAGAACTGTGGGACAGTAGATTTCTGTTGTTTAAGCCACCCAGTTGGAGGGACTGTGTCACAGCAGCCGTGGTAAACTAAGAGAATGTCTGAGAGAGTGTTCATGATGGGTAGGTGGCTATCATCCAAGGAATCATCAGGAACCCAGGCCTTTCCCATCTTGTGGCTCAGCCATCTTCAACGCATGGCTTCCAGAGTCAGTGTGCTTGTCTACAAGAAGATGGCAGTGGGAGAACTGTCTTATGGGCGATTTCTGGAAGTGGTGGTATATACCGCTTCCACTCACATTCCACCGTCCGAACTCCATTCATGGGCACACCTGCTGCGAAGGATGCTGGGAACTGTAGTCTGGCTGTGCACCAGGAAGAAGAGGAAGTGGATCTGGGGATTAGCCAGCCAGTCCTGGCCATATCTCTTAACTACCCTGTGGAATAGGTTGTGTGAGAAAATGGCAATAACTTCTCTTAGATCATAGGGCTGGCTAGAAAAGGGCATATACTTTATAAAAGAAACGTGTGCTCATTAAAAAAAACTGTGTAGAAGTGTGAATATAAAAAGTAACAGGCCCGTTTGTTCTTCCCCTCCCAAAGCCAGGTCCTGGAGGAGACCAGAGGCAGCCCCATGGCCTTGTGGGCAGGAATATCCCATCTGCTAAGGTGGTTTGTGGGAGGCGGGGCTTCCCACCCGTGCTCCGATAAACGATTGCCCAGGGAGTGTGTTCCTCCCCTAACACAAAAGTCACTTTCCTGGCCCTGGCGGTGCCCTGATTGGGAAATCACCCTGATTTCTACACTCAGAGAAACGAATAATGCTTTCCTTTCTGACTGGCGTTTATTTGGTGGCAACTGACTGAGATTCAGATGAGGTCAGGAAGTCAGAAAAGTATCAGATCATTTTGGCTGAAATGAGTTGAACATCAGCTGGCGGGACAACCCAGACACACACTCAGCGATCATTACCAATTTTTAAAAAGCTTATTTATTTATTTTGGGAGTGGGGGGAGGGGCAGAGAGAGAGGGAGAGAGAGAATCCCAAGCCCTGACACAGGGCTCGAACTCACGAGCCACAAGATCATGACCTGAGGCGAAACCAAGAGTCGGACGCTCAACCGTCTGAGCCACCAGGAGCCCCAATTATTATGATTTCTAACGTTGGTGGTCTTGGCACAATAAAACACAACCGTGAACGTAGCTCCAACTTTGATAGAACAGAGTTGTTGGGACTCCCTTGCTTTTCTCTTTCTACTAGAACATGTTGACTCTAACTAAACCTTGTTTAAGCTTGGGGCAATTTAAGACAAATTTTCTCATTTTAGACAAAGAGGTGAGTTGAGATGGATTACCATCAAGTCATTTCTTCCAGGAGCATTTGTTCTAAGCACAGGAATAGGCCTCCGGTTTTGCCCTCCCCGACGTTTGCAACACTCACCTTTGTTTCTTGCTGTTTGATTCTCTTGGGTGTCTCTTCTCTCCCAGGAACCCTTGCCTCACTCAGGTGCTGTTGCGTTGTTAGAAAATAGGTTTTAATTCTCTTAAGGTGAAACGTTTCCCTCATTCACGTTTCATTCAACAAACATTTATCAAATGCCTTGTGGTACCAGGTCCCCAGAGTACTAAAATGAATGAGACAGTCCCTGCCCTCCAAAACCTGTTGTCTACGGGGGTTGGCCCCGTTGTTGCAGAAAAGTGTATGGTGTCTTGTGGGAAGCTGGGTTACCTTATTCTGTGTTCCAGGAGCAGTTTAATGCATTGAATGAAAAGACTGAACATAATCTTGATATTCTTAAAACATTAAAAGGTGTCGTTCTGGGCATACACACAAATGTAAATAATTTCCCTTATTATTGAAAAAGGTAGTTGAATGGGAAGTAAGGACAGTATTGCTGGAAAATAGTACCTTACTCAAAAATGATGTGGAATGAATCACTGGCTTTATTAGAAAGTAGTTCTCTATTAAATAAATTGTTGAACCCATTTGGGAGGGGCCTAATAAGAAATAGTCTATATTCTGTCTTTTCCTTCTGTCTGTCCTTCCTTTCCTCCTTCCTTCCTTCCCTCCCTCTCCTATCCCTCTCTCTCCCTCCCTTGATCTTTTTTTTCATTTTTAACATTTATTGAAAACCTGCCACATTCATAGTGTTCTATAGCTAGGATTTTCCAGTATAGGCCATATTTTAATAATTTTATTCTTTTCCAATAAGATGTTTTATTAAATATTTAACTAACTGTGATTTGGTTTCAATATCCTTGTTAAACTTTTCACATGACAGAACTCACAAAATGGAAAAAAATCCTTGCTAGGCCTTGGGCTTTTCTATCTGGCTTGGGAAGTATGCCCCTGGGTATGGTTAAGGTTCTGGAATAAGCTGGAATGGGACAGTGTGGGGACACACAGGTGAATAAGGCTCAGCCCCTGTTATGATCTAACAGGAGAGATAAGGTGAAATCTGAGTCTCTGTCACAAAGGCACAATTTACTGAGTGCACACCACATCCCTCATTGGCTTTCCCCAGCCAATCTTTTAGGAAGTGTGTAGAAAGTGAGAAATTACTTCCACTTGATTTTATCCCTATACATTTAGGTTTGAGACAACCCTTATAGACAATATGTTTCCTAAGAATTGGCTTTTTGTTGATTTGATAAAATCCAAGATACTGAACTCATTGGGAGAATTTGACTTCTCTGTTATAAGTTGTGGGGGCCAAGAAACTATGGCCATCTGTTTTTGTAAGGCCTGGGGCTAAGAATGGATTTTACATTTTTAAATGGTTGACAAAAAATCAAAAGAAGACTATTTCATGACATGAGAAAATGATATGAAATTCAAGTTTCCATGTCCATAAATAAAGTTTTATTGGAACACAGCCATGCTTATTAATTTACATATTGTCCATGGCTGCTTTTGCTACAATGGCAGAGTTGAGTATTCATGATGGAGGCCATATGGCCCAGATGTAAAGCTGGAAATATTTATTATCTGGTCCTTTAAGAAGGCTTGCTAACCCCCTGATATATTGTTTTATTTGCTAGTGGAGAAAAGTTAAAAAAGGCATTTAACACCTGGACCCAGAATCTCTTCTAGAGAAGGAATGGTCTTTGTTTAGAAAAATCCTCAGATGGACCATTTGGATGTGAAAGGCTGGGAGTAGCACCCAGCTGCTTTGTATAAAAATGGAGGACAGATGCCTCTGTCCCTAACCTTCCTCGTCCAGTTTAGAAAGAAGGCTCTTATAGTAAAACGTACTCAGGTTTGAGTCCCAGCTCTGTGTGCCTTCTGGACAGTCATTTAACCATTCTGAGCTTCAGGTTCTTTATTTGTAATATGAGAACAATAGTCAAATTTACCTCTCAGATTTGTCTGATGATAAAGTGAATTAATGTATATAAAGCACTTAACATAGGGCCTGGCACATAGTATTTTCTTAGCCTGTGCCTTGCCATTCTTGTTGTTGTTCTTCTTCTCCTTTTCTTCTTCTTCTTCTTCTTCTTCTTCTTTTCTTCTTCTTCTTCTTCTTCTTCTTCAGAGAGAGACAGAGAGAGACAGAGACAGAGACAGAGAGAGAGAGAGAGAGAGAGAGACAGAAGGAGAGAGAAAATCTCAAGCAGGATCCATGCTTAGCATGGAGCCCAATGTGGGGCTTGATCCCACGACCCTGGAATCATGGCCTGAGCTGAAATCAAGAGTTTAACCTACTGAGCCTGGCACATAGTATTTTCTTAGCCTGTGCCTTGCCATTCTTGTTGTTGTTCTTCTCCTTTTCTTCTTCTTCTTCTTCTTCTTCTTCTTCTTCTTCTTCTTCTTCTTCTTTCTTGAGCTGAAATCAAGAGTTTAACCTACTGAGCCACCTGGGTGCCCCGAGCCTGGCACATAATAAGCTTGCTATCTCTTCTAGCTATGATTTATGATTATCATGATTATTTTTATAGGATACAGGAAAATTAAATGAAATAATATACACAAAGTGCCTAGAATACTGGCTAGCGAAATCCCTTTTACATTCCAATGGAAGGTACCCTGATGTTCAATCCTTCTTGGAGCCAGGTCTCTGATGCAGTCTGATCCTCAGATGTTTGGATGTGTATCTGAAGCCAGAGCTGTTATCAGGGACACCCGGAGGGTCTGGGTAGTGTGACCCTTGGATATGAAGGGTGGGTGTGATTAATAATGAGTTTTGGCATAAGCAGTGTCCTTGTATAGAGCTGACATTGTCTTCTCAGAGGTTGAACAGGAAGAAACTGGTTACTGGTGCAATGGGAGGTACAGTATCCAGAAAGAATCTACAGATAGTGATGGCTGTTTGCTTGATTTTCCAAGAAAATAAGGAATGCCCAGGAAATAGGAATGTTTGACTTCACGCAACAGAGGTCGGGGGACACTAAGGAGTGTTTTTTGATGATGATGAGTTGTTTAGACCTTGTATCCTCAGCAAAGGGTTTCCATCAACTATAAACTTAGAATAAATGCTGTCGGCTGGTCTAGAAGCTGCTTTTAAAACCTGTTAGATGAGCGTACACCATTCTGTGTGTGAGTACTTGTTTAGAGCTTGGATTCTAGAGGCAGAAAGATGAGCCAAATTCAGATCTTGCATTGGCCATTCATTAACAGTGACCTCGCACAAGTGACTTCACTCATCTGTGCCTCATTGGCTCACCTGTAAATCAGAAATAATAATAACACCTACTTTTGGTAGCCAGCTGGCCCCCAGGGACCCCCACCTACTGGTATTCACTCCCTTAGTATCTCCTCCTACATCGAACCAAGGTTGTCCACGTGACCCAGAGAACACACTAGAAGTGACATGTATCACTTTGATTCTCAGATTACTTGATCCAGGTGAAGCCAGATGCCGTGAAGTGAGGACACTCAGGCAGTCGGTAGAGAGGCCCACGTGGGTTGGAACTTAGTCCTGCCAGCAGCCACATGAATGAACTTCGAAATGGGTCCTCTGCCCCCAGAAGATAGCACCTCTGGCCAAATTTCCATCCACGTGAGAGATCCTGAGCCGGAACCACCCAGCCAAGCTTCTCCCCCCAATCCTGACTCACAGAAAGGGAGATAATAAATGCTTGTTGTTGTAAGTTGCTGCATTTGGGGTACTTTGTTACATAACTGATACAGCACCTCATAGAGCTGTTAATATTTATAATGCTCTAGAACAGTACCTGCCACACAGTAATCAACATGTAAGTGCTTGTCAAACATATAAATTCACAGATAAATACATACCTAACTGAGGGATTAGGGTGAAGGAAGTGCCCTTTTGGTTGGTCAAGACTCAAATAGTCAAGTCTTGGCTGTTTCAAAATCGAAGCCTTCTGCTTTCTTCAGGGCAATCTTGCCTGTTTTCACAACAATCTGCGATAAGGAGGAGATCCTGATTTATATTTCCCACAGAAGAGAAGAGAGATTGAAATGGTAAGTGCCAAAGAAATTAAAAGTCATTTCGGTTTTTCAATTCATTACTTCTGGAAAAAAACTCAAGCCCAGCTTCATTACTAGTGCTCTGTTTTAGTGCTGATGATAATTGCAAAGGCAGTATTTTTAAATTAGAATGTATAAGACCACATGTAATTAACCTGTACAGAAGGGCTGAGACTTCATATTAGACTATTAAATCAATCCCAGCAGAATCACTAATGCTGAGCAATTGATTTGAAAATACTGTACGGGCAGAGTAAAGAAGCTGGATGCTAATTACCATCCACAAGAATTTAGCACACTCCTCGGATGTAGTTAGAGTGGCAGGCTTTTTCCTCTGGCCCTTAACCCACTCAAAGCTGAGAATGCAAATTAGTGCAGACTGAAGACTTAAAACAACCTGGAGTTTAAGGCAAGAGAGGGTTTTTCTGCTGCTCTTCGAGTGTGATGATCATAAGGGGACTCTCAACTGTTTGGATGCTGTGACTTGGAAGACTGAACTTGTGCGCTTGTTTTGGGATCCAGGTGAAAAGGAAGACTCTTATTATAGCATTTCTTTTTTTTATTAAAAATTTTTAAAAATGTTTATTTATTTTGAGACAGAGAGAGAATGAGCTTGTGCATGTGTGCAAGCAGGGAAGGGGTAGAAAGAGAGAATCCCAAGCAGGCTCTGAGAAGTTGGTGCAGAGCCTGACATGAGGCTCAACCCCAGGAACCGTGAGCTCATGCCCCGAGCTGAAATAAGGAGTTGGACGCTGAACCCACTGAACCACTGTGGTGCCCCTGGTTGTATTATTTCTTGATGTGGTGGGCATGAGCTACTCCTTCTACTACTTGTATTTTGTGTACCACCCTCTTACCCATTCCTCTCTCCAGTCATCTCCATTTCTATTTCTTCTTGTAGGCTACCCTGTAACATCCATTGTCTTGCTTTATTCTTTGTCTTTTTCACTTGATGAATCATTCAAGCGACCTGCAAATACCTGCTGGCTTACCCAACAAAAAGAGCAGGAACAACAGCAGCTTGCATTTATGGAGTGCTAGTGCACAGAATGCAAGTTGGCTATCGGAATCCAGTCCTTGCTTCCCCTAAGGGATGTGGGTGAAGCCAGGCACAGGGTCAAATTACACTTCCCAGGTTCGCTTGTGTTGAGATGTGGCCAAGTCCCTCCATGGCGCTGTGAGGAGAAGTGATGTGCCGAGCCCTTTCAAAGAATGGGTGTATGTCCTCCTGACTCCATCTCTTTGCCGGCTGGATGCAGACGATGACATGTCCCTAGAGCCACAAGATGGAGTGAGTCTGGGTCGCTGAATCGCCATGCGGAGAAAGGCCAAGATGAACCAGGTTCACGTTCAGGCGTCTATCGTGTGACCAAGAAACATTTTGTGTTTGGCCGATTGTACATTTTAAGGTATATCTGTCGTATCCCTTTAGCTTGCCCCCTGCTAACGTTTGCATGCATTACCTCATTTAACCCCCTAGCAACCGTATTAAGGGCACCATTATTATTCTATGTTACAAAAGAAGCAACAAGATCTCAGGAGATTAAACAACTTGTCTGAGGACACCCAGATAGTAACCGACAGACCCGGCACCGAGGAAGTGCTAAAGAAGTTCAAAATGTAGTCTTTGGACTGTGGTAAGCTACAAGTTACAGAGGCCCATCCTCTTTATGACTGAGAATAATTAGATAACCAACCAATGCTGATGCTTTACAGCTGGCCATCCATTCTCACTGGTTGGTGCCTATGCCATGCTGCTATTAAATATTTTTTCTGCTTAAGGCAAAATATGGTGACGGATGCCTCTCTCCTGTGGCTGTGAGGTTCTGTGGGGCTCCAGAGTGAAGAGGTTGGTGACCGTTGAGAAGCCATTCTTCTTCTGGTGCACCATGATATGAATGCGGCCAACACTTCTTGGGCGTTCTTGTTGCAGTGCTGTAAATCTGAGTCTGGCTTCTAAAATAAAAAACAATAACAACACCAATTTTTACAGGGTGGGGGTGGAGGTAGCAGGGAGAGTCAGGGGTCAGTCTTCTTTGGTTGGACGTTACTATTAGGCCTAATCAGGTTAAAATGAAACCCGGAATGATCACTGGCACTTCCTTCGTGTCTCGGGTTGGGTTCCTTCATGTGTGTTCGTGTGAAGTGGCCATTATGGATGTTCTCCCCGGGGAGACAAGTAGGGGAGTGGGGACCGGGACAGGAGGGAAAGGAAGGTAAGCAGGGGTGAGGTTTCAGGTGATGTTCCAACTTGTTGAATGACCTGGTGTGGAAATCACCCGCAGAGGTTGCCCTGACCCTTCACCTGGCAGGCTCTGGCTCCCGCGGTAACTCCCAGGTACTTCCGGGCCTCTGCGTGGCTTTAGGGAAGTCCTCCGCGGACTCCCCCATGGGGGCTCAGGAGGGTCACAGGGAACCCGACAGGGACCTGGGCAGGCACCGGCAGGAGCTGCTGCGCCTCAGGAGACGGCGCTTGTCCACAGACGCTGGTGGCTTCTCTCGCTTCTCTTTCTCGCCTAGTTTCCCCCTCTTCCCTTTGCTAACCTGGGCTCCAGCCAAAGACCGCCCTATTCCATTACTTGGTTACACCTTCCCTTTTATGCTTTTGCACTTTCATTCCTTTCGCTGGGAACGGCTCCTCCTCTCTCCTCTTCCCTAACTCAGATCACAGGCATCCCCGGTGCCCATCCAGAGGCTCTCCTTGTGTGGAGCCTTTCTTTACACCCTCAGCCTGAGGCATCTGTCCATCTGCACTCTGCCAGCACTTCGTATATTCTATCGCTGGCTCTGGAGCAGGAGGTATATGTTCCCTACCCTTTCCTGTCACCCCACACACAGCAGTGAGTTTGACAGGAAAGTGAGGAACGAGAGAGTACGTGGCAATGGGAGCTGGGAGCCTCTGAGGCAAGGATGAGCACCGGGGCTGCTAGACTATACAGTACCTTGGTAGGAATTAGGCAAAACAGCCTCCCTGGGTAGACAGAGGCTTGAGAAAGGTGCATGACTAGGTAAGGGTGCACGTTTCGGTTGGTTACTTTTGCACAGTGCACAGCCGGCACAACTCTACACTGGGGCCCTACTTTGCACACTCTTCTCTGAGCTGGGTTCAGGTAGGGGATTAGGGATATATGTGGTTGAATCATAGAGGAAAGGAACTGTTGTCTGGACTCCTACAACATAGTATGTGTGAGGAAGGATAGCATTGTCTGAGAGAGATGTGGCCTAGGCCAGCTTTGCCTTCAGCATTGGGGTAATCATTAAAAAAATTTTTTTTAATGTTTATTTATTTTTGAGAGAGAGACAGAGACAGAGACAGAACATGAGCGGGAGAGGGGCAGAGAGAGGGAGACACAGAATCCGAAGCAGGCTCCAGGCTCTGAGCTGTCAGCACAGAGCCCGACACGGGGCTCAAACTCATGAACCGTGAGATCATGACCTGAGATTGGAGTTGGGTGCTTAACTGACTGAGCCACCCAGGCGCCCCTGGGGTAATCATTTCTGATGGTACTGTGACAGGTGTCAAAACTTGCCCCCAATTTTTTGATGCTCCTTCAATTGAGAGGTGGGACAAATTCCCCACAAATATTAGTGGCCTCAGTGACCCACTGGCAACCAACAGAATGGAATGGAAATGACACCGAGTGACTCCTGAGGTTGGGTAAGTAGAAGCTATGTAGTTTCTACTTTTGTTTCTTGGAACACTTACTCTTGGATGCTGTGTCTCAGAACCCAGCTGCCATGCCATGAGAAGTCCAAACCACATGGAGAGGTCATGTGGAGGTGCTTGCTTCAAGGAATGGCCCCAGCTGAGCTCCTGGCTGACAGCCATCTTGGACGTCCAGCCCATTGGGCTTTCAGATGACAGCAGGCACCCCCCCCCCCCCCTGCATCTGACTAAAACTACATGAAAAGTCGTGGGTAAGAATCACCCAGCTGATCCAATTCACGATGGACCAAATCCCAAACCAGAGAAAGTGACTGTTTTTAACCACTAAGTTTTGGGGCTATTCATCATGCAGAACAGGCAGGTAGATTGCCTCTGCATATCCTTGCTTCCCAAAAGTGTTTTGTGTTGAGGTCTGGGTGGAGAGAATATAAATTTCCAAACAAACCCTTGGGTTCCCCTGTGTTTGTACTAGATGTTTTCTTATTTAAAATCTTTGTGACATTTCACACATATTTGAAGCTGGAAAGGCTTGTTAATGGGTTAAATTTAGAGGCTGTTACTTTCTTGTATTGTCAGTAAGAAAAGCAGCTCTATTAATAAGATTTAAAATGCCTTTTAGTTATTTGCGGTTGGTTAGATCTACCTGAGGAGGGTTGCATACCAATGCCACATTAAAGAAGGAAAAGGAAAGGAAAGAAAAATCCCTAAGTTCTTTAATAGAGTCTGACGTTACAGTTTTTAAAAATTCTTGGCCAAGATTCTACTAAGTTGTGCTCAGTGGAGTTTGTGCCATATTTAGTTTCTCATCCAGAAAACTTCCATGGAAATTGAGATTTGGAGGAAGACAAGTGAGGATCCCACCTGAAGCCTTCAGGTAGCCCAAAGTTGCCAAGATGTTTGGAGTTCAAAGTTGAGTAATTTAGTTTCCTTCCTTCATTTGTCAGACTGAAAACCGAAGGTGGATTTTCGGGATTCGAACAGATTATCACCCAGGCAGAACTTACGTTTGATTTTGTATCAGCAAGTACACTTCAGGAAATTAATGAAACCGGCTGAACTTTAGTATTTGATGGGCCCAGGCTTCAGGTGCTTTAAGATTGATTTGGAATCATTCTTCCACTGAAGGCAGTGGTTATAGCCGTGTTCTGACTGGTTGCTAAACTAGATAGCCTCTTCACATTTGGCTGATTTAACACATCTTCCAAGGGGAAGGGTTACTGCAGATCTAGTATTTGGACTTAGTTAGGTCTCTGAGTCATGACTTAGGGGTTGTCTCAGGTTGATGTATTAAGTGCTGTTCTTCAATTTCCAGGTTATACTGTGGTTTTACATGCATTTCAGACCAGTCTTCCTGTATGTTAGTCCTAGGGAAGGACCAGTGCAATACACATGACTGGGGAGCAGTGAAGTAGGGATGTGAACACAGAGTTCCTTTATTTTATTGTTCCTTAGCTCCCCGAGGCAGCAAGGGGTGCAGGCCCCCCTCCTAGGCAATAAGCAAATTCAGTCAAGATTATGCCCTGAGCATAATCAGGCATATGAGCTATGCCCCAGGCACTGCTGGGAATGGGCACAGGTCAGGCGAGCAAGATGGGCATGATCTCCTTCAGGGAGTTTCAAGTTGAGTTGGGGAGACAGGTAGTCACATCACAGACATAACCCCAGTGTAGGGGGGATCATGAAGGACATGCACAGGGAACCGTGATCACGATTCCCAAGAGGGACTTACTTAGGACAGAGCGGACAGGGAAGGCATTTAGCCTCCAGCCTGAAGGATAAGAAGGTACCATTATTGAGAACGGGAGGTCAGAGGGTGGGGGACAGGGGCAGATGACCTCAGAGAAGAGTGGTTTGCACTTGACAGTGACGGTTTTGAGGGTGTTTTATTATGTCTTCCTGGTGTATTAGCTGTCTCAGCCTTAGCTCTCCTGGGGGCTTTCTGGGCTCAGCGGACTGAGGGAAGATATTTGTTTGGGAGCTAAGGGCCCCTACTGCCCACACCTGCTCTCACCTTTACAGACAGGTTTAACTTGAGGGGGTCTCCTGGGAGTTGTCAGATGTAGTCCAGGCCCTACCCCCTGCGTATACCCACTCCTCACTTGAGTGCTGTTTTCAGTTCCACTGGAGGAAGTATCCAAGGAGCCCTGGGGCTGACAGGTCTGTGCAGGACATTGTTTTGCCAGGCCAAGTGGAAGGGGGTTGGGCCTGGGCTATTCAGCTGCCCTAGAACTTGGTGGGATGGGGTGTAGACCTGTAAGTGTGCAGAAGACCCTGGGGAGATAGAACTCTTGAATCCTACCATTGGCTCTGGTCCCTCTGAAATCACCCACTCCTCCTCCTTGAGTCCCAAGCATAAAGTCAGGGCAGCCTGATAAACCACCAAAGAAAAGAGGCACGGTCCATGTGTGCAGGTATGCTCACGCGTACACACTCATTCATCTGGAGAGGGTGGGGCAGAGACACTTTGTACAGACTCTCCAAGCTCATTTAAAGTCTTAAGAAAATTCCTCAAAGGCTCCATTTATCTTTTAGAAGGTCAATTTCTTTCAGAGGTGTTCTACATCAAGGTTATTTACATAGATTTTGCTAGAGGGAAGGGTATTGCTTATCCAACAGAAAGTAAATCCACTTTTCTTGTGTGGTTCCCCCCCCTCCCCCTTCTCTAGAGCATTGGAGACAACTCAGCATCCATCTTTTTGGAACCTGACTCTGAGCTCCAGTCCCTCATGTCCCCAGTTACAATGGCCTCTAACCCATGGCTCATCCAAATCCCTCATGGCTCAGAGTAAACACATTTTCACTTGTTAGTCTTTCCATTGGGAAGTCACGGGACATCTTATTGTAAGTAGCATCAGATGAGATTTAGGGAGAGTTTCACCAAGTGTAAATCAATGCCTTGAGGCTTTGGGAGTATTCCTTCTTGTCCTTTCTCTTGGAATATGCAGTTTATTCCCCATGGGTATAGTTTAGCACGATCTCAAACTAGAAACTTATTGAAAGTAATCCCCAACACAATTCCAAACTTTCTTGAACATCTCTTTCAGCAAAAAGAATAGAATCTAGTTTTTTCCCCCTTATGAATAAATGCGCATATCATCCAGTTTTTCCACCTCAGTTTAGGAGGGAACAAAGTATTACACCTCTGGGTCAGGGTCAGGGTCATCTTTATTTGTCTCTGAAATGTCCTGGGATCCACTAAGCCATCACCGAACTCTGCAGGCTTGTTTGTGTACCTGCTCTGTGCCAAGCTCTGTGCTGGGTGCTGGGGATGGAACACTACTCAGGATACCGCCTTTACCTTGGAGAAACTAAGGTCTGCCCCAGCAGCAAAAGACGGGTAGAGAATTAGCCATAGGATAAAATGACAAGGATAAAAGGGAGATACTTAGATATTATAGATATATACACTACAGGAATGAATAGATGGGAAAGGAAATCTTTCTGCCGTGGGGAGGAGGCAGTGGGTGATTTGTTCCCTAGGGGACATTTGGCAATGTCTGGGGACATTTTTGATTGTTAAAATTGGATGTTGGCGGGGTGGGGGAGTACTCCTGGCATCTAATGGGTAGAGGGATGCTGTAACCATCCTATAATGCTTGGGACGCCCTGTTACAAGAAAGAATTGGGTCCTTCAAATGTGAAGGATGAGCAGTAATACCCTAGGGTCTGAGCTGGACCTGAAACATGGCTGGAGTCTACCAGGCTGCAAATAGGGAAGGCCATTCTGTGCAAAGCCCTTACTCCATCCCTGGCTTTGGGGATGCTACAGGGGGCAAGACCGAGAAGAGATGAGGCTGTGGGTTTGGGGGGCTCAGCTCACAATGATGGTGTTCCTGGGTGGCTTTAGAGTTGGCTCCAGGTGGTTCCTGCACCTAGTGTGGTGCAAGTCAGGGGTAACTGGGCAGGAGAATGATATTTTCTTCTTTTAATGGTGGCTCAAGAGGGAGAATTGAGGAATTCTCTTGGCCCTGAAGAGAATGGGTGTACAGCATGCCTGGAAAGATACACTGGAGAGGGCAACAGCAGGAGATACCCCCCCACAATAAGTGACTTAACTTGGACCTGTGCTTTGCAACACTAGTGAGGCGGCCAGCCCACCGCACATGAGCACTTAGAGCTAGAGACTTAAGGGCCAGCTGGTAAACCTGTTCCACCCCAGGATCTGGACTGGAAGGCTGGAGCCGTACCTTTGATTTTCTGATGTCTTTGGACAGATGCTAGAAAGGTGTTCTTAAGTGCAGTGAAACAGCATTATCTGAATGGACCCTTCACCCCCCACAACCCTGCGAGGTTGCCCCCCAAAAGGTAATAGTACATGTAAGTACAATAGTACAATTAAAGAAACTGAGACTCAGAGCAGTTTGGGTGCTGCTGATTGGAAAGGTGGAGAAGCCAGAGTCCTGGTTTGGCTGGTGGACCAAGGCTGAGCTATTTGCTGGAATTGTCCATAGTCCTCGATCGGCTCTGTCCTCCAGCCCTCTGACAGCTGCTCTCACTTGCGCTGGGCTTTGTGGGCTCTGTTTCCCCCTAGCTTTCATTTAACACCACCATGAGAACACTCCAAGGGTGGGTGCCTGGGTGGCTCAGTCAGTCAAGCTTCCGACTTTAGCTCAGGTCATGATCTCACGGTTTGTGGGTTCCAGCCCTGCATCGGACTCTGTGCTGACAGCTTGGAGCCTGGAACCTGCTTCGGATTCTGTCTGTCTGTCTCCCTCTCTCTCTCTCTCTGCCCCTCTCCCACTCTCACTCTGTCTCTCTCTCTCTCTTAAAAATAAATAAACAGGGCGCCTGGGTGGCGCAGTCGGTTAAGCGTCCGACTTCAGCCAGGTCACGATCTCGCGGTCCGTGAGTTCGAGCCCCGCGTCGGGCTCTGGGCTGATGGCTCAGAGCCTGGAGCCTGTTTCCGATTCTGTGTCTCCCTCTCTCTCTGCCCCTCCCCCGTTCATGCTCTGTCTCTCTCTGTTCCAAAAATAAAATAAAAAAAAACGTTGAAAAAAAAATTAAAAAAAAAAATAAAAATAAATAAACATTGGGGTGCCTGGGTGGCTCAGTCGGTTAAGCGTTCGACTTCAACTCAGGTCACGATCTCGTGGTCCGGGAGTTCGAGCCCCGCGTCGGGCTCTGGGCTGATGGCTTGGAGCCTGGAGCCTGCTTCCGATTCTGTGTCTCCCTCTCTCTCTGACCCTCCCCCATTCATGCTTAGTAACAAAAAAAAAAAAACATAAAAAAAAAAATTAAAAAAAAAAAAACATTAAAAAAAAAAAAAAAGTGTAAGAATGAGATCTCTCACAATACCTCACCCTGGGGGGAATTGTTTGGTTGTGCTTCCTGCCATTATCCATACAGATCTGTAGTTGCAAAAATAGCATAATTGTTGCCGAGTCCTTTTGCACATGTGATGTGCTTGCCCACGTTCTGCATAGACCCCATGAATCATTTTAATGAGCGCATGTTATTCCATCAAGGTGGAGTGCTATCATTTACCTATCAATTCCCCTCTGTGGTCATTTCAGAGGCTTCCAGAGTCTCAGAATCACAAGTATCATTGTAGTGAATATCTTTGTGTGAATAGATCTTTTGCTTTCTTTCAAAGATTTCCTTAGGATACATTTCCAGCAGTGGGATTAATGTGTCAAAGGGTATGAATGTCTTCATGATTTCTGATATATGTTGTCAAATTGCTTTCTAGGAGTGTAGCAATTTACATACCTGACATGAATAAATGAATGTAGCAGGTGGGCAAAATGTTGCCAACATTGAATATTATTAATTTGATTTTCAATTTTTTTTGGTGGTTTAATATATGTCAAAGAATCCCAATTTAAATACATGGGATATGCCTAGGATGCAGGTTGGCACGTGGTAGTTGTTTTTGTTGATGTTTCCCTGCAGGTTATGATCCCCATCCTGCCCTTGGACTAGAGCCTAGGTCTTCTGTCTGTCCTGTACAACAGCCCCCCCAGCCCCCACCTCCCGCATGATCTTGACTGCCATCATTCTCCTGTGAGTGCCTGTTCCCTTAAATGTTAGGCATTAATGGCGATACTGAGCATCTAGGTTGAACCCCTGTGTACCATAGTGGTTGAAAGACTCTTCATATTCATCTCGTGGCTCCTTAGTTTGTCAGCTGCGTGACCTTTGATAAATTACTTAATTTCTCTAAGCCTGGATTTAATTGAGATAATGTACGTTAAGCACATAACACCACGCCTGATATAGAGTAACGCTAGTGTTAATAATCGATTTTAGACATTTTTTGTTTTTGTTTTTAATGTTTATTTATTTTGCACGCGCAAGAGAGTGAGCAGGGAGGGTCAGAGTGAGAGGGAGAGAGGATCCCAAGGAGGCTCCATGCCATAAACACAGAGCCTGATGTGGGGCTCGATCCCACAAACAGTGAGATCAAGACCTGAGCTGAAATCAAGAGTCAGATGCATAAACCGACTGAGCCACCTAGGCACCCCAATAATAATCGATTTTCAATAAATCATGTCAGTCTCTGAGAGAGGCGATGTTATATCCTCATTTTACAGATGAGACATTGAGGCTCTGAGGAGTTAAAGTACTTTGTCCAGTATGGGCAATGCGATGCGATGTGATCTCTGGCCCTCACCCTCTGTGGCTTGGATCAGTGGGCTCTGTGGGTGGGAGGGGAATTAGGAAAGCCCTCTTTAGACTGGGACAGCCAGCACTAACTTACCTATACATGGAAATGACTGCAGGCTACAGATGGGTCTCTAAACCCAAACTGAATGAATTCCACACTGCTCCTTGTCTGGATTCCCCAAATTCCAGCCACCACTCCAGTGCTGCCTAATCTGGGAGGGAGGTATGGCTGAGGGAAAGTTCGAGTGGCAAGGGATTCATCTTAACCAGTTGCGGTTAAAATGTCTCACTTCTGGGGCGCCTGGGTGGCTCAGTCGGTTAAGCGTCCGACTTCGGCTCAGGTCACGATCTCGCGGTCCGTGAGTTCGAGCCCCGCGTCGGGCTCTGGGCTGATGGCTCAGAGCCTAGAGCCTGCTTCCGATTCTGTGTCCCCCTCTCTCTCTGCCCCTCCCCCGTTCATGCTCAGTCTCTCTCTGTCTCAAAAATAAATAAACGTTAATTAAAAAAAAAAAAAATGTCTCACTTCTGAAAATTTTGCAAACACGTATGACCGTGTGTACCACGGCTCCAGGCCTTGGGAGGGGCCGGCTGTGTGAGGGTCCCTTAAGCTGAAGCTTCATTGGCTTCATGGTAAATCGGTTGTGGGCCTGCTCTCTTGACTAGCAGTTTACCAGGCATAGCATGCACTAGTTACTTCAAAAAAAAAAATTTTTTTTTAACTTTTATTTATTTTTGGGTGGGGAGAGGCAGAGAGAGAGAGAGAGAGACAGAGAGAGAGACAGAGACAGAGACAGAGACAGAGAGAGACAGAGGGAGACACAGAACCCGAAGCAGGCTCTAGGCTCTGAGCTGTCAGCCCAGAGCCCAACGCAGGACTTGAACCCACAAACTGCTAGAACCCACAAACTGAGCCAAAGTCGGATGCTTAACAGACTGAGCCACCCAGGCGCCCCTGGGCTAGTTACTTTTGGTGGCTTGTCCCTTTTTTCTGAATGAGAACTTTGCCATCAGCATAGTTTCAGTCTGAGAGTTACTGCCAGGATGGAATTACTCTAATTAAGAGGAAAAGAAAAATATGTTGCTAGTCATTAATTTTTCTTGATTAGAAGGTGACCCAGTTTGAGGTTAAAAGAAGAGGATGGAGGTAGTAATTTAGTGCCTGGGGGGGGGGGGTTTGTGGAGATTTTCTTGGGCTGGAGAAACAACAGCTGGATCCAAGGTGGCCATCTGATTTGAATTCATAGCTACACGTAAATAGATGTGTAAGAGATCTTCAGGAATGGTGTGCTAATTTTTGGAATGAATAAAAGCAAGGGTGCTACCCTCCGACCCCATGTCTATGTCCCCAAAAATGTTCGCAGGCATTTTCTCTTAAATGTGAAAATACTATATTTTCATATTTCTTTGATATGAGGATCCATGCCTTGACTGGTCAAATTCTGGGATGGCAAGAAACTTATCTTTAGCCTATGCCCATAGCATTGAACGTATGTTAGCATAGCTACAATATTTCAGCTCTCTTAATAAAGCACACAAAATTTTGAGGTTTCTGTGATGAAAGCAATGCATCATGTAGTGCAAAGAGCACACACTTGGAGCCAGAAGACCTGAGTGTGAGTTCTGCTTCTACCGTTGGCTAGCCCTGTGACTTTGGAATTAATCTTTTGGGGCTCTCTGAACTTATTTGCAACATTACAGACCTAGTTTGAGGAATCTAATGAGATAACTAAACATATGGAAAAACAAAGTGATATACAAATGTTTTAGTGGTATCACTGAGTTCTCTGATGACTTATAAATTGGGATTTCAAGCAGCATCTTTGGGAAGGTGAGGCAGGTGTCTAAGTTTTCATTTTAAGGGCAAAGCTGTAGGAGTTACGAGATGTAGAGGCATCTCCCAGTTGAGGCAAAGGCTGCTTGGGCCTCCAGGGGCCACGGGCCTTCCTCTTTCATCTGCTAAGGCTCCCCTGGCCCCGGAGACCGTGCACATTTTGGAGAGACGTAACTTCATAATTTTTTTATGGTCCATGGCCGAGTTTAAAGAAGAGGTGGCGGCTTGTAAAATTTTTATTTATGATGTGATTTTCAGAATTCAGTGTTCACAAATACTGGCAGGGTTGAATTTATGGAAGCGGAGGTTATTGGAGTATGTTGTTATCCACTCAGTTTAAAACATTGCCCCGACGGAGGTGTTAGAACCCGGCTGCAGTGGATGACGTCCTGGCAGCCGCTTGTCCTCAGCAGGCACTGTCCCGAAATTGTGTCGTGACTTGCAAGTTGAAATGCTAAATGCCATGAGTTCGACTTGTAGCTCCTATAGATTTCAGTTTGGCTGAAGCAAGTTTTGTTTTCCTGGGTCTATTCTTAATTAGTAATTTGATTCTGGTTTAATTACCATTGTCTGGTGATTGTTTTTGCCTCCTTAGCATTCTTTAACCCATTAACTTTGAAATTTGAAGTGGTTATCTCGAGTGGATACAGAATAATCTCTTTTTCCCAAAGACAAGTTTTTACGTGGGAAAGATTATAATTCACAGTAATTTGCAATCGGTGTCAGTTGGTGGAATAGACCAAAGTCCTGATCCAGCATGTGAACATAGAAACCTCCCTGGAATATTTTTCAAACTTGAGCTGCCCTTTGCAAAAGACGTCTTACATTCATTTTTTTAAGAGCAAGACTGAGAATCTACGAGGCATAGAAATGATGGCTCATTTTAGAGAAATTCCATGTGGCAAAAGAAAAAGACAATGTCATCAATTCAACTTTGGATTCTTTAAAAAAAAATTTAAAAATTTATTTATTTATTTTGAAAGGGGGGGAGGAAGAGAGATAAGGGGAGGGGCAGAGACAGAGAGAGAGAGAGAGAGGGAGAGGGAGAGAGGGAGAGAGAGAATCCCAAAGAGGCTCAGCACTGTCATCACAGAGTCCAGCTTGGGGCTGGCACTCACGAACCATGAGATCATGACCTGAGCCAAAATCAAGAGTTGGATGTTTAACTGACTGAGCCATCCAGGTGCCCCTCAACTTTGGATTTTTAAAGTTTTCCGAGACACATAGAGAAACCCAATGATAGAAACAACCAATGGTTCTTACAATAGGAATCTGTGTTCTTGAAAATGGAGAGCATTCAAAAACAGGAACTGAGAAGAAAAAATTCATTATCCTGATTATGAATTTCCCAGAATGTGAACCGCAGGGTAGCAGGAGTGTTGGAGGAAAAGCAACTCCTAAGTGGAGGGTAACAGGCAGTCCCAGTTGTGCTCTCAGGGGACACTCTCACAGACCCTTCCTTCCGGAAGCAGGCAATGTTGATACACACTAGAGCCGGCCCCACCTGCTGGCTTCACCTATGAGCAGCTATGGTCCAGCAGATCTTATAATTTAGTGCCGAGCTCAGATCTGGGCTGGAATCCTGACTTCACCACAGACTCATCATATGATCTTGGGCCATTCACATACTCTCTCTGAATCTGTAAAATGTGGATAACAGTCATGCATAGCTCTCGAGCGGTTGTGCGGATTAACTGAGATAATGTATGGTAAGTGTCCCGGTCTTGATTCCCTCCCCACTTCAGCCCCTTGGAGCACAACCAGCCAAACTGGCATTGAGAAAGACAAGAGTGGTCATGCTCCAGAGACGTGGGAGAAATCAGCCTACCTTGGAGACCCTCTGCCTTGGAGATGTTTGTCCTGAAAAGGCCCTTCTCTTTTCCCTGTGGCAGAGCCTGGTGTCTCGTGATTCCAAGCAGAGAGCCTTGGGCTTGGGCTTTGGATAGCGTCCCGGCCTTTAGGCTTGTCCTCTGTGTGTACTGTACAAATATTCATGTTTCCCTAGGGCCTAGGAGACAAGTGGGGGAAGGTGAAACATTCTGAGGCCACAAGTACACAGGACATCATCAACCCCTGGTATAGTTCTCTATTGTGGCTTAATCCAGGGGCTGCTTCTGTACCAGAGAGAGAGAGAAAGAGAGCGAGCACATGCCTGCAAGCCTCACGAGTTCTTCCTCCTGTCTCCCCGGCTCTGACTGAGAGATCAGGAGTCCCCTTTAAAGACTCCATAAAGTCTCCCTGGTGGAGGTGTGATCACTGTCTGTCCTGGACTACTGGTGCTCCAGCAGCAATCCCCTTGCAGGGAGGTCATGGAGGCTACATCTTGCTTTGTAATGAGTGACATGACAGTCCAGTGAGGAGCTAAAGTGTGAGCAGCAAAGAAGTAAAAAAGAGCCAAATTTAATTTTAGTAGACTTCCAATAGAGTAGGTATTGGCTATTGTTGATAGAGCTGCTATAAACATTGGGGTGCCTGTGCCCCTTGGAACAGCATACCTGCACCCTTTGGATAAACACCTAGTAGTGCAATTGCTGGGTTGGAGGGTAGTTCCATTTTTAATTTTTTGAGGAACCTACATCGTGTTTTCCAGAGTGGCTGCACCAGTTTGCATTCCCACCAGCATGCAAAAGAGATCCTCTTTCTCTGCATCCTCACCAACATCTGTTGTTGCCTGAGTTGTTCATGTTAGCCATTCTGACAAGTGTGAGGTGGTATCTCATGGTGGTTTTGATTTGTATTTCCCTGATGATGAGTGATGTTGCACATTTTCTCATGTGCTGTTGGCCATCTGGCCGTCTGGATGTCTGTTGGCCATCTGGATGTCTTCTTTGGAGAAGTGTCTATTCATGTCTTTTGCCCATTTCTTCACTGGATTATTTGTTTTTGGGGCATTGAGTTTGATAAGTTTTTTATAGATTTTGGATACTAACTCTTTATCTGATATGTCCTTTGCCAATATCTTCTCTTAGTCCCTCGGTTGCCTTTTGGTTTTGCTGATTGTTTCCTTCGCTGTGCAGAAGCTTTTTATTTTTATGAGGTCACAATAGTTCACTTTGCTTTTGTTTCCCTTGCCTCTGGGGACCTGTTGAGTAAGAAGTTGCTGCGGCCAAGATCAAAGAGGTGTTTGCCTGCTTTCTCCTTGAGGATTTTGATGGCTTCCTGTCTTACATTTAGATCTTTCATCCATTTTGAGTTTATTTTTGTGTATGCTGTAAGAAAGTGGTCCAGGTTCATTTTTCTGCATGTCGCTGTCCAGTTTTCCCAGCACCACTTGCTGAAGAGACTGTCTTTATTCCATTGGATATTCTTTCCTGTTTTGTCCAAGATTAGTTCGCCATACGTTTGTGGGTCCATTTCTGGGTTCTCTATTCTGTTCCATTGATCTGAGTGTCTGTCCTTGTGCCAGTGCCATACTGTCTTGATGATTACAGCTTTGTAATACAGCTTGAAGTCCGGGATTGTGATGCTTCCAGTTTCGGTTTTCTTTTTCAAGACTGCTTTGGCTATTTGGGGTCATTTCTGGTTCCGTACAAATTTTAGGATTGTTTGTTCTAGCTCTATGAAGAATGCTGGTGTTATTTTGATAGGTATTGCATTGAATATGTGTATTGCTTTGGGTAGTATTGACATTTTAACAATATTTGTTCTTCCTATCCAGGAGCATGGAATATTTTTCCATTTTTTTGTGTCTTCTTCAATTTCTTTCATAAGCTTTCTATAGTTTTCAGTGTATAGATTTTTCACCTCTTTGGTTAGGTTTATTCCTAGGTATTTTATGGTTTTTGGTGCAATTATAAATGGGATTAATCCTTGATTTCTCTTTCTGTTGCTTCATTATTGGTGTATAGGAATGCAGCTGACTTCTGTACATTGACTTTATATCCTGTCACTTTGCTGAATTCATGGATCAATTCTAGCAGTGTTATTGGTGGAATCTTTTGGGTTTTCTGTATAGAGTATCATGTCATCTGTGAAGAGGGAAAGTTTGATCTCCTCCTGGCTGATTTGGATGCCTTTTATTTCTTTGTGTTGTCTGATTGCTGAGGCTTAGACTTCCAATACTATGTTAAATAACAGTGGCGAGAATGGGTCTTTCAATATATGGCTTTTACGATCTTGAGGTATGATCCTTCTGTCCCTACTTTCTTGATGGTTTTTTATCAAGAAAGGATGCTGTATTTTGTGAAATGCTTTCTCTGCATCTATTGAGAGGACCATATGGTTCTTGTCCTTTTTTACTGATGTGATGAATCACACTGATTGTTTTGTGGATATTGAACCAGCCCTCCATCCAAGGTATAAATCCCATTTTGTCGTGGTGAATAATTTTTTTAATGTATTGTTGGATCCGGTTGGCTAATAAGTTGTTGAGGAATTTTGCATCTATGTTAATCAGGGAAATTAGTTTATAGTTCTCCTTTTTAGTGGGGTCTTTGGTTTTGGAATCAAGGTAATATTGGCTTCATAGAGAGACTTTGGAAGTTTTCCTTCCATTTCTATTTTTTGGAACAGCTTCAAGAGAATAGGTGTTAATTCTTCTTTAAATGGAAAGCCATCTGGCCCTGGACTCTTGTTTTTTGGGAGATTTTTGATTACTAATTTGATTTTTTTACTGGTTATGGATCTGTTCAAATTTTCTATTTCTTCCTGTTTCAGTTTTGATAGTGTATATGTTTCTGGGAATTTGTCCATTTCTTCCAGATTGCTCATTTTATTGGCACATAATTGCTCATAATATTCTTTTATTATTGTTTATATTTCTGCTGTGTTGGTTGTGATCTCCTCTTTCATTCTTGATTTTATTTATTTGGGTCCTTTCCTTTTTCTTTTTGATCAAACTGGCTATGGATTTATCCATTTTGTTAATTATTTCAAAGATCCAGCTTCTGGTTCATTGATATATATCTCTATCTATCTATCCATCTATCTAGGTTTGATAACATTAATTTCTGCTCTAATCTTTATTATTTCCTATCTTCTGCTGGTTTTGGGTTTTATTTGCTGTTCCTTTTCCAGCTCTTTAAGTTGTAAGGTTAAGGTGTATATCTGAGACCTTTCTTCCTTCTTTAGAAAGGCCTGGATTGCTATATACTTCCCTCTTATGACCACCTTTGCTGCATCCCAGAGGTTTTGGGCTGTGGTGTTATCATTTTCATTGGCTTCCATGTATTTTTAATTTCTTCTTTAACTTCTTGGTTAGCCCATTCATTCTCTAGTAGGATATTCTTTAGTCTCCAAGTATTTGTTATCTTTCCACATTTTTTCTTGTGGTTGATTTCGAGTTCCATAGTGTTGTGGTCTGAAACTATGCACGGTATGATCTCGATCTTTCTATACTTGTTGAGGGCTGATTTGTGTCCCAGTATGTGATCTATTCTGGAGAATGTTCCATGTGCACTGGAGAAGAATGTATATTCCACTGCTTTAGGATGACATGTTCTGAATATATCTGTTAAGTTCATCTGGTCCAGTGTGTCATTCAAAGCCATTGTTTTCTTGTTGATTTTTTGTTTAGATAATCTGTCCATTGCTGTAAGTGGCATGTTGAATTCCCATACTAGTATGGCATTATTATCAATGAGTTTCTTTATGTTTGTGATTAATTGATTTATATATTTGGGTGCTTTCACATTTGGAGCATAACCTTGGAGCATTACCTTGATTCCAAAACCAGACAAAGACCCCACTAAAAAGGAGAACTATAAACTAATTTCCCTGATTAACATGGATACAAAATTCCTCAACAACTTATTAGCCAACCGGATCCAACAATACATTAAAAAAATTATTCACCAGGACCAAGTGGGATTTATACCTGGGATGGAGGGCTGGTTCAGTATCCACAAAACAATGTGGATTACATCTGAGGTCTTCTTGGTGGATAGACCCTTTAATTATGATATAATTCCCTTCTTCATCTCTTGTTACAGTCTTTATTTTCAAGTCTAGATTGTCTGATATAAGTATGGCTACTCTGGCTTTCTTTTGTTGACCATTAGCATGATAGATGGTTCTCCAACCCCTTACTTTCAATCTGAAGGTGTCTTTAGGTCTAAAGTGGGTCTCTTGTAAACAGCATATAGATGGATTGTGTTTTCTTATCCATTCTGTTACCCTGTGTCTTTTGGTTGGAGCATTTAGTCCATTGACATTTAGAGTACTGACAGATATGAATTTATTGCCATATGTTGCCTGTAGAGTTGGAGTTTCTGGTGGTGTTCTCTGGTCCTTTATAATCTTTGTTGCTTTTGGTATTTATGTATGTATGTACGTATGTATTTTAGTCTTTTCTCCCCTCAGAGAGTCCCCCTTAAAATTTCTTGCAGGGTTGGTTTAGTGCCCTTTAGTTGTTGTTTGCCTGGGAAATTTTTTATATCACCTTCTATTTTGAATGACAGACTTCAACTAAAGGGCACTAAACCAGCCCTGCAAGAAATTTTAAGGGGGGGCTCTCTGAGGGGAGAAAAGACTAAAATAAATAAATAAATAAATAAATAAATAAATAAGTACTCTGTACCTTTTAGAGGTCATCACAATTGAATAAACCTTTGGTCTAAAAAAAAAAAAACAAAAAACAGAATTCTTGGCTGCATATTTTTCCAATTCAGCACATTGAATATATCCTGTTTCTGGCCTGCCAAGTTTCTGTGGATAGGTCTGCTGAAAACCTGATCTGTTTTCTCTTGTAGGTTAAGGACTTTTTTCCCCCTTGCTGCTTTCATGATTCTTTCTTTGCCTGAGTATTTTGTGAATTTGACTATGATATGCCTTGTTCATGGTTGGTTTTTGTTGAATCTAATGGGGGTCTTCTGTGCTTCCTGTATTTTGATGTCTGTGTCTTTCCCCAGGTTAGGAAAGTTTTCTGCTATGATTTGCTCACATAACTCTTCTACCCCTTTTTCTCTTTCTTCATCATCTGGGACCCCTATGATTCTGATGTTGTTCCTTTTTAATGAGTCACTGATTTCTCTAATTCTTAAATAGTGCTCTTTTGCCTTATACTCCCTCTTTTTTTTTCTGCTTCTTTATTCTCCATAAGTTTGTCCTCCTTATCACTGATTTGCTCATCTGCCTTATCCATCCTTGTCACTGTAACATCCATTCAAGCTTGCAGCCAGGTATAGCATTTTTTGTTTCATCCTGACTATCTTTTACTTCTTTTATCTCCACAGAAAGCGATTCTAATCTATTTTCAACCCCAGCTAGTACTGTTATTATCATGATTCTAAAATCTGGTTCAGACATCTTGCTTATATCTGTGTTGATTAAGTCCCTGGCTGTCATTTCTTCCTGCTCTTTCTTTTGGGGTGAATTCCTTTGTCTTGTCATTTTGAAGGAAGAAAGGAATTAATAAGGTAAAAAAAATTAAAATTAAACAATTAAGAACCACACACACACACACACACACAATCACACAATCAAATAAATGATGCTAGATCCTAGGTGTGTTTTGGTCTCATTGTTGAATGGAGCTTGATAGATTAGAGGAAAAAGGGAAAGATAAGAAAAGAAAAAAAAAAGAAAATAAGAAAAAAAGAAAAAAAGGGAAATGTTTGAAAATTTGAAAAAATGAATATAGTGAAATAGAATAAAATGAGGGGCACCTGGGTGGCTCAGTTGGTTAAGTGTCTGACTTTGGCTCAGGTCATGATCTCATTGTCCATGACGAACCCCACATCAGGCTCTATGCTGATAGCTCAGAGCCTAGAGCCTGCTTTGGGTTCTGTGTCTCCCTCTCTCTGCCCCTCCCCCACTTATGCTCTGTCTCTGTCTCTGTCTCTCTCTCTCAAAATAAACATCAATTAAAAAAGAATAAAATGAAATGATGGAAGTAAAATAGAATTTAAAAAATTTACAAAAGGTAAAACATATAGTAGAAAAAAATTAAAGAAAAATATTTTAAATAACAATTGGAAATAAAAATAAATTTTTTCTTTCTGTATTCAAGAATAAGAAAAGAAAAAGAAAAAAAATTAATAGATGGACCAGCAAACAGACTGAAATATGATTGGAATTACATCGGTTTCTCCTAGAAGTCAAACTATGAAGCTCTTTATAGTCCATAAACTAAGTAGGAGGAGAGATTTGTGGTCCTGAAGAATGAGACGGGCCCAGTTGGGTGGGGCTTAGTGTAATGCCTCTATTCTCCACCAAGTGGTGCTGCTGAGTTTACTGGGTTGGACTGTTGTGGCGTTTGTAGATGTGTATGCACATGTGTGGGAGGAGTGAAAAATGACATTACCCAGCTATCCAGTCTCTAGTATCGGAACTCTGTTCTCCCTGACCAGCAATATTGCACCCATCCTTTGTCTCTGGCTTCCGTCCACTTCCTGCTTTTATACTGTCCGTGACCAAGCTGTCAGGTTGTCAGGCGGCACCTCCCTCTTGAGTTTTATCTCAGATGCAGCTGTATTTCCCAACCCCTCACTTTTAAGGAACTGTGGCTTTGATCCATTCTGACCATCTGGGGGAGAGTCTCACTGAGCAATGGCAGGGTGCTGGCCCGCCCCCCTGGAATGTTTGTGGAACTGTGGTGCTGCTGATGCCCAGAGACTGCAGCTGGGTGCCAGTCTCCCCCAGAAAAATTTCATGCGATCATGTAGCAGTGTTTCAGGGATATGGTAAATCACAACACACATCTGGTACCGGGCTTCACCCTTAATGTCCTTGTTCCAGCACCAGCGAATATGGTTGTTCTCCAGGGTCCACTGGGACCCTTGCCTGTGTGGTGGTTGCACAGCCTCTACCAAATGTCCTTCCAGCAGGGGAACTGCCTCTCTGCATGTGGCCTGAGGACCCTTCAGACCTCAGTCTGCTCCTGAGGACTCGCCCTTCCCACTGGAGCACCGCCACGTATTGAGCTGCAGAGTTTCAGACTCTGTGCTCCCCCTGTTTATAGAGTCTTAATGGAATTTAAACCCTCTCCTTTCTCCTTTCTCCCTTTTTTGTTCAGTCCCTGTGGCTATTTCCACTTTCCCACTTCTCTCAAGCTGCTTTTGGTAGGGGGTGCTTTTTCTGTACTCTCCCCCCGATCTCCATCCTCTCTCCACAAGCAAAAACAGCTTCCTGCCCTCTGTGGCTTCTCTCTTCCCCAGTTCACCTCTCCTTGCTGGGTACCTGCAGAGTTCTATGGTTCAGGTTGTGCATATTGTTATGTTAATCCTCAAATCAATTTTCTAGGTGTGCAGGATGGTTTAGTGTTGATCTGGCTGTATTTCATGGAAGAGAGATGCAAAAACAAAAAAACAAAAAAACAAAAAACCTTCCACGCTGTTCTGCCATCTTGACTCCTCCCAGTAATGGGGTAATTTAAAATTATTATTTTAAAGGCAAGAAGTAGATGACTGTATGTATACTGTCGAGTTCCACTTTGATTTTCTTTCTATACTCTTCACTCTCTTATGAGTTAGTTGAGGCAAACAACTTTTTGGGGTCCTTTCCACTTTCTTCTGATTTCATCTCCCCATGTATTTACTTTTCTCTTTCCAAAAGCAAACAATGGGTTTGACGTGGGGTAGGATCAGACTGTGGGTGTTTGGGAGATCTATATGTGCCTTTCCTTCCCCACAAAATGGGTGATGATGGAAGTTCCAAACCCAGGTTCTATTCTCATAAACACCAAGAAGGGCTAACTGAAGGGAAGTGCAAGAGCGGTATCACCATTGGTCTTCCCTGTCCACCTTTGCTCTCGAAGGTCCCGATTTCCAAGATGCACTCTGAAGCACAGGGAATCACAGCTGTCTCCATTCATTCCACAAAAGGGAAAGGGCAAATAGCACGTTAGCACAACACGAGCTGATTGTGAGCGATTGGTCATGGCACTCCGCCTACCATTATGCTAAGTCCTGTGCACCCAGCAGAGGGCAGTGGGGAGCGTGAGATGTATGGTGCTTGAAGCCTTCGTGTTCAAAAGCTTAGTTTTGTCCTTTGAATGTGGGAAATGGTTTCCAAGGAAATCACATTTTTGTCTGGATCGGACTGGAGAGCCCACAATCTTAACAGAACTTCAGCATTTCAGAGGTGATTGGGTTTGTCTAATTTTATTTTTCAAAGGAGGAATGGAAGGCCCAGGGAGATTCAGTGTCTTCCTGCATGTCCCATGGCACCCACCTCATGCTGGATCTGGCTTTGAGGGAGTGCAGATACAGTGAGGATTCAAAGTGTGAGCTGTAAAGAAATAAAAGTAGGCAGAGCCAGAATGGAACTCTTTGTTCCTTTTATAAAAAGGGGATTGCTCTTGTTTCATGTACGCATCATCTTGTATTTAGGAAAAAGTTTTTAAAAACCGAATTTGATCATACCTTGGTGAATATTCACTGTCTTCTTAGTGGAGAAGATCAATGCAGTCGGATAGAAAAAGTTCTGGGACTGGAAGAGGGGCGGGAAGGCGTCAGAAAATCTAGGTTGAAAATATCCATCGACTGACCAATGGATAAAGAAGAGGTGGTATGGGGCGCCTGGGTGGCGCAGTCGGTTAAGCGTCCGACTTCAGCCAGGTCACGATCTCATGGTGCGCGAGTTCAAGCCCCGCGTCGGGCTCTGGGCTGATGGCTCAGAGCCTGGAGCCTGTTTCCGATTCTGTGTCTCCCTCTCTCTCTGCCCCTCCCCCGTTCATGCTCTGTCTCTCTCTGTCCCAAAAATGAATAAACGTTGAAAAAAAAATTAAAAAAAAAAAAAAAAAAGAAAAAAAAAAGAAGAGGTGGTATGTGTATACAATGGAACATTACTCAGCAATGAAAAAGAATGAAATCTTGCCATTTGCAACAATGTGGATGGAACTGGAGGGTATTACGCTAAGTGAAACGAGTCAGTCAGAGAAAGACAAATATATGATTTCACTTATATGTGAAATTTAAGAAACAAAACAGATGAACGTAAGGGAAGGGAAGGAAAAGTAAGATAAAAAGAGAGAGGGAGGAAAACTATAAGAGACTTAAATACAGAGAACAAACTGAGGTGTGCTGGTTGGGTGTTGATAGGGGGGAAGGGCTAAATGGGTGATGGGCATTAGGGAGGGCACTTGCTGGGTTGAGCACTGGGTGGGATATGTTAGTGATGAATCACTAAATTCTACTCCCGAAACCATTATTACACTATATGTTAACTAACTTGGATTTAAATTAAAAAAAAAAAAAAAGAAGAAAACCTAGGTTGAGTCCAAGATGTGCAATGAGGTACTCACTGTTTCTTCTTAGTCACTAAATCCTCATTTGTGCTATGAAGGGTTGGACTGGATAATTTCTAAATTATAACACTAAAGTTCTGGAACTTTATGATTGCACATGCAGTATTAGGACATAGTTTCAGTTGTGTTGGACAGACATAAAAAATAAAAGTGATTTAAACAAGGTAGATGTATGTATGTATGTATGTCTCATGTAAATGGTCAAGCTGATATGGTGGCTCTGCTCTCTAATGCCACCAGGGGCCCAGGCTCCATCTATGTTGTTGCTCGGCCAACCTTAGAGTATTCCCTGGTCTTCACCATCCAAGATGCCTGGCTGCCATGCTCATGTTCTGAGCAGTAGGATGGAGGAAGAAGGATGAGAAGAGGGAAAGCCTTTATGAGCATGGCTTAAAAGTTGTACTTATCATTTTTGGTCAGACCCTGCTGGCCAGAACTTAGTCAAATGGTCATACCTGGATGTAAGGGAGTCTAAGACATGTAATCGTTATTCTGGCTTGCCATCCGCCTAAGCACAAGTTCCAATTTTATAGGAGAAGAAGAAATAGATATTGCGGATAACTATCGGTCTTTGTCATATGAGTCATGCTCGAGACAATATAGTGCACAGACTCATCTGTTGCCTCCAGCACTGCTCAGTGAGGCATGGGAGGGATTCGGTGGGGACGATGTCCCTGACAGACATGACGAAAGCCCAGCTTGAAGGAATAATGGTGGGGCTCAGAGAACCTGGTGCTGAAACTCTATTACTCAAATAAGTGGGTATTGGTTGAAAACTCCTTTTGGGGAATCTGCCCAGTTCCTGATGTTCCCCTTTCTCTGAGCTTTAATTCTTGTTCCCCAACATAGTGAATGATGACAGCTATGTTTGTAGTGAAAGTCTTTCTACTCATTGGTGGCCACAGACTGAAATGAATGTGGACGTAATCTGCACTGGGCCATCACATTCTATCTCGTGGGTTTTCGGAGCTGTGACCAAAAGACTCATGTTAGTTAGAGGTCATTTGCCTCTATTTGAGTGTCATAAACTCAAAAGTGGCGGGTCACCATCTTCTGTCATGAGTGTGGAGAATCAGAAAAATCTGATTGGACAGAGAAGATTGGACAGAGAAGGATGAAACAAGTGTTCAAGAGACAGCAGGACCCCAAAACTGGGGCTGGGGTGGCTCTGAAAGAGAAACTAGAAGGGGCTGCTGGTTCCTAATGGCTCCACAGACAGGTTTTCAGTTTTGCCTAAGGCTCTCCTATGAAAAGCCTCTTAAAAAGACACCATTTATAGGGGCGCCTGGGTGGCTCAGTCGGCTGAGCGTCCGACTTCACCTCAGGTCATGATCTCCCAGTTCGTGGGTTCAAGCCCCGCAACAGGCTCTGTGCTGATGGCTCAGAGCCTGGAGTCTGCTTCGGATTCTGTGTCTCCCTCTCTCCCTGCCCCTTCCCCACTCATGCTCTGTCTCTCTCTGTCTCTCAAAAATGAATAAACGTTAAAAAAAAAAAAGACACCATGTATAGATAGAGCTTTTTTTTTTTGACAAAACCAAAACCAAAAACCAAAAAAACCCACAAAAACCAAAAACCCAAAAAACAAAACAAAAAAACCCCACGAAAAACTAATCTGGCCAGTTGAGTTTTTCTTTCCTTTTTCCCCCACCCTAACAAATCTTAAAGTCTTATGTACCATCTTAACAGCCAATGGCTTGCAAATTTCAATTTTCTGCTCGTCACTAGGGGTGACAACTCAGAGGAGACTATATAAATTGATTCAGCTAGCCAAACTTATCCGAAGTGGGGAAGCTAAATAGGTCAGTCAATGGAAACCAAAACCACAGTGTCTGTCCCCCAAATAAAACAGCAAGAAATCCCCATTGGAAGGGGTTTCATGCAATGCAGTGGTTCAGAAGGGAGACTGAAAACATGTTGTGAAAGTTCCCATATGAAGTACAAAATCCACTAAAAGAAATATGTCAGAGTCAGACTTTGATTAACTGGAAACTAATTAATCAGAGCTTTCGATAATTATTATTCTTCAACCAACTTAAATCAGGGATATAATAAAACAAATCTAGACTTAGGGTGACTCCTAGCTTTAGCTTTAAATTTGAAAAATTTTTTAACCTCTCATACTTATCTAGAGCCATAGAATTGGCCAAATAACTAGGTTTTAGAGCTAGCAAGATGATATCAGAATCTCAGGGAGTAGGACCTGGGCTGATTTTCCAAATGATTCCAACGTGGAGTCAGGGTGGAAAACCAGGGATCTTCTACAGCTGTCCCAAGCGGTAAAATGACTGACCCAGATTGCCAGCTGGTCTAGAACCAGGAGGGCCTCTGCCCTGTTCCGCCAGAAGGCTGCCAGCCACACACAGCCAACATGTACCACCCCAATGCCAACCGCTAAACCTGTCCACCTCCAACTTTGATATACCTTCCGGTCACCAGGAGAACTTATGAAATGTGGCTTCTGATGAATAGATCTGGGGTGGGGCTCAGAGTGTTCTTTTCTTTTCCTTTCTTTTCTTTTCTTTTCTTTTCTTTTCTTTTCTTTTCTTTTCTTTCTTTTCTTGCCTTGCCTTCTCTTCTCTTTTTTCTTTTCCTTTTCTCTTCTCTTTTCTCCTTCCTTCCTTCCTTCTTTCTTTCTCTTAATGTTTATTTAGTTTTGAGAGAGAGGGACAGAAGACAAGTGGGGAGGAGAGAGAGAGAGAGAGAGAGAGAGAGAGAGAGAGAAAATCCAAAGCAGGCTTCAGGCTCTGAGCTGTTGACACAGAGCCCGATGTGGGGTTCGAACTCACCAACTGTGAGATCATAACCTGAGCTGAAGACAGACACTCAACCAACAGTCACCTGGGCGCCGCTAAGAGTGTGCATTTCTAACACGTACCCAGGGATGCTGCTGCTGCTGCTCTGGGTACATACTTCAAGAACCACTCTGTGGGCTATCGTCAGACTCTCCCTTGCACAAGCATACCTGCCTTGCACCTAGGTGGCAGATTTTAACTCTTCTCCTCCTCCTTCAAGGACCTGATTCCTATTTTAGAATCTCCTTGTTTTTCCAAAAGCGTGTGCAGCTATTCTGTTCACTCAGAACCCAAGAAACATCCACTGATGAGGTGTCTTTTGGGGCTGAGGATTCCACAGCCCTTGTGCTTTCTTGAATTGCAACATTTGGCTACATCATTCCAGAGCAGGTTTTTTCTTTTTTCTTTTCTTTTCTTTTCTCTTTCCTTCCCTTCCCTTCCCTTCCCTTCCCTTCCCTTCCCTTCCCTTCCCTTTCCTTTCCTTCCTTTCTTTTTTCTCAGCTTATCCCCAAGAAAGTGAAAGATGTGCTTCATAATATGGGTGACACCAAGGAGGTTAAAGTTCATTGACAAGGACCAATCCCTTAGGCAGGATGAGTGTCTGCGCTCTGCTTATCAGCCTACACATGTGGCCGGAGATGGAAAAACTGACAGGCAGTAGAATGAAACCCGGGCACCTGCGGAAATCCAGGCCTAATCCCTTCCCATAAAACAAAGCGGAAGATAAGTGAAAACGGTTGAATCCCGAAAGCAGATGGCTGAGCTCCTCCACATTGGGCTATAAAGGGGGACCTTTGTGACAGAGTATTTATGGGGTTGGAGAAACCTGACAAGGTGTTGCTGTAAATGCCAAGAAATACACAGAACAGCGATTTTGTTATTTGAACACATCTCATGATGACTGCAGCTTAGCAAGGATGGGGAAAGACAGCTGGTGTGTGTGTGTGTGTGTGTGTGTGTGTGTGTGTGTGTGAGTGCGCGCACACGTGTGCACTCACACTGCTATGAGCAAGACTAACTTGGTGTTTGGGGGATAAAGGGCTGCCAAGGGAAATCCCTGCAGATGCTTCAGCAGGAACAAGCTGACCACTGGGTCACAGAGGAGCTCTGTGGGGTTTGAGGATGGGGCCAGGGAGTTTGGACTCACGGTTTTAGCACTCTCCTTAAAGAGCTCCTCAAAACAACATTGCCTCCAAGAAGTCACAGAGTAAAGCAGATGTATCTTTGGCCATCTCTGTTCCAGGCCATTCCACTACTCCTTTAGGCCACAATCTTTTGCATTAGGCATTTTAGCCTCAGTACTTAGAGCAATGCTGCCTTTTCTGAATAGGTATCAGACCAGGATTAGTATCTTTCACTGGTCAGACAATTATTCTCAATCTTGTAAGTTTCTATCCTTGCTCCTGGCCTGATACACAGAATACTTCTGATAGATAAAAAAAATTCCTTAATATGCAAAGGAGTAACTAACTGGACCTTTGTAAGCTATTCTCTCTGAAAAAAAACAAAACAAAACCCACATGTATTATTTAGAAGTCTGTTTTTAACATCCAAAGAGCACTTTCTAATTGCAGTCCTGAAACAATCCTGCAGGACTGTGTGGTTGGGGGGAGGGGGTGGCCCTTTTGTCTCCAATTCCAAAAAACACGTGCTTTCCTTTTCAGAGTGGAAGCAGGAAGATTTTCAATTGTAGTTTAAACCGAGTGGACCCTTCGGATTTTCCTGGAGCTTGTCAGAATTCTATTTCTGGGAAACTGCATTGTGATAGAGAAAGACAAGGGGGGTGGTGGAGAGAGGAATCAGAATGAGAACATGCAAAGAGAAAACAGATGTCTCAAAGTCACATGCCGGGCCCCTCATTTGCAGTGTTCGGGTAAACAGGGCTGAGTGTGGAGAAGCAGCTTTGGACGTGAACAGTAAACACAAAAGGGAAGGAATCTATGGCCCCAGAGCCCCACCACGGGACTGCTCCACACCTGCCAAGGCTGACTTCAGACAGCAACTGTAGATTGCCCTCCTTGTCTTGGAGGGGCCTGGCCATGTACCCTCCTGAAGGAAAGGAGCGAAGACCCCCCCACCCTCACCCCAGGATTTGCTGGCACAGGCTGCTGGTCCAGTGGGAGGGGGCTCCCTCCTGGGCGGTACACCTCTCTCCAGGACATCTTTCGTGCCTTTCGCTGTCAAATGTTACAGCTTCTGTAGCACTGGAGCCGGTTCGATGTAATCAGCAGCGTCTCTCAGGGCAGGCCAGTGGTTCTTGACAAGTGGTCTCTGGACCAGCAGTGGCAGCAGCACTGAGGAACTTGTAGAAATGCAGATTCCCGGGCACCACTCCAGATCTACTGAGGCAGAGACTCTAGGGTCTCATGATTCCACAAGCCCTTCAGCAGTTTGTGCTGAAGTTCGAGAATCACCCATACAGACTTGTAGAAGTGATATTTACATTGGAGCAGAGGGGCATCTATGGACAGAGGTGAATCTCCTACTTGGGAATTTGGGGGCACTATGGAAGGCAGTGAAGGAGGTAAAATTTAGGGGTGCGATTGGGCCCTCGCTTGGCCTCTAGATGACTCCCTGCTTCGTTGATGTGTGAGACCCATGTTGAGTGAAGCTGGCTTTGGGTAGATGATGTTACTGCTCATGGTAGGGTTATAATATCTTTGAGAAGGTCCCCCAGGGAACAGTTGTACTCACCCCACTGCCATCACCCCCTTCCTGGAATTCCTTTCCTTTTTTTTCTTTTTTTTTTTAATGTTTATTTTTGAGAGAGTCAGAGACAGAATGCGAGTGGGTTAGGGCAGAGAGAGAGAGACAGAGACACAGAATCGGAAGCAGGATCCAGGCTCTGAGCTGTCAGCACAGAGCCCGACGCGGGGCTTGAACTCACCAGCCGTGAGATCATGACGTGAGCCGAAGTCAGACGCTCAACCGACTGAGCCACCCAGGCGCCCCCTGGCATTCCTTTTCATTCTCCAACATGGTTTGGATGTGTCATCTCTCGGGCTGTCTTCTTTGGAAGATATGCCCCATATGCCCCCAAACACACACACATGAAAGTGAGTGTGTGCACACGCACGCGCGCACACACACACACACACACACACACACACCCAAATCAAGGACACAGAGGGCATCTCTGCATGCTTTTGCTTTCTTCTCTCCTGGGAAATGAGCCCAAGAGAGGCAGGCAGCAGAGTTTCTTTGATGAAAACTGTAAAATATTGCTCACAGAGCTGCTTTCCACATGTTTTGGCTGTAGAATTTCCAATTGCAGATTAAATAGTGCATGTGTCTACTTAAATTAACTCCTCCTTGCCCTCAGTCCTGAGTTAACTGTACCACGTACTGACCTGCCCCACCTTTCCCGCCTTGCTGCCTGGATGCTGATGCTGATTTAAGAGGACAGATTTAGTGCAGTCTTTGGCTGGACCCCACTAACCCACAGTGATCTCTCCCTGGTTTTTGGCTGCATGAGCCAAACTTCTCTTGGGTCGCCCATGCACTCTAGACCTTCTTAAAAGTGTAACTAGAGGAGGCTGACTATGCCCTCTCCTTGGCAGGAGAACAACAACATTTAATTCTGACCTTTCTAGATAGACCTATTATGATAACCAAGGGACAACCATTAGAAGTGAAGTAGGCTCCTTTCCACCTGAGTTTGGCTCCCAAGATGGAGCTGAGAAGCCATACTGCATTTCTTTTTGGATGACGTTGGGGAAAGATTAAGTTATTAAGAACTTTAACTGGTCTTCTGCTATGTTATCATTCCCCTTTTCGAGTCTGTCCTAACTCTTCAATAAAGAATCTCCTAAATACCTGTTCAGCCTGGTATGCAGGTTTCTGGGAGACTGAAGACAGAGTGTAAAGGCCACCCCACTTCCTTGATGACTTCAGTGGGCATGAGGTATCCTAAATATTGAAGGACCTACATTTAACCTCTCAAATGGTGGCCCACTGAGTCCCTGGGAGGAGTTGGAGAAAGACCACAGGCAAGGAGAATAGCTCCTAGATGGGAAACTCAAGACATGCAGTCAAGGTGGCCAATGTGTATTGACATTATGGTATTTAAGGGAATAATTGCATGGGAATCCAGACAGAGCCAAAGAGTCCGCCTCAGGAAGAGCAGGGTTGGAGATTGGACCTAGAGCCCCAAAGGTGGCTTTGGGGAACATAAGAGTTTATGTAGTTGGTCATGGATGGAAGTATGTTCCATCATTTCAGGGACTCTGTTCCTCCCTGCTTGTCCACTCCTTCAGTTTCTTTCTCTACTGACCTTTCCCCCTCAACATCCACTTTGGATAGCTGTGTTTACTCCTCTAGATCTAGCTTTACCCCTCCCTACCCTGCTCTGTACCCAGGGAGGCTGAACCATGTAGAACAGTGACCATTAGAGCTGAAACAGAAACTGAGTTTGTTAACCTACCAGGCAAATGAACACACGCCAGTGAACAAATCCACTGAGTTGTTCTTGGAAGTCAAGGTGTTTTATAAAAGATTTAGTAAGAGGGTGTCAGAACAGAACGGTAATGCCAGTTAAGGATCAAAACTAGCACTCTCCAGGGTGCCTGCGTGGCTCAGTCAGTCAAGTGTCTGACTCTTGATTTCAGCTCACGTCCTGGTTCCAAGGTTGTGGGATTGAGTCTTGCATTGGGCTCCGCACTGAGCGTGGAGCCTGCTTAAGATGCTTTCTCTTTATCTCTTTCTCTAAAAACAAAACAACACATACACACACACACACACACACACACACACACCCCTAGCACTCTCCATAGGTCTGCTCTCTATTCATTCAAACAGGTCCCATGGTTCCTTGGTGAGGAAGGAGGCTGCAGTAAACTCAAGTGAGGGCCTTCCAACAACTCCAGCTTGTAAGGACCAGCTACAACAACACAAATTCAGTTTTGATATCGTTTGAGCCAAAGTGTGCCGCAAGGGGACACTTTCTCTCTACACCTAGATGGACAATCCACCAGCTCTGGTCTGGTTTGGCTAACTGAGGCAGTGCAGGAGAACAGGGGGTGGGAGGAGGGTGAAGGTACGACTTATTCCCTGGCTCCTTTCGATCCAGGCTGGCCCCAACCTCTGCCTGAGGCAGCCTCCTCCATCCAGCTCCCCTCTTCTGGCCGGATGACATCAGGCTTCAGGGCGGTTGGCTCTCAGGTACTGCTTTATCCCTTGTTAATTCCCTCAGCCCTACCCCTAGCTTGGAACATAATCTCTTTATCCAACCTTTCTCGAATTACTCAGTGTGATGGTGCCAGGACCTTGACAGGTAGGTTGATAGATACAACCTGCCCTGCCTAATTTTTTCCCCGCCTGCCTTCTTGTACATCCTTCTTACAGCTTCCCAACTTGACCCTGCACATGGTCCTTCTCGACGCTATTCTATAGGTTACAACTTTTCAGCTGTAGCTCCCACAATGAAGGGCCTCTATCAGTTAACATTTTTGAGTGAGTATCAGATGGGCTCAGAGTCTGTTCTTATATCTGGTCCATATCATATATGTCGGGTGAACCTATAAGTTGGCCATTTGTTCAAATACTCTTGGTTGCATCTCCCCTGGCTAAAGGTGGAGGGAATCACATAAATATGGAGTGTGTATGTGGGGACGGAGTGGGGGTACTCCCTTAGATGGGGAGTGGCCATGGCAGACACTGTAACTGACATATAACTTTTAATACATCATAGTCTTCCCCCCCCCCCCCACTTACTTATAGGCTCCTTGAGGGCAGGACATTGTCTTGACTGCCCCTGTATTCATGCAAGTGTCTAGCTCAATTCTTTGCTCAGTGAATCTGGGTGAGTGAGAGTCTCCTTCCAGAGAAGCTCCGCTCCTCCAAGGATCAGTAGTCTGTCTAGTTCAGTTACCAGGGAGGAGGGATGGCTTTGAAAACTGTTCACTTTACCAGTTCAATTTTTGAAATGCCTCAATCATCCTTCCCAGAGTTGGATCCAATTTCTCCCTACTCAGATGTGCAGCAGGGAGCAGGTGAGCTGATAAGGCCAGACGGACTGGGGAAGTAGCTGGTATTTACTCAGTAGCTACTTGGTTCAAGGCACTTTCCTAGTGGTTTGTATACGTTTCTCTTTTAATCTTCTAGGAAACCAAATGATGCGGGCATTTTTCTCCCCATTTTTTGGATGGGAAACTGAGGGAAACTGAGGACCAAACAAATTAAGTTCCTTGCTCAAATTCAGTGGCACAGCCAGGACTTGGACCCTCGTTTCTCGATTCAAAACCTTTGCCATTACCATTCAGCCACATTTGCAAACACCACCCACTTGCTGGCTGTCTCTCCTCTCCCCATCTGTTACCAGCTTCCTCTGCTTCACCCAAATGCTGGACAGTGTGGAACAACCTGAGTGAGGGACCCGTTTTAGATGCTTTTTCTTCTACATACCCTGCAGTGCTTAGCACATAGTAGGTTCTCATAAATCCACAATAAATTCAGTTGCAAATGGAACAACAAGAAGTAGTTTTGATTAGGTAATTTCTTCTCGAGGGGGGCCAGGGTGGAGGAGAAATGGCTATGAAATAATTTACCTTCGCTATAATACTGGCATTGTTTCTCGCTTTTCATCTCTTTGTTTGGACCTTATATGAATAGACATTTGATGGCCCCCATAAGTTAGAATCCAATGAAAGTGCTGCAAACCTCAGCCTCTGATATCCGCTCTCAGCAGAGTGTAATTTTGAGAATTGCTTTCTTGATTGGCTATTGTGGATAGGTAAGAAGAGACTGGTGCTCAGGTAGGGCGGCAGAAATGCTTCTGGAATTCCAATGGAAGTCTGCTTTGAATGCCTGGTACTTATTCATGAGAACTCTTTTACACAGAATCACACACTTCCCGCACAAATGAAAATATTTATACGATGGTATTCATGCAATTTGAAAAAAAAAATTGCAGCCTGCGATGCTTCCCTTCCCTGTGTGCCCCAGCATCTCAGAGTCTTTTCCTTCCTCCCCCAAAATTAATGAAAAAGAAATCAAACTTTTGCAGGCTTCACTTAGTTCTTGACTTTCAATCAGATAAATTTGTGACCTGAATATTTCCTTCTCCTCTTTCAGTATTCATGAAGAATCATTTGCGGCTGGGCTGGTGGATTTAAGCGTTTGTCTGGTTCAGGAAAGACAGATTTATTCCTTGGGAGTTGTGTGTAACTTACAACCTACATATTTCTTGCCCCTCCCCTGCTTTCCCCATCCTTTTTTCTGTCTTTAAATTTAGAGGGAATAATTTTTTTTCCTCCTGGTTTGTTGTTAGTCCAAAGTTAAGGAGTTTGGGCTTAAAATATTGATCCAGCTTCTCCCACAGAGACTTGGGTCTCTGAGTTTTGCAGTGTGGTATGCCTGATTGAAAGTGATCTGGGCTGAATTTGCTTAATAGGATGTTACTCTCCTCTCCTGGGTCAATTTGTATCCACTTTATCAAGTTACTTATTGATTACAGTTCTTGTCACATGCACATTAGTTTGCCGAGAAACTCAAAGACATGTTTTGTTTCTTGCTTAGAGTAGTCTAGGAATGTTGTGGACTCTAGTTCACCTGGGACCCCAGATGCCCTGATTTTTAAAAATGACTCCATTCTGTCTCACGCACTTGGCTCAGAATTATGAGGTTGGTGTTGACTGTCTAGGATAGGAAAGCAAAACGGATAAGAAGTCCTCCTGTTTAGTACTTTCTTCTCTGGGAATGCTTGGAGTCAGACTCATCTTGAATAAAGGGAACACAGCGAAATGGGAATTTAAGAGTGGAGGGAAGGCGAAGAATGGATGCAAGTCAAGCTAATGGGTTAAATCCAGCAGAGGCTGGGCTGGGTATTTTCATGCCTAAGAAAAAAGCAATTGGGAAAAAGGAAGGAGAATATGCTTTATGCTACTGTACCTTGGGCCTGGCCAGATTTTTGAGATTTTTGTTTCCTTTGATTTGCAATCAGATATAGAAAACTCCACTATGAAGACAGAACTCTAATGAGCTTGATTCTAAACATTTGGAACCCCTCAGCAAGTCATGGATTACCCCAATTACTGGGAGTATTGCTGCCGGGGGAACAAAGAGCACCCAGGAACACACTCAAAATGGAAATATGTATTTTTCTATTGGACCTCAGCTTTGCATATGCAAATGGTTATGTCTAGGGCTAAGTCCAAGTAGAATCATAAAGTTTTCTTCAGTGTCATCCCACCTCCCTTTTCACATAACCTAATTCAAAGTGGTATATGTCTCCCAGAGCAGATATAACCTGACACTTATTTATATTAAACCGAGATAACATTATCTTCTAGGTTGTTAGTATTTTCTTCCGCTAGAGTGCCAAAAACCTGAAGGCAAGCCTTTGCCTAGGAGGTTCTCTCCGCACCTTTCCTTGTTTTTACAAAACCCAAATATGCTAGCTAGCCTTGAAGATAGCCAGCAATGTTTCCGGTCCCCGTCTTCGTTCTCTTATGTCACCCCTTCCGTGTGGCCAGTAGCATATCGCAGAAGTGGTTGCCCGTGATTATGAGGTCATGTCATGAAACACATGGTGGGTTCTGCTTTGCTCTCTATTGGATCCCTTGCTCTGGAGGAAGCCGGGTGTCATGTCATAACCACACTCAAACAGCTTGATGGAGAATTTGCGGTGAGGAACTGAAGTCTCCCGCCAACAGCTAGCTGGCCATGTGAGTGAACTGCTTTGGAAGTGCATTCTTTAGCCTCTGTCAAGCTTTCAGATCATAGCCCTGGCTAACACCTTATCTGCAATTTCACGAGAGACCCTGAGCCAGAATGACCCAACTGCTTCCAGATTCCTGACTCTCAGAAACTGTGGAAGATAACACGTGTTTCTTGTTTTTTTTTTTTTTTTATTATTTTTTTTTTTAATTTTTTTTTTTTTCAACGTTTATTTTATTTTTGGGACAGAGAGAGACAGAGCATGAACGGGGGAGGGGCAGAGAGAGAGGGAGACACAGAATCGGAAACAGGCTCCAGGCTCTGAGCAGTCAGCACAGAGCCCGACGCGGGTCTCGAACTCACGGACCACGAGATCGTGACCTGGCTGAAGTCGGACGCTTAACCGACTGCGCCACCCAGGCGCCCCACGTGTTTCTTGTTTTAAGCTGCTAAGTTTGGGGATGATTTGTTACACAGCAATGGATAACTAATACACAAAGGGAGGCATGCCCAGGTTAGTTCCCCAGTGGAAGCCAGAGTGGGGGCAGAAGTTTCCTTTCTCAGATTCCCAGCAGTTAATGCTTGGGCATGTGACCTCAACTGAGTCAATTGGATGCTTACATTTGGGCTTGTAACCTCTACTGGGGTCAACCAGATGCTTGTGTCTAAGACCTTGAATCTGAACAGTGTTATAATACAGCAGAGTCCAGTGTAGAACTAATTCCCTCAGCGACAGCAATAACAGCAAATGGTGTCTTTTGTTGACAATAATGAGAATGAGCCATATGCTTCTGTACCTTGGGCCTGGCCAGCTTGGTGGGCCACATGCAAAGGTGGGTTGGGTGCTGTGTGCATCTGTGGCCTGATATTTGCTGTGGCATGATACTGAATGTCATTCTGCCTGTTTGGCCTCCATTAGGTTCTCCTGTTTTTAGAGCTTCATGTGAGATTCTGTAGAAGTTAAACAAAATCAGCTTATATTTTATACAACCAGGAACCCTGCCTAGGACAGCACTCAAGTATATTTTTATAGTGACAGTGGTAACTTTTTTTCAGATATGTCCAACGCCTTGAGTACTGGCTAGACACAGAGTAGATCTTTATAGCTTGGAAGGCTAATTAGTGAGCATCTTTTCTCATATGAACCTATCAGTTCTATGTTCTAGATAAGGTTCTATCAGTAGCTTTGTGGAGATGGAAATGTTAGAGGTAATACCTGGCACAAGGAATTCATGATCTGAACCAGAGACAAACCATCCCACCTTCTCACCCTGCTGTAATGATCTGGTCCCAGTGATATGGATGGAAGAGATCTGTCTTTGGAGGCTGAGCTACTCCACCTGTTAGCTGTGTGATTTCGGGAATGTTGTTTGATATGTCAGAGCCTCATTTTTCTCACTGACAGCATCACAGCCCCTAGTCCACTGGGTTGCTGTGAGATTAGGTTAGACAACATGTGTGAAAAGAGCTCAGCCCTTGGGAATGCAGGAAGGTCATTATTGAGCACTTGGTGCTCAAGCTCTGGCTCAGGGTTGGGTGGCCGGCTTTGAGCAGTGAACTCTGGGTTCTTGGACGGCCACTCACCTTTACTTCTGCTCAGTTTCCTCATCTGAAAAATGAGCAGGTTGGATTAGGGCCGTGATTTTCAAACTATTTTTTTTTTTCTCTTTCTGGAAATCTAAAAAATAAACTCATTTATAGACCTCAACATAAAATAAAGAAATAGTATTTTATTAGCATGGATTTATTTTATAAATTTGCCTATGACAAATTCAGTTGTTGAGAACCATGAGGCTATTCTGATGAAGATAAACATTTGAAGTTAGGGTTATGGGTGACATTTACCACCCAGGCTTAAATATCACATTGCATTCTGCGTATTATATTGGAGGCGCATCAGCGAGAAAGTCCTGATTCATATACATAAGTAGTTGCATGTGTAATTGTTTTTGATGGGGTATCTTGCAGTCTCAGAAGATTTGTAGTTAAACAGAGAAGGTTTGATGTGAGGACTGCATGAACACAGGTTCTCCAAGTACAGGTTAAGGTGCAATGGATTTAAGTGTGGCTTATGCCACATTTGGCCTATGGAGCCCTAGGGAAACAAATTGTTAAACTCCAAGAGTAGATGATGCTAAGTTTCCTTTCAGTTCACACATTCAGTAGTTCTAAGGACTGACACAGGAGTGATATCTGCATAACACCAGTCATCTTTTTAATGTGCAAAGGTAGTTAGTGAACATATGCTCAGTGTAAACACTTCAAATACCATGGGAACATATAGAATGAAAAGTAAGAGTTCCTATTCAACCATCTCATCTCCCCTTATGGCCCTGTCCTCCTCTTGTCCCCCTCCCTTTCCCCAGGGAACCACTGTCAGCCTGAGTCCTTCCCTTTTTTTTTTTTTTTTAATTTTTTAACGTTTATATCTTTTTCAGAGAGAGAGAGACTGAGCACTAGAGGCAGAGGGGAAGAGAGAGAGTGGGAGACACAGAATCTGAAGCAGGCTCTGGGCTCTGAGCTGTCAGCACAGAGCCTAACATCAGCACAGAGCCTAACACAGGGCTCGAACCCACGAACTGTGAGATCATGACCTGAGCCGAAGTCAGGCGCTTAACCTGCTGAGCCACCCAGGTGCCCCCAGCCTGAGTCCTTCCTATTGCTCTGCATTTACATATATACACATGTGACTCTCTCTCTCTCTCAGCAAGTTTTCTATGAATATATAACTCTACCATATCCTTTTAAACTCTTATTTAATATTTTGTAATATAAATATTCACAATTCACGAACTGTTCTCCTATTTAACAAACATTTAAAATAATCCCTGTTTTTTTCATTATTACGAACAGTGCTGTAGTTATCACCTTTATACATACACCTCTCCTGGCCTTTCAGTAGGATAGGTCTTGAGAATTGGAATTGTCTCATCAAAACAAACAAATATTGATAAATACTGCTCAGTTGCCCCTTCAAAAGTCTATGCCAAATTATATTCACCCACGATACTGACTGCCTTAATTTACACTTCTCTGGTTACTAGTGAGGTCAAGCATCTTTTCATGCTTATTGGCCACTTCTGTTTATTTTTTGCTGCATTGACTCTATCTTTTCCCATTTTTCCATTGGGTCATAATAATTTTTCTTTCCTGACTGGAATTAACGTATCTTTTAAGTAGTGTTTGACATGAGAGTATTCCAGAATATCAACAAATCCAGATAGATTTTTGGAACTTGTTGCAACAGTGGTTACTCCATATAAGCAAATGTTTCTATCCACTTATTCATCTGCACACCAGTCATTCAAGAAGTACTGAGGTGTATTAGAAGTACAAAAATACATGAGACCTACCCCTTACAGTCCAGAGTTGACTTGGGAAGACAGATACATAAGCGGTTACAGTTCTTAGTGTAAGAGCTCTAACACAGGTGTGCCTAGGGAGCTGTTGGAGCACCAGGTCTACTGGGTATGGGTTATAGATGTACAGGGTGTGCTGTCTGGAGCGTCATACCCTATTAGCTCTGAAATTGAGTGGCGGAGGTAACAAGACACGACCTGTGCATTTTAAGGAATACATTTTTAGAGACCTGGAGTTTCAAGAGATGTTTGAAAAGCTGGGGGGCGGGGTGTGCGGGGCAGAGGGGCTTAGCAGGCTCAGGAAAAGAAGAGAAAATGGCATCGCAAAGCTTTAAGTCTGTAATGAGGAAATTACTTGAAGAGCGGAGTGTGTAGGAGAGATTGGATGAGTGAAAGGAGATGGCGAGGAGGGCTTGGAGTTAAGAATATTTCAGGGAGCCTGGGTGGCTCAGTCAGTTTAACGTCCAATTCTTGATTTCAGCGCGGGTCATGATATCACAGTTCATAAGTTCAAGCCCTGCATCAGGCTCTGTGCTGACAGCGTGGAACCTGCTTTGGATTTTCTCTCTCCCTCTCTCGTTGCCCCTCTCCACTCATGCTCGCTCTCTCTCTCTCTCTCAAAATAAATACATAAACTTAAAAAATTATAAGAATATCTTAACAGACTTCCATGGAGCTCAAGGACAAGGAATCATAGTGTCAAACAAGTCAGAAAAGAGGATTTCGTAACTCCCACCTAAGATTTACTAATGTAAATCTTACCTACTAAACCTCCTCTGTGGAAGGAGGATGAGACCCCGAGACCCCCAAAGAGAATTAGATCAGCTCTCCTTGGTCAAGAGCTTGACTGGGTCAAGTGCTGGGTTTCAGTGTCACAGAGAAATGCATGCGTGCGCACACACACACACACACACACACACATATATTTATATATTTTGAGCGAGAGAGGGCCACATTTGATGATGGAGGGTGGTAGAAAAGCATTAAAGCTGGGAGTCAGGATAATGGAAGTTTTAGCTTAGAGTTCTCCAGAGTCTTCTAGCATTCTCTAGAAGGCAGAACCTGAGGCAAGGGTTAAAGTGCTAACATTGTATTTGGGAGGTACAAGCTTAGGGTGATGAGGCATAAGTGAGGCAAGAAGTATGTGAAACGTTAGGATGCAATGCATGATTGCACTGGTCATCACTTCCTAGTGAACCTCATTGAAATACGGTAGGTCACTCAGCAGGTATATTTGCTTGGCATGTGGGACTTTCTAGGAAGGACTGGAAAGAGGAAACACACTTGAAGGAGAAATCACACCTCACATTTGTCCCTGTAAGAGATTATGGATGGGGAATTTAATGGTTAGCCCCCTTCTTTCTCCCATTTTTTGGTTGGTCAAATTTTACTCCTTGGGGTGCTGATTGTCCTGTACTCCTTTCTGCTTGTTTGCAGTGAAGGACCCTGAAACACCCCTGCTATAATGACCTCCATGGGTTCCCATCGTTGTGGCTTGCCTCTCCCCATGCTTGACTCAATGTGTAGTTTCTGGCACTGACAGTGTTCTTGGAAAATTTACTTAGGTGATTCACCATCAAATCCATCATTCTTCCAGCTACTTACCTTCTGACCACAGGCTCTACTTCTAGCAACTTTATTTTTGTCTCTTTTATACTCAAGTCTCCATCCTGTATCCCAGGTCCGTAATTGGTTCTATGCCCTCATCCCTGCATCTCTTCCCTTATAACCTGGGTGGGATTTATATGGAAGTAGATCTGAAATTAATATAATTGTAATTCAACCCCAAACTGGGCCTCCTGTGGGCTAGCCTTGGCAGAGAATTGCACTCTAAGGAACACCATCCAGCAACCAAAAGCAATTAAGTTAAATTAAAACTTTACTGGTATCTCTGGGAAGGATGTCAAGGGAAGTAAATATATTTTTAATGTATAGCGAGACTTGTTAAACTTTTCCCATCTCTGGTATTTTCCACATCTTCCATATCCCCCCACCCCACCAAACTCCTCTCTCCTTCACTCCCATTCTAAACCAAGAATTTTCCTGTTGCTCTGCCTCAGCGAGTCCCTTATTTTCTTCCTCTTCCTCTTCCCCCTTCCCTTCTGCCTCAGTTGTTTCTCTGCCAACTTCTGATACATATACCCCATTTTTGCATTTCCAGTTCTGTCCTGTTTTGCTCCATTGTCCCAGAAACTGAGATTGCAGAGGCAGAATACTTTTTAAAAATGGGGAGGGAGGGGGATACTCACACATTAATCATTTTTATTTTCATCATTTGAGAAAGGAGTTGCTAATGAGCAGAGCTGTGGATCAATGAAATAGGTGACTCCATTAGGCAGTGATTCTCCTGTCATGAGGAATAACTCACACGAAGTCCGGAGGATCAGTGCTCAGGGATACTGGGAGAAAGTTCTAGCTCTGGGTGATGTTGGGCCAGATGACTTATAAAGTCCCACCACGTCCAAGATCTGAGATTTAGGTTTGTGTCCCACAAACCCTGCCTGTTTTTAGTGTCCTGTCCATTTTTCCCCTCTTTGGAAATCTCTATGCCAGCGATGGGGAACCTCGGACTTGGACCTTGCTCTAACTCTTGTGGTTAAAATTTCTTTGAGACAACTTATCTACATTATCTTTTCAGCATCCCAGCCTTCCCTGCTGTAATCAACGAGCTCCATTATGTGTCTCTCAAATGGCTCAGCTTTGCCACTAATGTGTCAACTACAGAGTCCAGCTGTGCCAGGCCCTTGCTGGATGACTGGTCATTTTACTCAGAGACAGCCTTCTCTTTTTTTAAAAAAGTATTTTATTTATTTATTTATTTATTTATCCATCCATCCATCCATCCATCCATCCTGAGAAAGGGTGAGGAGAGGTAGAAGAGAGAGGGAGAGGGAGACTCCCAAGCAGACTGTGTGCTGAGCGTGGAGACTGATGTGAGGCTTGATCCCATGACCATGAGATCATCACCCAAGCCAAAATCAAGAATCAGATGCTTAACTGACTGAGCCACCCATGCACCCCCGAGGCAGCATTTTCTAGGGGACAAGTGGGCACGGTGCATACTGGATTGGTAGAAGGCAGCATCCAGGAGCTCAGATTTCCCCAGTGAGGGCATGGTGTCAGGATGGTTGGCTGGCTGGACCAGTCATGCTCTAGGTGAGCAGTGCAGTGGGAGAAGGGCACAAACTTCGGGGTCAGATGGGCTTGGTCTGAATCAGCTGCTTGTACACAGGGAATGCTTGTTAAGACTCCTTGGGTTGCAAATGACAGACTTTGAACTAGCTTGTCAAAATAAAAAGCAGGGTGGTGGTGGTGGTGGTGATGGGGTATTTGTTGACTTCCAAACCTGGAAGTAGTCACAACTATATGCAAGAGCTCAAGAGACTTGTAAAGACTTGTCTTAGTTTCTTTCTCTGTCTTCCCAACCTTACCTCCTCCAGTTTCTACAGCTCTTCATTTTCTATTCCAGTGGAAGGAAATCCTTATACTGAATGTTTTGAACCAACTTCTCAGAGTCGAATCTCGTTGGCCTGGATGGGGTCATGTGTTTGCCCCTGAGTCAGTCTTGGTGGCTGGGGGATAGAGTATACTGATTGGCCAGGAGAATGTTTTCCCAGGGGGACAGTGAGACTTTTATGTCCACGAGGAGCAAGAGCATATGGATGTTGGCCTAACGAAAACAGCCCACATCTACTACAATACAACCTTAGCAATGATGTCGTTGCTCTGAGCCTATTTTCTTCAGGTGTAAAATTCCTATTTCACAGAGCTGTTGTGAGGACTGTAAAAAATAAATGCATAGCACCGGTCACAAGGTGGGCCTTCAGTAATTACTAGCGATTCTTATTGTTAGGTACAGAGGACCAGTTGGTGAGGGCAGAATTCCACCCAGTGGGGAGATGTGTGTGCATGTGTGTGTGTATATGTGTGTGCATGCATGTGTGTGTGTACACTCATTCCTGGGCTATCGGGGAGGCGCGGGCTAATAGGACTTGTTCCTCAGCCAGGAAAATGTGATGTTCTGACTGCCTTGGCTCCAGACCCCTACCTGCTGTGGGGCTGAGAGTGTGGCTGGCATGAACTCCAGAGGGAAATTTCATTTCATGCTTTACTAGATGAAGGACAAATGGATGCTGCATAGGACAAACCACAAATGTCCCCAGGTGATTTTCCTCAGTTTTCGTATCAGCACGATGAGACTTAGAAAGGCTGCCTCACTTGGCCAGGTACCCACACAACTGGTGGAATGAGGATTCAGACCCTCCTGTGTGCCAGCAAAGTCCTTCCCCTTCTTTGTTGTCTTAAGAGATTCAAAGCCCGGGGGTAACCCCATGGGATGGAGCATGCTAGAGGCATGCTAGAGGCCGGTCTCTAGTTACTGAAAACAAAGTTTCACATTCCTTACTTATAATTTTTAAAACCGAGCAAGTTGAAAATGTTCTCTTTTCTCCAAAAACCAGCTAAGCAATAAAAGCTGAACATGATTGTTATGTGTGGTCCTTGATCTCGTCCATGGGGTGGTGGATTGTGGTAGTAAAAAGGTTCCGCACGTTTATAGGGACTAGAGAGGGTGTTAAAGACAAAATCGGAGTGGGGGGACAAATGGGAGAGCGGAAATAGCGAATCTCTCCTCTGAGGTTCATAGACCTTTGGAGAAGAAAGAGATCAGTACTTTAGAGATACACACGTTTCAGAACGAAAGCGTAAGTAAAGATGAAATGGAAAATCTGCCTCGTTAAAACACAGCTCTTCAAATAATTAGGCTCACAGCTTTGTCTCTGTGCTGGGGCCATGTATAGCCACCAGGCTGGCCATCTGCTGGCCGATCCTCTTTGAGAATGTAATTGTGGCTGAGAAAGGTGGTTCTATGTCAGAGCAGTCGAGGGACGGTGGCCATCTGGACAACTATACACGAAACCAACTTACTGCTTCTTTAATGTCATCTGCAAGCACAACTACATGTCATTTCTTGTTGCAAGGGGCACTGGCAATACTTGGGAAGATGGGAAGAAGAAGGGGCACGAGAGGAGAGATGAGGAATTCTGCCTTGCTTCATGCATTACATGAAGAAGGTCAGATAATACTGCTGGGCAAACTCTTGCACTTGAGAGATGGGATCATCCCAGGGGGAGAGGGCATGAGTGGATGGGGGGAGGGGGGGTTTGGGTATTGCTCTAGGATGGGAGGGATTTGAGCCTGACTCTAGAGGTGGTGCCCGAGCTAATGAGAGCATACGAGCCTATGTGGCGTGTACAGGAGACACAGCATTATCTGCTTTAATGTCATCCACGGGAATGGAAGGAGACTCACCCGACCCCTCCTCTGTTGGATGATGCTGGGGGATCTTCTGTGGGCTTTGCCCTTCTCCCTATAAGTGAGAACACTGACAACCCCAGCCTCATGTCTTTCCTGGGCCTGTTCCGGGGATTCCCTCATTCAGAAAGAATTTACTGAGCTCTGACCACACATTCAGCACTGGGTCGGACACTTTGGGGAATAGGGAACAAGGTTAATTCTCAGTCTTTTTCCTTAAAGAACTAACAGATGTGAAAGACTTTATAGAGCCGTTAGGGGTGTTTGTAGATGAGTGGTCGGGGTTGGGGGTAACCTGCCTGGCCAGGCCTCAGGGCTCGTCCTGCTGTGCCCCATACGGACTGGGCTGGGGCACCCCTTCTCTGGGCCTTACCTACAAAACAGTGAGGTTATGACAGTGGCCCTAGGGCGTCTCTTCTGGCCTGCATGAATCTTCTGACTGCTCACATCTGCTTGTGAGGTCAAGTAGGAACCCAAGTGGATGGCCAGGAGGTGTTAGGTTTTTATTTACAACAAAGCCACATTGCTTACCCTGACCCCCAAACAAACAGTTCTGCAAAGTGTCATGACCTTTCAAGTTGGAGCAGCATGAAAACAGCCCCATTGTTCTGACCGGGTAGGGTATTCGGGAGGAAGCTGGGGTTGCGGGTCTGTCCTCATAGGGCAGGGGTGTGAGTCAAGGACAGGAGATCTGGTTAGTGTTCCTCCCTGGCATCCTGGGGAGGGCATGCCCTGGTGGGTACCTCTGCCCTCTGTGCTGGCACAGCCTCTGTTGGATTTCTCCTTAAAGGTCTGATCAGAGCAACTCTAGACTCTCAGCGCCCCTCCATGGCCAAGTGTTTTCATTTTTCTCTTGGCTGGATTCCTGGTGCCATCCTTCTGAGTGGCCGTGGGTAGGCTTGTGTTTCAGGGGCATCCTGCTGACTCTGTGGGTCTTCTCCAAAAGCCATTTAAGTAGATAGTCAAGGCCATTTCCCAAACTGGAATCCACAGCGCCATTGATCCACACAAGCCGAAGGCAAATTCCTGCACCCCACCTTCTGACAGCTTTTGCAGTCTGGCTAAACTATAAGATCCCCATGCTTCTCCATTTTAAGACAGTGTAAAGAAAAACAGGTGCCCAGTGGTCTAGTCACATCCCCTATAAAACTGCTGGAGTCTCTATTTTTTGTGGGAAAACAGCAGAGGGGGGTTGGACTAATTAGTTTCCTCCCAGGAATCTGATTAAGGGAAGGCTGGGCAGTGTGGGAAGGAAAAGTGAACCGCCACCCAGAACGGTCACCAACGAGAGCCAAGCCGTTAGGAGACGCGGAATGGGCTTTCTGGCTCCAATGTGTTCAATCAGAGACTGGGCAGCCGCTCTGGGGACGAGAATGCACAGAGGCGACTGATGTACTTGACTGAAGTTGGAGCAGGGTCCCCGAAGGTTTGCGTTGGCTCTGAAATTGCCTTGAGAAGCTGAAATATAGGAGAGGGCAGCATTAAGTGCCTCTACTCTTTTTTATATTATTTGAATGTCTTTCTTTTACATGATAAAATACACATAACATAAAATTTGCCATTTTAATCGTTTTTAAGGGTAAAGTTTGGTGGCATTAAGTGCATTCGCATTGCTGTGCAGCTATCGCTTGCATCCATCCCAGAACTTTTTTATCTTCTCAAACTGAAACTCCATACCCATTAAACCATAACTCCCCATTTCCCCTTCCCGAGTCTCTGGCTACCACATTCTACTTTCTATTTCTGTGCACTTGACTACCTTAGGCACCTCATATAGGGGGAACCATACATTATTCATCCTTTTGTGTCTGGCTTATTTCACTAAGCATTATGTCTCCAAGGTTCATCCATGTTGTTGCATGTGTCAGAATTTCATTCCTTTTTAAGAAATGCACATTGTGTGTATAAAGTGCATTTTATGTATTCATTCCTCCATCGATGGACACTTGGGTGGTTTCTACCTTTCCGCAATTGTGAATAGTGCTGCTAGGAACATGGATGTACAGATACCTGTTCGAGCCCCACTTTCGATCATTCTGAGTTTATGCATAGAATCAAGATTGCTGGATCATGTGGTAATTCTATGTTCACACATCATAGGTTTGTACCGTTTTACACTCCCACCAGCAGCACACAGGAGCTCAGTGTCCCTACTCTTACGGAGCCATTTCTTAGGATGCATGGGCAGGAGATACACCACTGGGCTTTTCTTGGTCTGAACCATCAAAGAAAGGGGGGGGGGGAGGTCTGGGTCTGGCTGGTCTCAGATGCCAGGAAGCTGGAAATGTAAATAACCCTGGGGAGGTGTCAGTTCTAGTCAGTAACTGGACTGAATTAAGCATTTAACAAAAAGGATCCAGTCACCATTATAAAGGTGGAAGAGTGGAGATGGAGGTCTTTGTTCCTGTGTTAGAACTCAGGTTGAAGGAGTGTCTGTAGCAATTTAAGGCTCGTGCATCTCTTTCAGAGCAGGTACCAGAGTTTGTGTTTCTCTCCTGTCTTTCCCAGGTCCCTAACAGCCAAATGCATCTTCAGGACCCAGCATTTATTAAGCGCTCACTATGTGCCATGCAGTTTAGGAACTTTCTGTTTATTTGCTCATTAGTCCTCCTGTCTATTAACATCTGGGAGGCTGATGTCCTGAGAATCACCAAATCCAAAAATACCGCTGTAGTTTACCCCGGCTCCCCCATAAAGTGCAGTAAAGCGTGACTAAAGTTGGAGTGAGCACAAGGCCTTTAATGAGAGTGTGGCCATAGGGGGACAATGCACTTCCACGGAGATTTGGAGGTTGAGCCTGGGCTCTGTGTGGCCCTAGGCTCCATGACTCTCCTTTAGCTGCTTAATGCATCCTCCCTGGTTATCTTGCTTCTCCGGTGACTCAAGGTTACATCAATTAACCATTCAGAGCCTGGGTCCTCTGCATAATTGTTGACTTGAATTAAGAGCAGCAGGTAAGTAACAAGTTTATTCCGGTTTCTCTCTCGTGCCAGGAAGGGAAGATGGAGCTGCCTTTGGAAGCCCAGGAGGGAGAAGCTTCTCTCTTGTTTCTGGACAGGTAACACTCACATCTGGCACCCAACAGCTTAGGGGATGTGGTTCATGTTCTCTCTTCCTCTTCAGCCCTGACCTTTACCTCCTCTCTTTGACTGGGTCTCCTGAGGACATCATAATCCTGGCATCTCACTGTCTTGCCTTGTCCCATGCCCACAGGCATTGGGGTATCTTGGCCACCCAAACCTTTAACCTTGGAGTCACCTTTGATTGCTTCCTCTTTTGCTCTGGCCCTCTCAGAACAGGCTGGCAATTCTATCTCTGGGATTCTGACCTTCTTGAGCCATTGGCACAGCCCAGCCTCCCTTGGCATCCAGGCTCTGATTGTCCCACATGCTGATTTCTACAGCAGCCTCCTTCCTAGTGATCCTTTCCCACCTGCAGCCCCATGCCTCCCGGCATATTCTATAGCCAACCGCTAGGCTAATTTTCTCCGAGTGCTATTTTGATTTTGTCACTTGTCCATTCAGAAATCGGCAGGAGCTCCCATTCGCTTCCCACCTTTAATCTAAACTCCCCAGCATGTGTTTTAAGACCTTTGCAAACTCACATTTAACTGCCCTCATCTCCTGCAAACTCCTGGCTTCTCATCTTCGCTCTGGCCCGACGCAACACACATAAATTGCAAGCTTTGGGGCATGACTCTGCTCTTGTGCCTCAGATTCATGTCTATCCCTGTTGACACAACAGAGATGTATAAGCAGGGCCCCGCCAGGCTTGTTTGACATTATAGCCCTACCTCCTATGCAATGCCCGTCACATAGTAGGTGCTCAAACAATATTTGCTGAACGAATGAAAGTTAAAGATATCTTTTCCTGGATAGCACTACCTGGGTTAATCAGCGCAGTCATTAAAGACTTTGTGCAAAGTGTTTAGGACACAAAATGAGTCAGCTCTTTCTTGGGAAACTCACAATCTAGTGAAGACCTATAGAGAAATAATAGCTACTTCCTTGATTATATGATTGATTGTGAGACACAATGGTAATGTAAAAGCAGATTTTGGGTATAAAAGAAATGCTACCAGTTTAGTTATAGACAATGTATGTTGAGTTTTAATTTGGGAAACTTTGAAATGTGAAAACGACACGCATCTTAGAATGGAGAAAATAAAGTGTTGCCACAGGGAGCTTTAGGTGCTATAGTAGAGAGATGTGCAAACATAAGGGAAGGATGCTCTTGACTCTGTGAGTTAACTCTTGACTGGTTTCCCAGGTAGACCAGGGAGGGAAGGAGAGGAGGTAGGTTTCAGGAGGTTTGGAAACTGGCATCTCTGGCCCTTCAAAACTGTGGCCCAAGACAAATGACCTAATCTCTTTCAGCCAAGTTCCCCCTTCTATGAAATGCAGGTAATAATCAAACCTATCTAGTCATCTGTATTTTAATGCTATTTGCTAGGCATTTACTATGTACTCAGCCTGGGCAAAGTGCTTGAGATCTGTTATTTGATCTTCACTTGTAGGTATTGTTCATCCAACCCCGGGCACATAGTGAACACTCAACAAATGGATTTCTTTAGCGGATACCAGTTTTGGTGGACATTGAGGTTACAGTGCCTGCCTGTGTGGTATTCATTCACTTCTTTTCTGGTAACAGCACTCAGAATTCCCTTTGATGAAACACCTCTCCAGCTGTCAGTCCATATTGGTGTGGCTGTTCCCTCTGCCCCTCCTGGTGGGACCCAGGCGTGGGCATATAGCCTAGGCTTGGCCAGTGAGACCATTGAATCCTGCTGCACAGTGACTGGTTCAGAGACGGTACCTGGTGCCTGACCCCAGCCAGTCAGAACTGTGAAGAGGACTCCTCTCTCTGCCAGGACTGCTGGATTGGTGGGATGTGAGCTCGAAGCATCTCGCTGAGGCATCCTGAGCACCTGTCTGAGAGTGGGGCCGACAGGGAGGAGATGGACCCTGTGTGAGCATTTGGATCCATGTTTCAGCATGCTCAAACATCTCAGTTACTGGAGCCAATACATTCTCTTTTCTGATTTTTTTGGCTTACACTGGTTTTGGTTGGAATTCTCTTTTTTACAATGAAAAGTCTGCTCTGACCCAAACAGAAATTGTGATGGTAACAATAGAAGGGCAAGAGGCTCAGTGTTGCTTGAGTATGGGCGTGTGTGTGTGTGTGTGTGTGTGCGCGCGCATGTGTGCGTATGGAACTGAGTCCACATGTGGCGCTTGAATATCTAACTGCACAAGACTGAAAACATATAGCATGGGACACGTGCTAGGTGCTGCAGGGCTCCAGGGGAGGGAGCAGCTTGCTGGGCGGCTAGGTTGAGGGCTAGAGCTTGTAGGAACCTGTGGGGAGACTGTGGGGGCTTTTGGGGGCCCATCGGGAGACTGTGGCCAGCAAGGAGGGAGGGTGGTGCTGTAGGCGGGTGGTGAGTGATGTGGACAGAGGGCAATGCAAAGTGTGGTCAGGACAAAGGGAGTAGGTCAGCCTGGCTGCTTCACTTAGGGAGGGAGGATGTAGCAGGCAGACTGGTCTGGGGGGCTGCCATCCCAGGCTTTGGGGTTCCAGACTTGGAAGGTGGGGGTCAGTACCCCTCTCCCCAGCAGCCGCATCACCGAAGCACCCCATTTTACTCTCTGGAACAGGATTTCTAAGCAGTGGTGTGTATGTGTTCTTCAGCCTTCCAATGTGCGTTTCACTTTTCTACAATAGAATGTGAGCCCCTTCCTGGCAGGGAGCTCTGCTGCCTCCTGGTTTTCTATCATTTTAGCATGGTGGTTACACATTCAGCCTGTGGGTTACACAGTCTACCTCGGTGTAAATCCTGGCCCGGCGCTTACCATCCATGACCCCTTGGGCAAGTCACTCCCTCTCTTTGTGCCTCAGTTTCCTCATCTATAAAATGGGAATAACAGGGGTACCTACCTCAGAGCGTTGCTGGGAAGATAAAACGAGTCATGGAATGTACCGTGTTGAGGACAGTGCCAGACACAGAGTAAGGCTGTGTAAGTGTAAGCTAGTTATTATTAGCGGTAATATTATTCATTCCATTCCACAATGCTTTCTTTTCTTTTTCTTTTTTAACGTTTATTTATTGATGAGAGAGAGAGACAGAGCATGAGCATGGGAGGGGCAGAGAGTGGGGGGAGACACAGAATCCGAAGCAGGCTCCAGGCTCTGAGCTGTCAGCACAGAGCCCAACGCAGGGCTCAAACTCACAAACCACGAGATCATGACCTGAGCCGAAGTCGGACCCTTAACCGACCCAGGCGCCCCTCTTTTTTTTTTTTTTTTTTTAACGTAGACTGTTGCCTAAAGCCAGTGCTCAGTAAACTAGTTTTACAAATGTGGAAGCCCAGGTGCTCTTGGTTATATCTTGCTTCGGCCTGAACTGACTCAGGGAGGGGAGTGGAGAGGAAGCCTACTAGAGCAGTTGTGGAGAACCTCAACATCTCCAGCCAAATCTGGCTTGCGGGTGTGTGTGAAGACTTGGTTATTTTTTTCTTGCCCTCCCCGGCCCCCCCAGCCCAAGCACTCTTTGGAGGTTCCATCTTTGGCTTCGTCTCTCTGAGGCCTCCTGACCGGCCAAAGCCCTGATTGGCATGGCCATGAAATTCCCCAATGCCCAGCCTTGCCTTGCCTTTTCTTTGTTACTCGGGCTTCTTTTATTTTGATTCCAGGAGCATCTGCTTTGCAGGATTTCCGACACTCCTGGGCCCTCAGAGCCATGGGGTCTCGCTAACCGACGGTCCCTCCGTTACTACATCGAAAGGCGATTTACCTAACAGATGGGATCTTTTGAATATTTATGTCTGGACACATCTGTTCTGGACTTGAAAGTTTAATAAAGCTTTTCATTTGCTGAAGCGCTGGTGAAGCCTGTCTGTGGCAAGCTGACAGCCCCATGGGTCAGCAACTCAGCAGTGACTCTGGGGCACGGGGGTATGGCTCGGACACCCCATTTGGCGGGCCGCCAGTCTCCCAATCGCTCTTCCTTTCTGCTGTAACGGGAGGGAATGGCCAAGGGGCCAGGGGCAGGCAGTGAGGTGCTAACTCAGTAGACCAGTTGAATACATTTACAGAGAGGACAGTAGCAACAATTACTTGCAAAGGGGAGCAGTATTTTCTTGTTCTTCCCTGAGGAAGGTGGGTATCCTGGTATAGGTGAAGGATGGGACATTCTGACCTGTTTGGTGTTTGCCCCCAGGGCACACTAAGGCTCTTGGGGGGAGTTGAGGTGGCTGTGTAGGTAGGGGGAAGCTGTACCAATACCCTCAAAGGTGGGATGTGGGGGTATTTGCATTGAGTACCTTCAGCTTCTTAGGTCTTGCTGCCCCATTCCCTTTTCTCCTGACCTTGATGGCATTCTGTGATGTCCCCACCCCCTCAGGCTCTGTTGCAGTCCAAATAGACTCCCAAGAAAGAAAAATACTAACAAGGAGAACAATAACATGAAATGCAGATATGCACTGAGTCGTTACAAGTGCCAAGCCTCATGCTACGATTGTTCCCTTTATTGCATGTCTCATCATCCCCACAATATCCAGGTAAAACTCTTATTACTGCCATTTTATAGAAGAGGAAACTGAGGCTCAGGGAATTTCTTTGACTTGCCCGAGGCCATGTAATTACTAAGTGTGGTAGTCAGGATTTCAACCCAGGCCCTCTTATACCAGAAGCCAAACTCTGTGCTTTATTGCCTGCTGATTGGAATCTGCCAGCCAGCATTTTCCAAAATTTGTGTTTTCTGGAACGTATAGTGCAATGATGAAATAACTCCAAATGCACTTTTCCCTCTCAGGCCAATTTAAAATACACATCAATTTCTTCTTCTTCTTCTTCTTCTTTTTTTTTTTTTTACATTTATTTATTTTTGAGAGACAGAGTGAGTCAAAGTGAGAGTGGGGGAGGGACAGAGAGAGAGGGAGACACAGAATCCGAAGCAGGCTCCAGGCTCTGAGCTGTCAGCACAGAGCCCGACGCGGGGCACGAACCCACAAACTGTGAGATCGTGACCTGAGGCGGGAGTCAGATGCTCAACTGACTGAGCCACCCAGGCGCCCCAATACACATCAACTTCTTAAAGGCTCTGAGAGGTCCTGCAGTAAAGAAACATTGTGTACCTCAGTGTTTTCCAAATTCCTTTAACACCCCCCTTTGCTTTATAACAACTAACAAAGGCCTCATAGACCTAATACACTGTGAGCCACTTTGGGAAACACACCTTGGGAAATACCACTTAAAATACTACCTCACCCAGATTTACTTGCATTTTAACAAAGTTCAAAGTTTTAAGTCTCAGTAAGAAGAGGGAAGTTCTGGGTAGAAACCATATTTGATGGAATTTTAGGTGTCATTAGTAGAGAGGATTTTCTTAAGGGGGAAACTTTAAAAAGCCCTGGATTCCTGTCTGTATGATTAAAAAATATATATTTTATTCCATTTTTTTTAAAGTTTATTGATTTATTTTGAGAGAAAGAGTGCACATGCATGCACACACACGTGAGCAGGGGAGGAGCAGAGAGAGGGAAAAAGAGAATCCCAAGCAGGCTCCGTGCTGACAGCACAGAGCCCGACGTGGGGCTTGATTGCCCGAACCATGAAATTATGACCTGAGCTGAAATCAACAGTCAGATGCTTAAACAACTGAGCCACCCATGTGCACTTACTTTATTTTAAAACCGTTTCAAACCTAGAAAAAAATTGTAAAAACAGTACAAAGAACTCCTGTATACCTTTGACTCTGACCCCACTCAGGTTTTGCCAGCGTCTCAGTAAACACCAGTTACACCACTGGCTCCCGTCCAGGGTCACGCACAGCAGTCGGCGGTCATGTCTCCCCCAGCTCTTTCAATTTGGGACAGTTCCTTCCTTTCTTTTGATTTTCATGACTTTGAAAATCTTGAGGTGTACAGGCCAGTTATTTTTTTCAAGTTTATTTATTTATTTAAGTAATCTCTATACCCAGCGTGGGGCTGCAACTTACGACCCAGAGATCAAGAGTCACACGCTTTTCCTACTGAGCCAGCCAGGTGCCCCCAGGCTAGTTCTTTTGTAGAATGTCCCTCCATTTGTGTTTGTGCATTGTTTCCTCTCCCTTAGACCCGGCGCACGTGGCTTTTAGCCAGGATATCATGAATGCCGTGTTCTTTTCATGGAAACCTGCTGAGTTGGTCAGTGTGGGCTGTCTATTGGTCCTGTAAGCAGTGGTGTTCACTTTGATTACTTGCTGAAGAGGGTGTCTGCAGGTTTCTCCGCTTAAAGTGATCCGTTCCCCCCCACTTTTTTTTCCAATGAATGTTTTGTGGGGAGGTACTTTGACATTGTGTAAAACCCATGCCTCACTGTGTCTTCACCCACCTGCTGAAACACCCCTTGATGCTTCTTGCCTGAATCGATTGTTACCATGGCGGTTGCGGAACAGTGAATTGCAAATACCGTGTCTTCATTTGGTAGTGAGTTGCCTTTCTACCGCCAGGAAAAGCTTTTCTTTGTCACTTTTATTTATTCATTAAAATTTTATATCTCTGTGGGTTTGTGGGCTCCTTTTGTTTTCAATGGCTATAATCTGTTAATAACATTGTTTATTCTGATGCTCCAATTTTTTGAGATTTGGCCAGTGGGAACCCATTCAAACTGTCTCCTATATCATTTAAAAAAATTTTCCATCATTTGTAAAAGCACTTCCGTACTTTCTGGCAGCACAGGTGTTCTAGGCACATCTACTTTCCCTTCCTTTGCCCTAGAACCAGTCATGTCTCCAAGAAGCTCTCGTTCCTTTCCGTGGAGGATATTATTTCAAAACCAAGATTTGGGCCATAGATGTGCTTGCCAGTGGGATGTCACAGCTCTCAGCCTCTACCAATGGATAGAGCTGGGAAATTACACAGTATATGATACACACACATTTGTATCTATATTTATTGAAAACTATGAATTCATATCAGTACTTCTCGTTCTAATCCAACATCACAGAGTATATTCTAGTTTTCTCCCTTTACATATTTGCACTTCCTTTTTGACTGCGAGAAACCAGACTCCCCTTATCTTACCTGCTCTATATAGTTAATCCCCAGACCCTGTGACCCCCACTTTGTGTGTGGACCCTGACACCAGCTTGGGCCTGCCTCTCCCAGATCTCTTGCCTAATTTGGGCCTACCTAGTGGCATTTTGATGAAGGAAGGTAAAAAGGAAGGAGGAAGGGAGGGAAGGCGGGAGGTAGGGAGAGAACAAGGAAGGGAAGAAGCTAATAAATATTTTGTTTAAAGCAGAAAGAGGAAGGGAAGGGGACAGGGAAAGCCATATGGATTTTGCAAATTTTTTTTAATACTCAAAATGAACAATATTTGCATTTGTGGTAAAGTTAGTATCATTTGATCCTCTCAGATATTAATTTATTTGATTCTTAGCACTCGAGCGAGCAGAACTAAGAGCACTAAGTAGGAATTGTATGGTGGCAGATTTCAGCTCACGGTGAAAAACATTTCTCTAGTCAGAGCTGTTCAACACCAGTCTTGGTTGCAGAGGAGTGGGCTCCCTGTCAACAGAGGAGTTCCTTTAGAGACCATGGGCCCACCAGTCAGAGTGACAGTGAAAAGTTTTCTTGCATTGGGTGAGAAATTGGATTAAATGCCTGTAGCGTTCAATGCTGACTCAGTGATAGTGGCTCAGCGGGAAGCCAGAATTTGGTCAGGTTTACCAAGGGGCAGTGACACCAAACTCCTTCATGGGTGACTGAGGAGGCAGGCAGGTCTCCAGAAGACTTTTCTCTCTTTCCTGCTGGAGTCAGCAGCACGATGGGTCTCCCAGAGCCCGGTGACGGTGCATCTCAGCGCTGCACCAACACGAAGGAGCTGTATGTGTGTTTGCATGATGAATTCGCATCTCGAGATAAAATGTAGCTCCAGATTGAGACAGCTTTCAGTTCCAGTGCCAACAATGTAATGCTGGCTTCAAAGAAGAAACTAAAAAATGTTCTTCTTGGAACTGGTTCTGGCCCTTGTATTTCTTTTATTGTTCCCAAATGGACCACATACTGGCAGAGCTTTTGGGATTGCCCTAACAACAGTAACCTGTCAAACACAACAAGCAAAATCCAAAAAGACTTCGTTTCTTCTGAGGAGCAAATTTGAACGTCAGATGTTTCTATACTCCTGCCCGTTCATTTTTGCAGCCCTCACTCAACTAATCTACCTATGACTTTACTGTAAAGAAGCTACATTCTCAAATGTTGAATCAAACTTCAGACTTAAAATTCTATCTAATACCAGCAAGCATGCCTTTAATCTCCTGGGACCACCAGCAGTTTAACACAACTTTAGTTGAATGCCTTCTTTGTGTGAGCAATTGTGCCAGCTCTGAATTATACAACCAAGCAAGGTGTCCATGGTCCCATTCACAGGTAAGAAAATTGAGGCAGAATAGGTAAAAAAAAAACTTTACTATGAGCAATAACAACCTTCAGTGTCAAGGTATATCTTCTCTTCCTGCTTCCCAGAACAGCACGGTTACCTTGTTACTAAGGAGGAATGGAGTGGGGCTCATCTATCTTGTAAATTACAGCGCTCATGACTGTGTTGTGTTTTCCTGATGAAGGAGCTGTAAATCAGAACCAATATTTTTGAAAATTTTAAATGTTATTTACTTTTAAGAAAGAGAGTGAGAGAGAGCACGCACACATGGGGGAGGGGCAGAGAGAGAGACACAATCCGAAGCAGGCTCCAGCCTCTGAGCTGTCAGCACAGAGCCCAACGTGGGGGCTTGAACTCCCGAACGGTGAGATCATGACCTGAGCTGGAGTCAGACGCTTAACTGACTGAGCCACCCAGGTGCCCCAATCAAAACCATTTTTAAACCAGGGGTCAAATCCTGATGGGATTCTGCATCTGGACATTTCTTTAACATCTTCATAAAAACCTGATGCTTTCTAGCGGGTTTGCATTATGTGTAAACATTGTTCAGCATGATGGTGTGTCTTTTGTAGGTGGGCACCCAGTTTGTTACTGTGAATCCTGAACAAGCTCTTCTACCAGGGAATAGTAATGATAGTTACCGTTCAGTGAGCAGATTGCTGCACAGATGTTAGGTCCTTAGCCCTTTCCAACAGTGGAGTGTACACGATTAATTGACAGATGAGGAAGCTGAGGCTCAGAGAAGTCATTATGTGTTCCATCCAAAGCCCCATCGCTAGAAAGTGGCAGTCAGGTTTTTTTTTTTTAAATCTTTTTAAATGTTTATTTATTTTTGAGAGAGAGAGAGAGAGAGAGAGAGAGAGAGAAAACAAGCAGGGGAGGGGCAGAGAGAGAGGGAGACACAGAATCCGAAGCAGGCTGTCAACACAGAGCCCAACACGGGGCTCGAACTTGTGGACCGCGAGATCATGATCTGAGCTGAAGTTGGATGCTTAACCAACTGAGCCACCCAGGTGCCCCCAGAGTCAGGTTTTAAATTTAGACTTGTCCAACTCCAAAGGGGTGACATCCACCATACTACATTGTCCCTTAAGCCGGGTGGTGGAGCATTGGGTGGTGGCAGTTACGATGGCTGGCAATGGGCCCCAAGGGGCCCCAAAGAAACACGTTACATAAGAGTTAAAAAAAAAAATTCTACCAGGAAGGTTTTCATGTGTCTTTTCCAAAGGCCAGAGTTCAGATTTATGATATTAGAATATTCATGAGTCACTGCAGAGTACTGTACTAGGGAGAAGAGCTTCTTGTGACAGAATTAAACTTAAGGCCAGAGCTCTTCTGAATTAAGATTCAGATATGGCAGATGTAATCAATGCAGTCACACAATGCACTTGGGAAGCTGTGGAGTCACATCTTAAAATGATATTTATGATTTGGAACATGGTAGTGCCTATTTTCATTCATCCACCCACCCGTCCAGCCATCCATCCATTATCTGCTATTTGCCTTACCCCCTATTGGGGCCGGTAGAGTGTACCAAAACCAAACGAAACAAACCCTCCTAAGTGGTTTTCTTCTAAGTTGGGTAGGAATAGATAGGTGCATGTACGAATAGACAAACCAAAGGGAGAGGAGGTGTCTGAAGTATCAAAATGGGTGGTCCAGAGACCAGAAAAGACTAGGTGTCTTCCAGAGACCTAGAAAGGAAAGGTCTCTCAGGATGTGGTGAGGCTGGTCTGGCCATTTTGGTTGCCTTCAGGTGCCTTTGTGGCACCTGCAAGACTGCTGGGAGTCCAATTAGTGCTGGCCTTAATACAGGCTGAGCTGGAAAATTGGATATATGGTCTACCCACTGCTGAGATACAGTTTGGATCTCTTTAGCTCCCTGTTTGAAAATGAGATGCCACCTTTCATCTTAAACAGCGGTGTGATGGTCCCACAGGATTGAAAGAAGATGAAACAAGCAGAGATTCATTGGAGGAAGAACCGTTCCTCTTCATTCCCCAGTTTCACCGCTAAAATATAATGAGAGTTTGTTTGTATGTCCGAGGCCAGTAAAACCAGCTCTCCAACAGCAGTCTCCCCTGGCTTTTATGACCTCAGGGGCTTCAAGGTTGACAGTAGGGGACCCAGACACTGAGGGGGCCTTGAATGTGAGGTGCAGACATACGTGACATAATTAGGCAGGCTTTATGAGGAAAGCAGAGAGAAGTCATTAGAAATGCTGTTTAACAAAGGGAAACTTCCTGCTCCTACCCCCCTATTAAAGAGCTGCTTTTCAACTGTGTTGCACTTCTTTGATCCCCGAAGGCCCCTGATGTTTCGTTCACATCCTGTCATGAGATTTAATGATGCCTCACATGTGCACCAGGAACGCGGCCCAACTTAGCATCGTCTGGGGAAAGGCATTGTAACATGACAAGTTTTTGATGTGGCTCCTCACACGGCAAGGTTAGCAAGGTGGCTCTGTGGCCACTAGTGAGAGCCCTGATTCTGCTGGCTGTGGGAGCGGTTGAAAGGAATGATTGAGGGAGTGAGACACTGCCAAATTCTTCGGCAGAAATTGTGTTTATTATGGGGGTCTGTAGGATCAGCTGGTGCAATGCTCAGGAGAGGAAAGAAAGAATTTGGACCGTCTTCTTTCAAAAGGCTGGGGAATGTTTCAGAGGGACGGATCTTTTTCCAACCTAAGATTCCCTGTGATCATATACACGAACAGCTGCTAAAAGGAAGATTAATAGGCCCTCAGGGACCACCCCGCCCATACCAGATATAGGAATCCTTCTGCAAAATTCCTGGTAGGCAGTCTTTCCCTGTCTGCCTCAATAGTCCTAGGGATGGGGAGCTCCCCTCAAGGCAGCCCAGCACACTGTGGTCGCTCTGACAGCTTGAAAGCTCCTCTCCATTCAGTTGCCTCCTGTAGCTTCTAACACTGGTCCCAGCTGGGCACTTGGCAGCTACACGGAACAGCTGGCCTCTTCTTTGTGAGAGTGCCCTGAGCCTTCTCATTTCTAGGCCAAGCACCCCATTTCTGATACTGTTCCTCTGATATGCTCTGGTTTCCATAGCCTGATGGTCTGCACCTATGGTCCTTCTTGGCAGGTCCTGGCAGGACAGCACCACCGCACTTGTTCTCTGATTTTAATTGTTGTTGAAGGTTTCTGAAATGGAGCCATCATCTCAAAATACAGTGGCCATCATTCGGACTTCCCATGAGATTCCCAAATAGGTCCAAGTTCATATTCCAAGTGTTGGCTTGTGTGAATATTTCTTTTCCTTCCTGGCTCTCTGGATTAAAAGCATGTCACAGACTTAGGCTTGAGCCTCTCTCTTTGCCGGTTTCACTCAGAGGACAGTATGAGATCCACAGATGAATGCCAGTGGGGTGGAAGCAGACCATTCCCAGCTGCCTCTTAGTGGAGATGCCTCTTGGTTCGTCCACTACTCTCTACCTGCATTGCCACCATATCGTCCAAGCCCTGTCGTTTCTGTCCCAGTTTACAGCCAGAGCCTTCTAATGATCTCCCTACATTTAGTCTTGCTCCTGTAAACAGAAATTGCTAAAAACATTTCAGCAGTTTCCCAGTGCACATTTGATAAACCCAGTCATGTTATCAGGGCCCTCAATGCCCTGCAAGCTCTGACTACTGCCTACTTCTCCAGGGTCATCTGGTGCCTCTCTTTCTCCTAACCTTACCCTCCATCCACACTGGCTACCTTTCAGTCCCTTGGACATACTGGCTTTTTTCATGTTGGGTGTTTACACGTGGTTTCCTCTGCCTAGAACCCTCCCTCTGTCTCCACTCTTTGCCTAGCTGGCTTCTTTCCATCTTCAGACTTTAAATATTATAGGTTTATACACTGTATCTAGGGAGAGACCCTCCCATATCACAGACTCCCTGTCTGACCCTGAACGCTTTACTTTATAGAACTGATCAACATTTGCAGTTATAAATTTGTGTACTTGCTGATTTTCTGTTTCCTTTTACCCCTCTCACTTCCTGGTCCCTCATCAGGCCAGGGTCTTGTCTTCTGTGCTCTCCATTGTATCCTCAGCCCCAAGCTTAGCTCCTGGTGCATGATGAAGCTGCAGTCTATGCTTGTTGAATGAATAAGTGAATGGATGAATGAATGAAGGCATATTTGTCTCCAGCTGAGCATCAGTTTGAATACAAGGTTCATTCCTGAGTTATAAGCTTTCAGTTTCAGGAGAAAGTTTGAAGACAGAACAGTCCTGCTGAAATAAGCATCCCTTTGCTTTTTTTTTTTATTCTTTATGTCCCGACAAGAGGGAGATTTATTTGAATCTAATCACAATGTAAATGGGATTGTCCTGGTCAAATTATATGTCTTCCACTTAGATTTATATTGTTTTTATTTTTGACAGGCTGAGAATATTTTAAAAATAGTCCTTTCTTGAGTGTCCGAGTGTCTTGTCTAGATGGAGAAAAAAAAAAAAAAGAAAAAGAATTTGAAAATTTGAGCACCATTCTTCCCTCTAACCTCAAAACAAAAGATTCAGATGTCTTCAGTTTTAAATGTAAATTTAATTTTCCTGCAACTTCACCCCAAATCACAGGATGGAGAGAGCTGATGCTAATCAAACCGATGCCCTCAGGTGTTATCTATGAACTGGAAAATATGTAACAAAGTACCACACACTGGGGGGTTTAAAACAACAGACATTTGTTGTCTCCTCGTTCTGGAGGCTGAGAGTCAAAAATCAAGGTGTTGGGCAGTGTTGGTTCCTTCTGGAGGCTCTGAGGGAAAATCTGTTTCGTGTGTCCCTCTTAGCTTCCGGAGGCTGCTGGCTATCCTTGTGTTCCTTGTCTTGTGGATGTGTTGCTCCAGTCTCTGTCTGTCTTCATATGGCCTCCTTCTCTGTGTCTCTGTGTCCATGTCTCAATCTCCTTCTTCTTTCTCTTAGAGGGACACCAGTCCCTGGATTTAGAGTCCCTCCTAAATCCAGGATGGTCTCATCCTCAGATCCTTAATTATGCCTACAAAGACCTAAGTTCCAATTAAGTCACATTTACAGGTTCCAAGGAATAGGAACTGGATATATCTTTTTGGGGACCCAAGACTGGGCAGTGAGATCCAGAGAGGCAAAATGACTTGCCAAAGACATACAGCTACTTACTGATGAAATCAGAGCTACAACTCAGATCTTTCGGTCCTAGACACAAGCTCTTTGCACTCTACTGTCCCTCAAAAGAATGAACTCTTGTCTTTTAAGTCACCGATTGTGTGTGTGTGTGTGTGTGTGTGTATATATATATATATATATATATATATATATATATAATTTTTTTTTCCTTTCCTCCATTACAGCCCCTTTTATGATCTGGCAACTGACTTTGCAAGCTTCTACAAGCCAAAACCACATCAACCAATCTAGTCTAACCGACACTAGTTTGTGCAGGTGATGTTTCTTTCAGGTTGGAAAAGAAGATAGGGATCACACAATATATTTTTTGCTGAGCTGATTATATCTAGTCGACATGATTGTGTTTGTTGATGTTCAGTGGCAGTTATCTTTTGTAAATAAAGTGAGAATTTCCCCAACTTTGTCTTTGACTACTTGGGCTAGGAGCATTTGGTAGAGCCCAATGAATAGCAGTCAAAGTGAACTGATCACAGGCCAGAGCAGTGGTCTTCAGTCATATTCTTCCCCGACACACATGTTAGATGGTTGATCATATGCTGGATACATGGTCATGAGCCCACCCAGGTTTTCAAAGAATCCAAACCATTTTTCAGGAAAGCAAAGCAAAAAACACCATAACCCTTTCCTTCTCATTTTTTTTTCTTCCCTTTTCTTTTCTCTTTAGTGGGGGAGCATATGAGGGACCTTGATATTCATGAAAGCATTTTACAAGGACGTGAGTAATAAAATCCATTTTTTAAAGCTGTAACGCCTTTTACAGGCTTTCTTAATGTATCCTTGCCTTCCTTCTTCCTTATAAAAAATTTAGCAATGATTAAATTAAAAAGAAAACGGAAGTCATAATAAAAGAAGAACTCACAAGCACCATGGTAATCTGTAATTGCCACAAATATTAATGGTACATCCCTAACTGGCACTCACTACTCTTGTGGCCTAGATAGGATAGGATGTGTCTGTCTGCAAATTCCCTGTATCTAGCTGCTGTAGCATTCCTTCCTCTCCACTCAGGAGAGCGTTTGTAAGTCAAATAACTGGCTAGATAACTACAAGGAGTCCATTCTTAAACTGCAAAGCTAAAGATCTTTATTACATGGCCACATAATAGAGGACCCAACTTGAAATTCTTTTAACAGTAAGGATTCACCAATTTCAGCACATTATCTTGTCTTCTGACCAGTGTCTCTCATGATTGCAAGATGACTGCTGTAGCCCCATGCATGGGACATCCAAGCATGAGTACCCAGTAGGGTAAGAAAAAGTTCTGTTTCTTGTGTCTTTTTTTCCCTAAAGCAAGAAACCTTTTCTAGAGCCCCCTGGAAGGCCTTCTCTCACACTTGATTGGCAGGTTTGGGTCACGTTTGTACCTTAAACCAATCCTTGGTAAGGAAATATGACTACCACCATTAGTTTAGCTAATTAGGTAGTCCATGTAGGGGTATACGTTACCCAACCAAAGTTGGGATTCTGTTCCAAAGGCACAGGGGGTATATCAGGGCAATCTTTGTTTCCAAGTATAAGGACATCCAAATAAAAATGACCTAAACAGTAATAAAATTTTCATTATCTTATGTAACAAGAAGACCAGCAGCAGGTAAGTCTAGAGTTGGTGGATTTGCCAGCTTAGGGATGTTGATCTCTCCATGATTCTCTTGGCTTTATGGATATGATTGGTTTCACTATGGCTGCCTCAACTCACAGCGCTGCCACATTCAAATGCAGGAAGAGAGCAAAGTCTCTGGCTTGTGTCCATTTTTTTTTAGAACACTAGAAACTTTCCCAAAGACCCATGAGAATGTTGTCCTTATGTCTTTGGGCCAGAGTTACATCCTGTGCCTTGTTCTAAATCTATTCCTGGCACGTGAACAGGATCAACACAACCAGCTTAAATGAATCAACATTTAACCTTTATGTTAAGGATGAGAGGGGAGTGTCCTTGGCCAAAGACAAAGGGGAGGAAGGGAAGGTTTCTGGAAGCATCTGGAGAATCTGCAGACATCTGCCATCCAGGAAGAGGAGGTTGGGAATACTGAGGGGTATCCTACCTCATATGAGTCTTTATTTCTCTAGTTGGAATAATTAAGCTGAGCACCTAACATGACTGAGGAGTGCTCCCCTTTGACTAAAAGATTTAGGGGCACAGATTTCACAGTGAGAAAGATAGGGAACATGTAGTCATGGCTTCCACGAGGTCATGGGAGCACAGCCAGTGATGCTTTTTTCTTCTTCTTTGGGCTAGGAGCAGAGGAGTGGAAATCACGCAGAATAAATGAGTTATTGAGGTGAGCTGCTCATGTGTGCTCCTGTGGTGAAACGCTGGAATATAGAGAGGGGAGCAGCACAGACCTCCTCCTCTAGCCCAGCTCCCTGATTTACAGCCAGGAAGGAAAGGAGATTCACCTCCCATACCCTGATACTGCCCATAAAGGGGCCTTTCCTCTCCCATGTCTACCCAGTGGTCCAGAAGTGCCTCTGGGACTTACAGGTCTGATCCCTCCTTCCCTTTTCCAAGAGATGCACTGAAAAGTAGCCAAAGCAAGAGGAGGAGCTGTTGGCAAAATCTTTTCATCAGGATATACAGCTGTGCACTTCTTTTCTTGGGGCTCAAATCTTGAAGGCATCTAACTTGATTTGGATCTATCATTTTCTCATTTCTTACCTTCGGCAGTTTGACCTAACTTGGCTTCCTAGTTTTGTCACTGGCTGGCTTGCATGCAGAAGGTGGGGCCAAAGCTTTGTCACTGAGGACCTGTAAGGTTCAGGATAAGTCTTTTCACAATTATGAGGACTAGTTTCTTCATCTCTAAAATACAGATAATTATGCTCACCTTGAAAGAGCAACGCATACCCTACAGTGGAAGGCATTTGTGCTGTGCAATAGTAATAGTCTCCTCTTTTGCTTCCTCTGAAGCTTGCCTCTCTCTAATTTGTGGTTTATAGTCCTCTTGTTTGTTTGGTTGTTTACTTATTTATTTATTTATGGCAGTGGAAGCTGGGTCTCTTTACCTGATGGCTGGGGTTCAAAAACAACTCCTCTGGACTCATCCTTCATTAATATTCTCCCAGTGTCTTGCAAATGGCTCTGGAGGCCTCTCCTTCATGGGCTGCTTTAATGTGGCAGTTATGAAAGCAGCTCAGACCAAGCTCGATTAGCATAATAATGAAGCTTCGGCTGCAGCGTTATCATCCTCAAAGGAAATAGCTGGAGTGGTCACAGAGCCTTTAACAAGTACTGCTTTAGGATAAAAAAGGACAGGGTGGGAAGTGATAGATGGCAAATGTGCAGTATTGGAGGGGAGATTGGAAGGGGTGGGAACTAGCAGGGGAATTGGGGAGGGAGTTTGTTTACTGTCCTTTGCCTTGTTCAGAAGATGTGTTCTCTGCAACAGAACTTCCTTTGATAGTGGCCCCTTAGAAATCATTGATATCTGCATTTCCAGAAAAAAATTAGTGGTAATGTCTCTTCTGGCTGTAGAAGAAGAAGAAAAAGAAGAAGAAAAAAAACCCCAGTTCACTATAGTAGCAAAGTCTTTCAGGTGTTCAATAATCCCCCCAAAATAGCCTGGGTGGACATTATTATCTACCTTTCACAGACGAGGATCCATCCATCCATCCATCCATCCATCCATCCATCCTAATCTTGTTCCAGAAATGATTTCAGGTAGTTTCCAGATGAAGTATCCAAAATCTCAATGCCAGGAAGAGCCAGTGTGCAGATTTGAACTCAGATCTGCTGTCACTCTCCCTCTTTCCCTACCACCAAGATTCTCTGTAATCACTAAAAAAATCCAAAGCAAGGACCATATGTTCTAACCCTTGCAATTAATTGTCAAGAAACGGGTTCAGCTGGATTCTTGTGGCTGATATTCATTTACACTCTTCCAGCTGAGGGGTCTAACATGAGTATGAATATGCCTCTACAGAGCCATTTGATTGTCCAGTGGCCCAATTTGGGCCAGTGTAATAACTCTGATTTGCACATTTAAGCTATTGGCTACTTGGCTGGAGTTTCAAAAAACAGGAATCAGCTATTCCTTCATTACACAGACATGAAAAACAGCAGGAAAGCTGAAGTACACTTAGATTTTCTCTAGCTACGTAGAATCAAGCACTAAGGGGACGCATAGTCTGGATAATTCAAGAAAATCTTCTTAAGCCCCTCCCTCTCCCTCATCAGCGCATGCATGTAGGGCAGGAAGAAAGAAAATCTCGGTTGAGAGCAAGAACTGGCTACAGGTATATACAGTTTGCCATACTAGGCCAGTGGAATATTTTTTTTTTTTAATTTTTTTTTTCAACATTTATTTATTTTTGGGACAGAGAGAGACAGAGCATGAACGGGGGAGGGGCAGAGAGAGAGGGAGACACAGAATCGGAAACAGGCTCCAGGCTCTGAGCCATCAGCCCAGAGCCTGACGCGGGGCTCGAACTCACGGACCGCGAGATCGTGACGCCAGTGGAATATTTCACATTAGGGGAGATGGCTCTTTGTTTTGAAAACTACCTGAATGGCCTCTTTGGTGTGAACAATGAAGCCTTCTCTCCTCCTCCAGAGGATGATTTGGAAAGGGGCTGAGGCAAAGGGAGATCAGAATGACTCTACGTAATAAAGGGGAGAAGACACAGAAAACTGAATAGGATGCAGAAACAGAAGCCACTGGGTGGGGAGCAGGATGCTGAGGAAGACACTTGTCCAGTGGGGGGAACTTGGGGTGGAGATAGCCCAGGAGCTGTGGTTTTAAGTTGTTTGTGGTGCTGTGGTATAATTCGTTCTGGAGTCTCTGACCTTTAGTAAAAAAAGTCTATCTGCAATATGCAACAGCTTTAGCATGGGTGGGCTTTGGAGATGTAACAGGAAAAGGGCTGCACCTCATATTCAGCTTGGTATAGGACAGAAAGAGAGTGACCACAGAAGGAAAGGGACATGTGACAATTTGAGAGATCACCAGGAACGGGAAGTTTGAATGAGGGGTTACCCTGGGGAATAACTAAAAATCTTTTGATATGTACGATGAGGCTTAAGTCAGATTTCCTCCCAGATTGAGAAGAAATGGGACCCCAGATGTTTATTTAGGCAGAATATATTTGCTTTCATTTTCTTGAAGTTCTGAGGGAAGTCTGAATGATCAATTCAGCAATTACGATTGCTGCTTCAAACCTCTACATCTTTTTGCAGAGTTTGCTGTCCAAGATCACTTGCAGAGATGTCACATTCATATGGTTCTTTGCAGATGATAAGCACTCTGCATTATTTTACTTAATCTTCATAACTACTTTGGGAGGGAAGCTGAAAACGCAAATCACCCTGGGAACATCGATCTATTGCCGTTAACTTGTTTGCTCTCATGAAACAGCTTTAACTAGTTGTATATGCAAACAAAATACTCAACTCAATGTCCATATAAGGAAGAACATACTAGCATTGCAAGGCTTTTGGTTGATGGAGGTGGAGGTAAGGGGTAGAGTGTGCAACTATAGAGCAATTTCCCTTCCAGTTGCTTTTTAAGTTTTAAGTAAAAGCTAAGAAGGATTAGCCCATGCAACCCTATTGAAGCTGTGACCACATGGGGTCCACTCTCAAAGGTGCAGTCAGAGAAATAGCCCAGGAACCAAAAGGCAATTTTATAGTATCTCTAGTTCTTGTAATTGTTCAAACATCATGACTTGGATGCAAAGTCCCTAGTAATAATTTAAAAATTATTTCCCTTTTCAATTTGGTGAATGCTTTCACATTCCCTGGATTCTCTTCTGAGCTTTCTGAAAACTCATTCTCCTCAGGTCTAGACTTGGTGGTGTGTTTGTTCCTTCTACCTCTTTCTGTCTGTTCCACTCCCCCCAATTCTGCTTCACAAAAGCTCCACGGAACAAACCTGGCAATGGCAGAGCCCGTCTCAAAAGGAGAGGGTAAGAAACTGAGTCAGGGAGGTTAGAATAGGCTTTTGTGCAATGGGAGAGAAAGACTAAGAATAATTTACATAAACATTTCAGGGTTGTAATAAATAATGTTAAAAGTTAATCTAGCAATATGCATGATTATTGTTTTGTTGTATATTAATTAGGCAATAAATGGTAATGGTTTATGCAAATGATGGTGCTTATTATTTATTTTTAAGAAGAAACGGTATTTTTATAGTTGTTCTCGTCTGACTTTACAAGTTCTTCAATGTTTTAAAACAATGGCCATACTGTTGGCTTTTGCCTGACACGATGGATATAGTTTAATTCTCAGGGGAGGGACCCAAAACCAAACATTACTCACTGACACAGACTTGTCAAAAGACAAATACGTAAATCTGATTCCTCAGAAATATTGGTTCCAATAATTCTTCTACTAACCCTTTATGACTAAGGGCTGTAGATTTTTGAGCAAATGTTGTTTTTTTTTTTTCCTTTCAGAAAATCTTAAAATAATTAAAACTGGCTTGCCTTCAAGATCAGCCTTATGGTGACTCACAAGTGTGATATGATTTTGGGGGCAAAAAGAAGGTCCTTCTGTCCCCTGCATTGCCACCCCCTATTTGCTAAAATTCACTATTTGCTAAAATTACTTCACTTTTCCCAGCATTCCATTTTATGAGCTCAAGGAGAGATAACGCTTTGACTGAAGTCATTCTCACATCTCCAAAGAAAAGCTGAGTGGGGAGGCGTTTTAGGTGCTAAAAGGGTTTAGAGGGGGACTCATGCCCAGCTTTCCAGGAACTGAGAATCCGGGATTTTGCTGGTTCTGGAAAACAGGCATTAAGGGACCTGACTGCCACATTGGGTTGTGCAGATGGTTGGTTCAAGGTGGTGGGCAGTGAAAGGGAGAGAATATGCTACCCCAAAATATGCCTATTTGGCATAAGGATTATCTTGAGCTGGTTATTTTTAACAAATAGCAGACATAGGACTAAGTAGCTCTGAAAACGGAGAAGTTACCCTTTTGTAAGAGACACATTTATAAGGAAAATTTATTATAGAACATTTACAGTTACATTTACCATTTCCCTTCTGTACCTAGAAGAGGAGGATGACCAAATCTCTAAAAACTCTAATCAATGGGGAAGGCAATGAATGACATAAAAAACAACCCTACCCTTGTTGTCTGTGCTTTGCCTGATAACCTCCCATAACTGGCTTCATAACCTGCACCACCCCCCCCCCCCCACACCTTCTTTTGTTTTTCGCTGGAGATGGTATTTAAGGTGGTGGCTTGGGCCATTTCAGAGAGTTACTCAGTTTCCCTGGTTATCAAACTTCTGTTTGTTTTGCTTCTATTAAACTGTTCTTTTATTAGAGGCGGGAGTGTTAGTAAAGAACCTAGAAGGGTAAAGGAAATTAGTTTTTCCTCCTCTGCAGCAGGCAAGAGGAGAGAATTTGGTGGTATTTCCTATAGCTTGCAAGACAGACTTCTGCCAAGGTATTCAGGAGCAGACTATGACTGTCTTGCAGGCCTTGGTGACTGTTCTTTTCCCGAGCTGTAGGGAGGGGAGCTTGTAGTCCCCTTCCAGGTAGGGGATGTTATCCATTTACCATGATATTGTGGGACTCTGAGTTCCATAATTTTCCACTGCCTGAAGACAAAAAAGAAGGAAAAAGAGTTGGAATCTTACCCAAGGCCCAGTCTGGCTGTGATTTTCTTATTTTCTTTTCTGTTCTGATTTGCTTATCTTCTTTCTTCCCTGCAGGTAATCTGAGGCTGACTCTTCTCCCCCCAACCTCTTCCTCTCCCAAGTTGTTATTTAAAGTCCAAGGGCTTCCGGACACCTCCTCTCTGCCTCTGAGCTGCAGGAAGGGCAGGCAGGGATCACGGGGGCAAGTGCTCACTGTCATTCTTCCTGACGAGGTGGGGCAGGTTCTGTCTTCCAGAGCCTCAGAGCTGGGGCTGATAAGTAGCCTTGCCAACTACTTTCTTCCAGAATGGTCTGGGATTCTCCCTGGAGTGAAACACCTGCACCTTGGTGAGCAGCAAGCAGAGGAGTCAGGGGAGAGGGAAACTGCTGGAGGTTGCAGTAGTCAATTAATTAACATCATGTAGCCAAGGGGGGGGGAGGAGTTCTTGAACTTGATATGCAAACTTATGCAAAATTATATGCAGATTATCCTAGGTTCAAAATGAAAAGTTCTGGAGGTCTGGCATTTTTCTTAAATAGGAATTCAACACTGTGGAATCATATGGAGAACAAGAAGTAGAAATATTTTGAGTTACAGTTCAGTCCCTCGCAATTTGCTTCCATGATAATAACCACTGTTTACAATTTGTTGAGTGTAGGTAAATCTCATGCAACCTACCTGTTCAGCTGTGTCACTGTTTTCCAGAAATCTCGATTTTGAGGGTTCCAATGGACTTCTCACCTGTGTTAGACCAGTATATTCAGTGCACCCTGGCCACTATGCATTTCTGTCTCTGAGTTTTGCTAAAATCTGTATAAGGTATCAAACAGCCATGCAGTGAGTTCTGGAAATGTGAGTTTCAGAGCTAGACTTGGGTTTGGATTGGACTGGGCAATGTTACATAACCTTAGTGAGTGTTACTTTCCTCTTCTGCAAAATGGGGATAAGGGTATCAACCCTATCATGGCTTTTGGGACTGTTAAATGAGCCACTATATTTGAATCAGATAGCATGTGCACATCATAAGCTCTGTTATTATCCAAATCTGATGCAAATTTTAAGGCCCAGCTTGAGTCCTACCTCCTTCATGAAAGTTTTCATTTCCACCACAGCTTGAAGTAATCTCTGTGTACTCTTGAGGTATTTATTCGCTGTGTAATGCATATGGAAATTAAAAATGCATTGCTTCACGACTTGTCCTTTGTTGTTGTCTTATTAATTAACATGTGTTGTTATTTAATTAACATTTTATATCTGTATTTCTTGTCTTCCCAACTTGACTTTATGGTCTTTGAGGATGGAAACTATGTCTTATGCTTTCGAGTCTCCCCAGATGTCCAGAACAGTGTTTTGCAAAAAATACTCAATCACCTTCCTCTCTACAGATTGAGAACTGGGAACAAAACACATTGGTTAGTAAGCATTCCTAAGTGATCACCTAGACCATGGAATATGTTTCTTCCTACGAGGGGCTTATCCTCTAACAAGATAGCCCCACTGTCCTTCTATGTGTCCCACCTTGCATATCCTCTATTTTCATGAGGAACAATAAAACCCAATGTCAGCCTATGGGTTTTTAGCAGAAGTTAATAGAGGTAGGCACAAAATTTATGGAAGAACAGATAAAGAGGTGGAAAGTCTCCTTAATTAGACTTTGCCTGTTGAAAAGAGTGGCGTTGGAAATGGGACTTAGCATGCTTTATCCCTCTTCCCTTGATCTTATCAAGCCTTGAGGGAGCCAACTGTGACTTCACTCCTCACACAGCCTTGAAATTCTTAGCTCCAGCCCTCCCCAACTCCCTCCCCACCCCACCCCACCCCGGTTTCTGGGTGGGGCACGGTCACGGCAGAATTCCTACTTTTCCCTAGACTAAACCCGATCACTTGAGCTGTAAAGATCAGAAAGTCATTTAAGTGAAGCACCTTGATATGCTGCTTAGAGCTCTGGAGAAACCTCAGGGAACAGATCAGTTTTTTAAGGCACGCGTACACACACACACACACACACACACACACACACACAGATTTTTCCCTTTAACCACACTGTAATAAACAGGGTTATCCTGTGGTTAAAGTGATACACTCTGCATTTGGGGTCATGTTTATTGGACACGACTCTTATTTTCCATACATGTTTCGGTGTGAGACCAGAAAATGTGAACAATTATCTCGGTTTCATATTTCTCCAAGGGGCATTGTGAGGATGGATGAAATCTGCCAGAACCTCGGTTTTATATCCTTGGTTAAAACCAAAAAATGCTGAATGTGGAAACAAGTTCAGAAAACCCTGGGTTTTCCTTTTGAGTGATACTGTTAATTCTAAATATGCCATGTGCATTTGTTATGTTGGTATATAAATATGGGTTGTCTGAGGATCTGGGTGTTCACAAGAATTCAGACCAAATCACAAAATCATATTGATATGCCTGGTGTGTTCTGCACTGTGTCCTTGGGTGGGTATGTCTGTTCCTCTCTTGCTGAACAGGTGGTTGGCACTGACCCTCAGGCTGCTGTCTAATTGGTTCATTTTCTCTCTTTGCTCTCCTTCTCCTTTTACCTTTTTCTCTTGCTTCTCTTTTATACTTCATCTTTCTCCCTTCACTTCTCCCAGCCCCCTCTTCCCCACCTATTTTTTTGCCTTTCCTTCCTTGACCTTAACTTTTTGTTGTTGTTGTTAAAACATCACTAAATTATGCATTAAGCAAGTGATACTTGCCAGGTTCCTTATTACTAAAAAGTACTCTCTGGGTATAAATAAATAGGTTTCAAACAGAATAGAGATCTTACAAAGAAAAAAAAAATGAAAACAACAATGACATCTAAAAACAAGCTGCACACACACTTCTCCTGCGGTGGAGTTATGGAAAGGAGGTTTTTGTTTTGTTTTGTTTTGTTTTGTTTTGTTTTGCAATTGAAGCCATGCCAGACTTTCACATAGGGAAGGTAGGGAAGGTAGGGAAGGTGCTGTTTAGTTTTTTATGCTTTCCTGATGTCTGAACTCAAGGAAGAGCTGGGGATAGGGAGACATTGGGTGTGGGTCCAGGAGGAGACCCTGAAGATCTGTGGGATCTTATTCCTGATGTAAAAAGAAATTGTTCAGTTTTTCTGATTAATCTTAGTGGGAATGTTGGTCTGAAGTGGAACTCTAATAGACATATATTATTATCTCAGTTATTCCTCACAGCTGTGTAAGGAAAGTCTAATTATCTTCCTTTTCCAGGTGAGGACAGTGCTCAGAGAGGGCTGGTTTAATTGCTAAGATTGCTTAATTAGGAAGTAGTGGGGCTGGGGATTGAACCTGGGCAGTCTGACTTGAGAGACCCTTCTTAACCTATTGAAAACATACTACCTCTGCACATGGTAATTGACAAAGGTTATTTGTATTTACTTCACCTGCCTTGTTTTACCTTTTACTTTTCCCCTCTATCAATATGAGTTTTGCTTGTTCTATCCGTGATGTGTAAATTATGTAAACTGATGCCAGATAAAATGTTTAGTTATCAGACTTACCTCTTTTTCTTTGTTATCTTGTTCTTTCCTCCATCCCTCCCTTCCTTCCCCTTCCTCCCTTCCTCCCTTCCTCCCTTCCTCCCTTCTTCCTTCCTTCCTTCCTTCCTCCTTCCTTCCCACCCGGTGTTTAGGTGTTTTAATTCTGGAGATACAAATCAGATATCTTTAGTTCTTGGGGTTAGCTTTATCTAAAATAGAAACAACCTTGTTTCAAACCTCATCCCAAGTCCTGCTGGAAGTCTGGCACTCTACCCAGTGGTTCTGCAAATTCCCCAAGGGCCTGTGTTCTTGTGGTTGTCTCTCACCCTGATTTCCTGTTCCTGCTGAAAGCCTTGCTCTCATGCATATCTTGCTTCCTGTATCTCCTTTATCTGCCCTGCATCATCTTGAACATAGCACACAGTCCCCATTCCTTTTCACAAAGTTCCTTCAACCTGGAGCTCTTGCATACAGCAGATGTTACCCAAGGTTTGGGATCACGTTGCAGAACTATAGACATGTTATTGAAAGTTGCACATCCCGGCCCCTGAATTTCCCGGCCCTTTCCATCATGGGAATTTCCAACTTTCCTTCTTAGGTGCCCAGGTTCTCTCATGTCAGTTTTCTGCCCCCCTCCCCACTCCTGCCTTTTTAAAACTTTTTCTCATTTTTATGGTCCCCAAATCTCTTCCTTCAGTTACTAGTAAGCAGCCACCCATAAGCTCCCCAATTCCTATTATTTATCTAGCTAGACCAGTTTCCTTTCTTTTTTGTCTGAGCCTTTTTCAGGGGTCCCATCTTCCATAATCAAATATTTCGTTATGTTTTACTAATCAAAAGAAAAGTTTTTTCTCTAAGAGAAATTCTGTCTTCCTCTTGTTTCCTGGCTCAAAATGCACTCTGCTTGTAAAAATAATGGGTTTCCTCCTTCCTGTTACATCATCTATATGAGACCCATATCCATGCTATATTTTATTTTATTTTCTGTTGGCCTCTAGAAATCATGTGACTTGATGGTATAAACTTCCCATTTTACTCAATTGGTATTTAACCCTTATTTGGCCATTACTGTGTTTTTCTTTTAAAAATCAAATGGACTGGGTGTCTGTGGCTCAGTTGGTTGAATATCTGATTCTTGATTTCTGCTCAGGTCACGATCCCAGAGTTGTAGGATCGAGCCTACATTGTGTTCCATGCTGAGTGTGGAGCCTGCTTAAGATTCTCTCTTTCCCTCTCCCTTTACCCCTCTCCCCTGCTAACTTCTCTCTATCTCAAATAAAAAAAAAAATCAAATGAATTGTTACACCTTTAACAGGATAAGTACAGATAATCACTTTTCTGTTAATATTAGGTTGAAGTCACACTGTTCACTTTAAAGACAATTCCAAGATGAAATCATGAACTGAAACAGTCAGGTTTCACAGCCCTTTTTATTTGTTTGCAGCCCCATACTATGCTCCCCCAAGTGTGGAAGAGATGGCAGAGGGAAATAAGCAATGTTATCTGATTCTGAACCCACATGGGGTCCAAACATGGGGGACAACATCTCTTGGCTTTTAGTATCAGCTGGGTTTTCATTCAATGGATTGCTCTTGGCTGAGCATTTGGAGTCTCTCCTTTCTCTGGTTTCCCTGTCTTGCCTCCCTGTTGCCCCATGCATACTTCTAAGTTCTCTCCCACCCAGGGTCTTGGTGTCATTCTGGTTTACAAGACAAGGTTAAGCCCTTTGGGGTGTTCTTCCTGGTGACTAGGGCTCCCTGGAGTCTACCTGGCTATGGAGAGGAAAGAACACCTCCTCCAGGCACACATGCATTTACTAATGATGTGGGGTTTATAGGTGGGTTGCGGTGGGTCAGGGAAGAGGTGATAAAAAAGCCAAGATCTGGCTTTCTGGGGGCTTTGTCCACCGGAGGAGCTCAGAGTCTGGTATGTATTGAGAACGTTTCTTTTGCAGCTATGTGGAGTAGGACTCTGTGCATTTATTGGGCTGTTTGCATTTACCAAACTTTCTAATTTTTTGAAACATTCTGAAAAATTTCCCCTCTCTGCTGGTAATGACTGCATAGGGTCCTAATTTTGCTCTGTGTCCAGACCTGCTTCTCCCCCTGGGCAGTGTCTATGTTTGCTGTAATTGGATGATGCCACACAACCCACTGCCTTTGCCAGATTTCATTATGAGTTGGCATCTTCTGTATTAATTTCCCCACTTTGGGGCTGTTTGGAAGCAAGTGAGGCCAATTTCCTTTTCAATAGAACAAATCTGGAGGCCCATTTTGAGCTGTGAGCTAAGTGGGTGCATTTGTGCTGCTCTGATTGACTGACAGTGCACTCTTTGTTTGATTTGATTTTTTTTTTTTTTTTAAATGAGAGCTTGATCCTGAGAGGCAGCTGGCATTCACTGGAAGCCAGAGGACCCATCCTTGGAAAGCCAAAGAATACATTTGGGCCTCTGGTTTTATCCAGAATGATTTTTTGTTGGGGAAGGAGTCACAGGCCTTCACTTCGAGTCAATGCCGCACCCCTGCAGCACCTACCCTAGTTGACCCGGGAGACTTAACAGTTCTGGTCACTGGAAGAATTTGGAGTGAGAAGGATGTAGGGGGATATGAATAGATTTCCCAGAGAAAATACAAGATGCCCAGTTAAATTTGAATTCCAAATAAACAATGAATATTTTCTCTTGCAATTTCTGGGAAATGTTGCATGGGGTACACTTATACTAAAACATTCTTCACTGTTTATGTGAAATTCAAATTTAACTAGACGTCCTGTATTTTTATTCACTAATTCTGGCAACCTTAGATACATATAAAAAGGTAAGTGTGGTTGTGGTTACTGTAAAAAGCCAAGAAGACGAAGGAACCAAATCCGCGGACAAAGAGGAAGGAAGGATCATTTGAAAAATAGGAGCTTGCCAATGGAAAACTTGTTTAATTGGTAAAAAATAAAAAAATAAAAACAAAAAATATATCTCATGGGAACTAACTGTGCTATTTTAGGCTCCTTAGCAACAGGAAAACGGGGAGAGTTAGTTTCTTAAAGACTCATATCCTCCATTAGATATTGGTGATACTATGAATTGAAAGCAGATTAAGCATTTCTGATTTGGCAGCATATGGACAATGGTTCTCAAACTCATGAGACTCACCTGGAGGGCTTGTTAAAACACAAAATAATGGGGCATCTGGATGGATCAGTCAGTTAAGTGTCTGACTCTCGATTTCAGCTCAGGTCATGATCTCATGGCTCCTGAGGTCAAGCCCCGTGTCGGGCTCTGTGCTGGTGGTGTGGACCCTGCTTGGGATTCTCTTTCTCTCTCTGCTTGGCATTCTCTCTCTCCCTGTCTCCCTACCCCTCCCCTGCTCACTCGCATGCTCTCTCTCTCAAAAATAAATATTAAAAAAATCCACAAATTACTGGACTGTACCCCGTGTTTCTGACTCAGCAGTTCTGGGCTGGGCCTGAGAACTTGCATTTCTATGAAGTTCTCAGGTGATGCTGAGCTGCTAGTCTAGGGTCCACACTTGGGGAATCAGTGATTTAAACTTGAGCTAACAATGGTAGTCCCAATGTTTGAACTATGGCTAGTCTGAATTGAGATGTGTTTTGAGTATAAAATACACATCAGAATTTGAAGACCAAGTATGAAAAAGGAATGTACAATATCCCATTAGGAATTTTTAAATGTTGATTACATGTTGAAATGATGGCATTTTGCATATATTGGGTAAATAAAATATAATATTAAAATTAGCCTACTTCCCCTTTTGCAAAACTACATTTACTAGAAAATGTAAAATGACATCTGCGACTCATGTTTGTTGTTTGCATTATTTTTCTGTTGGACAGCGCTGTTTCAAGCCATCCTTTATGGGTCTGAATTTGGGCATCCGTGAGTTAGGGAGAATTAATGAGCTAGGCAAAAATGCTTTAGCTTTTTGTGACCTGTTCTTGAGTTCAGTTTCTCTTCTAAGACTTACTAAATTCTCTCACTTGGGTGTGACTTTTGGAATTTTAAAAATGTTCCAGTGTCCTGGTACTTGCTGCAAATAGGCTCCGGGGCATGACCTAGTGGTAGGTCAGGTTGTGACAGCAAGGGTTTCTACTGGGGAGCTATAAGAAGCGACCAGACCATCACTTCCAGTCAAGATGCCTTCTGTTCCATCTCTAAAGCAGAGGCAGTCACAATCACAAAGGTGACCACTTCTGTTCTTCTGGTTGTCCCCTTGCCCCATGTTGGCTATTTGCTGGATTAGAAAACACCCAGTGATGTGTAATCTATAACTGTGGGAGGAATGGACCCTAAGAGGCCCATTTCTTCCCTATTTTCTGTACAGTCAAAGCTCAGCAAGAAGCCTGGATCCAGGTCTGGGTTCTACAGCTAATAAGGCCATGTAGAGCTTGGACAAGGTTAGAAAGAAACCTCCAGAGAAGGTTACAGCATGAAAATTGTATTTCTGACAAAGGGCCAAGCTGACTTGGAGTCTTTCCTCTGGAGAAGAAAAACCTTCAAGTGTCTGAAAGACCACTCCACAGAAGCTTGTGGATAATTGTTCTGTCTCTACTAAGAATAAAACTGGTAGAAAAACATTTAACTGCTACATGGGGGATTTGGTTTTCTGGGAAAGGAGAATTTCCTGACATCACAGTTTATCTTTAAAGGAATTTCTATTACTGTCTGCCCAGCCCTTTCCTTCCAATTTCTTGCCCGGACTGCAGTGACATTCCCAGGTGATCTCCATTGCTTAGTTGGGGGATCAGGAATTATCCTCCCTTCCGTGGGGGAAGGCTTTGTGCCATTTTGACAAGAATAAAGAGCCAGAAGGCATACCTATGATGCCAGACTACTGGTGTTTCCCCAACCTTGCATTCCTAACCTGTGTAACTTTTCCTCTTGTCGTTAATTTTAGTTGCTCATGTTTTTTTGTTGAAAACATTACAATTAGCCTAAGCATAAAAGGAATTTATGAAAAGATCTGGGGGTGTCTGCATGGCTTAGTCGGTTAAGCATCTGATTCTTGATTTCAGCTCAGGGCATGATCTCATGGTTCATGAGATTGAGCCCCATGTCAGGCTGTGTGCCAACAGCACAGAGCCTGCTTGGGATTCTCTCCCTCTCTCTCTGCCCCTCCCCTGCTCTCTCTAAATAAATAAATAAATAAACTTAAAAAAAAAAAAAAAAAGATCTTAAGCATTGGTGAGCTGACCCAGCTCATAATGGTTCCTGAACGCCAGTTGTTAAATTTTATGAGCTGGTTGATGTCACATTGATAGCATGAAATCAGATGCAGTAGGAATATTTGCACCATGGAAACTGGCACCACGGAAATGGGCAAACAATACAATCCAGAGCCACTTGCCGCATCTTTCCTCCGGAGAACCAATTGTTAAACATTTACCAACACTTGGCTAGAGGTTAGGTAGCATAGAAAATTCTTCCTATGTTCATGTCTCATCTCTTTGGACCACTTCTGATTTCAGCTATGGCTGTATTGGTCAGTTCCACTGCATACAGAGTGCAAACCCCCCGCAGGTATCCTCTGTCTTTATCCTCTTTGCTGGTTCAGGGCTACTCCTGAAGCCATGAAGTTTTCCCAGCTCTTACGCAGGGCAGCCTGGACGTATGGCTGCTTCCAGGTGCAGCCCCAACAGATGGGGGCTGGAAGCCAGAGGATAGATGCCTCAGACATTCATCATTTGGAGACAAAGACAATTCTACAACACATTCTGCATGGTTCCTCAGTGGGTCCCCAGTAGGACTGAGCCCCTGTTACTCATACTTATTGACTTTTCCTCCTTCTCTATTACACTCTCCCCTCTTCACTCTTGATTCTGGGATCATCTCCCATATGAACTTCTTGCACCATGTCTTTGCCTTAGGCTCTGCTTTTATGGGAACTCAAACCAAGAGAGGAAGCTTAGGGAGTCCCTAGGAGAGCCAGAAAACCAGGCTGGGAGACCAAAAAACTAGAAATGATGCCTCGAGTCATTCACAGAGCTGATTCATCGGCAGTAAAACTACTGCCTCCATTGGGCCACAGACATGTCTCTGCTGATCTTGACACTGAGTGTTACCACTAGAAAATCTGCCATTGCCCATTTGAAGCCATTGCCTCTACTCTTCTTGACAGACTGCATCTTCAAGCCACTAATTCCTGATCAAAGCCTGAAGTGAGTGTGTGTTTCATTGGTAGACCCTAGATTCTGTGTTTCCTTTCTAGCTACAAGGAATGTTGGAAAGTAAGTGTTTCAGTTATTTATTGTTGTATAACAAACCACCTCAAAACAGTGGCTTAAAACTATTTTATTTAAAAAAACTGTTTAATGTTTATTTACTTTTGAGAAAGAGAGAGAGAGAGTCAGAGAGAGGGAGACACAGAATCCGAAGCAGGCTCCAGGCTCTGAGCTGTCAGCACAGAGCCCGACGTGGGGCTCCAACCCATGAATCGTGAGATCATGACCTGAGCTGAAGTCGGACACTCAACCAACTGAGCCACCCAGGCACCACAGACTGCTATTTTATTTGCTCAGATTAGCTGGCTGGTTTTTTCTATTCTCATCTATGGTCACTCCTGTGGCAATTCCATCTGTCTGCTCGCCTGGACCTCAATGGTCTACAGTGGCCTCATTTACATTACCAGCGATGTTTTTGCTGGCCAAGTGTATCTTTCTTTTATATGGACTCTCATCCTCAAGGAGACTAACTTAGGATTCCTCATATGGCAGCATGAGTTCAAGAGGGTGAAAATGGAAGTCACAAGGTCTCTTGAGGTGTAGGTCCCAAAGTGCCAAAACATCACTTGTGTCCAGACTCAAGGGTTGGGGAAATAGATACTGTTTCCTGACAAATGGAGCAGGAAAGTCACAGTGCAAAATGAAGGGCAAATGGGTGTATCAGGCTTATTGTGGCCATTTTGCCTATAATCTGACTCGGAAAGTACCTGACTTCTACAATGGGAGATGGGAATTCATCAGGTGGGGAGTTCCTCAAATATACCAAAGAGGTCGAAGGTGCTGGATGGCTCAGAGCGACAAATTGTCCACTCGAATTGGCTTGTTCCAGAGTAGGGTGATTAGATTTCCTGTTCGTATTCCAATGCCCCTCCAGGCCACTGACCTTCCAGGAGGATTCCTTCCTGGTTTCAATCTCACAGGTGCATGGCCAGGAGGGGACTGGGCCTGGCTTTGGGACCAAGATAGCCCTGAATGGATGTACCAGATGCTGGGCAGGACTGAAATCTGAGGCTGGTTGTAATTATTGAATAATTAAAATGAGAGTTCTTAATAAGGCATTGTTTCAAAGAAATGCATCAATTTGTATAGACATGTACTATCTATCAGCATTCATTAGTTGAAAAAAATTTTGAGTACTGTGTATTTTTAGAATGTGACAAAAGCGAGAATGACAAAACCCTTCCTTGATTAGTGCTTTTCCTCAAAGGAGAGTATGAGGATTAGATAGGAAGAGGAAAGGAAATGAAAGGAAAGGAGAGTGAAGCTAAGGCTTATTGAGGGCTGGTATTGCGTGGGGTGTTAGATCACTTGAGCATGGTTGCACCTGCTCTCTCCTTGCCTCAGACTTTGAGATGGGGAAATGGAGGCTCACAAAGTTTATACAGCTAGTGAAGACAGAGCAAAGCTGGATCCAAGTTTCACTCCAAGATGTATGGTTTCTGCACCTCCTGTGCTTTCTCTGTAGATAATACTGTCAGGATCTGCCTGTTTCTCTAAAGACCATTGTGCTTGTCATTCAAGGACTTGTGCTCTACAGTCAGAACAGGACCTGGAATTTCAAATTCTGATTTTGCTTCTTGGAAACTCTGATCGTAATGATATCCCTTGACATCTTAGATCCTCAGTTTTCTCATCTATAAAATGGGGATAATAAAATTAACTCTCTGTGATCTCACTTAAGCACTTAGCATGCTGTCTCATAGCCAATAAGTTAGGTACCCACACCAACTGTTCCTGTTCATAACCATTAGCGATTGGTTCTTAGTATAGAGCATGTTTTATGCTCTGTCTATATTACTTAGTCTAACTGAAATAATACTATAGATTTAATTTTTGGGGTAATCCAAAGTGCTGACTATGGTACAAGGAAATCGCTGCATACACAATCTGATTTGGTTATTAGGTGCTTTGATTCTTGTTGAAATAAATTGTGAAAAAGGAATGCACTGTGTCAGGTTTTTAATGATATGTTTAGCAGAGATACGAGAATGACTGAATTGGATTAATTATGGGGTCCTTCAATGGATTGTTTAGTAGTAAGTTTGCAGATATCTTTTCAGATAAGTCTGCATGTTAGACGAATGGTGTGAATTTCAAGTTTACCTGTAGTAGCAGAAGAGATGGAACAGGTCATTTCTGAAGGAACAAATATCTCAGGTCTTCCAGGGTGCGAGAGTTGCTATCATTAAAACTGCAAAGAAAGGAGAAGGGAGGGGTGGTGCATCACTGATTTACATTTATTTCTGTGTTTGCCAAACTCAAACAGGGCCCGTGTGAAACCGTTCTGCATAATCATCACCGCCAACATCTATTTAAGGCTTGCTGGTTTCTGGCACCATGCTAAGTATTTTATGTGTGTTTTTCTTATTTATTCCGTACATTAATCCTTAACCAGTAGACGCTGTTAGTTAACCCATTTTTACACACAAGGAAACTGAGGCTCAGAGGGGCTAAGTGCTTATTCAAGGACACACAGCTAGAAAAGTGATATAAACCCAGGCAGACTGACTGCAGAGCCCTCACTCTTAGCCTAACTCAAACTTGTGAATGAAAGCCTTTGCTGGCAGTGAGATTTCTGTTGGCTCTGGAATAGGGAAAGGAATTCAATGTGTTTCAAGCATAGTTTAATGTCCATGCTTAAAAGTGACCCCTTGTTTCCTTGCTCTTAAGAAAGATGGACAGGAAGCCAGACTCTCCTGCTGGATACGAACAAGGGGGCATGTAGCCTGATTGTTACTGGCAGATTTCCCACAAAGTGGAGGCCAATGCTATGAATAGCAGAATGGAGAGATGGGAAATTCCTGGGTCTTTGATGACATCACCAGCCTCACCCAGAAGGCTGCTGTGCTTCTGGACTTTGGCTAATGTAATTGATTTCCTTATTGACTGTGGCAGAAACAGCTTGTTGCCTCTCCAATATCCTTCTTTCCTCTTTCCTTACTAACCAAACCCTGGTTTTGTTCAGGGTGGCCATTGCCAGTTACAAACCTATACATCTCAGTCTCCCTTGTGTGGGGTGGCCCTGCAACAGAGCTCTAGCCAATGAGATTGAAACAGAGATCCCTGCTGGAGAGTTCTGGAAAAGTTTTGCTTTTCCAATAAAGGCATCATCCCTCACTTCCTAATGCCTGGAATGCTGGTAGCTGGTGCTGGAACAGAAGTCCTGGTTGTATGAAGGAAAGAACGGAGATTTGCAGAGACCTGGGCTCTCAGCTTCCAGAGTAATGCTAGGAGGCCTTACCTCCTTGTTCTATGAGAGAAAATAAAATCCTAGTATGCTTAAAAACCAAGTATGCTTAAAACCCTAGTGTGCTTAAAAAGCCTTGTGTTTTTCAGCCTTGGTTATTTGCATACAAATGCAATTCCTAGCTCTGAAACTGAAATCTTCTATTGACATGGAGTCTTTCTTGGTGTTCTGGTTATCTACTGCTGCATCACAAACCATCTAAAACTTAGTGACTTATAGCAACCATTGTTTTATTATTTTTCATGTGTCTGTGGGGCAGACATTTGGACAGGACATGGCAGGGACAGCTCATCTCTGCTCCAGGATATCTGAGGCCTCAGATGGGATGAATTGAGTGGACAGAGCTGAGATATCCTAGGTGGTTTCTTGACTCACATATCTGGCACATTAGCGATGTCCCCATGTGGCCTCTCTCCAACACATTGGCTTTTTACACATTGGCTCAGGGCTCTGAGAAGGGGAAAGCAGAAACTGTCAGGTCTTTGAAAGGCTATGTCTAGGACTGGCAAGATGTCACTTCTGCCTTATACATTGGTCAGAGCTGCCCAGACTGAGAGGAGTAAAGGTATAGACTTTACTTCCCAATTGGAGCAGGGGAAAAATTGATGATCACCATCTTTGGGGGCAAGCTATCACACTTGGTAAGTTGGGAAGGATTTGTGGATTTGTAGGCAACACCTCTTCTTTAGGTATAAGGATAGTCTTTGAATTTATCTTGTATCTGAAGTGTTCAGTACTTAAATGCGGGTTATACTCCGTTATGTGGGATTTTTATGTTTTTCATCCTCTGGTGCTTGAAAAATTGCCTTTTTGCCATGGTGCCTTTGGAAGATCAGTGGGAGAAGATGGGAGAATGCCAGTGGTGTGTATTGATTAGGGGATAAGCATGGAGAGTGAGCGAAAGCAGCTTTTCCCTGAGAAGAAGAGAGATTATTTAGGGTTGAAAGTGTGGGAGAAAATTAATGAAGAAAGAACCTGCTAGTTGGTACCTGAGCTCAGAAATAATGGGGACTTGATTGCCATCTGAGAGATGTTGAATCAGGAATATTTATTGATCACCTACCACCAGCCAGGTATGGTGCTGCTGTGAACACGGCAGACGTGGGTCCCTTTGCAGGTTCAGTTAAAAAAAAAAAAAGCTCTTTAGAAGATCAAGAGGTCAGGGTTACTTCTAGTTATGGGGATTATGACACATTGGAAAAATGAAGTAAAGCCAAGACAGAGTTAGAAAGATTATAGCACATTTCAGTGTTTGCATTAAACAGATAAATACTTTTTAATGTCAAACCCTTAGAAAAAACAAACACAAACCAAACTAAGCCAGTAACGGTGTGTGGAGGAAGGTCCAAAGTTCCTATCTGAGCCCCTGTGATAGGTCTCGCATATCGTGGAGGTGGATCTCTCATGCCGGAGACAAAGGGTGACAGAACGCCTCTAGAAGTTGGTTCTGAGACCCAGGGGTTGTGTGGTAGTAAAGACCTTGCAGAGGAGCAGTGTTGACACGGATTGGGACAGGAGCCACACTGGCCAGGGAGTGGCTGTCCTGGTGAACTCCCTTCCTGCAGAGGGACCAGAACCAGGGCTTAGTAGAGATTGATGCCCTGTCACAAGCTGACCAAGGGAGATCCTAGGGTGAATCCTGTAACAAAACCTGAAGATGGCACTAGTGGTTGGAACTGAGCTCTTAAAAAGCCACCATTTATTGAGTTCCTAGTTGAGTTAACTGACCTTAACAGTTTATTTGATTTCTGCTGCCGGGCGCTGGGCTGGAGCCTTTCCTGCCCATCGCTCAGAGAATCCTGCAGGGGTACAGAGCCTCCCTTTGTCTCTTTGCTGTGAATCAACTCTAAAAAGAGGTTTATTTATTTGTTTGTTGGCTTATGGTGGGGGGGTCTATTATGATAGCACCTATTCTTCAGGTTTAAGCTAGAAATTCTAGGGTTGCCTGGGTGGCTCAGTTCGTTGAGTGTCTGACTCTTAGTTTCAGCTCAGGTCATGATCCCCGGGATGTGGGGTTGAGCCCTGTGTCAGGCTCTGCTCTGAGTGTAGACCCTGCTTAAGATTCCTTCTCTGTCTCTCTGTCTCTCTCTCTCTCTTCCTCTGTCATCTTCTGCCCCTCTCCCCTTTTCATGCTCTCTCTCTAAAATAAAAAAATAAAATAAAAATTAAGCTAAAAATTTTAGGCTCATTCACAATACTTCCCTCTTGAAAAATTTTTTATTTTATTTTCACCATCTTCGTAAAGGGAGCAGATAGGGAAATTAATTCATGGTGAGATGCATGGCTGGGTATAGTTTCATGTCCTCCTGACGGGAAGAGGATGCTAGAATAAGGGTATGGACAAATAAGTTGGCTTTAGAGCTGCCCTGCTAGCCATTGCACTGCACGGGACCGTTACGCTTCTAAGACATGAGTCCTGCCAGCAGCAGGCTCCTAATCCTTTTGTTGATTGTGTTTTCTGGTCATGTTGAGGCATGAGGCAGACAGGCTTGTTCAGACCAATATAGAGGAGATGGATGCTGATATCTGTGTTGTGAGGAGATGGTCTTGAGGGGGTCTCTGCCAGCTTCTGTCTTGATGCTGGCCACAGAAGCTCAGGGAAGGTCTGATGATAGTCTAAGGGAGGGGTCCTCTCTTCTCCTGCATGAAGAAGGGCAACTTACTGCTTCCTTCTCCTGAGCAGAGAGAGGGAAATAGATACTCAGTTTTAGAAACATGATCTAGGACCAGGGTTTGCCCAGCGTTTGCACATCATCACAGGGGGTGGAGAGGAGTGGACAGGGCAAATCTTCTCTCCAAAAGTATTAGCCCCACTGCCTATCTTTCCACCATTAGACATGCATTCCTTCCTCTTCCAGCTTTTCCAGCTTCAAGCGACTTCTCCTGAAATACAACTACTTTCCAAAGGGTTGATATTTTAAATCTGTGCCAGTCCAGCTGCCACGTGTGGCGATATGAACAGCAATGGAGAAAGCCCACAGGATAAGCGTAATGTGCAGAACCTGCCCCAGAAACTTGCTAAGAAATGCACAGTATTCCTTTCATATTAAAATTAGCCCAGATGTAGTATGGCATGGCACACAAAATGTGCATCGAGTGCCCGAGATCCATCTTGGAGGAGCTCAGAACACTAAGGACCAGGGTCAGCCTCCTCTGCAGTGAGGAGTATGCATTGTTAGGCTTCTGTCATTATGAGCTATTATGTCTTAGATCAGTCCTCTGCTGAGAGCCCAGCTTTGTGGAACCTTCCACAGACCCCAGTGGCAGGGGGGGGGGTGTCAGACTGGGTTCTCCAAGCGGGAGGAGACAAGGGAATGATCCTTCCTTTTCCTTTCTTTTGCCATCTGTGGTAGATTTCCCTAGCTTTCTTAGGGCTAGTCCAGATTAGGAACACGTGTTGGTTTTCAAAAACCCAGTTACCTAGTGTTAACTATTTGAACACGTATATGGATAATTTGCCTTTTTGGGTGGCTCATTACCTTGCTTTCTGTCTTCCCCCTTTAGAGTTTTAGAATCTATTGTCTGACCACAGGCCTCCCTTGTGAGGTAGGCTTGGACTAGGTGGCCGCCACCTGGGTGGCTGACCTGGGCTCATTAATTCTGATATTTTGACACCTCATTGACGCTGATTATGCTAATTGTAGGCACAGTTACAGTCTTGGTTCTGTTTGTTCCATTTTGCTTTTTTAGCTGAAACCTCAGGGGGACTGATTTTTTTGTCATGTGGCTCATTTCCATTTTTCATTGCTTTTCATTATTTCTGTGGTAGGCACAGTGGTAGGCTGAAAAAAAAAAACCAAACGTATTACTATTTTTAACACAATCTAGGAAAATCCAGAAGAGAGAACAAGTAAGCATAATTTTCCCCAAAACTTGTATCATTCTTTACTTTCCCTATGGTATTCGCTTATTTAAAACAACAACAACAAAGCCTCTGGAGAGTCTTGAAAAATATCAAAACAAAACATCGCAAAAGAAAACAGAAATGCCACACCTCCTCCAATATTCTTGAGCAAATGGTATGAAAACGAAGTGCAACAGTCACTCGCTCTAACAGATTTCCATACCTAGCTAGATATCATCACCACGTAGATTTTCATACCCACCTAGATACCATCACCATTTGGCCACAAATATCACTACAGCGGGGAGAGGGGACTTGGAAGACTTGGACTGAAAAACAGCAACAATCTGTCTCAGTCAGTAGAGCATCTATTTCCGCTCAGGTCATGATCTCGTGGTCATGGGATCAAGTCCCACGTTGGGCTTTGTGCTGGGCGTGGATCCTGCTTGATTCTCTCTCTCTCCCTCTGTTCCTTCCCTGCTCTCTCTCTCTCTCTCTCTCTCTCAAAAAAAGAAATATTTGGGAAAAACGGCAACAATCAACACCCGAAACAACTTTGGTTGATGAGATGGAAGCTAGAAGATTCTAGAATGGAAGTCTGGGGCGATAATGAAATAGGGCAGAGCTGTCATGGCCAAAGCTCCCAGCTTTGTTGAATTTTCAAGTTATTCTTCTGTTTTGTTAAATAACGTCAATGGGGCTCTGTGATGTGGGCTGCTGTCACCGCAGGGAATGTCTAGAGGTATTGGTGCGACGCTGCTGTGACGTGGACAGCAGGTGGTGTGTGGGAGTGCTGAGTGTTTTGTGGGTGGGGTCTCCTGTGTCTTTTGGAGTCAATGGACATCGTGGAAAATATGACACTGGAAGGGAAGGTTGGAGTCAGACAGAAGAAGGCTTTGAATGCCACACCAACTTTGCAATGGCTCCCGCCTTCTGGTGACACTTGTGTCAGTTGGGGTCCCAGCACACTCATGTTAGGATGGACTGTGGAGAGCTTAATAAAACGATTATTTATGGAGGGGTGCGCAGAGTGTAGAGAAAGCATTAAGGGTTAGTGCATTCCCCAGGGCTTAGTAACAGAGGCTTGGTCAGCATCTGCAGACCTGACAGTGTGAGGGAGGGTGTGGTCACCTTACCCGGAGGTGGCCTGCCTTGTGTGGTGACAGTGCCTGTGAGGAGTGAAGGCCTTGTGATGATTGCACGGGGAGGAGGAGCTGGGAATGGATACTAGCTCCCTTTCCTCCCTCTGATTTCCTACCATGGCTGCCTGTATGATTCAGGGATCTCCAGTGAAACAGAACCAACAGGATATGTGTATATACACACACATACACAGAATGATTTAAGGGATTGGCTCACATGATTTGGCCAGACCCAAATCCTGATGGATGCTGGAGACAGGGAAGTGTTGCAGACCAAATCCAAAGGTTGTCTGCTGATAGAATTTCTTCTCATTGCAAGGGGAGGGGAATCTCTGTCCTATTCAGGCCTTCAGCTAATTGAATGAGACCCACCCATGCTCTGTAGGGTAAACTGCTTAACTCAAAGTCCACCGATTTAAATGTTACTCTCATCCAAAGAGCACCTTTGCAGAAGAATACTGTTTGACTAAATATCTGGTTACCGGTCGCTAGCCAAGTTGACACATAAAATTAACTACCGCACTGCCCATTGGTCAGTCTCAATCAGGAGTCAGAGGATGTGGGAACCACTTGATGCTATGCAGGTGGATTGTCCTCCCAGGCATTGAGTCTGGTAGAGGCTGGGCCTGGAGGGGGCAAACCATTTACTCCAATGTGATGTGGAAGAAAATAAGGTCAGCTTTAACACCCTCACTGCTCTGCTTGGATTGAGATTGTAGGTCTTTCTGAACTTTAAGTGTTTCCAGAGATCCTGTATAATATAATACCTCCTCCTGGCTCCCAGAAAATGGATACAAGCATCAAGTAGAAGTGAAATCTCTTAAAATGCTGCTGGTTTTCCTTCATGCTTTTACTTACTTTTTTCCCTTAAACTACAAGAATAGCAGTATAAGCCATGTGCAATTTCAAAAAGCAAGCACCTGGACAGTCTGAAGACTTTAATATCAAGGTCTGTGTACCTACTTTACTATAATACTACGCCCACTGCCTCTACACCGCACACCGGCTGTTCTGTATTTTCAGAGGATGGCACAGAAGGACTTAAGCTAGTTCCAGAGAGATTTAAGTTAGTTTCAATAAGGAGCTTCATTACCGAGGCTGTGAAATACCAGGAGGGATTTCTCTGTTGAGTTGTTTTGAATTTAGGACTTATTGAAAAGTAAACACACTAGGGTCAAATTTACATCAAAACAACACTTGTCAGATGGAGACTCAATGAGTTATCTAGCTACTTGCCAGAAATGAATTTTAAAAACCCCACCATTGCTTCAATTCTTGATTTTGTATGATGTGATATATATGTCTGTTGAGTTCTGAACTGGTGTTCTGCAGGAAGTGACAAGAGTCTGAAAGTGTTGTCACAAACAAATAGAAGACAAAGTGCTGTACTGGAGATACCATGAAGGTCTAAATTCAGGCGACCTGCGGGGGTGGCTTCCAGAAGCAGAAAAGGCATGGCCACAGGTACTGCCTGGTAGGGGGATGCAGACCAGCCTTGGTCCTGGTGAGCAGGAAAGTGAATGACTGCTTTACTCGGGCAAGTCTCTTTTCCTTTCTGGGATCTTCCTCCCGCAAATGGGAGACCAGCCAAGTCTCAGTACTGAAGTGGCAGACATGAGCGTACCACACCTCCATCAGATAACAGAGCTCAGACCACTTCTTTCTTGCATCTCACGTTTGGCTCAGGACACGGGCGTAAGAGAAACCAACTTTTATTCTGGCGATGGCAGATTGGATGGGCAGACATGCTGAAGCCACAGAAAGCCATGTCTGCAAAATCAAGGCGCTCACTTGATGGTGGAAATCTGGCCAAATGAAATTGTCATTTCTTCCAAGTGAATGCTAAGAAGCCTGGCAGGTCGCTTGAGCTTGGTTCCACCCAAAGATGTTGAGTTGGATCTGAGTCTCCATGGGGTTGCTCTATGTCTCAGAACTGGGATCCGAAGTCTATGAAGCAACTTCCTGTGGCATGCCATTTTCCCACATAGCTTTGCGATAAATCCCTATTGTCCAAGGTAGTCTGAGTGCCTTTTCCTTCTCTGCTTAACTAGTTGGACTGACCTGCCCAGGACAGTCTCTAACAGCGTGGGATTCTAACTCTACTGTGATGCCATATATTGCCAGGGAGGCAGGTTGATGCAGGGGCTGGTTGAATGGGCTCTGGAGTCAGATGCCTAGATTCAGTTTGAGCTCTGCCACTGTTAGGTAAGGTATGGCTTATGTCCCTATAACACAGACACAAAATAGCAGCACATTCAGCAAGCAAGATGGAAGTTTATTTCACGTTCCCATAACATTGTGGATAGAAATAGTTCAGGTCTGATAAGGCAACTCTGCAATTTGAGGGATCCAGACTCCTTATTATTTTGCTGTACCATCTTTAGGGGTTGCTCTCATCCTCATGCTTTAAGATGGCTCACCACAACATCTATACTCCAGCCAGAAAGAAGAGAGAGAGGGAGAGGGGGTGGGGAACAGAAGGGAAATTGCTCACAGTACTTCAGCTATTGGCCAGAACTTAGTCACATGGCAACACTCAGCTGCAAAGGCGTTTGGGAAATGTAATCTGTATTAGTGTTCTGTTGCTGTGCAATATATTAGCACAACTGTGGTGGCTTAAACAAATTTATGACCTCATAGTTTCTCTGGGTCAGGGGTGCTGGGGTGGGTTAGCTGAGTCCTTTGCTCAGGCCCTCACCAGGCTGAACTCAAAGTGTCAGCCAGGCTGTGATTTCAGTTGAGGCTCGAGGTGCTTTGCCAAGCTCACTGGTTCCCCGTGGTTATAGGACTGAGGTCCCACTTTCTTGCTGGTTGTCAGCGAGGGTCCATTCTCAACTCCTAGAAGCGACCTGCTATTCCCTACCGTGTGGCCTGTTCTGCAACATGGCTTCTCCGAGACCAACAGGAACATCTCTCCGACTCTGAATCTTTTGCTTCAGCAAAGGGCCCTGCTCCTTTAAAGCACTCTTCAGATTAGGAGAATCCCACTCAAGGTAAACTCTTTTTTTCATGGACTCACAGTCAATTAATTTAGAACCTTATTCTTTCATATTCACAGGTCCTACCGACACTCAGGAGGAGAGGATTATACAGGGCAGGTCTATCAGAGAGTGGGGATCTTGGGGACCATCTTGGAATTTTTATTGCCATGTCATCTTTATTTGGGTGGCCATACAGCTAGCCAGTAGACATCAATACACCTCTGATTTCTATGGTTCTATGACTGGAGAAGGATGAGAAAAAAGATATTGGGATTCACATAGCGGTGTTTGTCATAGTAACTTACTAACCATGCTATCTTGGTAAGTTACTTAATTTCTCTGTGCTTTTCAGCTTCTTTTATAAGATAGGGATAATAATAGCACCTTCCTCCTTGAGTTGGTTGTTGCAAGGCTTAAATTAGATTGCATGCAGAACAGGGCCTGGCACATAATAAAGAACTCATTAATAGTCGGCAATTCTTTTTCTTCTTACTCTTTTTCTTCTTGATTTTTCTTCTTCTTATTCAAAATCAGGGATGAGACACAGAAATAAAACAGGGGAAATATTCAAGATCTTTCTAAAAATGTAGCCATATCTTTAATGACTAACGAGTACAAAAAGGACTTGCTGAAGTCTTTCCAATTTTGACCCTTTTTAGACAAGTACCGGGACAAAGAGAAACCTGCCAAATAGTCCCAGCACTCCACATTCACCATCGCAAAATAAATGACATCATGCAGTAGAGATGTACCTAGATTATGTCACATCCTATAAGGAGTAGTTGCTATGGCTAAACCTTGGAACTTGATGTGCATTCTTCCAGGGAAAGCGGAGTTGCATGATTTCTGTGAACTTGAAAGTCAGTTGTGCTCAGTATGGATATGAAATGTGTGTGTATGCATATCCTTGTGGTGTGCCTGTATGTGAAATTAGCCACGTACTGATTGCATTTTCCTATTGGCTGAAGGGATGGGAAGTTTTGGAGAGCCATCGGAGGAAACAAAACAATGACCTTATCATGTTGCTTGACTCAACAAGTTCTGGGATTTAGAAACTAAATCTGAGCCATTAGTGTGTGGCTTTAGTTTTTTAATAGGAAAATGTTCCACACAGGTCAGGGAATGTTCATGTTAGGATTGTTTAACACTTTCATATGCTTCTGAGATACCTAACATGGAGTGTTCCTCGAATAACACAAAACACAAACAATTATTTCAGACATTTCAGAAATGAAGTGCTACCAGCTTCATTGTGCTCCTCTGCTCTGGTGAGTAATGAAAGACATATTCTTAATGCAAAACAAAAGAGGATTGTGAATATTAAAAAAGCAGGCCAGCCAACTAGAGTTAAACCGTCGGGATAAGATATTAACTTAAACCACATGTGAAGTGCAGCTGTTTCTGCTGAAGCTTTCATCAGACTCAAGTGGAAAGATTGGTGGGTTTTAATATGTGGTTTCCAGCCAGGCCAATAGGAATCTGGGGAAAATGTGTGTGAAATCAGGGCTCTGCCAGGGGGGTCCGGGGCTCTGGGCTGGTTTTTCTTTCTCTTAACACAAACAGGGTAACCCAATGCTGAGGGCAAGCTTGCTCTATCCAGAGCTTTAGCTGTAAGGCTCTGGAGTGACCAGCCATCTGTAGAGTTTTGGGATTCTTTGTACTAACTATCAAGAGAAATGGATAGGTCCCATGGTGTTAGGAGCAGAGGTGAAGGAGGAATCTTCTTGTATCTGTTCTCTGCTACTTCCTCTCAGAAACAACTAGAATTCATGCAGCTTCTAGTAACTTAGAGTACTGAAGGGTGCCAACTCTATGCAAGCAAAGTGGTGATGTGTATGAGGAGGTACCTATCTGTCATATGAACATGAAAACGTTAGAAATTAGTAGAAGCATATCAAAGACATGAGATGAGTACAAAAATAAGGATTGATCATACGCTATTTTTTTTTTTTTTTTAACCAGGACTGAATTAATTAACAGCCTTAAAGGTTGGATAGGGTGCTGCCTATTTTGTCCAGCCTGCTGTTGGGGTCTTAGATTATTGCAGCGATCTTACATCATTACTTCTGGACTGACTACTGGGTGACGTTGGCCTTCCACCATGTGCCTCCAGCATCACAACACTTCTTTCTGCATCAGAGGCTTGTAACAGAAATAACCTTTATGGGCCCACAAATTCAGGAGTTGAGGGAGGAAAATGAAAACATCCAAATTGTACTCAGTGATCTTAGTTGAAATACTACCATTTATATGCACTCATTCATGTGTTCAACTAACATTTATTAGGCAGCTACAAGATTCAAGGGACCTTGCAAAGTACTCTAGGGGATACAAAGATGTGTAAGGAGGAAAGGATTTGACATTTATTGAGCACGTATTATGTACTAGGCATCATATAGGCTCTTTAATTACATTTTCTCATTTAATTCCCCAAACTTTGAAATTACAAGGCCTGATCGTTCCTCTCAAGAGCCTTCAAGTCTGGGATCAACTAGTAGATAAAAGTTAGACCCAAATACGCACGAAATAAGGTAATTATAAGCATATGCCAGAAGAGAGGTTTCAGTGGGAGCTGAGAGAGAACTGGATTATACAGAGAATGAAGGAGGGTCTGTTGCAGAGGATCACATTTGAATTGAACATCGAAGGTTGGGTGGGATTTGGATTCACAGAGAGGGAAGACAAGGGACGATCCTGGTGAAGGAAGAACAGGGGAGGAAAGAGGGGAAGCAATACCTATGAGTCATATACTACTTAGGGGTTAAGTGAAAATCACTTACAGGCCAATTTTCTCTTATTATTGCTTCTCGAGTCCAGCCCAGGTGTGTCTTGACTTTGCAGCCACATTGCTTGGAAAATGCATGTCTTTAGATACTGGATACATCTTCAGTGCGTTGAGATGCTTGAGCCATCAGAAGCTGCCCAAATTAAGAACTGCTGAGGAAAGTGCAGCTTCTCCTTTCCAATCTTATGCCCACGTGCACAGAGCGGAGTGGCTGGCAAAGTGGCCACCACTGTAGAACTTGTCATCTCTCTGTCTGGTTATGCTGGGGCTGGGCTGTTGGGTTTCAGAGTTGATTCTACATCGGAGTTGACTCTGAAGATCGAGAAGGATCACAATGGAGGCAAGTCCAAATTAATTACACCATAGGCGAGTGTGGATGTGTGTGTGTGTGTGTGTGTGTGTGTGTGTGGTAGTGGTGATGGAAAGTGAAGGTAGGCCTAGGCAGGGACGGAGAGGCCGGGGTAGAAGTTTGCATGGCATTTGGTGTAGGGTTTGGTGACAGTGAGGTGTAAGAATAGAGTATAAGTAAGCTTGTTTAAATAAGTTGGAGCTATTGAATTGCAACTGGAAAGCAGAGTTGTATTCTCTGGACAACAGTCACCCAAATTCCACTTTGTCACATTGCTAGAACTTGACTATGAGTAGAAAGCAAGTGGCCTCTCTAATGCGGCCCCTGTTCCTGATGGGATGTTGACAGTCACCATGCCTGAGATTAAATTGATCAGGCCCCTAGGCACGAGGCACTAGAGAGACTACAAAGATGTTTGAGACACAGTGCCCCATTATGAGGACCCCTGCCATCAGATTTAAGGCCCACCCTTATCTGGTATGTCTTCATCTTAACTTGATTATAACTGCAGAGTCCTTATTCACAAATGAAGTCACATTCACAGGTACGAGAGGTTAGGACCTCAGCATATCTTTTGGAGAGACATGGTACAAGCCACAACAGATATCAGTGTATGAGCTGGCTCGAGGCACAGCTCAGCTTCTGTTCCTCTTTTGCAAAATAAGGAGAGGTGATAATGGCACTACTTCATAGACTTTCTGTGTAAGAGGATGTGAGTGAGGTGCTTAGGGCTCAGTCAGGGATAACATCTCAGCTGTGGTGGGACTTGAGCACTTTCTCAAGGATGTACAGCATTTGGATGGAGAAGCGGATTTGGATGGAGAAGTGTGGGGAGGGGGGAAACAGGGAAGAATGATGTGGCTGGAGTCACAGAGGTTGGCATGTGTGAAGTATATCAGAGTAGGGTGAGGAGACTAGCTCGCAGGAACAGAGGAGTTCCCTGGACGGTGGTGGAGGTTGAGGCTGGAGAGAGAAACCATGGCCACCTTGTGGAGCTGCCCAAGCATCATTAGAAGAACTGTTGGACTGTATTTCCCATATTCTGGAAAGCTCTGCCCAACAGTCTCAAATGCATCCAGAAGACAGAGACAGGCATGCAAGGAGGGATCTTATGTCCAAATCTGCTTCTAAAGGATATCCCATTTAAGAAATGGTCCAGCCAATGAAGTAGCCTGAGGAAGATCTGCCACCTCTGACAAGGGCATCATGAACCTAAGGCAATATGTCATCATCAAGGTAGAGCAGCAAGCAAAAGGCCAGGTTCTTGACACTTCTTTTTGGGCTGCATCTTTCCCATCTGTAAAGCAATGGCTTGGGTCATGACACACTGCAGTTCCTTGACTCTTTATAATACAGTGGTCTAACTTCTATTTGAACAGACGTAAACCAAGCTCATCTGTAAATTTTTCTTCATTTGATATGGCATCTCCATAAGGTGGAAACAGCAGAGGCATTTTTACCCTATTTGGATAGATGAGGATGTAGACTTAGAGAAAGTTCATTGACTTGTGGAGACATTCAGTCGGATAATGTCAGAGCCAGAAGTTGAACACAGGTCTTCAGTGCCTTCTGTTCTACACAAATGCCTCGTCTCTAATCAGACATTCTGTTCATTTGTTCATTCATTTATTCATTTAATCAGTCAACAAGCACATATGTAGTGAAGGTCTACTATGTGCCAGGTACCTTGCTAGATCCTGGAGATAGGTGGATAATTTTGGCAGAATTCCTGCTCTCAAGAAGTGCACAGTCCACTGGCCCAGCTTAAGGTTTTTCATAATGGTGGGGCAGAGACTAGAATCCGGGTTATGTGTCCTCCTTCCATCAAGCCAAGCTCACCATGAGATCAAAGGTCTGCTGGGCAATGCTCTTAGGCCAGCTTTGGTTCTTATTTTTTTGTTTGTTTATGTATGTATGTATGTATGTATGTATGTATGTATTTTTCCAGTTTGTAAACACAAGGCTTGCTACTGAAAGCACATCTGACTTCTTGTATGGTTTGGTCAGTATTTATCATCAGGAACACTTAAAGTTAAATAGAGAAATTAGCAAAAGGTGAGCTCTGAAACTGAGTCAGCCACACTATTAAAATAGTAGCTACTTCTGGGGCGCCTGGGTGGCGCAGTCGGTTAAGCGTCCGACTTCAGCCAGGTCACGATCTCGCACTCCGTGAGTTCGAGCCCCGCGTCAGGCTCTGGGCTGATGGCTCGGAGCCTGTTTCTGATTCTGTGTCTCCCTCTCTCTCTGCCCCTCCCCCGTTCATGCTCTGTCTCTCTCTGTCCCAAAAATAAATAAACGTTGAAAAAAAAAATTAAAAAAAAATAGTAGCTACTTCAAAAAGAAAGAGAGAGAGAGAGAGAGAGAGAGAGAGAGAGAGAGACAACCCTCTCAGGACACTGCCCTTATATCTGCATTGCATTTATCAGTTAAAAAAACCCTTTAGTATGTGATGGCCCCTTTGCTAGGTGTTACAATCTTAGGTGACATCTGCATTAGGATCAGGTAGACCTTGGACCCTACCACCTCTAGGTGAGTAACCTTCACAATTGCTCTGCACAGCTCAACCTCTGTTCCTCTTTTGCAAAATAAGGAGGGGTGATAATGGCACTACTTCGTAGAATTTCTGTGTAAGAGGATGTGAGTGAGGTGCCTGGGGCTCAGCAGGACCTCAGGAAATGTGAGCTCCTTTCCCCTACATCTCAGTGAAGTAGCCCAGCTCACTTTGCTGGTAGGTTCCTCTTTGTATGTGTTTTAGACTCTATGCTGGGGTTTGGAAGAAGTCACAGTTTTCCTGACTCCCATCTCTTCCAAGATTTTTCCATAGTCATCTGTTCAGTAACCAGTAAGATCAGCGAGGTGTAACTTGGGAGACCTCTGATGGAGTTTACTATTTTTAGTTGCTTTTAATTTGGTCAAATTAGTGTCTGAAAGCATAGAATAATATGCCTAAGTTCCCATCCACTGATTCTGTGACTCCAGATCCTGAGTTCTTCCTATTAAGTGCCCATTCCAAGATTCAGGCCTCAGAAGTGGGGACATCCTCAGCACTTTTGAGAAAGGAGATTGCTGGGTACCCAGACTCAGGTGCTATCTTTTCTCAAAGATCAGCCTGGGGGTATGGAATGAAACACATGGCTTTGTTTTACAGCTAATATTTTAACTTAATTTGTTCTGTTCAGCTTGTCTGAATTTCAGGTTGGTAATGAATAAGGATGATCCCTCACATGCTGGCCCCATCTACCAGTGATAAAAGTGATCCAGAAATATGTGGAAACCCTGGGAGCATTTAGATAGATTCCTTAAAATATGATTCTCCACCAAATTGCCTTGCTGGGGTTGGAGTGTCATGAGCATAAAAATAAAATTTAGGGCGATGAACAGTTAAAGGCTAAGAAATTGTCAGCAATAGAAGCAGGAATTATTCATTCTTACCAATCCTGGCACAGTGTCCAGTGTTTTCTCACCATCTCATACATCTCTTCAGAAAAACAAAAACAAAAACAAAAACCCAAAACACAACAAGTAGAATTTGCCACAGGGACACAGCCATTCTGGAGCCAATGGAGCTGTTGGAAACACTCTATAAATCTCGTCTCCTGTACCGTGACCTTCAGCCCATTGGGGACAGCACTCACTTTATGTTCATCCTGCAAAGCGCTGTAGATGAGACTTACAGCAAGACCCAAGGGCTCCGTATCCGGCTTCTTTGCCAGGTGAACAAAGGAAAAGATGCTGCCGGTTTTCCCAGCCAGAAATCGAGCTCCCATTCCAGCCGCCAGAGAACAGCAATACTCTAAATGAGGTCACCATGCTCTGAAGGGGGAGCAATTATGTGCCTTTTCTCTCGCACTTGCTACTCTCAGTATTTAATAGGGAGGCCCGTAGCATCCCTTTGTCTGCCCTTTTCAGATGCTTTGTCCACTACACAATCAAACTGGGTGCAGAAAGTGGCTGAGTTTGGTAGAGGGAGCCTCACATTTTATTGGCTATAAGGTTGAAAGCTTTTATTTTATTTTTCACTGTAATGCAGGGTGTGCCTTTGAGAAATGCTTATGTTAATTTGGAATAGGAATAAAACAGTGCCAGGCCCTCGTGTGGCAAGGCCTGTTCCGTCTGACTACTGAGGGCATCTGGTTTCTAAATCCATACCAGCACTGAGACCTGAAACTGACTCCCTGGGTGCGAGAAACCAGGGTGATGTGGGACCGGCATGCCTTGCCCCCCTCCCCAACCAGGCAGCATCTGAGACTTAGTCTGGGACCAAAGATATGAAGGGCGATGTTGCAAAGAGATTTGTAGCAGATACAACAGTTGTCTTGTCATCGGATGAGGAGCAAAGTTGAAGGAGCTCAGAGGGGGCCCTACTTAAAATTCTGCACTACATTATACACTCCGGGGCACAGCTCAATCCCCACGTTCATGACATCTTCCCAGCAGTCCCTGTGGGGCTTCCTTTTGTCTTAGTATCTTTGACATGCTGTGGGTCCCCCCGCATTCATTTTGGCACTGAATGATCTCCAGCTATTGACTGTGAGTTTTATTGTTTCAGCAGTGAGACTGCAGGTTCTTTGAGGGCCCCTTGGGAGGTTCTTGCTCATCCCTGACTTTAAGCAGATGCAGACAGGAGAGGTAAGTGTATATACTCCAGTTCCCCCATCTCTTTCCTCCCCAGCTCTCTCTCCTGGCCCACTGCTAATGGCTCCGTGTTCTCAAGGCTAAGAGGACACCACTGGAGAGTGGTCCAAGGCACAGAGGGGGAAGCCCATCCTTTCTGCATACTACAACATGTAGCAGGAGGCTAGAATGGCTAAAACAGAGAAGCTTTATGCCTTTGACTTGGCAGGAACCTGACCAGGCTGCCTGGATAGAGTACTCCAGCAGGGGCTGCCCGTGTGTCTCAGTGCGTGTCTTTACATGGCTGCCACCTCTATACCCTTGTCTGCCAAGGGTTACCTTCCTGCCACGAGGTGCCATTGTCAAGGGAGACCCAGGCTGTAGTACTGCTTGACGTGGTGGCTTATCTGTGCCAATCAAGTAATAGCCCTTTTCCTCCAAGCCTCTCCTGGTTGATAAGGCGATCAAGAGATAGGGAGATGTGTGAGACGGAGGGTGTGTTGCACGCATGGGAGGTAGTATTGCACACTGGTTAGTATAGTACACCCCACGCACAGGGTCTGACCACACAGTCAGGAATCCTGATTCTGCCATTTAATGACTGCATGACCCAGCAAGTGATTTTAATTCTTTGGGCCTCAGTTTTCTGATCTGTCCAAAGAGCTTAATAGCGGTGACTTCCATACAGGGTTGTGTGGGAGTGATGCATGCCCCGAAGCGCTTGATATGCTGTAAGCACGCAAATATTAGGTCCTTCCTAAGGAAGGTACGAGATTATTGGGTTGGATCTTTAGCTCCTCTTCCTTGCATTGCTGCATAGCACATGTCACATTTCTTTTTTTTTTTTTTTCAACGTTTTTTATTTATTTTTGGGACAGAGAGAGACAGAGCATGAACAGGGGAGGGGCAGAGAGAGAGGGAGACACAGAATCGGAAACAGGCTCCAGGCTCTGAGCCATCAGCCCAGAGCCTGACGCGGGGCTCGAACTCACGGACCGCGAGATCGTGACCTGGCTGAAGTCGGACGCTTAACCGACTGCGCCACCCAGGTGCCCCATGTCACATTTCTTTCAAAGCCACCTGACGACTTCACTCTTTCCTCGCTAAGCTCTGACTCACCCTGGGGAAGCAGCCGTGTCTTCGTCATCTTTGTCTCCTGCGAATGGTGCCTGGTATGAGGAAGACCCTGGGGGTGGGTATCTATGGTGAGAGTCTGCAGATAAAGCTTTGGCAGTGTGGAAGCCATATTTGTATTCCAGTTAGTGAGAACACGGGCTCCGGAGCCAGACTGCCTGGCCCTGTTCTCCTCTTTGACACTATCTGTGTGACCTTGGGTCACTTACTTGGCCGCCTTTCCCCCTCAACATCCTTCCTTGTAAAAAGGGGGAAAGTAATGGAATCTAACGCATGCGGCTGCTATAAGGATTAGATGAGATGGTACGTAGAAAGCACCCTGGGTGCAGCCTGGCTTGTTGTAAGCTCTCGATAAATGTTAGCGACTATTATGGCTGCTATGACAAATTCCGTGCTACGTATCATGTCTGAACTCACCTAATTTCCATGGCAGTCCCAGTGGTGGATGTTGTTATCCTGCTTCACAGATGAAGAAACCGAGAGGTTGCGGAGTAAAGCTGTGCATCCGGCATGTGGCTGAGCCGAGACGCAATGCCACATCTACCGGTTTGGGGGCCGAGTGTGCAGCTTCTAGTGTCTGCTCCTCATGGGGGTGCAAAGCAGGGTCGCCAGGTGACACCCGAAACCAGCTACAGACCCATCCACTCGCTGGCTCGTCCGGGCTGGTCTTGGTTCCAGCTCCCTGGTGAGTAGCTGCTGTGAGGCAAGACAGAAGCCAGCACGAGTGAGGACAGACGGACAGATCTTCGGGCTCACTTCTTCTCAGCGTCTGCTCTCAGACCCTATCCCAGCCTCTGGGGAGCCTCAGTTAGGTTTCCAGAAGCCTCCTCTGAGGACTGTGCTATTCCATGACGATGATGTGGTCTGCACACCTGCAAATTATTTGAGTGAAGGTGTCCCCAGTGTTTTCCTAGGTGTTGGAAGCAGACTCGCTTCTCTGCAATTTTCAGGGTTAACAAAATGAAAAAAAAAAAAAAAACAAAACACCAAAATAAAAAACGAACTCAGGCCCCATGCTGACTGTTCCTCAACCTGGCCTTCATCACTATCACCATCCTGGTTCTTGAGCACTGTTGACCCTTTCAGTATTCTGGTGGCGTTTAGAACATCATAGGGTCCAATTTTAGCAGGTGCGGTTTATCTGTCTAGCCTGCTTGTCCTCCTCCCTTAATCCTGTTATCTGTCATGATTTCTAATGTAACGTTCGGGGGTGGAATAGGGGCACCAGGGAACAATAAGTTTGCATAAAAACAGCATTAGAAGGGGGCGCCTGGGTGGCTCAGTCCGTTAAGTGTCTGACTCTTGGTTTTGGCTCAGGTCATGATCTCACGGTTGTGAGATCGATCCCCATGTCTGGCTCCACACCGGGCATGGAACTGGCTTGGGATTCTCTCCCTCCCCCTCTGTCTGCCCCTTCCCCCACACATGCTCTCTCTCTCAAAAGAAATAAACAAAAGCAAAACCAAACATTAGAAGATCTGTCCCTGAGGTCCCCTGATAGTTGCTTTCTCTCAAATAGATAAAAGAGCAACAATTTTCCTTGGTTAGTTTCCTTTTTCTGATGTCTGGTGGGAGTATGGTAGAAAGGATAGATTTTAGAGTCTGTAAAATTCGGGTTCAAATCCCTTCTCGGCCACTTAAAGGTCCCTGAATCTTGGACAAGTTTTCTGTGGTCTGAGCCTGCCCGTGTCATCCTGAGATGGGTGTGGCAGCGTCATTCTCATGTGGCTGCAGTCAGGATCAAGAGGCCCTTCAGAGACATGCAATAAATATGAGTTTCCCTGCCTTTAATGTTTGAGCAAAGTGAATCCAGATTTCCTTCATAGCTCTTATAAACTCACCAATATACCATTACCATTTTTCAGAATGTAGCCTTCACTTTCTGTGGGTTTCCTAATGACGAGCTTCTGCAAGAGAAGGAAGGGACTTTTCATGACAAAGGAGGGCTGTAGGACATCATCAATTGCCCTTAAGCTCTCTGGGTGCTCACTGTGCTAAGGAGAACAGTAGATTGGTCACATATCATTATTAGTCTTATTTTTCTGCCCATTCAGAGAGAATAGTAATAAAATACCATCTAGTACTTATCAGGTGCTAGAAGCTATCCACTCCTTTGGTCCTTATAAGGGCCAAAAAGGGGATACTATTTTATCTTCATTTTACATATAAGGATATTAGGCTCAAAGAAGTTAAGTATCTGGCCCGAGGTGACCCAGCCCATAAATGGTGAAGCCAGGATTTGAATCCTGGTGGATTTATTTCTTATTTCAGGACCGTTTCCTCTGGGCTCTTTCATTGTTTCAACTCCCCTGATATTAACTTCTACTTTCATCTGTGGATAGAAAAGTGTTAACAGTGGAGGGTTGGGTACCCACTGATTAGAAAAAAAATTAAACCAAAGAAACGGAAACCCGCCATCACCTTCCGCTCCCCCTCAAAAGGAGCACAAGGTGGATGTTCATGGAATGGGTCTCAGCTGTGGCAGGAGGGGAAGGGAGAACAAAGTTGGAGGATCAAAGACTGTTCTCTGTGGCTATCCACCAAGTTTCATCCTAAGCATTACAAAGAAATAGGATTCTTCAGAGTCTTAGGACTTTGGCTTTGTGGGGGATAAATTGGAATTCTCTCTTTGTCGTTCATCTTGGAGGCCAGCTGAGACTTGGTTGAGGTCCTTCAGTTACTGGTACAGAAAAGTGGAACCAAATCGGTTTCCTGTTCAATGGATAATAAGCACCCAAAAAGCTTGTTTCTGTCACGGTGACAGTACTGTGTGAACGTAAATGGGGACTTTGTATATGGAGCTTCTTTGTAAAGGAATAAGCAAATGTGAAGGCTTATTATTAAAGTGTAATGGGTGTTGGAGGTTTTAAAACGAAGGGGGAACTGTTGGTGTTCTCTGTTAGAAAAAAATATTAGGTAACTGGAGAGAACTCTGTAAGTAAGCAATGTTTAGAGGCGTTGCTCCAAATTGGAAGTTGTGTGCCTATGAGACCAACTCTGAGTGGGTGTAATGCTTGGGAAAGATGTAAAGGCCCGAATTATTGGAGGGATGTAGGAACGAGAGGGTAGAAAAACACCTGAGCGTTGTGTTAAAATAAAAATACAGTAAGGAAGCATGGGGCAAGATCAAGGAGAAGAGAGCTCTTGGCAGGGACTGCTTCTGTAATTTATCCCAGACCCCTTAATTCCTGACCACGACCCTGGGGAGGAGATTATCACCTTCCCCAGCCAGCACAATTGGCTGGTATGGAGGTTGTTAACTTGAGAAAATCACCAGAGATGGTACCGGACAACTTCAAAAGTCCACTGTCTTTTTCAATGAGCTTGTTGTAAAGAGGCTTAAACAGAATACTAATAACAGCTAAAGATCTAGCTGCAGGTGGCTGTCCAATTCCAATCAAAATAATTCCCCCCCAGTCTTAGTGGATAAAGGAGGGCAGAATTAAAAAGGGAACCGAGAGTGATTTTTGGCACGGGCACCCAGTCTGTTGTGAAGGAAGACGATTGGTGTTGGCAGTGTGCAGTTCGGTTTTTCCCCAGCAACAAATTTCCCTCTCCCCTCGATGGCTTGCAAGGCCTGTCCGCAAATGCCTTTGTGTTAGTTGTATGCAGCTGCACACACGGTGGGGCATTTGCTTCAGTCAACGGTACAGTGGAGGGAGTCAGAATTTTTGAAAAATCAGAATTACTATAAACAAATACATCGCCCCCTTTTCTGGAAGCTTCCATGCTGAATTGACAACATTCTCTTTGAAGATTACAGACTTGATATCATCAGAGTTTCTTTCTTTGGGGTAGTTTAGGTTTAATTAATGTTCTATTAGAGTTTCTAGGACTGTGTTCCTTGATAAGGAACATATCTTGAATACAAGTTTTAGTAGTCGAGATCACCGAACGCCAGGCTGTACAAAACTTGACAAGAATCTTTAATGCAGGAATTTCCAGAACCTGGAATATGCAAATCTGTTTTGACTTGCCTAAAAAGGGGTCCATTTTTACTCTGAAATTATCTGGCCTTTTGTTTCATAGATGCATCCTGGGAAATACCGCTTTCTTTAAAAAAGAAAAAGCCACGGCAGCAGTGGCTCCCGTGAGAAGCAGGTTTGCCAGGCGTTTCTCTAGCTGTCCCTGGAGAGAGGACGCCTGAGTCAGCTGTCATACACAGCTCACGGTGGGACATGGCCTTAGTGTGTGTGTGTGTACACAGACATCTGAGCTGGTGGTTGGAATGGAACAGTAGAAAGGTGAAGGTAGAAAAGTTGAGAATCTGCCCTCTCCCCTTGGGGACACCCAGGCTCATGGATTTCCTTAAGAACTCTTTCTTCCCAGGCCTCAAGCGTCAAAGCCTAGTCCTAGGTGGAATTGTTGTAAACGCTATTCCCAAGTGGCTCAGTATTTATAGCTTGTCATTGACGTAAGCAGATCTCTGCAGCTGAAAATAGTGACATCCAGTCATTTGGGCCAATTTGTGAATTTTCCTCAGGGACCTGTGTTCAGGGAAGTAATTTTACGGCAAGAAGAAAGTCGCTGGAAATGGTTGTTTTCCTGAGTTCTGTCCTCTTACTTACCCTTAAAAAGGAGACAGGACCTTTCAGATGGCTTCAGTCCAGGCACCTCTAGTATAGTCAGTGACCAATCCTCTCTGGCTGCCTCAAGTCTCGCGGGGTTGATCATTTTGCCAGTCTTCTTTCATTGTTGCCTAAAAGGGTTTGAACTCTGGCCGGTTTCAGGGTGTGTGAAGGCTTCCCGATTTTCCATCGAAGTCATTTTTGGCTCACTGGACCAGAAGGGGGAAAGCCACAGCTCTGGGCCTCTCTTTATGCCTCTCAGGCTGAGTGAACAAACCCAGAGAAAGTCGGGCATGGCAGAGCCAAAACGGCCATGCAGATAAAAACAGCCTTGAAAAACAGTCTGGAAATAGCTCTAGAAGGTTTTTCCTAAGCCCTGGCCATGCCAAGCGGATCCTCTTTTAGTAATTTAATAATTAGAGAAGGAAACCTATGCCCAAGAACTGAAGTCAGCAGCTCGATTGGGTCAAAGGACCCGTGGAAGGGAACAGGATTGTTTATTAATCTTACAGTATCTCTTTAGTCTGTAAAACTCTGCCTTCTGCATGTCACCATTACATTCAATCCGGGTCTGTTGGTTATTTATTTATTTAAGACGTTAGGCCTGTTTGGAAATTAAACACTTTCTTGGGTTTCATCTCCCTGGACCAATGGCAGACCTGCCGTGGTGATCCTAAGAGGACACATTGATAAAAGCCTTAATAGGGCAGCGCAACGGGAAAAAGCCAGAATGAATTAGCTTGCTGTGACATGGCTAGCATCATTGCGTTTATATGTTTCATTAAGCGGGGGCTTGACAGCTTTATGAGGAAACAGTGGGGTTTGCGATGGAAGAAGGCCCTGTAACTCTGCCAAAGCTGATCGCGGCCTGTGCCATGCATGCTCTTTAATAGAATAATATTTGCGCAGTGAAAATGTCATTTTAAATGACTGGTTTGATAATCCTTTAAGCTTTTAAATGATCTGCAAAGTCTGGAAACCCTACCCCGGTGTTTGAAATTGACGGGGACATTAATGAACGCAAACATTAAAGGATGGCCCCTAGCTTTGTTTCCCGAGTCAGACATTGTTACTGGGGTTTCTTTCCCTTTGTCTCGTGCGCCCTTTAGGCGGTGCAAGTGTGCTCACGGAGCAGCTGCGGCAGGTCCTCCTGCCGGAATGCTTTTGAGGAGGGGAGGCTCAGTGTGCAGCGGGACCTGGATTTACCGGGGTTGCTGCTAGCACGAGGTTCCTTCGTGCAGAGTAGAAAAGGCACCCGCTCTGGGGGGGAGCTTGCAGAAAGGGTCCCCTCTGGGCAGAGCAATTAGCAAAGGGCTTGCTTCTTTCCAGCTGGTGCCTCCGAGCCAGGGTCTTAGCTCAGCGAGCGGTAAGTAGGAAGGATTTAAGCCCCCTGCAGCCTCTCCAGGCCGTGTCCTGCATACCCAGATGCGGCATCCCTGGTGGGGTCCACCTTTTGTTCAAAACCCCTTTGGGGCAGGATGAAAACCTCTTTCCCCAGACAATATCCTGTGCTATAGAAGATGCGGGGAGGGGTTTTCCCTGGGGGGCAAAAGCCCCACTTACTCCTTCCTCTCTGCAAAGACTGGAATAGGATAGGAAGGCTGGTGTAGAGATTGTTTTCTTACGGATTGAGCAGTAGGACATGAGGCTTGGCAAACTACAGTTTGTGGGCCAAATCTGGCCCGATGCCTGTTTTTATAAATAAAGTTTTATTAGAACCATGGTAATGCCCATTCTTTTGTTGTCTATGAGGGCTTTCCTGCTACAATGGCAGAGTTGAATAACCATGATGGACACTGAATGGTTCACAAAGATGAAAACAGTTGCCATCTGACCTTTTATTGAAAAATCTCTGGACCCCTGCCCTTGAACACTGGGCAAAATGAGGTAGAATCTCTGGTTTGAATTCTGACTCTGTCAATTCCTATGTGTCAATTCCTTAATATCTCTGTTCCTCAGGTTCCTCATAAGTAAAATGGGGCTAATAGTTCTGCCCTGCCCACTTCATGCAGCCGTTGTGAGGATTAAGTGAATGAACAAAGGGAAAATGCAGTACACGTGTGGGTGATTATCCATCTCAGGTCTGGCATGGTCTAGCGATAAGACCTCGGGGAAAGCGCCTTGACCTCTTTGGAGGTGTTTCCTTATCTATAAAACAGGAGGGTACTCTACATCACCACTTCTCAAACTCTAATGTGCCTATGGTCACCTGGGGAGTTTGGTAAAATGTAGGTTCTGATTTGGCAGGTCTGGGGTGGGGGCTGAGATTCTGTGTTTCTAACCAGCTCCCAGGCGATGCTGCTGCTGGACTTCACTGTAGCAAGGGGCTAGATGATTTTGCTGGCATTCCCTGGTGGTGTGATCAGTGAGCTGTCTTGGGGCGCCTGGGTGGCTCAGTCGGTTGAGTATCTGACTTCAGCTCAGGTCATAATCTCATGGTTCCTGGGTTTGAGTTTCGCATCGGGTTCTCTGCTGTCAGCGTGGAGCCCGCTTCAGATCCTCTGCCCCCTCTATCTACTCCTCCTCCACTTGTACTCCCTCTCTCTCAAAAATCAATAAATGTTAAAAAAAAAAAAAATGAGCCGTCTTGCAAATGCTGTTGTACCCATACCAGGGACAGTCACTTTCCCAGCCACCCCTCTCCCACCATCCACCTTGATGGCAGGGTCCTGACTTGTTTCAGGTTGCACCCTAACTCTGCGTCTGTTACAGGGCACTGGTGAGATGAGATGGGGATTTTTCCACTCCTTGAGGGCTCTGGCCAAACTCTTCTTCTCGCAGCCGGGTGGCTTGGCAGAAGCAGTTGCTGGAGAGGGCCCGACACTCCCCGGCTGGCCTCAAGACAAACTGAGTGCAACTGAAGCTGGGAGTGATGGAGTGGCTGGAGGGTGCCCTACCTGCCTGCTTCCTGCCCCAGACAACAGGACTTGGCAGTCCCACTTTGGAGAGTGGACGTTGCAGGAGTCCGATCCTTTTGCACCATCCTGCATCTTCCTGTGCTCCAACTGGCTGCCAGCACTTCTAAGGGATTCTCTTGGGATTCTGTGGCTTCTGACCACATTTCCCACAGGCCTGGGAGACCTCAGACCGACTGCTACCCAAAGCCACTTACTGGTCTTTTTAGGATGTGGCTTGTCCTGCCGCTGGAGACAGAGCCACCGAGGGGCGGGGCAGGTAGCAGAGGAGCAAGTTGGGAGCATACGTGTGGGGAGGTAGGTGGGAGAGAAACACATCAGGGGCATTGTTCGTGGCAACACGTATCAGGTCAGGGTCCTAGGTTCGTCCTAGATACAATGGGGGGCAGGACAGGGTTATGATGTAAAAGCACTGGTGTTTAGATTCAGACCAACTTGGGTTTAAATCTCAACTTTGCCCCTTTTTGCAGTGGGGCGTGGGCAAGATTCTGAACCTCTCTGATCTTTAGTCTTCTCTGTGAGAGTTAAAGGAAGGTATGTTTGTTCCCCTGTTCCAAACCCTCCGGGACTTCCTCTGACTGGATTTTGGATCCTACACAGCTCAGTCTCTGGCACTAATAGAAATTCAACAAAAATACAGTCAACAGAAACTGGGCCGTGGAAACTACGCACAAGGATTTTACCGGAGGAAAACAAGGAGCACTAAAACACTCGTTTGATTGATCCTCCACATTTTAGTCCATCTCAGAGGATGCGGAACCTCTGGCACGTTCCTTAACTTCTTTATGGCTCAGTTTCCTCATCTGTGATGGCAGGGTAACAGTTGGGCTGCTTAGGTGGGGTTGTTGGGGGCATGAGATGAATAATATAGCTTAAGTTTTAGCACAGCTCTGGCACCCAGAAAACACTCACTAGCTTTAGCCCATCTTGCAGTCACTATTTCAAGATCCTGAGGCATGCTCACTTGTGATTACAAGATGCTCCAGGGCCTGTGCCTGCATGGCTCAGTCCACTGAGCGTCCGACTCTTGGTTTGGACTCAGGTGGTGATCTCACAGACAGATTGTGGGTTAGAGCCCCGCATCGGGCTCTGTGCTGACAATGTGGAGCCTGCTTAGGGTTCTCTGTCCTCCTCTCTCTCGGCCCCCCCTCCCCCAAGTAAATAAATAAGCATCGAAAAACAAACAGAAACATAAAAAAAAAAAAAAGATGGTGCAGATCAGTGGTCGTGAGATCCTTGTACAACAATGTCCCTTAAGGTGCTTTAAAACCTAGCCAGGGTGGAGGAGTCAGGATCAATGCTCTCCCAGGTTGGGAGTGCTGTCCCTGATTGGGAGAGGAAGACTCCAGGCAGAACTGACCCATGTTTTTCAACTCTAATGGGTTCTGGATACTTCTTTTTAACCCTTGTTGCCCAGCACAGTCTCTGCATTGGCCATTCTAGACTTCAACACTTGTGTCTTGAAGTCGTCTTTGATGCTCTGTTCTTTGCTCTAAATACTAGGCTGTCATCGGGACCCTGATTCTTCCTCCACCAGGATGCTCAGGTCCAGCTACTTCTCCCTGTTCCTATCCACGCCAGCTTGCCTCAACCTCTTGCCCCCCATCTGGCCAGCTGCAAAGCTTGAGGACAGCAACTTTCAACCCTGACCCCACCAAAGTCACCTGGAGAGGCTTTAAAAAGAAAATACAGCCCTAATGCCCTAAGCCCCAAGATTCTGATTCAGCTGGTCAGGGATGGAACCTCAGACAGCTGTGGTTTAAAATCTCCCCAGATGAATCCAATTTGCAGTGTGGGTTAAGAACCTCTGTTAGAGGCTTTCCTGCATTCGGCTGCAAAATTGGGAGCCCAACGGCTTTTATAACTTCACTTCCCTCACCTGCAGAGAGGAGTCAGTGCAGTCAGATCAGACGCTTCAGCTCTGGCTCTAATGCCTCCCTATCATTAACAACCAACCGACAAACAAACGACTGTTTCTTCTATGATCATATGTTGCCTTTCATTGTATTTGTTTGAAAACTTACCTTATATCCTCATATAGTAAGCTTGTTGGGAAAGGATGGGTAGCTTGTTTAACTTTGTACCTCCCACGATATTTAGCAGGGCTTCTCACATAGTAAATATTCAATATATAATCACTGAGTTGATTTATAGTTGCCCCACAGGGTCTAGAACAGTTCTGAGAGCCTAGTAAACACTCAATAAATATTTCCTGATTGATTGATTGATGTATCTACTCAAAACCTGCAGAGGAAAGGGAGAACACAATTCCTAGCCCTGAAGGACTAAGTAGGTAAGTGCTATAGGTAGGTGATTTACCTCTGAGTGCCTTTGCTGCTGGTGGAGGGGGTATGCAAGAGCCCGTGGGAATACGCGCGCGCGCGCGGGTGCGCGCGCGCGCGCACACACACACACACACACACACACACACACCAGTTCTTGGAAATACAGGAACTGTTCATCGGCTTAGATGATCTTATCACTGCCATTCAGTGAAACCCGGAACGTTAACCGAGAACAATGTCAGGTATCGTTTTATCATGCTCAACATAAGATAATTTCATATAAAAGTACTTTGAAAACTACCACCCATCTGCAAGTTAGTACAAACGGGTTGTCCTGGGTCGAGGGAGGGTGCCTGGCTCCTAGTCTCAGGGCTGTTGCTCACCTGTCACACAACACTGGTGATGTCCCTTAACCTCCCTGACCCTCGGTTCCTTCTTCTGAAAAGTCAGGCTTTGGATTAAATTAGCGATTCCTCCTTCTTGAAGTACCTTCCAAAGAACATTGGTTTCTTAAAATATGAACGATAGTGATGGGTATTCAGAACAAAGCTGTCAACAAACAAAATTTTGAGGAACAAATAAAAGTTGTTTGGGAAAGTCTGGTCAAGCCAAATGAAGTAGCTCAAGACTTCTTAAAACCTTTTCATTTGTTTGTTTACCAAGCCTCACCAAGAGGATAGGGACAGGTTTCCCCAAAACCATTTGGCTCTGAAACATTCTTTTTTTTTTTCCTCCATGGAATATTTACTAATGATCTGATGAATTGGCCAACTGGTCCTCCGGGGTGGTGGCTGAGTGTGCCCTGGTATTTTGCCAGGACAACCATTCCATAGGTTGCCTTTAGGCAGTGACTCACTGCGAAGACAATTTCCTTGCCTGTAGTATTTTTTTTTTTAAGGCTATCTGTTTCTTTTGAGTGAGTGAGAGAGTGCATGTGTGTGTGAGCAGGTGAGGGGCAGAGAGAGAGGGAGAGAGAGAATCCCAAACAGGCTCTGCACCATCAGCACAGAGCCCCACGTGGGGCTTGAACTCATGAACTTCAAGATCATGACCTGAGCCTAAGCCAATTGTCGGAGGCTCAACCGACTGAGCCACCCAGGCACCTCGCATGTGGTACTTTTCCTTTGGTTCCCCTGGCACCTGGCATCTAAGTCTTACCTATCATCCATTAACTCACCTCCTTCTGGAAGACTTCCCACCCTGCTCCATCCCATGGCTATACCCCTGGGCTTTGAATCTCTTAAGACAACCAAGAAGGGGGAGGACTTTGCTGTCACACAGGACGGTCTGAATCCTCATTCCACCAGTTGTATGGGCACGTGGCCAAGTGAGGTAGCCTTTTGATGACTCACTGTGCTGATCTGAAAACTGAGGAAAATCACCTGTGGACCCTTGTTGTTTGTCCTGCACAGCATCCATTTGTCCTTCATCTAGTAAAGCATGAAATGAAACTCCCCCTGGGGTTCATGCCAGCCACACCCTCAGCCCCGCGACGGGTAGGTGTCCAGAGCCAAGGCGGTCAGGACATCACGTTTCCTTGGCCACAACAATGGGCATGTGACCCAGTCAGGATTGACGGGACACAAGCATGACTTTGCTGATAGTTCTAGAGAAGAGGCTCTTGCTCTTTTCCACGGGATTTGGAGCGTAGGGAAGAAAAGGCCTGAGTTGCTGCAGCCATCTTACAATGGTAAAGGGAGAGCTTTTCTGAGAACAGAATCAACAAAGTGGAATATACACGTAATGGTTGAAATTTCAGCAGCCACCTGGGACCATGAGGTGACTCTGGGAATGAAAGCTGTGGAAGATATCTGATTCCCTGCTGCCGTGGAGCACCATCCCAGTTTTGGACTATTTCTTACCTTTGCGAAAGTGAGGAATGAACTTCTATTACACTTAACCCACTCTATTTTTGCTGTTATTCATAACCGAACCCTAATCCTAACCCATTGTTTGTGTCCGATTTTCTGTTTTCTTTGCTTGTTTGTTTGCTTCTAAACACAAAGAGTCCTATCCGACATATTCCCTCATCTCCATGACAGGTTTATGTTATGGGCTGATCTGTACCCCCGGCCCCTCAACAATTCCTAGTTTAAATCCTAACCCTCAGTACCTTGGAATATAACCGTATTTGGAGACAAGGGCTTTAAAGAGGGACACCTCTTAGTTTAGGGGCACCTGGGTGGCTCAGTCAGTTACGTGTCTGATGTTGGCTCGGACAGTTCATGAGTTCAAGCCCCACACGGGGTTCTGTGCTGACAGCTCAGAGCCTGGAGGCTGCCTCAGATTCTGTGTCTCCCTCTCTCTCTGCCCCTCCCCTGCTCATGCTCTGTGTCTCTCTCTCTCAAAAATAAATAAATGTCAAAAAAAAAAAAGAGAGGGAATTAGGTTAAAATGAGGTCTTTAGAGTGGGCCCTAATCGGGTATGATTGGTTTCCTATTAGGAAGAGGAAATTTGGACACATATGTGAGTGAGCACAGAGGAAAGACCATGTGAAAACAGGGGACAAGATGGTCACCTACAAACCAAGGAGAGAAGCTACAGAACAAAACCACCTCTGTCCCCTCCCCCCCAAATACCAACCAACTCTGCCAACACCTTGGTCTTGAACTTCTAGCCTCCAGAACTGGGAGGAAATACATCTCTGTTGCTTAAGCCACCCAGTCCATGGTACTTTCTTATGGCAGCCCCAGCAAATGAATACAGAAGAACTGAAATAGTAATGTACATAGGGCATCCAGCTCAGTATTTGTGCCCAGGAGGCCCTCAACAAATGTTACATCCTTTCCCCCATGTACTAACTCATACTGTCAGGAAACCTTCTAGGACGCAATGTGCTCCATTTTCCTAACTAGATCCTTGAAGGCTCAGCAGCACCTGACTCAGGACTATTATGCACACTGGAACACTCAATAAATGCTTATTGATTAATTAGGACTCCCTAGGCCATGCTAGGCAGGCAGAGATGGATTAAGTTGTTTAATAAAGTCTGTCCTAATGCACCAAAATTGTCTGGCAGGCTTCTGCTTTAAAAGGGAGAAAAGAAGGAGAAGGCAGATTTTACAGCTGGTTGAAATATACTGGAAGAAGCTGTCAGGGGAAATCGTCCCGGAGATGAAATTGACAGAGTGATGGCCAGGCAGCCCTTTGCTATTAGTTTCAAGGTACCCGTTATGTCTGTTTTAATCTGGAGGATGCTTTGGTAATGAAGTGAGTGAGTGTGTGAATCTCAATAATGCAAAGTTAATGTTGTTAGCATTTGTGGCCATCATTGCTTTACCTTTGTCCAACAGGGAGATTTTTTTTTTTTAATCCTTCTTCCGAGCTGTAATAGGATGGAAATATTCTTGCTCACTGTTATTTTTGAGAACTGTAAGTGAATGTTGGCCCTTCTGCCCCTTAAATCCATAGCAACAAACCTATTCCTTTTAAAACCTAATTTCAAAACGGTGGCTAGACCTAGAAATCTATCCTTTTAAGCTCAAATGTGGCATGGCAGAGGTTATATCTTCACTCCTGTAATTTTCCTCTGGGGAACAACTAGACCTTCGCTAACAAAGTATTGGTTAAATTTCACCCACTGGGAAAAAGAAAACTGACAAAAATGTGTCACGTTGCCAGGGTACAGGGTTGCAGAATGTGTTTTTCCCCAGTAGCTGGTAAAGATATGAAGATGTTCTTTGATCCTTTGCCTTTCCCTGGGTAAAGGGGTGGATAATGTATTTATCTGTATAATTAAATAAATGTGGAAAACAAAAGCAGAAACAAACAAACAAAATCCATATATGTCTGAGCTCCCTGAAGCTTTTCTTGAGGTAAGATGAAGGAGGAAAAGTGATGGGCACCTGGGTGGCTCAGTCGGTTAAGTATCCAACTTTTGGTTTTGGCTCAGGTCATGATCTCACAGTTTGTGAGTTCGAGCCCTGTGTCAGGCTCTATGCTGACAGCATGGAGCCTGCCTGGGATTCTTTCTCTTTCCCTCTCTTTTTCTGCCCCTCCCCAGCTTGTGCTCTCCCTCTTTCTCTCTCAAAGTAAATAAACTTAAAAAAAAAGATGAAGGAGGAAAGGTGAGATGGAATTACTCAGATAATCGCCTAATTCTCTTATCTGCTTTGTGCAAGGGGATGGTCTCAACCCCAGAGGACTAGCCTTTCTTTGGCATTGGCTCTTTCAAGACTATTATTAGAATAAGCTTTTTGAGAGTATCACCTGTAAAGCCATGCAAATTGTTTTCCAGAAGATGCCATGGAGGGTCCATTAGATGAATAAGTCCTTGTAAGTACATTGTAAGAACAGTCTTGCATCACTGGGGCTACTGACCTGACACTTCTTACCTTTTTAATAACATTGCATCTGATTCTGCCAAAAGAAATATTTAAAAAAAAATGTTGATTAGTAAGCATTCCATTAAATGTTTTATGGCCGAGTGATTTTTCCTTGCCAGTTAACATCAGATGGCATCAGATATAAAAGCCCTATTTCAAGATAAGTTTTTGGAAAAAGTTTACCATTATTTCTAGATTTCAATCTTGAACAAAATAAGAAGGATCTCACAGTTAAATATTAGTTTTTAGATATTTAGCTTACTTTTTTTTTGTCTAAAGTTTACAAAGAGAGTCTGCATACAGATGAAGCTGTGTGTGTGTGTGTGTGTGTGTGTGTGTGTGTGTGTGTGTCTAAAAATAGAAGAGGAGAAGTCCATTTTGACTCTTAGAGGTACCTGCAAGGCTATTAGTTTGCCTGGGCCAGCAAACCCTGATGGTCAGAGAGGGAAAGATTCCCATCTTTTCTCCCTGTATAAACAAGGCATCCTTGGGGCTGATGTACAGATGCGTTGCTGTTGCCAGCTGTCAGGCTCAGGGTCTGCCCAAGCGCCTTCTTTAGGAAGAATTCCCCTCTCTCCTCAGCATCACCCAGTGGCTCAAAGTTAAATTGGGCAATGGGAGTGGAGATGGGGTTAGGGTGGATACAGCAACCAATGGTGGGTGATGGGGGGGTCCCCTCCAAGGGAGATGGTAAACATTCCCATACTGAGTGGATAAAGTATGTGTTATATAAATGGGCCAAAGATGGCCTCTGTATATTGACCCTAAGATTGTCTGTTTCTTCATTGCAGACTGAGGCCCAATAGCTCAAAAACTTGCCTGTGCCAAACTCAAATTTTTATATATTCAGTTATTTGAAACAACAGCCACAAACAAGCATATTTTAGCCATTTAGGGCCTGCCTGCTTTGCACACAATGCAAGACCTCCCCCAACGTTTTCTGGCCACTGATAAAGTAGAGCCTTGTGGTTATAAGACCCCAAGCTGTGAGGGCTCTTTGGAAGCAGACTAGACTCCCTGCCATCCTGCTGACCCTAGACATCATGGGGACATATAAACCCTTCTGGTCTCCTCTCTCCCAGGAGTTCTCTTGCCCCACCTCCGCTTCTGGATAGCAGCCTTCTTTGGACAGTCTTGTGCTGTGAGGCTCATGCAACCCTGCCCAAGTGATTTCCAATACAGCTTGTTGTATGTACTGCCTCTCATGGTCATATCTTTGTCCTTCATCCACGGCCCGAGTCCTCAAACCCTCTGCAGTATGTTATGATCTACACCATATAGAACTTGGCTATTAGTCCGTGCTTTGTCTGAACCAAAGGGTTGCCAACAGAAAGCACATATTTGACTGCCCTATTTTATTATTTTTTTCAACTCTTCTTCTTGAACTCGAAGAATGCTCAGTCTTGCAAGGCTTGTCCATTTTGAAACACTCACAGAAACAAATGATCTCACTTACTAAGAGGCAACCATTGACCGGTAATGTTATTGCTTAAGTAAAATGACAAGTACATAGATGTTTATTTTATTGTTCTAGAAACTGTAGTTATATATCAGCCTTTGTATGATGTATACAATAATGAAATGTAAAAGGAAAAGAGTCAACTTTTGTTTTTTTTAGCAGTGAAGAAAAAAATGAAAAGTAGAAATAAAATTAGTATCTGATTGTTTCGTGGCTTTTGCTAATCTTTCTATAACTATATGACAGACTTTTTTTTTTATATATATGAAATTTATTGACAAATTGGTTTCCATACAACACCCAGTGCTCATCCCAAAAGGTGCCCTCCTCAATACCCATCACCCACCCTCCCCTCCCTCCCACCCCCCATCAACCCTCAGTTTGTTCTCAGTTTTTAACAGTCTCTTATGCTTTGGCTCTCTCCCACTCTAACCTCTTTTTTTTTTTTTTTCCTTCCCCTCCCCCATGGGTTCCTGTTAAGTTTCTCAGGATCCACATAAGAGTGAAACCATGTGGTATCTGTCTTTCTCTGTATGGCTTATTTCACTTAGCATTACACTCTCCAGTTCCATCCACGTTGCTACAAAAGGCCATATTTCATTTTTTCTCATTGCCACATAGTATTCCATTGTGTATATATACCACAATTTCTTTATCCATTCATCAGTTGATGGACATTTAGGCTCTTTCCATAATTTGGCTATTGTTGAGAGTGCTGCTATGAACATTGGGGTAGAAGTGCCCCTATGCATCAGTACTCCTGTATCCCTAGCAGTGCTATTGCTGGGTATGACAGACTTTTTGAGAGTGTGGATAAATGTCTTTGTGTCCTAGTAAAACATTGGATTAATATTTGTTCTCAGTGAATAGTGCTGATGAATGAGAAGCTAGAGAAGAGGAAGATGACTGAGGAGAGGAGAGGTAGAAGGAAATAGGACAAGGGCTTAGATAGGAAGAGAGAAAACTATAAAAGGAAGCTTAGCCGTGTAACCCTAGTCAAGTCTTAGAGCTTCAAATTCCTTTTTCTTTTTTTTTTTCTTTTCTAAGTTTATTTATTTTGAGAGAGAGAGAGCGAGCACACAGGGGAGGGGCAGAGAGAATCCCAAGCAGGCTCTGCCCTTACAGTGCAGGGTGCAGAGCCTGACATTGGGCTCGATCTCACAAACCATGAGATCGTGACCTGAGCCAAAATCAAGAGTTGGATGCTTAACCAGCTGAGCCACCCAGGTGCCCCATGAGCTTCAGATTCCTAATGTGTGGAACGGGATGATGCAGGTGTGACTGGCAGTGGGGAGTCCCATGGGAATGGAAGGACTTTTATTGAAACAGAGGGATGTGTGTGTATTTTATCCTCTCCTCTGCCAAAAAACTATGAAGGAAGCCCTCAGAAGAGTAGGTGGGCCTCAGACACCAGGAGTCACTTGGAAAGTCTCAGAGAGTTAGGAGCAAGGTCCCAGCAACCCACTTTAGAAGACAGAAGAGCAGCCTCTTTGTTTGGGGATGACATCATCTAGTTAGGTTCTTTGTGTTTTTATGGTTCAGAAGACAAAGTCCAGACCTCCAGGCATGACTCCTAGGGGCAGAAAGGGGCCCTGGGAGTCTGTATTGGCAGATCCTGGTCCTACCTTCACCTGCTTTCTGGGCCCAAGCAGTAGCCAGACGTGGCCGTGTTAGTGAAGCAAAGCACTGAGAGCTAAATCTTGGGACCCAACATGCATGCTGCTTCAGGGGAGCTGAGCACAGAGGGACTAGGTGATCCTCCTAGGAAGAACTGTGGTCACCTGCATAGGAATCTCCATCTTGGAGGAATGTTCTCAGCCAGTTTGGATTAGCAAAGGGTAAGAGGAGTCTCAGAAGAGAATTAGACTCCCTGCTAATAAGGCATGTGGAGATTTAAGACAATAGCTTTCCACTTGATATATGCAGAGTGGTTCTGACCAGTTATATTATGATTAAGCATGCTGCATGCCTCCCGTGGATGATGAACCAAATATGTATTCCAAGGCAAGACAAGAACAACTATAAAAAGATTTAGGAAGATGCCAAGGTTATTGATTGGAACCATCTATTGTTCTGTATTATGTGGCATTGCTTGGGCTTTTTCCCTGGTGAAATCACATTAGAGACTATCACTTTCATACTGATTTCTCCAGCATGTGGGCAAAAACAGAGGGTTTAAAAAGCCTTTATAGTTGCAAATCAGGGATGGAACCCCTTGAAACTGGTTTCAAAAACTCAGAAAAAAAATGGAACTTAAAAGCTTCTCACAACCGTTTTAGATTTCAGTGCCCTCTAGGATTGATAGCCCATTTTTTGGCTGTACATTGGAAAAGCAAGCGGGTTTCTGGAAAGTTGTGGGGACTCTCCCAAGGTAATTATGTCACCCTGGTCTGAATGGGAGGTGAATCTCCTTGTGGACACCTTCTTTGTTAGCAGTATTTGATCAGGTAATCCTTTACCCCAGGCACCAACATACATTGTTTCTTTTTCTAAGTCTTTTTTCTTAAAACAAAACAAAACGAAACAAAACAAAACCTCCTCCCAACCCCAAGAAACTCTTCTAATAATAGTATGAGAAAACTGGATTAACTATTTTTTAATTTTTAAAAAAGCTCCCACAAACCCCCAGTACAGAAAATCGGAAGAGTAGTGAAAAGTAGAATCAAAGTCTCCCATAATCCTCCCATTTTGAGACAATCAAGCTACATTTTGGCATATATACACATGTATGTGTGTATATGCATACACAATCTATATAGTTGTTAAATTGTTGACATAATTGAGATCACATGGAACCGAACAAATGAATACTTCTGGGCTTTTTGGCTTAATATTTGACATAGGCATTTCCCCATATTACCAAAAACTCTTTATAAACATTTTAAATAAGTGAATAGCATTTTCTTTTGAATGCACCGTAATTTGCTTATCCAATCTCCCAATCTGAAGCACTTCAGTTGTTTCCAATGTCTTTGTTATTATAAATAGTGCTGCATTCAGCATCTTTGTGCATGATTCTGTTTTTCCTGTTCTTAGACTGAATGGCTCGGCTGATAGGAATATTTTTTGAGCTCTTCATGTGTACTGCCAAAACACTTTTCAAAAAAATTATACCACTTACAGTCCTCCAGAAGTGAGTTCCCTTTTCACTCTACCTCATCAGCACCGGGTAATCCTATTTTTAAGAAAATGACTAATTTTAGAGCTAAAAAGCTGCATCTTATTACTTGAATTGTTGCCTATTTTTCTTTGTTTGCTTGCCATTCTATTGTTGCTTTTGACTTTTTCATGCACTTGGTCCACTAATCTGTTGATCTATTTACCAAAACCATTTATATATATTAGATCGTAATAATTTTTGTGTGGTATTGCGTGTAAATATTTTGTTTTTTTTCCTGTTTATTTTTAAATGCATACATTGTAATTTTTTGATTATTTCCTTTTTAAAAATTCCTTTTTGACAATTTAGTGATTAGATACTACGCACTTATATATTCTTATAGTTCTGTTTTAATCGTAACTTCTCATACTTACCTTTTTAATCTCTCTAGAATTTACTTGGAAATATTTCTGAGATTAAAAAAATTTTTTTTGTTTATTTATTTTTGAGGGACAGAGAGCACGAGCAAAGGAGGGGCAGAGAGAGAGGGAGACACAGAATCTGATGCAGATTCCAGGCCCCGAGCTGTCAGCACAGAGCCCGATGCGGGGCTCGAACTCACAGAGGGCAAGATCGTGGCCTGTGCCAAAGCGGGAAGCCCAACCGACTGAGCCACCCAGGCACCCCTCTGAGATGTTTTAAAATGGACTCTTCTTCTCCAATGGCTGAGTGTCACAGATTTATGGGCTGAAAAGATGTTTGTTTTTCTACAGATTTGTGATGAATCTTTTCCTAAGTACTAAATTTTACATATATTAGTGCTTGCTAAATATGTATGCTGTTTTATTAATTGTTTCAAAACGTCGAAGTGCTGGTGCCCTCTCATTACTTTTGTTTTTAAGACACGTTCTTGATTCTTCTCAGATGTTCGTCCTTACAGATGAGCTTTAGAATTATTTCACCAAGGTTAAACAAAAGTCTTGTTGGAATTTTCATCGGTATTATTACAGATATCAAGACCAAACGAGGGCAACAGAGGCTATTTATTTAGAGTTTTCTGTAGGAAGGGAATTAGCCACCATCACTTGTGTTTTGGCAGACTCAAAGGCAGGCAGAGGATTGGGAAAACTTTACAGTGGAGAAAAGGGAGGACTTCAGGTTGCCCTGATGGGAGGCTGTTGGCACAGAGAGGCTGGAAGGGGGTGAACTGGAAGTGGAGCATTCTATGTGACTGGTTAGGGGTACATATTTAACTTTCTCTGATTGGTCCTGAATTGTCACTGGGGACAAAAATTGTGGAGGCTGTCAGTTATTAATCAAGTCCTGGCCAATTTGGGCTAATAGTCACAGAAGGTATTATTTACCTTCCTGGACTGTTACTAGAGTTAATAGTTGGACTTTCTACAAGTCTGATTTTGGGGACTGTTTATTTTAGATTAGGTGTGGGTTTCCTGGGCGGGTAGCTGCAGCTGTGGGTCAGAGTTCTGCGTCTTACATAGAGCTTGGCCATTGTCCATTTGTATATTCAGTCTCATGTTAAAACTATCAATTAAGTCAAGAATTGGTAGCCTGATACTTTTCAATATTCTCATCCAAGAAATAACTTCTGATTTATATCTTTATTCAAGAGAGTTTGGGTTTACTTTTTTTTTGAGTTTATTTATTTATTTTGAGAGAGAGAGCGAGTCTGTGTATATGCACCCTCGTGTGGGGGAGGCACAGAGAGATTGGGAGAGAGAGAATCCCGAGCAGTCTCCACACTGTCAGCACAGAGCCTGGTGCTGGGTTCCATCTCATGAACCATGAGATCATGACCTGATCCAAAACCAAGAGTCAGACACTCAACTGACTGAGCCACTCAGATGCCCCAAGTGCCTCTCTTGAGTTTACTTCTTATGGATCACTTATGTTGCTTTTAATAGTTATTTCTAGATTGTGCAGCTTTTGTAGCTTTTGCACATGGGCTATTTTATTGTTCTGTATTTCTTTTATCTTTTTTCTTTTTAAAGTAATCTCTACTCCCGACTTGGGGCTTGAACTCACAACCTCAAAATCAAGAGTTGCATGTTCTGACTGAGCTAGCGCAGTGTCCCTATTGTTCTGTAATTTTAATCACTGACAAATGGTAAAAAGTAAAGTTAATTACTTCTTAAAATACTTTTCCAGTATTCAGATAATTTGCCAAGCATGAATTTTCTAGGCATGTAAGTTATCTCCTCCTATTGAAAATACTAATACCTCTCACTTTTGTTTCAGATTTTATTGCATCATGAAGATTTTCCATATAGTGTTAATTATGGTGGTTATGGTGGAAATTCTTATTCTGGCCTCAATTTTAGGTGAGGATGACTTTAGGAACTATATTTTACTACTTAGTATGATGAAGATATTCTTCATCATACATTCATCATAGTATGAATGTATTCAGGATAAAGGAAACTCTAGGTATCCTATTTTTAGTTTTAAGTAATTTTTGGATTTAATATTAAATTTTATTAAATATCTTTTCAACCTCTTTTGGTAAGATAATATGCTTTAAAATTTACTGCCCCAATCTGAGCTACTATATCACTAGATTTTTTTTATTTCTATTACTGGATTTTTAACACTTATATTACTAAACTAAAACTTGGCTTTGGAAAATTATTATTTTAATGTGTATTAGCATCTTAGTTAAAACTTTAATATCTATACATAAGGGCTATTACCTATTATTTTGACAATCCTCAGGCTTGTTAATTCACAAGAAGGGTGCATAAGACTCAGCCTGTGGAGTCATACTTATGCTATGATTTAGTACAGTGAAAGGATATGGAATGAAATCAGTGAAGGGAAACCAGGCACAAGCTTCCAAGAGTCCTCTCTTCTGGTGGGGTCACATGAGATGCACTTAACTCCCCTAGCAACGAGTGTCACAACTCATGTGAAATGATATCTACCAGGGAAGCAGCTCATTATAAACTCAATGTCCAGGGTTTTTACTGGAGGCAGCCTCTGCTAGGCAGGTACCAGAATTTCAGGCTGCCAGAAGGAAAGCTGGTGTTCAGCATGAAACATATTTGCACAAACAGTTTAGGCACAGTGAGCCACTGTTATCAGTTAGGGGGATGGGAACCCTCCTGAATTCCAAGTTCCCAGATGCCAGCCAATGGCCAATCTTGTAAGTAGATCTTTCTCCCCGCCCCCGCCATTAATTAGTTAATTAGTTAATTAATTAATTAAAATCAAGTCAGGTAGCATACAGTGTAGTCTTAGCTTCAGGAATAGAACGCAGTGATTCATCTCTTACATACGACACCCAGTGCTCATCCCAACAAGTGCCCTCCTTCATGCCCACAAAGTAGACCTTTCTAAGATTAGCAGTCAGGCTTGTTAACTCTTCTCTATACACCAATATTTGTGTGTATGTGTGTGCATGTGCCATTTTGTCAGCTTTTGGTACACAGTTAAGATAACTTTATGAAATAATTTGGGCTGAATCCTTTTTCTGGTGTGTGTGTGTGTGTGTGTGTGTGTGTGTGTGTGTGTAATGAAACAGTTTACACAGAATGAGAATTTTCTGCTCTTCGAGGATTTATAAGAACTTACCTATAAAATTACATGGCCACAGAATTTGTGTGTGTGGGGGGGGGTGCGTAAAAATTAACTTACTTCTTCTTGAGTCCCTTTGTTATTCACCCATCCCTCCCTTCCCTACCGGAAGTTGCCCATTTCACGGAGATTTGCTAATCTATTTACACACCTGGTGAATTTTTCACTTGTAATTTTAAAATCTTCTGTGTACCGATTCATTTATCATCTTTCATTCCTAAATGTATTTATTTATGATTTTGCTTTCTGTTTTTATTGATTAGCTTATCCAGGGATTTGTTTGTTTTATTGAATTTTGCAAGAACCAGTTCTTACTATCATCTATCAATTTTGTTTTTCTATTTTTTAAATTCATTTATGTATTTATTTATCTTCATTATCTTCTTTCCTTGCTTGAGTTATATTTTGTCATCTTCTTTAGTTTCTTGAGTTGAAAAAACTTTATTTTCTTGCTTTAAAAAAATAGTACCAAATATTCAAGACTGCATATTATAAGAAGTACAGCTTTAGCCATATTGTATAAATGTATATGTATGTAATTATTTGCTATTGTACTTTTAATTTTTACCTCAACCTTATCATTATTTAGGAGAGACATTTTTCTTAACTCCCAAGGGCTTAGAAAGGTTTCCTTTCTATAACTTCTAGCTTTATTGTGTTGATTCAGAGAATGTGGCCTAAGTGATTACCCAGAAGCAGAACCTGAGGCAAGGATTTGAGTATAGGTAGATTATTTGGGAGGTGATGGAAATACTGGTTAAGGGAGTAAAGAAATGAATCAGAGAAGGGAAGAGAGCAATATTTAGCAAAATTAGGTTCCTCTAGCATTTGCTATTTATTTATTCCTCCTGTTTAAAATTGAGGAATAATATATATATATGATATATCATATATATATATGATAACTTAAGATATAGATCTTAAGTACATAGTTTGATGAATTTTTCTAAATATATACATCCATGTAACTTGTTCCCCTATTAACGTATAGAGCATTTTTATTACCCCAGGAAAACTCCTTCCCAGTCAACTCCCCCTCCTCCATAGGCAATCATTGTTCTGACTACTATCTCCATAGATTAGTTTTATTCATCCTATAACTTTGTATGAAAGGAATCTTATGGGTGGACGCTTTTGTGTCCAAACTCTTTCCCTCAGCATAACATCAGTGAGAATTTGCACATATCAATAGTTCCTTTTGTTGCTGAGTAGTATTCCATTGACTGAATATACTACAGTTTGCTTCTCCATCCTTCCGTTCATGGCCATTTGAATTATTTCCTGGAGAATATGAGTAAAGCTACTATGAACATTCTTGTACACTTTTTTTGGACATATGTCTTTATTTGTCTTGGGAAAATATCTAGGGATGGAATTGCTGGGTCATAGGGCAGAGGTATGTCTCACTTTGTAAGAAACTGCTGAACAGCTTTCTAAAATGGCTATACCATGTTTCACTCCTATGAGCAATGGGTGGAAGTTCTAGTTGCTCCACACTCTTGGCAACGTTTGATGGTGTTAGTGTTTTTAATTCTGGCTACTTGAGTGCATGTGAAATGGAGCATTGTGCATTGTGGTGCTTAATTTCCATTTTCCTGATGATTTATGAAATTGAACACTGCCCATGTGCTAATTGGCCACTTTAATACCTTCCTTTGTAGAATATTCATTCAGGTCTTGGGTTGTATACATTTTTATTGGTAAGTTGTAAGAGTTCTTTGTATATCCCGCATAAAAATGGCTTTGGGATTGCCAGCAATCTTGTTTAAATATATATTCCTGGGCTGCATCTCAGACTTCCTGTACAAGATTCTTGGTCAGGGTGGGCTCTGGGAATTGGCATTGATGCCTGTGCTCCTGATGACTCCGATGCACAGTCAGGCTTAGAAACCACTGGACTGGAAGGAACACCAGGTTGGGTATTGAATGACCCAGGGATGACCCCAGTGCATTCACTAACTCAGCTTCTCCCTCTGGTTCCCAGTATTGCCATCCGTGCAATGAGGGAGTCTCCTAGCTGGCAGCTGAAGCCCCTTCTGGATTTGAGATATTTGGTATTATCAGCTGCACTGAGATTCTCCAACCTGGCACACTGAAGACCGGTTGGCACGTATGGCTCCAGCCAAGCCCCACATACTTCCCCACACAACACGTCTGACAGTCACGTTGAGGCAAGAGAACTGAAAACAGACACTGTAGCTCCAGCATGGGAGCAATCTTTGAAGGACCCAACAAAGCAGCCGTTGGCTGGAAGCTGTCGAGTAGCAGCTGGTGGAGTCTATGAGCTTCTTGCAGCTGTTTGTGATATGTCAAATGAATTTTTGTTTTTATGTGTTAATGTACTCTGAGCTATTTTACAGTGTGTTTGACATTTTACAGTATAGGAAAGTGTGTACATGCCTAATTAAAACAGATGTGCATTTGATAAAATAATTACAGGATATGCTGAAGAAAAATGGCTAATTATATATGAAGCATAAACACCTAAACATATGCTATAAATACATACTTGAAAAGTACTGGAAAGTAGGTATAATTGGCTAGATTCTCTTTTTGCGCCCAGACTTAGAGTCATTCTTTAGATTTTCCTGGCTTTGGGATCCGTTGGCATTAGAATTTTCTGCCTAATTTTTTATGATATCCCCCCACCCTGCCCCACATCTCATCCTTCTTTCCTCTCCTAGAATCAAGTTGAGGAGACTAATTTCTCCTGGAGTTAGTAACATAAAAACATAAAGAATGGCAGTGAACTTGTATTACTATGTGCTAGGCACTGTAGTAGACACAATATATTATCTCATTGAATCTTTGCACTGGTAGTTTTGTGAGATAGTTTCTGTGGTTCTTTCCCTTTTACAGTTAGGGAAATTGAGACTCAGAGGTTGACAACTTGCTGAAGATCTCTGAGTGAAAATGGAAGCATCAAGATTCAAACTGAGGCCTGAGGACAGAGCCCACTCTTTAACCACTACTCCACACTGCCTCTATGAGAGCATCTTTCCATGCAGCCACTTCTGTGCTCCCAGACGGCAAATACCACTGGTGTAGGGAACTCATTTCAGATTCCTCTGGGGGTGCTCGGGTGGCTTAGTTGGTTAAGTGTCCGACTTCGGCTCAGGTCATGATCTCACAGTTCGTGGGTTCAAGCCCTGCGTTGGGCTCTATGCTGACAGCTCAGAGCCTGGAGCTTGCTTTGGATTCTTTGTCCCCCGCTCTCTCTGTCCCTCCTCTGCTCATGCTCTCTGTCTCTCTCTCAAAATAAATACTCAACATTGAAAAAAAATTTAAAAATTCCTCTGCTACCATTTTATACTATTTCAGAATATCCCAGACCATCTGCTATAGGTGGTAGGGTAAAAAGTATTTGGCCAGGAACATAAATGTATGCAGAAAATATTGAGAAGTCCTTTAAATACCAAACAAGGGTTTGTTTTTTTTTCAAGGTTATGTCAGCCTTTCTGTAGACAATCCAGCTTGCTTGGAGTATGGGGAATACCAAAACAGTCCGATAGTCCTACTTGTGGGAAGGTAGCTACAATCTGTTTTCTGATATTTTGGAGAAATGGGTTATCCTGGTTCTCTATGACCAAATATGATCTATGAGGATACTGAGAGTAATTTACGTAGTGATGATTCAGGAAGTGCTTAGGGTCACAACAGGAGTATCGAATTTCAGTGAGCATAGAATGTATGGCTGAGGGCATATGCTCTTTCATCCAGTCGCATATGTGACTTCTAGCCAGTGGCTTAAACATGCTTCAGTTTCTTCATCTCTAACATGGGGATAATAAAAGTATGTGCCTCTAGGCTTGTTGTAAGGTTTAAGTGAAATAATCTGTGAAAGGCATTCAACACAGTGCCTGGCAACAGTAAGCATACAACAAATGTTACATCATCATCATCATCATCATTATAATTATTGGTTTGGTAACTTAGAATTTTTTATCTTGGAAGGTAAAGGGAGGAGGGTACATTAAATTGATTTTAGACTACCAGATTATAATCTTAGATAAATTACACCTACCCTGTCTTGGCCCAAGTGTTTTCCTCTGTAAAACAAAATGGTTGGATTAAAGGACCTTTTGGATCACTCTGGCTCTAAGGATCTGTGACTCGCGATTACACATTCCATGACCATTTGTGTTCTTACTTCATTTCTCAGCTGTGGGAACCATGTGTACGTAGAAGGATCCCAAGTAGAGGGAAGGACTCATGTACAATGCAACAGTAGGTGTTGTGGAGGGCCATAATGGAGCGGTCTTATTGGAAATGTCTTATTTGGAGCTGTGTTTCTTTCTTTCCTTTAAATTATTTCTCCTTCATGGTCACACTTGGCAGTCAGGGAGAGTGGAGGTGGGTGACTCTCCTGGGCTCTGAGATGAGAAAAACCTGGCCAAGCAGGAGAAGGCGTGAGCCTTGTGAGCCTCCAGAGTCTGGAAGGCTTTGCTGATTCAATCAACAGGCCCAGCAGCAAGTATTTATTGGCAGCAACTTAATGTAAGAGCTGCTCCTAAGGGGCATGGTCTCAGCCCTGTTCTAGTGATAGTGGGGGAGGAGGTGGAGAGAGAAGGCAGCTGTTGGCACCTGTGGGCTGGAGAATTCTAAGGCACGGGCTCATCTCTGGAGTGCCCCAAGCTATGGCTCTTCCTGGTTTCTGCACCTGCATTTCTCTAGCGTGGCATAAGCCTTGGTGCATGGAGATGCTGTAGAGAAGAGTTTGCCCCCGCTTCCCACATCCTATACCTTCAAGTGGATTTATAAAGGAATAACAAAGCCTTTATGGAGAAACATCACTAACGACATGGTTTAAATAATTACCATGTGTGGTGAATATTTTTAAAGAGACCTCAGTGCCTCTACTTAGGATGGTGCTAGGAACTGCAGGAATGCTGTTTTCAGCAGTGTAAAGGGGTTTCAGGGAGACCGAGCCTTTCATAACAGGGTCCATCTACGGAAGTGGACGGGACTGTTCTTCTGCTGCTGCTGACTGCAGAGATGAAGGGATCAAAGGTTGGCTCACAAATGGTGTGGAGGCTGTGGTCTTGGAGTACATTGGGGGTGGCACTGTGGGCAGCTATTCAGAATTAAGTGATCTTGAGGCTGGATATAGAGATGGATTATGGCAAAGGACTTTGGTGAGAAAATGGAGGAGGGGCCAAACCATAAGTGTGTTTATCAATCTTTCTGAGTTTTGCAACTGATTAGATAACCGGTTTCCACAAAAGGACTGATTGATGGATGTCAAGCAACACATCTTTGGGGAATCAATCCTAGTTGGAGTAATTAACACATAAGTGTGTGAAATACCACGATGTTCTCATTTGATCCTCAATCTGTTTCTTGGCCAAATCTCAGGCATTTAAATTTATATTTGGATTTAAAGCAGCATATCTTACACTGGAAAATATGCTTGTCAAAGAAATAAGTCAAGTATTGAGTATTTATGAAAATGGAGTATTCTCCATATTCTAAAGATGGGAACAAAAATCTACTTGGATGCAGATGTAATTACTCTCCCTCATGGTTTATAAGAGAGGATGGATCCATCTAGGGTCCCTGAAGGAAAGGCTCTGGTTCATTTCATCATGGTCTTATGCCTGTACCTGAAAGGTCAAAATGTGGGCTGGCTAACTAAGTTCCTGATCTCTAATCAGATAAGAGTGCAAGTTAAGTTTGCAGAAGAGAGGGTGATGCAAATCAGTGAATCTCAGCTGTAAATAGATTATTGCCTCACGTCTTTTTTCTTTTGCTCTCCTTTTCTGATGACAAAAATCAAGTTATTATAGAAATTACTTCTGAAGAGACTTTCTACTTAAAAAAAAAAAAAAGTCCAATTTATTGAGCTTGATTCTCCAACTTAGAGGCTGGAGAGCAGATGTCTGAGTACTCAATTGGAACAAAGATGGAAACTTGGGAGGAGAGACTCTCAGGGCTGATGCCAGTTTCTAGTAGAGAATTTGGAAGAATTATAGAGACACGTTCCCTAAGACTTTTTTCAAGACTGTTAGTGATGGAGAGGATAATTGTGTAGACCAATTTTATTCTTTTCCTAAGTAAAGGGGTGACACTTTTTGATGTCCTGAATATGAGTAATTTACTGTACTTAAAGTAGATGGAAAGTTACATCTCATATAAAAAAAAAAAAAAAGAAAACCTTGACAAATGATTAGGAGTTGAACATATTTTCTACCAAAACAACGTTCTCTTTCTCTAAAAAAATATATCCCTGGTGGGTGTTTTGAATCCCACCTAAAAAGAATAAGATGAAGAGAAAATTGAATGCTGTAAGACATGTGTGGTGTAGTTTAACATTTGGTTCTTTTGAGAGGCAAATTTAGTGTTCTGAAGCCGTCAGATCTCATATGGCCATCTGATAGTTAGTGATATACTATGTGGGGGTGTCTGTTTGAGAAGAAATTGCTGTATCATTTCCAGATCTTTCCATTTGTGAGATGATTATTTTTCTTATTTTTTTTCCTCCCTCCCCTAAGGAAGAAAAGGCAGACAATTAACTTGGCCTTTAGCTATTCCGTTTCAGCTTTGAAAGATTTTTCTAAAATGTGGATCTTTTAAAGGTATGTATCTTTTCTAGGTGTGGTCTTATCTTGAGCCAGTTCATTCCAGACTCTGCCTAGCTCTGGATTTATGACTCTGGACTATTTCTGGGGAGAAAATATTTGATTCTTTTGATTCTGTTGTTAGGAATAGACCACATAAAACCTATGGATCAGGATTGATTTGTCAAACACATGAAGAGGTGCCCAATGATATTAGCCAATAGAGAAATACAAATTCAAACTGCACAATGAGATAATACTATATATTCATCAGAGTGGCTAAAATTAAAAAGACTATACTAAGTATTAATGAGGATGTGGAACACTGGAATTCTCATACACTGCTGTTGGAAATACCTGTTCGCGCGCGCGCGTGTGTGTGTGTGTGTGTGTGTGTGTGTGTGTTTGGAGGGGGGAATGCCTCCTTGGAAGAAAATTTGGCAATTTATTATAAAGTAGAATACGCACTTACCGTATGATCCAGAAATTCCTCTCCTAAGAATTTAGTCAAGAGGATAGGAAACATACGTCCATACAAAGACTTATGCCTGCAAATTCATTGCTTCCTTATTCAAACTGTTCCAAACTGAAAACAACCCAAATACTCACCTATTGTGATACATTCATATAATGGAATATGACTCAAAAATAAAAATGAAAGGACTACTGATACACAATAACATGGGTAAAACTCAAACGCATTATGGTAACTGAAAGATGCCAGACAGAAAAGACTACCTACTCTATGATTCAATTTATATGCAATTCTAGAAAAGTTAAAACAATAGTGATAGATGGCGGCCAGGGAGTAGAGAGATAGAACTGATTGCAAAGAAGCAGGAAAAAACTTTTTGGATGATGGCAATTTTCTTAATCATAATTGTAGTGGTGGTTACAATAATTGTAAATGTTTGTTAAGACTCACTTAATTGTACCCTTAAAATTGGTGGATTTTACTTTATGTTAATTACAGCCCATAAAGCTGATTTAATTTTAAAAAGTGGTTCAATGTGCCACTTTTAGGTGGTTAGGTGCCATGGAGGGAAGGTTGGATCCTTGTCAGAAAAGAAGCAGCTTGTGGTCTAGTTGAGGGAAAAAGACTCTTCCTCATGTTCCATTAGAAAATAAGACCATTTCTTAAAACATAACTTCACTCTTTCGTAAATTCATTTATCAAAACATTTATTGAGACATTACTAAAGCCGAGCACTAATCAAAACATAAAGTGATTGGTGAAGACATTCATTGGTGCTCAAAAAATATTGAATTGAATTGAAAATTTGGGTGTTTCATGACAATATTATGCAAGAATCTACGAAGTAGATCCTTCTCGAATTCAGTGGCTATTTTGGGGTGCCTAGGTGGCTCCCTTCATTAAGCTTTCAACCCTTGATCTCATCTCAGGTCTTGATCTCAGGATTGTGAATTCGAGCCCCACGTGGGGCTCGGCAGCAGGGTATGAAGCCTACTTAAAAACAAAAACCAAAACCAAACAATGGCTATTTTGGGCTCAGATCACTGGGTTTTGGGGTATTTGTGATAATGAGAAAGCACTGGCACTGACTGAACCTTTGATTCAAGTTGAGTATTGAGCCAGATAAATGGAATTCTCCCCTTGTTGCATTTCTGTCACCGGTTTAGAGGCTATGGGCCTTCCCTGCAGGAGAGCTGCTCTGCTCTGTGAGAAGATGAGGTGGAGGGATTTTCACTCTGCATACATTCTTAGAACTTTATGGTTGGTTTTCAATGTGATTATATAATCTCCATGCAAATGCCATCTGCCATGTTTGGCACTTACGATAAAATATTTGAGATATTTTATTCATTTTGCTTGAAAAACAGATTTAGAGAAATCAGATCTTTCCCTTCTTGAGAACACAACTCTGTAGAGGCTGTGTATAAGTTCTCCTATGCATGACTCAGTTCTATTTTTACCCATGGCTAGAGCTATAAACTTGGTTTAAAATTTTTGTTGAAGCTTTTGTTTGCCATTTCGAAACCATAAATTTTAAAATCAACTTCAAGGTTTGCCTGCTTTTTGTTTTCTATTTGGTATGAATTTATACTGTTCTTTTCAAAGGCAGTTTGCACTTTTAGGGGCTCCTGGGTGGCTCAGTTGGTTAAGCATCCCGCTCTTGATTTCCGCTCAGGTCATGATCTCGCGGTTGGGGAGATTGAGCCTTGTGTCGGACTCTGAGCTGATAGCATGGGGCCTGCTTGGGATTCTCTCTTTCTCCCTCTCTTCCCCTCCCTGACTCAAGCATGCTCTTTCTCTTTCTCAAAATAAATAAATAAACTTTAAAACAAACAGAAACCCCCAAAACAAAGGCAGTTTGCTGTTTTAAAACTTTTTGTTTTAACATTTACTTATTTTTGAGAGGCAGAGAGAGACAGAGCACGAGTGGGGGAGGGGCAGAGAGAGGGAGAGGGAGACAGAGAATCCGAAGCAGGCTCCAGGCTCTGAGCTGTCAGCACAGAGCCCGATGCGAGGCTCAAACCCACAAACCGGTGAGATCATGACCTGAGCTGAAGTCGGACGCTTAACCAACTGAGCCACTCAGGTGCCCCAAGGCAGTTTGCAGTTTTAGAAGGATGCAAGGAAGGCTAACTTCCAGACTCCGGTGATCAAAATTTCCCTAAAAAGGACCCAAACCTATTATTATCTAGGTAAAGTAAAGAATAACACGGCTTTCTCTAACATAGTGGGTCCCTGACTCATAAGCACTCAAATATATATAATCGATCCAATTATTTTTTTTTTTAATTTTTTTTTCAACGTTTTTTATTTATTTTTGGGACAGAGAGAGACAGAGCATGAACGGGGGAGGGGCAGAGAGAGAGGGAGACACAGAATCGGAAACAGGCTCCAGGCTCTGAGCCATCAGCCCAGAGCCCGACGCGGGGCTCGAACCCACGGACCGCGAGATCGTGACCTGGCCGAAGTCAGACGCTTAACCGACTGCGCCACCCAGGCGCCCCTGGATCCAATTATTTAAGTAGTTACTGCCTATCCCTACCTGTGTCCTACTTTCTCTCTTCCATTCCTAGATTCTTCCAAGGAAGAAAAACAATAAACAATAATAATAAACCTTGAGTATTCTGGAGAACACATAGGTTCACAAGTAGAGGAAAAAATGAACAAGCTTAATATGCTAGGGATTGGGATCCAGGAGAGCTACCAGGCCAGAGTGACTTCTCCATGTGGTGGATTGTTTACAAAAAAACTTTTATTTCTTCCATATTTTCCAGAAAATTTCATTTTACCCCTCCCCCACAAATTAATTTAATTTTAACAATCCAGAAAATTATGGGTTCTAATGACAAACAGGTTTTTAAAAAAAAAATGTGTTAATTTTAAGTAGGCTTCATGCCCAGTATGGGGCCCAGCTGAAGGCTCAGCTTGGGTTCTGAACTCACAACGCTGAGATCAAGACCTGAGCTGAGTTCAAGAGTCAGACATCCACCAAATGAGCCACCCAAGTGCCCCCAAAACAGGGGTTTTATTTAAAACCTTTAAAAAAACTTTGGGAGGGTTGAGAGGTTGTTAGTCAATCAGATATTTTTATAAAAAAAAGTTTAGTTTCTTTGCCTTTTACCTAATTCCTACCATTGATCAATAAGAGTTTTGTTTTGTTTTCTTTCTTTGTTTTTTAATTTCAAAATTTTATTATGAACATTCCCAAATATACAGAAAAGTTGAAAGAATTGTGCAATGAACAGCCATGTATCTATGTATGAGTTTCCTATTGCTGCTGTAACAAATGAGCACAAACTTAGTGGCTTAAAAAAACATCAATGTATTATTTTACAGCTCTGGTAAAATTACACACTCTGAAATGAGTCTTGTAAAGTTAAAATCAAGGTGCCAGGGGCACCTGGGTTGCTCTGTCAGTTAAGCATCTGACTCTGGCTCAAGTCATGATCTTGTGGTCATGGGCTTGAGCCCTACATGGTTCTCTGTGCTGACAGCTCAGAGCCTGGAGCCTGTTCAGATTCTGTGTCTCCCTCTCTCTCTGCCCCTGTCCTGCTCTGTTGCTTTTTTTTTTTTTTTCTCCCTCTCTCTCAAAAATAAATGTTAAATTTTTTTTCTTTCTTTCTTTCTTTTTTTTTTAAATAAAATAAAATCAAGGTGCCAGCAGGGTTGTGTTCTAGGGAAGGATTTATTCCTTGCTTTTTCCAGCTTCTAGGGGATGTGTATACTGTTTGGCTATGGTCACATTCTATGACTTCTTTTGTGGTCACATCACCTTTTCTGCCTTTGAATTTACTCTCTCCTTCTTTAAGGACTCTGATTACAATGGACCTGCCTGGATAATCTAGGATAATCTTCCCACCTCAAGAATCTTAATCACATCTGCAAAGTCCCCATTGTCAGGTAACATAACATCTTCACAGCTTCATGGGATTAGAATGTGCACATTTTGGGGGGCCCATTATTTAGCTTGCCACAAACTACTACCTATGTTCTGAGATTAGCATTTTGCTTTATCACTCATCTATCCATCTATTCACCCCTCTAGCGGATAGCCATCCATCGATTCATCTTTCTTTCCTAGTTTCTCTCTCTCTCTTTCTTTCTTTCTTTCTTTGGATGCATTCAAAAAAAAGCTGAAGACACCAGTAAACCTCCTGCTACAAACACACATGTCGTTAACTAGTGTTCAATATTTATTTATGGTGCAATTTATTTTCTGAGGTAAATTTACCTATTGTGAAATGCACAGATCTTAAAATGTCATCAATGCACTTTGACAAACACACACATGTGTGTAACACAAGCTGCCGTTGAGATACATAACATTACCGCCTCTCCAGAAAGTTCCTTCATTCTCTTTCTCAAACATTGTCCCATCCTAATGTTTCATTTTTTTCCCATTATGGTTAAATTTAGTCTCTTCTAAAACTTTACTCAGATAATGTTTTTGAGACTCATCCATGCTGCATGTAACAGTAGTTCTTCTCTTTTATTGTTCAGTAGTGTTGCATGTACCCATGGTCCGAACTCATCACAGGTTGCTTAGCTAGTGTGTTAATGTGCACCTGGAATATTTCCAAGTTTTGGCTCTTATGAATGAAGCTGCTGTGAACAGTTTTGTGGCACTCTTTCTGGGGACTTACACTTTTTTTTTTTTTTTTTTAATAAGAATGGCTACAGTTTTGTACTTTGGGTAGGTGTTAGGGATTACAATATATATCCTTAGTTTTTCATGGCCTATTTAATTGGAGCTAAAATTGTACTATTTTTCCAAAAGAAAAAAAAAAAGAAAAAGAAAAAGAAAGAAAAAAGAAAAGAAAAGACAAGAAAAAAGAAAAGGAAGAAACTTGCACAATTTTGGTCTACTTACTCTCACTTTGTAGTATTTATGCTGGAGTTGTTATATGTGCTGCGTGTACATTGTATAAACCCCACAATAAATGGGATGGTATATTTTTGCCTCAAGTATCTTCCATAGATTAAGAAGGAAATATATATTTTTTACACATATATTTACCACTTATGGTACTATTAATTCCTTCCTGAAGATTCAGGTTGCGATTTGGTGTCATTTCTTTTTGTCTGAATAATTTCCTTTAACATGACTGTAGTGCAGACGTGCTGGCAATGGATTCTCTTAGTTCTTATATATCTGAAAATGTCTATTTTCCTTTCATTTTTACAGGATATTTCTGTTGTATGGATTCTGAGTAGACATATTTTTCTCTTTCTGCTCTTTAAAGATGTTGCACCATCTTTTGGCATACATTTTTTCTGATCAGAAATCAATGGTAATTTGTATTGTTGTTGCTCTGTAGGTCAGGTCTTGTTTTTCTCTGGCTATACTCAAGATATTTTCTTTATCAGTTTGACTGTAATGTGCCTATGTGTGTTTATCTTTGTATTTACCCTGCTTAAGTTCACTGGACATCTTGAATCTGAAAATTGATGTCTTTCTCCAAATCTGTGAGATTTTTGGTCATTATAGCTTCAAATTCTGTTTTTAACCCCATTTTTCTCTCTTCTTTCCTTTTAGAACTCCAGTTACACATATGTTAGGCTTTTGATATTGGCCTTTTTTTTCAATTGCATTTTCCTCCTCTGTTTTTCAGAATGGATTATTTCTATTCACTTATCTTCAAGTTCACTGGCTCTTTATCCTGTTATCTCCTGTCTTCTATTAAATGCATTTAGTGAATGTTTCATTTCAGAAATTGTATTTTTCAGTACAAGAATTTCTATGTTTCTAAAAAAAATTGTTTCTATTTCTTTACTGAAATTACCTACTTGTTCATTCATTTTAAACCATTTTCCTTTCCATTATTGAGCATAGTTATAAAAACTGCTTTAAAATCCTTATCTACTAATTCTAATATTTGGATCATCTTGGGGTCAGTCACTATTGATCGACTTTTCTATTCATATAGTTCATATTTTCCTATATTATCACATAACTACTAATTATGGGTTGTATTCTGGATACATTGTGTAAGTAATATGCTGTAGAGGCTCTGAATTCTGTTATGTTCCTCTGAAGAGTATTCGACTTTTTGTGTTAGCAGCATTTGGTGGACTCAGACTCCAAACTCTCTTTCCTCTGAGATAGGCAGAAGATGAAATATCTGTTCAGTTCTTCTAGCCTTAGCTGGGCTTCTTGGAGCCTGCCCTGCACACATGTAATTCAGTGATGAGCCAGAGATTTGGGCAGATGTACAAAATTCAGGGCTCCTTCTCTTTTGCTCCCTCCTTTCCAGAATTTTCCCCTCCACTGTTCAGCTGCTGTGGTCACTCCAAATTTTGTCTACTCATTCTTCAAGTTGGTAGACTGCCTGTTTTCAATCCCAGTTTTAGCTGCCTTGCTTAGCCATGACTGGGTCCTGAGGCAGAAAACTATCAAAGCACTCAAGGCTCTTCTCAGTGAGACTCCTCCCACTGTCCTCTGCTTTCTCCCTGCTTTAGTTGCTCTCTAGGGCCTTATGGTTAGTTTTTATATTTTGTCAAGAGCCTATAGTTGTTATCTACAGGAGTGTTAGTTTGGTATGAACTTCATTCCCAATGGAGCTCTGATTTAAGCAGATCAAGGTGAAATTTTAGCCCTTGGTGGGGAGGTCTGAGTGGTAACTTCGGGAAAAACTAGGAATGCAGTTCAGGAACTAAGGTAGAGAAATGCCAAACGTAAGACTTTATGACTGCAGAATTTTGGTTCAGGCCAACATATCTCTCTCCACCTGAACCTCCTATACCTTCACTACATCTACCTTCTTCACTTCATCCTATGCCCCAGGATCGCATGTCACCTTCCTTATCCTAGGATCCAGACCTTAGCAAAACTAGTCTCTGGGCTCCTCTTCAAGGGCATTAAGGATTAAATAAACACTTGTAGGCTGTCTAGGGAATGTAACCACCACCTGTAAAATTTTGAGTTCTGGACATTTAGAAGTCAGTTTCTGAATGAAGGCTGCCCATACTTTAAGTGCGACTTCTATGTTCTAGCTTGGTGGCAGGGGTTGATTCTATATTCCATCCCCTTCTTTTACCAGGAGCTCCTGAGAGGTTATCTTCGTTAGGGCCTGAGGCTATAATAGCTGTAGTTGGTTGCTAACTTGTAGAATAAATTACTTTTCAGTTCTCTTTTAGAGGGAACATTCTGTTCTAAAGTTCTTTGCCTCAATCTATTTCTCTGCCTGTGGTACAACCAACTGGACCACTTTCAGCCCAGTTTAGGTTTCTCTTGTGATACTAACAGTGGAGTACAGAATAATCAGGTAAGTGTGGGATGGTCCATGTTGTTATTTTAGCCTACCAAATCACTCCAGCCTCCCAGCAGCCCATCAGCCCATCTGCCGCAATGACAGAAAATTGATTGATTATAGAAAGACCATTTAGGTAAAGAGGGAGAGATGTGATCTTACATTCTATTCAATTCAGACATTCTTTTGAGAAGAAGGTATGACAAGTTTTGCACCTGGAAAACTGGGAGAAGAAAGAAACGTCAGACTTCTTTAGCATTACTATTATTATTTTGGAAGGTAGAATTTGGAAGCGTATTGCTTCTACCAAGAACACTTACTTTCTTAAACATCCTCTAATTTACACACATACTCTCCGGAATATACATTGGAAACAGATTTAGTATCCCGTAAGAAAACCAGCTCTGCAGTTGTAACACCTAACTCACAAAACAGCTGCATTAAGAGCTTAGTGTTCATAGTACTAAAGGGTTATTTGTTTTACAAAAAGGTTCTCTGAAGTGTTCCCTGCAAATACCAAATTCCCTTAGTGACTTTAAAATGAGAAGCACATTACAAAAATCCTATTTAACAGAACATTTTGGGAACATACAAGGTGTGATTGTAAAAGATTATGGCTGATTTTAAGAAAAATTCCAGAACTTACAAATTCAAAGGAGTGGCGTTCCCTTCAAAGTATTCACCGTGTAGGTCTTCACGCTTACCTCATCTGGAAGGGGTCTTCCCCAGTGTGCCTGGGAAGAGTAAGTGAGATAGCTAGGGAAAGTGCACAGGTGCTACGAATGCTCAAGAAATAGTCATTTTTTGTCTCCAATTCCAAAGAGGCTACAATTACTCAAATCATTAATTGCAGAAGTCCACTGTGAGCACTGTTCTCCAGGTCTTGCTGATGGTTTGTCTTTGGTCTATGGGGTGAATCTGGAGTCAGTCACGGAGGGTAACGTGATGATGGAGTGTGTACATGGGCCTGGGCGCATGCACTGTGACTCGTCTACTTATTTGATGAGCTGCTTAAATTGGTAATCTCACAGAACTCATATATATACATGTTTATGTTTTTATATGTATGTATGTATGTATGTATGCAGTGTACATATATATGACATAGAGTAATAATAATCATATATGTATTATTTTTGTATTTAATTTGGCAGGGTAGAGGGGCAAAGATGAAGCAAGTGCTGTGTTTCTATGGGGAAATGAACTCAAATGCCTATAACAGTGGTTCTTAATCTTTGCTGTATAGTCAACCACCTAATGAACTTTAACAAGATCCTAATATTCAGCCATATCCCACAATAATTAAGTTAGAACTTACGGGAAGAAACATCAGTGGTTTGCGCAGCCAAGCCTGGGAACCAGAACTCTGGGCTGGTGGTGCTCAGTTCTGGCTGCACGTTAGAATCACCTGGAAAGCTCTTAAAAATGACGAGTAGGTCTTGGCCTTACCTTTTGGAGATTCTGACTCATTATCTGGGGTAGAGCCTGGGTGTGGGGTATTTTTTGAAAGCTCTCCATTTGATTCCAATGTGCAGCCTAGTTTGGGAACCAGTAGCCTCAGGAGCCCAGCTGTTAAGGTAGATGGGGGCAGTGGGAGGGAGGTGGCCACTCCGAGAGAGTGCTCTGTCTGACCGGAGCAGAGGGCTGCTCTGATCTCTGTAGGAATGTGGGCCCAGCATTGCCAGGTCTTTTATTTTTTCAAAAGACACCGGTCAGGATATTTATGTGGAAATTTTGTAACCATCACCACCATCCACCCCCAAAACTGTTTTCATCTTTTCAAAATGAAATTCCACACCCACCAAACAATAACTGCCGATTTCCCTCCCACCCCTGCCCCTGGCAACCACCATTCTACCTTTTGTCTCTATAAATATGACTACTCTTAGATCCTCATGTAAGTGGAATCACACACTATTTGTCCTTTTGTGATTGGCTTATTTCCTTAGCTAGGTCTTCACAGTTTATCCATGTTGTAGCATATGCCAGGGGTTCCTTTCTTTTCAAGGCTGAATAGTATGCCATTGTATGTATAGAGCACATTTTGTTTATCTGTTCATCTATTGAGGGACACTTGGGTTGCTCTACCTTTGGGCTATTGTGAATAATAGTCTTACAAAGATGGATATACGTATACCTAAGTGACAATGGCTTTCAATTCCATTGGGTATCTTCTAGGAAAAATCACTACTGTTTTCCTTTATATTCATAGTACTACCACTTGCACACTCCTTCACTTCACGTCTGACACCAGTTGTCTAGGTTTCTCCCCCACACAAGCGACATTCTGTGACACGGGCTGGGTGTCCCACAATTCAATGACATTTTCTGACTAGACCTGGAGTTAGCACAGACCCTGCAGGTTAAGTGCTCAGTTGCAGAAGACTGTCCCAACCCTTCTCCCAGACACAGTTGCAAGTTTCACATTGTTCCTTGTACTTCTGATCAAGCAGCTATAAATCAGAGGTTCCCACGAATCCCTCCCAAGTTTGATCATTTGCTAGAACAACTCACAGAGCTCAGGAAACTTTTATGTTTACTGGTTCCTTATAGAGCGTATGAAACAGGATACAAATGAATAGCCAAAGGAAGAGATACATAGGGCGAGGTCCAGAGGCACCTTGAGCATAGGAACTTCTGTCCCCATGGAGTTGGGGTGGCATGCAGATATGCTCGCCAACCTGGAAGCTCTCTAAATCCCATACTTTTGGGAATCTTGGAGGCTTCATCAAGTAGTCTGGAACAATCTCTAACACAGTCTCCAGTTCCTCTCCCCTTCCTAGAGGATGTAATGGGTGTGGGGCTGAAAGTTCCAAGCTTCTAATCTTGGTCTTTCTCGTGACCAGCCCCCATCCTGAAGCTCTCCAGGAGCCCACTAATGAGTTGCCTCATTAGAACAAAAGGCACTTCTATCACCCAGGAAATTCCAAGGGTAGTAGCTCTGTGTCAGGAACCAAGTCAAAGACTACAGAGTAGAAAAAAGATGTTCCTAGTGCTCTTATCACTTAGGAAATTACAATGATTTTAAGAGCTGTATGCCAGGAACCAGGGACAGGCACCAATATATATATAGTTTCTACATCATGTGTATAAACCCAGAAGTGGCATTGCTGGACCATATGTTAATTCTATGTTTAAGAACTACCATACTGAACTTCTTAATTTTTAAATATTTGCAACTAATTTAATAACCAATAACCAATAAGGCACTTCAACTGGGTTGGCACCTTGTGAGCTGAAGACATTGGTATAAAATGACCCCTTTCCTTGAATGGTTTATAAGGACACAAGCCACTTCCCTCTGGCCTGTTTCCTCCTCAAAATGAGGACATTGGGCTGAATCATCCCTGGTTTTGTTTTGCTCAAACGGTCCATGATGTTGGAGTCTGTAAGATTCTAATTTGATTGTGGTTCTTTTTTTGCTCATGGTTCTTTAACCTCAAGACCAGTATTCTGTGTCCGGGTGCTCAAATCACAAAAGTCCACACGATCCAGCTGTCTAGATAAGATAGGGGGAGTCAGAGCAGACACATTGTTTGGGTCTAACCTGACACAAGTGGAGTTTAAATCAGCCAAGATAAAACCTGTTTGCGCTAGCCACAAAGCAGTCAGTTTGCCCTTTTAAGGAAAGAATAATCTATTTTCCAGCCCCAACAAATTTCAACCACATTTGAACAGAAAAGATCACATTTCCAGGCTGTAGGTAAAAGACTCCTGTGGTAGTAACATGATTCTTTGTATGTTTGTGACAATTTCTTAGCAGGAGCTCCTTGTTGGCTTTTTGGAGGAAAGATGTAGGTCCAGCCTTTTGAAAGTTTGTTTACTTATTTTTATGAGCCTCTTAAATGGCTAATCTCACAGGACGAAGGCACATAGCAGGCAACCACTCCCAGAATCCTTTGGGTTTTTCCTAATGCAACTCTCCTTGTGCATGTCCCTAAAGGACTTCAGTTTGTGCCTTAATAGGATTTAAATAGGAGCAGAGCATCTCCAAACTCTTTTTTTTTCCTTCTCCCATCCTACTTTTAACTTGATTCGGATTTTTTCATAAAATTCTCACCAAGAGGAAACAGATTTTTACACCTTCCAAAAAATGCATCAACAACTTATTTTATCATTTCGTGGTCTTCTGCCATTCAGGACTCATGCCTACAAATGTGTTTGGTTTCTTTTGTTTAGGGAGGAGGGATCTCAGGGTGGGGAAGGCATGGGATGTGGGGCCAGGCTGGTGTATACCAGCCAGCTTTGCCACCTTGCATTGTGACTTCAGACATGTGAGGAGTAAGAGAGATGATTCATTTTCAGAAATATCAAGTAAAAGCTGTGCTAATTAACGATAGGTTTACAACCTATTGGAAATATGTACTACCCCCCCACCCCCCAAGTGGAGTCCCAAACCCTTAGACACTTCACTTCCTGGTGCTTCTTCCCCTCTCCTTTTTGCGGGTTCATTTTTGAGGGCTTTGCAATGAGTGTGTGCCAAAGAACAAAGGGAGGAGGGACTGAAAGTCTGCTTCACCTCAGGGAATGTACATTTGTTCCAATCAGACTACTTTTTGCCTTACATGGGCATAGGCGACATCCGGGTAAGGCTGTAACCTCTGAAGTCCTCAGCCAATGAGGAACAAGGAGAGGGACTTGCATGCTAGGAGATAAATTGTCTGTTGTAACTGATCTGAGTGTGCCTGTCCATCAGACACCTGCTCTTGCAAGAATGTTGATTAAGGCTTCACTTCACCGAGTTCTGAGTTTCCATGTCCCTCCTTTGATTGGGTTGATGGCCTAATTTCTAACAAGACAGATGGGGACTGATGCGTTTTTGGAGTGGTGGTGGGTTAGGAGCCGATGGCAGAGAAAGAATTCTTGAGATGTCTTTGGTACAAAATGGTGGTTTTATTAAAGCATGGGGACAGGACCCATGGGCAGGAAGAGCTGTTTGGAGATTGTGAGGAGAGACTGATTACATACATGGGAGTTGGGGGAGGTAAAGTGGAGGGAAATTTGTACGAGGACTTTCATATGCTAAAGAAGACTGACAGGATCCTGAAGGCTATTGTCAAGCTAAGGTTGTTTTTCCTTCTAGCAAAGCATTAACATTAAGACAGTCAGGAGTTCCTGGTGGACTGTTCTACTCTTCCCACCTCAAGTCTTTGTCAATGAGCTGCAGGTTATAGGAAATTTAATCTTATCAGCCATTCCTTCTGCCTTTGTGTCCACATCAGGGCCTTTGGTTGGGCATTTGTACAATGGGGACTGTATCTTCTAGGGTTGTAACAAAGATTAAGTTAATAATGTATGCATAGCCCTGGGCTAGGGGACAGGACCCACAAGAAAACCTCAATAAATGGAAGCCATTATTATTATTGTTATTAATAATATTATTATTATATTTTAATATTTACTTATGTTAGAGAGAGAGAGAGAGAGAACATGCGTGTGCATGCGTTGGGGAGGGGCAGAGAGAGAGGGAGACAGAGGACCAAAGCAGGCTCTGCGCTGACAGCAGAGAGCCTAATGTGGGGCTTGAACCCACGAACTAGGGGATGGTGACCTGAGCCCAGGTCAGAAGCTTAACCAACTGAGCCGCACAGGTGCCTTTAATGGAAGCCATTATTAATCAGCTTAATCCCTTTCAAGGTGTCGTGAAAAACACAGGGGGGTTAGCCACTGGAAGACTTGGATTGATTTTGTTACAAATCAGCAGTGTGATCTTGGGCAAGTGACAAATTCTACATGATTTATTTAATAAACACATCGGAGTTGATGACCAGTAGGCAGGGCCTACAGCAGGAGATGAGAATAGAATGATGAGTGGTATGTGCCCAGCTCTGAAGAGTTCACCAGCCAGTTGAAGAAGACAGAATCCCCAACGTTGTGGACGTGCGTGCGTTAGAAGAGCTTTGTGAAACTTTGGGTGGGAGCTCCATTATCATTTGCCCCAAGTTATGACAATTTTAGGTTGAGGCCGTTAAGGGGCTCTGACAAGCTTTAAAGGGTTTGGTTACCTTTTCCTAATTGGCATCACCTTGTGTGTAGGGAAAGCTATACTAAGCCCTGTAGCGAGGTGGAGGCCCTCCTCCCTTGGCATTGAGGTGGAAAATAAGCTTTATACAAACTGTTGTATATACACCAGAGTCAGTTCTGATGCTTTGTTATTTGCTTTGTAGCAACTTTGCCACCAGGAGTGGCCAGCAGGGTGTCTGTGTTTCATTTCTACTCCAGGTTGAAAGAAAATCATTCTTTGTTAATCGTTGTATTGTAATTGTGAAACACCATGTTAAGGAAGAGTTTCAAGGCAGAAATGGCCTTGAGGTCTAGTTCTTTTGTTTTCTAATTTGGAAGGAAGGAAATTCTCTCACCCGAATTCCCCTATAGCCTCCAGGCATTGGCATTCTAAACAGCCTGCACACAGGAAAACAGATCATATTTTAAAAGGGTGTTCTCTCTCTCACTCCATTTACCTCTGTACCATTCAAGGGAATGTGAAAAAATGGGAGTCTTCTATTTTGTAAAAAAAATGTTTCTACAAAAAAAATCAAACCATCGGTCTTTGCCATTTCCCATTGCCTGGGGAATTGGTGCATGTCTTTAATGCTAAAAGAATGTTTTCGTGTTGCTTTGCATTGCTAATGAGCTTCATTCTTGGAAGACCCAACTGCCCCTCACCTTCGGGATTCCTGCTGACCAAAGGGAAATAGCAATTTGGTCCAGAATAGCTGCTTGATAGGATGTTTGGGGCTGCAAGGTGGTGGCTCTGGCTCTTGGGTCACAACAGCACTGTGCTCGTCACAAATGCAGGAAAAAGGATCCAGGGCCAGTGTAGGGACAAGGACCATTCCCTCTAGGGGTAGGCATGGAAACTAAGAGGCGGGCAAGAGTCCAACAGAGATAGAGATGGGGAGGGAAGTGAAAGAGAGAGAGAGACAGAGAGAGAGAATTTGAAATCATCCATAGCAATTGAAACACCACAAGAAATACGTTTGTTTCTTGCATCATTCTAAAGTTACTTAGTTCCCAAATGCCATACCTCCACAAGGGTCTCTGCCCTCTCACTGCCAGATTTCCTTAGCCATTCTTTTGGAAGAACTTTCTCCTTCCAAGCCTCAGAAAGCTGGTGTGTCCGTTGACGGACTGACCTGGGCCCTGTGGTCGGGGTAGGGACCTGTGGGGCAGCCTCCAGTCTTTCTTTGTTTACAACTCTAGGTCCTGTTTTCACATTACTTCCTTTAATATTTCTCCTCGCCCCTGAGTCCTAGCAATTGTCATGTCTACATATTAATGTGAGGAAATTGTTGAAAAGGCCTCCCTCTCAAGGCAGTGTTCCAGCTCTCCTGCTTCCTCCCAGCCCTGCTCCTGCTTCCTCTGCCTTATGTTACAGTCATTAGTTGCTTGTCCAGTTCCCCACCTCAGCTGCTTCTGGGCATGTCCCGGAGCCCATCTTTTCCCCACGATGTGCTCTGTGGTCCTGTGTCTCCACCACTAGACTGTAAGCATCTTGAGCAAAGGGGCCGTGCCTTTTAGCTCTGTGGTCTTGGCAACACAGTAAAGTGCACCTAGTAGGCATTCAGTAAACACTCTCTGCTCTGGGTTTCACATATGGTTCACATTTTCTAGGAATGTCTGTTTGTTCTGATCATCTGCCAGCCAAGTGTACTCTTGGGTAGAGAAAGGGAAATGGACTAAAAGATGTGGTTCAAGAAGTAGTCAATAGCCTGCTCATAATTACTAGTGGGACTGGAATAAGCATAAACTTTCTTGCATAACTAATCAATATCTTAATATATCTCCATTAGGGAGGGTGTATTTTACGTTATTGATATTAAAGATCTACCTATTGTGTCAGAAAGGTTTCAGGGTAATTGTTATCGATGGTTAAAATCTTGTCGGCTGCTGAATATAGATTTTTTTTTTAAATGGATGATGATTGGCTGAGATTTATTTTTCCTGTATTACTATAAGCCAGATTCTCCATTAAGCTATAAAATATTATGATTCACTTGAAGCAATGTAATGTGATCCAAACACACAGTTATAACTCATTTCATTATTAGTCACATGTGCCAAGACATTAGCATAGCAGTTAACTAGTAGTGGGGTGAACATGGTGCTCAGGAATATTTTTTAACAATGCAATCGCATTCGTGCCATTATAGTTTAATTATCCGATGGTTGTAATCACACGGTTAGTGATAATTGGGCAATGGAATCACTGCTGACATGGATTTTTAAGGCAGAATCTCTGTTTTAAAATTTTTTTTTTCAACGTTTATTTATTTTTGGGACAGAGAGAGACAGAGCATGAACGGGGGAGGGGCAGAGAGAGAGGGAGACACAGAACCGGAAACAGGCTCCAGGCTCTGAGCCATCAGCCCAGAGCCCGATGCGGGGCTTGAACTCACGGACCGCGAGATCGTGGCCTGGCTGAAGTCGGACGCTTAACCGACTGCGCCACCCAGGCGCCCCCAGAATCTCTGTTTTAGTTCTAAATGCAAAAATCCAATCTAGAGAATGGTGTGATCTCTGCCATTTTTGGTACATTTCAGTTTGTTAGATGAGGCTCCAGCTCACTGAACGGTCGCTCTGTGGTTGGTAGTACCTGAGGGGTAGCTATTTAGAGATGGATTTCTGGGCAGTCCAAATCTTCTGCGCTATTCTGTATTTCCCTGAAGTGTCTCAGAGGTGTGAAGTCATAGCACCCGGGCTGCTGTGCACTCCCAAATGTCGTTCAGAAAGCCCGTTCATCTGATCCAGCTGCTTGTCCAGATTTTCACTTTAGGTACATATCACTTCTTCCGTGGAATATTGCTGTGTTAGACTCCATGGATCGTTCCAATTCTTCACCCTCTCAATGGCCACATCCTTTACAATGTGACTTTGCAGGTCCTGCCACCAAAGATGAGTGATGTTTCCCTGCCCTTGACTTTGCTTTCGGCCATGTGACTTGCGTTGGTCTTTGAGATGTTAGAAGGTGTCAAATGACTGCCCTTCACTTCCCTGACTTCCCCTATTTCTTGTTGCAGCTGTGTTAAATTCTGTACATTCTCAGAAGACATCATGCAGTCTTGCACGAAACATCCCTTCGTTCTAAAATATCCTCTCTTGCATACACACCCCCACCACATCCCTAGGGCTCCTCTGTGTGAGCCATACTGACTCATTCTTCAATCAACACTCAGTCAAGAAAAATCTCCCAAAGGTTCCCTGTCCCCTCACCTCCCATGTTGCCCACTGTCCTTCAGGGCAACCCTCCAGGGCTGCACTTGTTGCCTGATCTTTGAGTTACTGGTTTCTCTGCCCATGAGTTCCTGGAGGACAGGGACACATCCCTCTGTCTTCCCAGTGCCCAGCACAGTGCTTGGCACAGAATAGGGAAGCCAACCAGTTTCATACTTCTTTTTGCCTGTCACCCTACCTCATTCCAAAATAGGACTTGAGTCATGATAAAGAAAGTGAGAAACACAGGATCAAAAATTAAGTAGGTGAAGAAAATGGGAGCAAAAGAACATAAGGGAAAAAAACGGATGATGAAATGTCAGGATGTTCTGTATAGTTGCTATATTTTGGCCTCTCCTTGAGTTCTAAGCTTCCAACCAGCCAAAGCAAGTAGGAAAATAGGAATAGTTATTAATGTTGGACTGGAAATATCTGGATATTTCACAAAAGAAAATGCATAAGTGACTAATAAACATATTGAAAGATGCTCCATATCACCGGTCACCAGGGAAATGCAAATGAAAACCACAATAAGATATCAAGTTATGCCCTCTAGGTTGGTTTAAAATTTTTTTTTTTTTCAACGTTTATTTTTTGGGGGACAGAGAGAGACAGAGCATGAATGGGGGAGGGGCAGAGAGAGAGGGAGACACAGAATCGGAAACAGGCTCCAGGCTCTGAGCCATCAGCCCAGAGCCTGACGCGGGGCTCGAACTCACGGACCGCGAGATCGTGACCTGGCTGAAGTCGGACGCTTAACCGACTGCGCCACCCAGGCGCCCCTAGGTTGGTTTAAATTAAAAAGACTAGCAATACCAAGCGCTGGTAGGGATGTAATAAAATGGGAACTCTGATGTATTGTTGGGGAGAGTCAAAAAGTTTGGCAGTTTTTTATGAGGTTAAACATGCACGTATCTAATAACCTACTAATTTCACTAGGTGTTTAGCTAAAAGGCTTGTACCTGACTTGAACACAAAAGACTTTACACGAATGGTAGCAGCAACTTTATTCATGGAAGCTGAGAACTGGTGTCACTGAGTGAATAGATAAAGTGTGATATATTCACATGATGAAATACTACACAGCAAAAAAGTCAACAAATTGCAGACTCATGCCACATGGATATGTTTTACAGACATTATATTTAGAGATAGAGACCAGATCAAAAAAAAAAAAAAACCCAAAAAAACCAAAACCCACACATTTCATACGATTTCATTTACAGGAGGTTCTAGAACAAGTAAATTAAGTCTATAGTGATAAAAATCAGATCAGTTGTTGCAGAATGGGTATAGAGTGTGGGGAATGTACTGCAAGGGCGCATGAGAGAATTTTCTGGTGGGATGGTCATGTTCTACATCAGGGGTCAGCAAACTTTTTCTGTTAAGGATCAGATAATAGACATTTCAGGCTTTTCCCATATGGTCTGAGCTACAACTATGGGCTTTGCCATTGTAGCACGAAAGCAGCCACAGACAATATGTAAATGAACAAGCATGCCTGTGCTCCAATAAAATTTTATTTGTGGACATTGAAATTTGAATTTCAATGTATTTTACATGTCAAGAAATATTATTCTTTCAAAAAAAATTTTTTTAAGCCATATGAAAATATAAAAACCATTCTTTGTTTGTTGGCTACTCAAAAACAGGCACCAGGCCAGATGTGGCCCACAGGCCATAGTTTGCCAACTCTTGTTCTAAATCCCAATTGGGGTGGTGGTTACATAGGGATATCCATCTGTAAAACTCATCAAACTATACCCTTTTGCATTTATTTTATACTTTATTTATTATTATCATTTGTTATTTATTTTATTTGCATTTCTTTTATACTTAATTTTAATTATCATGTAAATTATATTTAAGAAAAGATTCTGTTTCCTTAACATAAAAATATGCTTCTGTTAATCTGCCAAAATCTAGCTTTTCAGGATAGAAATTTCTCCTCTGGGTTCTTTTTATTTTTTAATGTTTATTTATTTTTGAGGGAGAGAGAGAGAAAGAGAGAGTGTGAGTGGGGGAGGGGCAGAGAGAGAGAAGGAGAGGGAAAATTTCAAGCAGGCTTCTTGGTGTCAGTGCAGAGCCCAACATGGGGCTCAATCTCATGGGGGGGGCTCAATCTCACAAATTGTGAGACCGTGACCTGAGCTGAAATCAAGATTCTTTTACTTCCAACCTTTTACTTTTACAACCAACTATTCTTATATTTAAGTTGTTTCCCCTAGAAGCAGTATATGTTTAGGTCTCTTACTCATTTTTGTTCATACTACACAGCAATAAAAATCAACAAATTGCAGACTTATGCCGCATGGATATATTTTACAGACATTGTATTTAGAGATAGAAGCCAGACCATTTTTGTTCATTTGTACTGTTTTGATATTTTTGCTCATTTGTAGTGTTTTATATTTTTCAGTATCTTTAAATGATTTGTAGAACAAACCGTGAGGGTAGCCCTTGTCTGTTTTCCTTGCCAGTGTTTGCCCAGAGCCTGGCATAGTGTCGGTACATAGTAGGAGCTGAGTGAACAGGGTTGAAAATATGAGTATTTCCACAGAGAAGTAAGTGCGCTTCAGATAATCCTTATGATGCTCATTCCTTACAAAGGAGTTCTGTTAAGAACTGAGAAGTAGTGAGTCTGAGATTATATTGTCTGGCAAGAAATTAGAGAGATAAATAGTTGTACCCTTCCTAGGTGTGGAAGATGGCAAGCGCAGACAATCACATGTGCTCTTGACAAGTCCTGTCCAATATGGTCTACATGTGGCTATTTAAGGTTAACTTAATTAAAATAAAATAAAATTAAAAAATCAATTTCCTCATTTGCAACAGGCACATTTCAACACCACTTGTGACTAATGGCTACTGTATGAGATGACATAGAGAACATTTCCATGATCACAGAAACTTCTGTTGGACAGTACTGAGCTAGACAGATTTGTCCTAAACAATTATAGAATAGAGAAAAATAATGTGCTTAAATAATTTCTAAATCTTCAACATCAGATGTTGCCATACAATAGAGACTGGGAAACTATGGCCCCAAATCCAGCCTGTTTTTGTAAATAAAGTTTTATTGGGACACAGCCATGCTCATTTGTTTACATATTGTCTGGCGGGCTTTTGCAGTACAATGTCAGAGCTGAGTTGTTGTGACAGAGGTAGTATGCCCTGCAAAGCCTCAACTATTTACCATTTGGTCCTTTACAGGAAAAAATTGCTGACCCCTGATACAGCATGAGCTTAGTTTATAATTATGGTGTTTATATTTAAGTGCCTTTTGGCATCTATATGCCAAGCAAATAGAAGAAAATGGAAAAGCAAATAGAAGAAAATTAAAATCTTATTATCAACCCAGAGATAATCACTGTTAACCTGATGGTGTATAAGTTTTTGGTCCTTTTTTTTTTTTCTATGCTTGTATTTTTTTATGCTTTAAAATACATAATGTATGAAATATTATGTTTTTAAAAATTTTTTTTTAGGTTTATTTATTTTTGATAGAGAGACAGAGCATAAGCAGGGGAAGGGCAGAGAGAGAGGGAGACAGAAACCCAAGCAGGCTCCAGGCTCTGTCAGCACATAACCTGACATGGGGCTTGAACTCACAAACCCTGAGGTCATGACCTGAGCCTAAATCAGAGGCTTAACCTACTGAGCCACCCAGGCGCTCCTTATGTTTTATCAAAATTGGGATTACAGGGCACAAGCTTGTTGAAATTTCTCCTCTACCTCCAATATTTTTGGCATTTTTAGACAAAATATTCTGTGATGTGACATTTTATTCCCTTATGTATTTCTCTAATAATAATTTACTTAACATCCTATGGATAGGTATTCTGATTGTTTCCAGTGACCACTGTATATGAAGTGCATTGCTTTATCTTTTCCAGGTGTATGTACTCTTTCACATTCTATTAGTGAGTTAATTTTAAGTTAAGAACATTTTTTTCTTCCATAAGTCTCTAAGTGTGAAAATCCAGCCAAACCAGCATCTTTGAATCACTTCCAAATAAGATTTGAAATTGAGCACAATTTTACATTCTCTTCCCTCTCTTATTCAACTTTGTTTATATGATCTGGGTTTTAAATCCCAAGAATTATAATCCACTTTGAAAGATTATGTAATTTTGCATTCAAGAATAAATTTTGACATTTGTATTTGGCTTATAGCCAGATTTACAATTATTCAGATTTGTCTCTATAGTTAATTTGTTTTAGTGTGTATCATCACTTCTTTGATATCTTGACCACTTCATTCCTAAAATCTTAATTTTGTTTAATCTCTGGGTTGATTGAAATACACAAAGTGACTTATTTTTTAAAGGAAAGGTTGATGCATAATATATACACTTAGATTTTCCTTATCTGAGAATCATTTTGTGTTGTATTTATGCATAAAAGACAAATGGGCTTTTCCCCTTAGAACTCTGCAGATTGTGCTTAATTATTTTTGGCAATTAATGTTACAGAAGAGAAGTCTGAGACTGACTCAATTATTTTTTCTTTCATAGTTAACTTATTGTTTCCCATTTGAATGTTTGAAAGATGTTTTCTTTATTCATACACTTTGTAAAAATTGCAGAAATTAATCTAGGTGAAGTCTCTTCACTGATTTTTTTTTTCCTGGTTCATGATGAATGCTTTCAAAAGGAATACAGCATATTTATATTTCTTCAGCCTAAGATAGTTTACCCTTATCTCTGTGTGTGTGTGTGTGTGTGTGCGCGCAAAAAAGGTAGTTTCATTAAAGCAGGGCACAGGACCCCTGTGGAATGTCCCTTTATCTTTTATTATTGCTTTTGTTTCACTTCAGCATTTTCTTCAGAACCACTGTCCCTATCTTTACTTTTCATTCTTTATTTTTCCTTTTCCATTTTTTCTTTTATATTAACTCATTGTTTTCATCTCTGTCCACTGCATTCTGAGAAAGCATCTCAAGTTAACCCCGTGATTCACCTACTTGACTTCATTTATTTTATTATTTCTGCTCTTTTTCACTGTCACTGTGAATATTATTGTTTTTGGTTTCCTGCCATCTTTGCTCATCTTGTCTTTCTTGTCATACCGTTCTGCTGTCTTCTTTGCATGTTGTTTTTTCTAACAGAGGCCTTCTCTTGTATACTTTTGAGTTTCATTTTTTTCTTTTCTTCTATCTTCCTCAGCAAAATATTTTCAGAACTACATTCTATCTCTTAGTCTTCAAGACGTTATCCCCTTTTTCTTGTCTGGCTGTATTTCCCCATAGACCCTGTGATATTTATTGCCTTTCCTCTTGGAATGAGGCAAGATCTACACAGGCTCAGAGTTTGCCAAATGACAGTGTTAGTTGATTTACCTGCTTTTGGCCTTTTTCTCTGTCCATCTGGCAGATGGTTAACGCTCTTCACTTCTTCAGAGTAGAGGCGTATTAAAAGGTACAACTCTGAGCGCAAATCCCTCATCTAGCAGGGAACTCAGCTGCAGAGATTCTTTGCCAGGTTCACTGGTACTTTTAAACAATGGAGGGCACAAAAAGACTACAATTCCCAGAATGCTCCACACAGGCTCCTCTTGCCTCTGCCTACCCTTCCCACAAAGCATTACAGTGTCTGTGGAGACTACACTTCCCAGGATGCAATGCTTTACAGCTACCTCTTAGATATTCATATGAGGGGGATGATAAGAAAGTCGCTGTTTTTGAAGGGGATAAGAAAGTCATTGTTTTTGAAGAGAACATAGAAAGTTTTAGGAAGGCTGCAATGTGGCTCCGCGAAGGAGCGGCACCTACGCAGTTTTCTGGTTGATACATACCCTTGATTTCCAGAATGGGGAGAAAGTAGGAAGTATTAACCCTATACCTTTTCAGGCAGGCGGTTTCTAATCTCTGAAGACTCTTGTTTCGTGGAGATGAATCCTGCATCTGGGACAAAAAGAAATCTGGGTGTCTGGTTTAGTGTCGTTGAATACATACTGGAGCTTCTTTCTGGATTCTGGAATTCGATTGGCCTTTACATTAGGTTTGGCTGCTGGGAATTTTGGCGTTCTTCATTGCCATTACAGTCTTCGAGTGGAACTTAGGAGAGGCTGCACCGGATGGGTGATTACTGGCGCAACAACACTTTCAGCTGAATGCTTGACTTATTTTTTCTAAATTAGGATTTCTCAGGCAGCTACTTATTTATCACTAGATCACTCCTCCTTCCAAAGCCAGCCAGCAACAGTATTGCTGAGATGCTCCATGATTTCAGCTTTCCTTCTAATGGCCTTCTGCCTAGGCTTGCCTCTAAAGGGGCCACCCCTTTCTCGCTTCTCTGAACAATTCAAACCGCATTTGAAAGGAACATTTAAAAACAGGGTTAGACAGTGATTTCCTCAAATCTGCAGTGCTTGGTGAAGAAGCATAAAAGAAACCTCTGATAGTAAGTAAAAAAGTGAATCCTTTCCTTGTATGCTTGGGCTTGACAAAGGGATTACAAAGCTATTGTTGGCCCTGTGAGCAACTCAAAAGTAAGAATTTTCTATTTGTCCTGTTGAAATTTTGAAGGACTTTCTGAATCAGAAAGGTCACTTTTGCATCAAGGCCTTGCTATTTATTTCAGAATTTAATTACACAAGGTAGTGATGTCTTGGCTCAAGAGATCTGGGTGGGTATGACCAATTTTGAACAAAGTCGGCGATCAGCGAAGGAGGGAAAGATAACGTGACAGCTGAATGGAAGCTGCAGCCTCTAATTCATCACTTACCAGGAAATAATTTTCTTATTGAAGAATTAATGGTGGGAGATTTTAACTTATGAATGCCAAGAGAGGGATTCCAGGGAGGTTTGGTATTTATGGAAACATATTATTAATGAGAAATGTGAAGTTATTCACAGATATGCACACACAGCACCACTTACTGAAAAGCCCGGATGGTGACATGATACTTTACTTCAAAGCTGGCATGTAGGTCTAATCAGCGGATGTGCTCTCTCTGTTCACTTTACCCACGGGTTTTTATTTTGTGGTTATGACAGGAACAGTGAAGGATTAAGGTTGAGTCTAAATCCAGCTCACGTCATCTCTCTCAACCTTCTTTCCCCACCTGTAGAAAAAATATGTCTCGAGGGCTCCTTCCAGCCGACATTGTCTGATTCCTTGTTAAATGCACTTTGTACACACGAGGTGGCTTTTTCATGAGGTGACGAGGTTTGCTGTTGTGTGGTCAGTCCACATTAACTAGCCCACGAGCAGCAGGGATCTAGAATTATTTGTTGTGCTTGTTCTCTGGGGCATCCTAATGAGCTATGGCAAATTGGAGTTGTTGAATCTTTTAGGCAAGTCCTGTTCCCCCAGTGATATGTTCTGAGATAGCACATTACAGAAATGAAGATGTGTTTTCATGGACTCTCTGCTATAAAATATTTATGCCCTGCCTTTGGTTATATAAAGTATTTTGCAGTGTAGGTCATCTTCTCGGTAAAATGTTTCACGACAAGAACAGCTTCCTAAAGCCCCTGTGGATCCTTAGGGCAGGTGCATAAGATGGCCCAACAGAACAAGACACTGTCAGGGCTAATGCCTGAATACAAATGGATCATGCATGACTTAACCCTAAAAGAAGATTTGGCGTGAATAGAATCTCCAAGATGTATAATTAACTCTTTTATATTAATGAGAAGTATAACCTCCAAAGATGTTAGCTGTCTCAGGATATAGTCTACTACAATTTAACTCTTTCCTCCCTCTATATGGAGGAATGTTCCACTGTTCAAATCTGTAGGTACACAGAGGGAGAAGCAGTTAGACCTGCTGTTCCCTTTGCCTTGTCCTCCCCCACCCTCCTCAATGTATTTCTTTGGGGACAGTGTGATGTCATAAGTACTGTGTGGGAGGCATGCAGATATATATATATAATATGATTTCTGCCCACAAAAGACCGATCATTTCATTGGAGAGTTAAGACATTGTCCTAAAGAAAGAAACAATTTACAACAGCATACATGAGACATAATGTGTTATGTGCAATGGAGCTGGGTTCTAATTTATAGGATGTTGATAGTGAATACAATAATGATTATAAAGAGTAAGGATTAATGTCAGCTGGAGGAGTTAAGGAAAGTTGTTTGTTTTTTTTTTTTTTTTTTGGGGGGGGGGGTAGGTGAGATTTTAGCTGGCCTGTAAAAGGTGGCAAGGTTTGGGGCAAGTAGGAAAAGGGAAGAGCCTGTGTGGTTCACAAGTGAGGAGATTTACCAGATGCTAGAAGTAGAGGAAAAGCCCCTGACAGCTATGCCAGGCAGGATAGACAAGGTTATGCTGCAGTAACAAATAAGCCCCAATTTAAGCCAAATTAAGTGGCTTAAATTAGTCCAAGCTTCCTTTTCACTTGAGTTATAAGTTCATTGCAGACTGGCAAAGGACTCTGTTCCACATTGTCCTTTCTCACGGAGGCAAGCTGACAGAACCACCGTCACCTAGAATGTCTCTGGTCACCTTGGTGGGGAGAGGGGAGGGCAAGTCACATGCTGGCTCTTACAGGCTTCCAAGTGGAAGTGACACATGTCACTTCTTATATTTCATTGGCCAAAGCAAATCACACATGCACATTTAACTTCAAGGGGAAATGCATTTCTCCTGTGTGCTTGGAAGCAAGAGAGGAGGAAATATCAGTGAGTAGCTGTAAGAACACCAACGACATGTTGAGAATGGGAGAGACTGTGTGAAGTAGTGGACAGCACAAGGACATTGCAGACAGATGTGCCTAAATTTGAAAGTTCTGTCACTTACTGGCTGGGTGACCTTTGGCAAGAGGCTGCATCTATAGAATGAGATTAATTATTCTGCTCTAGCAAGGTTGTTGTGAGGACTACATGTGCCAGTAAATATTGATTTATTTAGTTATTGCCTCTCTCTCCTGACAGCTTTCTGTTTTTTTGTTCTAATCCTATATAATAGCTACTGTACCTCTTGCTCTTGGGTCCCAAGAAATATACCTATAACCTTGCAATAAATATCCCTTTCTTGATTAAGGTAGCCCACGTGGATTTCAGCCAAGGCCTCTGCTGGTCCATGAGGTGTCTTTGCAAAGCAGAAAAAGGCACCCCCTCTTAAATGGGTCTGCATGGGTTTGTGGGCATACAGTCACTTGGTGTGAATTAAGAAAAGGTTCCCTCCCCCTTCTGATGCCCCGTGCCAGGATATGTGGCTTGAAAGCAGAGAATGAGCCAGATTTCAGCCCCACTTCCCTCTTTGGTGGATGCTCTTGTGCAGTGAACAACCTGTGTAATCTTATATGGGGGCTCTGATTTTAGATCCTTTTAAGAGATTCCTAAGAAAGACAGTTGCCCATTTATTGTCCATCTCCCCTTTGCGAGAGAAGAGAGAACTTTTAAATGGTGTTTCATCTATTCTTGGGAAAGTATGCTACACATAGATTCCCAATACATGAATTCCCAAGAAAATAACTAAGAAGCATTATGCTCTCACACTCTTAGAATATCCTCACTTATCTGCTATGTTTCAAATCAATAGTATAGTTATTTATAAGCAATTCCCACTGATCTTAATGAGTTTAATGAATAAAGAATGAGCATAATAAGTGAGCTTAACTTCACCAAGAAATAATTTCTTGTACAAAAGAAGTTTGATATTAAACTACCACCAAATATAATATAATTAAATCACATTAATTCTCTTAGGTATAATGCAATTGTCTGTGCTGTGCATAGATAAGAAGCTGAAAGCAAATCTCTGGTATGCCTTTGAGAAAAATTTGTGTAACTTTAAAAATAACTCAGAGGAAAACAGGGCCAGTATTGAGAGGGTTTTCTAAGATATAGAAGTTATTTTCATTTACATTACTTACTGGGGTAGTGTCTAATTTAATGGCATGATTCATAGGATGAGATTAGAGGGGAGAAGTTGAAAAAATGTTGACCCCAGCTTTCCCTTGTTCTGTGGGGAAAGAGAGGGAAGGGAGAACACTGTTTGTGTGGTCATGGGTCTATGTGTTAAGTGGTGGGACCTTCTCTTTTGTGCTTTGATGCTGTGAAAGCACAAACAAGATTGTGGTGGGCTGAGTATGAGCCCCCCACCCCCACCCCCGCCAAAGTGTCTACATTCTAATTCCAGGAATCTGTGAATATGTTACCTTGCATGGCAAAAGGGACTTTGAAGATGTGATTATGAATGGATTTTGAGATGGAGGGATGATCTTGAATTATCCAGGTGGCCCAATGTAATGACAAAGGTCTTTATAAGAGGGAGGCAGGAGGGTCAGACAGAGAAGGATATGTGAAGTGGAAGCAGAAATTGATGTGGCTACAAGTACCAGCAGCCTCTGAAGGTTGGAGGAAGCAAGGAAAGGATTTTCATCCACATCTTCCAGAAGTAACCATTCCTGCTGACATCTTGATTTTTTAGCCTAGTATGACCTCTGACTGCCAGAATTTTAAGAGGGCAAATTTGTGTTGTTTTAAGTCACTAAGTTTGTGGTAATTTGTTATAGCAGCCATAGGGAACTTACCAGGAAGCAAAGATGGAGGCGTTTTGAGGATTCAGCTAGGGAGGGTGAGTGTGTAGTCATGGCATCCTTGAGTCAGTTCACTAGCGCAAGAGTCAGCCAACTATGGCGCATGGGTGAAGTCCATCCCGCCACCTGTTTTTGTACAGGCCATGAGCTAAGAATAGTTTTTACATTTTTTAATGATTGAAAAAAATTAAAAGAAGGATAATATTTTGTGACATGTGAAAATGATATTAAATTCAAAATTTAGTGTCTGTAGTCAAAATCTTATTGGAGCACAGCCATGTTCATTCACGTACTTATCGTCTGTGGCTGCTTTCACTCTACAGTGGCAGAGTTGGGTAATTGTGATGGATCCCGGATGGCCTATAAAGCTTAACGTATTTATTATCTGGCCTTTTACAGAAAAGGTTTGCTAATCCCTGCACTCGAGTCAGGACATCAGCTTTGAGCTTGAGGTCGTAATGTTTTGCCTCATCTTTCATGAGACTAAGTTTATCCTCACCCCACACTACCTACCATGTTCACTTGATCAAATCTTATATAGCACTTACTGCTTCTCTGTCTCAAACAATGGCTTCACTATGAGGCCTGTTTACCATATTGAGAGCTCCATACACTGTGCTAAACACTAAATGTTGAAGATACAACGAGTAATATATGGTTTATTCCCTCAAGGACTACACACCCACACACCAAAACAATAACAATAACAACAAATCCCATTATATATCACACGTATTCAATCACTATTAATACTCCTGACAGTCATCTGACATAAATATTACTGGATCAGTTTTCCAGATGACAAGACTGAGGCTTAGAGATGCTAAATAACTTACTCATAGTTACTTAAACAATTCTATTTAATGCCTAAGGTTTAGCTCTCTCTACAATATCACATGGTGTTTCCAGAGTCACCTGGTCCTACCTGCATTCCTCCCATCCTTTCCTATAAACTGGAAGCTACTGTGACCTCTGCCCTCACTAACTATAGCTTGAAATCTGTACTTCTTTATGGAGTTTATAGTTTTCAGGCATCTAATAGAGTTTGGGAAGGCTCCTCCAGAGTTTTGTTATCAAAATGTCAAAGGAGCCAACAAATTAGGATGTTTGAAAGAAAATACTGGATTGAAACTTGAAGCAAAATTGTAGGCATGGTGGCTGTGAAACCCTACTGGGTGAGGCAATGAACAATTGACGTTAGCCAATATATCTTGAGTCCTATCAGGTAGTGATATGCCTACAATTTTGACTTTCTTCTTATACCTCCTTTGGTGGTAGCCACTTGAATGATCATCTATGTATTTACTGTAGAGAGGACTGTGAACTATATATATCGGTCATTTTGGTTCCATCTCCAGACATAGGTGGTAACAACCAATCCTGGCCGCCTTCCAGTGCCCAAGTGTGAAGCCAGAGGTATTGGAAAGAACAAAGGACTAGGGGTCAGTTTAGGTACCATGAAAGAAAATCAGTTTTTTGATTCATTTTTGATCCAAGTATCTGCCCACCCTTCCTCATGGGATTATGGTGAGCATCTAATGAAAGCATGCATGTGCCCTCATGGGATTTTCTCTCTCTCTCTGTCTCCCTCTCTCTCTCTCCCGCCCTCCCTCTTACTCCCTCTACCCTTCATTCACCTGCACCCTCTTTCTCTTTCTCAAAAAACAAAAAAAGAAAGAAAGAAAGCATGCATGTGAAATATTTTATTCAAAAAGTGCTATACCAGTATAAGACTTGGTATTAGATTATGCCAAATGGGGTATGTTCTTATTTTCAGCAACTTTTTTTTTGGGGGGGTGTGTATCATCCATGTTCTCAGCTCTGTTGTATGGATTCCTAGAGAACTATTAAGAAGCATTGGCAGGTACTACAAATTCTTTCTTATCAGGGTTTTCTTGGATGGCAGAGAAATCATATTTTATGTCACTTTGACCTGACTTCACTGCTGCTGACTGTGGTTCATACGTTTCTGAAATGTAATCTAATCAAGGGAAAAGTAGACATTTTTCTTCCTGGAAAGCCCTGTAGGTTTGTCACATTGCTCTGAGCAATAGTGGTTGAATTTCCAAATTTCTATCAGTAAGGGAGCAACAACATATTCTTGGTAAGAAGAGGGGAACCGGTGGGAAGAAGCCTCTGTCAAGAATATGTAAGAAAAGAGACTAAAAAAGAATCCAAATCTGAAGGTCTTCCACTCCAACCCTGCTGAGTGTTAGACAGATTGAGTGTATGCAGAAGGCTTTAGTAACCCAGCTTTGAATCCCAACAAATAAGATTATCCACCCAAAGCAGCAGCAGCTGGCTTGACCCGGGAATTGAGGCATATAAAAATAGTTATGGGGAAGTTTTAAAGAAGAAAACAGATGTCGTTTTAAAATTGGGATGGGATCTATTTGGTCAATGACTATTTATATGGGTGTGGTCAAATCAGACACGCTTGAAAGATTTGCTTTTTGTAATTCACCACAGCTTATTACAAATGGCAGGGTTGTACCAGTATGGGTATGGCTTGCTTTAAGAAAATCCAGTATTTATAACCCCATGAGTTTATAAATGGATAAACTAAGGGATGAATATTTCCATTGTAAAAGGATTCATTTATGGGCTTTTCTTCCAGAATCTTTAAAAGATGACTTGGTTTACAAATATGGTTTGCTCACGAATTTTCAGAAACACATCTGAGAAAAATATAAATGCACACACACATGCTCAGCTGGGTTTAGATTCTTCATTAAGGTAGGTAGATGCTACATTATGTCTCAGGATGACTACACCTGCTATAGCCTTGTTCTTCCTGCATATAGCCAGCTCACTTAACAATTAAGAACTCCTTATTGTTGAGAGAGGCAATCTGCCATGGGCTCTGTACTTTTTTGGTGCACATGCCAAGAATGCAAAGCTTCATCTCTTCTTCATCTGGACTGTTTCTCAGGGTTATTACGTTTACTGTGAACAGACTTGAGGGGTATGGTAACGTCTCTCTTTGGAATAAAAAACAGGTTTGTTTACTGCTTACCAGAAGAATATCATGGGCCTTAGGCTCAGTGTTCCTCGTCTGTATTGCAAACCCATTGTGTGCACAGCGTCCATCTGGGCTGACAGCATTCCTCCAATGGGACTTGATGGCAAGGGGAATTGGTACACGTGCTGGTGCTCATGCTTCTTGCTGCACCATGAGTAATAAAGTCTTCTGTCTCTGACCTGAGTGTCTCATGTTTTCTGCAAGCACCCATGAAATAGTAACCAGCTAACTTATTGGTTTGTGTGTAGGGTAGAATCAAATCCCAGACCTGACCATGATTTCAATTTGATTGTGTTGGGCCTTGATTTGTGGATTTGGGGCTATCTGGGCACTTAGTTGACTTGACGTAAAAGGCATCTATGACTTTATTTTTCCATCTTTTATTTATCTAGGACTGCACGCTAAAATAGTTATTTTATTGTCATAGGTCTAAGCTACAGCAGTTAATCTTTGGCTAGATTTTTGTGATTATTCTTTTCTCTTATATTTAGAAAGGGGAAATCTTTGGTGCTATTGAATTGGCATTATATTCTCCAAGTTCAACTCCACATTATACATGGTAGGGAGAAACGAATATTCTTAAGGAATCTGCATGTTGGGACTGAGGTTGTATGTACAACTTATGAACTGTGTATATAGGCTGTGTATTTTAAAAGTATCTTAAAAATTCTCCGTGTGTGGTTACCTGTGTATGCAGTGCATTACTAGAAAGTATCTACCTGGACCACATGACAGATGTGCTTTGTGTTCTGAAAATTAGAATTCTGGGTCCAGGAATAGGTTTACTTCTTTTGCTCTCTGGGTTGGGGTCAAGTGTCTTATTTCTTGGATGAACTTCAGCACATTTGGGAAACAAAAGATACTCCCTGTGGGATAGAATACATATGTGGGCATTTGCATGGGTGACTTTGTAGATCTGATTTGTTGCGTATGTTTGTGAATGGACATGGCAGTGTCCTGGATTTGTCCTGAAGGAACATATAGAAATGATCAAAATGAATGCCATTCTCTTCAAATTATCACCTTGTGAATCTGTATGTTATTCCTAAGTCATTGCCAATATTATGACTTAAACTTTCCTATAACTCCTTTTATGGTGGTGTGTCAGAATCTGAGGTCCAATGGTTATCAACCTTTGTGCTCTTTTCCCAATTGCCAAAAATCATTTAAGAGGCAATTCAAAGGTTAAAGTGGGGAATCAAATGGTGTAAAAACACTAAGACATAAAGACCAAAAACCCCAAAAAACCCACTAAGCCATATAAAGTAACAAAATTGATTTGCAAGTGGAACCCAAAGGCTATTGTCAAGTGAAATTACAGAAATCTCTCAGAACTAAGTGTATGGCTTCCCAAATGTCAACTATGAAGGGCTCACAATAAATATGTTTATATTAGTCAGCTTGGGCTTCTAAAACAAAATATCATACACTGGGTGGCTGAAACAACAGACATTCTGGAAGTTCTGGAAGTCGGAGAGTCTAAGATCAAGGTGCTAACTGATTTGGTTCCCAGTGAGAACCTTCTTCCTGGCATGTAGATGTCATCTGTGATCTTGTGTCCTCATGTGACAGAGAGACAAGGGGCTTTGGTGTCTCTTCCTCGTCTTATAAGGGTACCACCTCCATCACTGGGGCTTCACTCTTATGACCTCACCTAAACCTAATTACCTTCTAAATGCCCTACCTCCTATGATCATCACATTGAGAGTGAGGGCTTCAACATATGAATTTTAGGGGGACACCAGCATTCGGTTCACAATGGTATTCATCCTGTTACATTTAGGGCCATGGTTGAAACGTACTGGCGTGTCAATACCACTGTGAGTCTGTGTGGGATGGTGGATGAGTATGTGCTTCATGACCATGTGTGCAACCTATTAGAATTGGTCCCAACTGGTTCATCTTTATTCGATTCAGTGCTGCAAGCTCTGTGAAAAACCAAGTCCTTTAATATCAGTGGGGCTTTTTAATGACTGGTGGGTGACATGCTGGTCTCAAACTTCTGCCATGTTTCTGGAGACATGGCCTTTTCCCCCATTTTCATGATTATAGAGCAGGTGCAGGGAACTTGGACATCATTCGGTACACTGTTTCCCAAATTTCAGTCACTTTGTGTCATGATTTTGCAATAAATATGTACCAACTGTGTCATTGTTAACTCATTTTCCTGAAAGTAACTCACTTGGAAAAACCACAAATTTATTTAAAAAGGAGACTCTGTATTAGTACTATAATTGAAAACCCATGTGACATAAATACAAGATAACCATAAAATACATACACAAAAATGAAATAATGTTATTAAATTCTAACTAAATACTGATTCTCCTAACCAGAGTTCTAGTTTTTTTTTTGTTTTTGTTTTTTTGCTAACAGGAGAGATTAGCAAGTGCTGGAGAGATTTTAAGAACATATTAAGGCTGTGAAGGGTTATTGCACCTGAATTTGTTTGTGCCTTATAGCTACATTCTTGGATAGTCCCCGCCCACACTGAGTCTGGTTTTGGCCATGTACTTTGCTTTGGCCATCAGACAATAGCAAATGTCATGCTACCAGGGGCTTGATGAGTACTTGCACATTGGGGCTTTCCCTCTCTTACTATTCTTGGAACCTTTGACCAACACATGAACAAGCCTGGGCTAGCCTGCTGGATGATGAGAGTCACATGACCCAGCCACCCCATCACCCCAGCCAACAACCAACTAGTGACAGGGCATGTGATTAGCTAACCCTAATCAATCTGCTGGCTCCAACCGCAATAACGAGCTCAGCCTGGGTCACCCGATACTGGCCCAGCTTAGCAGAGCCAGTAGACCCATAGGTGTGAGAGTACTAATAAACGGTTGTTGTCTTGTGCCATGAAAGCATTTCAGGGTGGTTTGTTATTGAGCACAAATTAACTTCGATCCCAAAGTAAGATTTGTGCCATGCAGCTGATAGCACAAAATTTTCCAGTACAATTTTTTCAGGGTTGAATTTGAGTTCGGCCATCCAGTCTTACGTCTAATGACATATATTCCATACTCCAGGAAACTCTGATTCAGTCTAAGTTTCACCTTTTAAGTTTAACAGCTGAAGGTCCAGAGAGGTGACATGACTTTACCCAGGCTTCATAGTTAGCTAGTGACAAAGATGATGCTAAAGTTTAGATGTGTGCAGTCTATTTCCAGAGCAATTTGCTGCCTTCTTCAAGATTGCTGTGTTTAATCATAAAAAAATGATGAGTAAGGTTTTAGGGAGATATTGTGTCATCAGCTTATTTTGTCTGTATCCTCTCATGAAAGCAGAAGAATTCAAGTTAACCCACAGAATTGAGAAAGGTCATTAATTTAAAAAAAATTTTTTTTTGGACTATCTGTGTTCTGGATTGAATTGTACCCCCTTCAGCCACAAAGGTACATTGAAATCTTAACTCCCAGTACCAATGGATGTGACCTTATTTGGAAATAGAGTCTTTGCAGATGTAATCAAGTTAAGACAAGGCCATACTAGGTTAGGGTAGTCCCTAAATCCAGTGAATAGTATCCGCATAGAGAGAGAGATTTTGACACAGAGACACCCAGAGGGGAGATAGCCATACAGATGGAGGCAGAGATTAGGATTATACTGCCACAAATCAGGGAATGGCAAGGATTGCTGGCAACCACCAGAAAGTAGGAAGAGACAAGAAAGGATTCTTCCCTTGAGCCTTCAAAGAGAGTGTGTCCCAGCATTGATTTCCACCTTCTATCTTCTGGAACTGAGAAAGAATAACTTTCTCTAGTTCTAAGCCGCCCAGTTGGTGGGACTTTGTTAGGGTAGCCCTAGGAAATGAAGGCATCTTGCCTGTTCACTTCTGTTGGCAGTAATATTCCACCTATGTTACACCTTAAATGAGATGTGAAGCAGAGAAACCGATAGAATAGGAAGGCTAGGGATTAAAAAACAACCTCGTGCATCCCCTTAAAATAAGGTACTGAACAGAAACACCTGCATGGCTGAGAGCTGGGGCTATATAGATGGTAGGAGTGCAGCCTGGTCTTGGGTTTCTTCCCATCAACAAAGGAGGCACCAAGGCCACCTCGTTCCCTTTGGGCCACTCTGGCTCAGACCTGGGGTGGCAGAGCAAATCTACCAGACGGAATCTTTTTCAAAGTTCATAAAAATGCAGAAATTCAGTCTTCGTGGGGGAAGTTAACATTCACCAAAGAATTCCCTGTGGGTTCATTTTATTTGGGGTGTGACAAACATCTCTATCTTCTGTCAGTGAAACCGTCTTCTAGGAGTGAAGATACCCAGATACACTCAGAGTCAACATTCCCTCATTTCTTTTCCTAATTCTGTTGTGATGCAAATGCTGGTTTTCCTACACAGGAGAAAGTGTTGCTGGCGCCCAGTGAATTCCTACCTTCTGCTCAGGGTAGTACTTCCTTTGCATGGTTGCATTAGTCATTATCCATTTACAGTCATTTACATTTTGAAATCCTTATCCTGCTGCATCAAAGTATTAATGGAGGGGGATATAGGGCAGCTGCACCAAGGTAATTTACTTGGCTTCTGAAAACCTCCTCCAGATAATCCAGAAAAATCTGTCACATGGGACCCCAATTTGTCTGATTACCTTTTTCTGACAGATGCTAGGGTCATATGCTCAGACTTTTATTTTTGTTGCTTTCATTTGGTTAATTCTATTAGTGGCTTACTCCGGACATGAAAGTCATTTGCTATTAAAAACAAATGTCATCTCAAAAGGAAAATCCCAAGGCCGCCTTTCCTTCTGATCTCCCTGTCAACAGCAGAGTCTAGATGTTCAAATCAAAAGTGTTGCTTTGCATTAATTGTCTTCTATCCACTGTACCTCTTTAGTATTTGGGAAATAATGCCTCTGAGTGAAGGAGGAAACAGAGGTCCTGATTATTGGGTGAATTTGAAGCTGTCCCTCAGATCGGATCTGGATGGCACAACCAAGTCTGATGTCAACCCTGGAAATTTTGCTGGTGAGTTTGTCGGTGACTGCCAGCTGCCTCAGAATAACCTTGCACCCCTTCTTCCTCAAGTGTTAATTTGTTGGGGCTCCCAATGTGCTCGTCTACAAAGCCATATTTCCCAGTTTCCCTGCAGCTAGGTGGCCATGTGATACAGTTCTTACTAATGACGTGTAAGGAGAAGTCTGATGGGGATTTCTGGGAAAATTTTGCTTTCTTAATATAGGCATTGTTCCTCCCTCCTTCCACCCCCACTCTCCTCCTTTCTGCCTATGAAATGTCTCAAGCTGGAGCAGCCATCTTATTACCATGCAGGAGAAGCCAAGAAAATTGCAGAGACTTTGCCCCGGTGCACTTAGCTACCAAATAATGCCAGAAAACATCTACTTCTAGACTACTTTCATGCGCAAAAGTAAGCACCATTTTATCCGCATCACTGTTAAGTGGGTTTTATTGTTATGTGCAGCCACACTTGATCCTTGGGTGATACCGTGGATTTCTAAGAGCCCAGTGCTCTGCTGTATCTTATGTTAAAGAGTTATCTAGAGCTGGAAGGAAATATGAGCCGGGGAGGGAAGCCCGGCAGAGCTGAGTCCTGGCATTCCCTGTGTGTGTGTGTGTGTCAGACCGAGCCTGTTATGGTCTCAGTTCACTCTATCGCTTAGGGCTTTATTGGTGTTCTGGGTAACTTGTCAGAGGGATCCCCTAGGTTTCCATGCCCTTTTGGGGGAATTGCATTTAATGAACAACTGCTTTGTTCATTTCCTCACTAATTTTCCATTCTTGAAAGAAAAAGGAAGCTCTGACTGAGATAATGATATCCTAGTGCCCATTAGGAGAGAACGGTGTACTTCTAAGTGAATTGGGGAGGGGGAAGGATATATATTTCTGTGAATTGAAAATGTCATTTTGTATATAAGAAGTCATTCTGAGTAAGGACAAAAATACTCATAAAAACCAGAAATGTAGCTGGATTGGATCATCTCTTTTCCTGACATTTAAAAAAAAAAAAATTTGTTCCAGAATGTTCAAGTCATTCTTTACCCCTGCAATCTGAAGACTGGGAGTCTCCTGGAGTCTCTTGAAATTATTCTGCTGAACGTGGGCTCAGAGTGTCGGTTGGGGGAGCTAGTTGTACTGCTACCATGGTGGGGAGATCTGTGCTTGTTCCTGGCTTTTGGGGGCCTTTGTGGAGTCCCCTCATGGCCTTGGGCCCTGACCTAGAGAAAGACAGCTGGCATGGGCAGACTCCCGGTGTACAGAGGGACAAACATTCTCATGAGGAGAGCAGGGCAGACCTCTCTGGATTTGCTTGCTCTTGATATCTGAGTAAGCTCAGAGATTTCTTGTTTACTTTTTATTGCTCTGGCTATTCTCTTCATATAGCTTGACACAAAATGTACCTCTTCAGGTAGCAAGTAGGAGACAGGACAATATAATAATCCACAACTTGGTCTCAGTTCATCTGGAAGAACTGGGTTCTGCCCTAGTTCTGCCATTGACATGCTCGCTGACCTCAGGTAAGTTACGTAGCTTCTCTGAACCTTGGCTTCCCCATCTATAAAATTAAGTATTCAGAGTATCTGTTATTGTTGCATAGAAAACAACCATAAAATCTCAGGGGCAACCAGTAATATTTCTCACTCACATACTGCTGGTCAACTAGGGGAGTGCTTTTCCAGATTGTTGAAGCGTGAGCCTCAGACCCAGCTTGTAGTCTGCTTCATGCAGATTATTCTGGGGCTCAGGCTCGGACAGTGGCTACTCATGGTGGAGTTCTGAAGCTTCTTGGCTGGTGAGCGGAAACTTGTGACCCTCTTTGGGTTTGTAACTCAAACGTTGTCACTTGTGCTGTCACTCCACTGGCCAAAGCAACTTATGTGACCAAGCCCTACATCCACAGAGTGGGAAATATATTCCTGCTATGGGGGAGATGGGAAATGAATATTTACTAAACAGTATTCTAATGATCCTTCCCAGCTTAAATTAAGAGATGTTTTGGAGACTTCCTGAGGATGATGAGAGGCATTCAGCATGGAGCCACACATGTGGTAAGTACTCATGAAATGTTAACTGTTCCTCTTGCTGCTGTCGCTTGCCATGTCTGTTAGTACTATAGGCCCAAGCTCAGCAGTGAGGGAGGCTCTGCAGAGGAATGCATCGAACAGGCTGTGCACTATTCAAGACCTTGCTGGCATGAGAATCAAAGCATTACCTCCTCCACCCCAGCAAGCAGTGTTCTCCTCTTTGACTTCAAATGGGCCTGTGGAAGCTTCTGAAAACTTTCAGAACTCCATTATCATTTTATGGAGAAGAGAGAAGGTTAGGTTGATCCCAGGTTACGTCTGTCCCTTTGGCCTCATAGTCTAAAGCTTGGATGGCAAAGTGTCATTTTCAAGACAAGGGCATTAGTTGAGGTATAAGAATTAACCATAAAGATTTGGAACTTCAACATTTATTTCTCCATTCATTCATCATTCATTCACTCATTGAACAAGCAGACATTTATGGAGCCCTGTTACATGCTCCATAAGCACTGTGGTGGGTGCCTTAGATACATTCTGTAAGGAGTAGAGGGCTCAGCAGACTCTGTGGTAATTCCAGGCCCATCTGGGGTTCAGAGCTTAGCTGGGAGCTGGTGGCAAGGCCAGAAGTAGGAAGTCTGAGCTTGCTTATCACCCCTGTGTCACTCATCACTAGTGTTCTTCGTGAGCCCACATCTCCTTAGAGCACCCACTAGGTCCAACTAGACCATTCTTTCAGGTTGTACTGGAATAGTTCAGGGTCCCCAGAGGGCCACACATTGACCTAGTTGGAAATGTACATAGTGCATCACTTGAGTAATCTCCCTGTGATGATGGGGCAATGAGACCCGATACTAGAGTTGGGGGTCATGAGCCTGGGTAGCTGCATGGATTCCATGGCCAAATGGAAGTCTGGGAGTCTATCTAATGATACCCCCTTCCCATTCCCTCTCGATTTCCTGTCTCTGAGATGGGACCTGTGATGCACTGGACAGAGAAGATCTTGATTAATGAATTCCTTATTCTCAAACGACCTAAACTCACAATTCAAACATATGAAGTCAATATAAACTATTTATCCCCATTTTTACAGATAAAGAAACAGTCTCAGAGAGGGTCACTTGTCCACTGTTTTGCTACAATCCCCGCTGACCTCACGGATGCTTTCTAGTCTTCATTCCGTAATATTTTTCCATTCACAGACAGTCTGTTGTGTTGTTCCTTGCAATGCCCTGAGCTTGCCAACACTTATCTGTCAGTGGTGTTTTGAGGAGGCTTGAGGTAGGAGGGGTAAATAAAGAACGAGAATCTTCCCTTCTCCTCCATACCCCAGGGAATCCTTGTATTTTCCCTCCCCCCCCCCCCCCCCCAACCCTGGATTTGTAGGAAAAGGAAGAACCAATCCAGAACCTAAGCCTATTGGAGCCAATTGTATCCTGGGTTGACCGTGATTCAATAGGGCATGGCCACTCTGTGCTGGGTGGGCACCCTTACCTCTCCACCAGTCCTGGCCCCTTGGTGTTTGCTCATCTTTGGCCTTAGCTGGCTGTGGACCTGAGGTCTCTTGGTTGCTTTATCAGTTTATCTCTCTTACCCTTTTGTTGAAGATCTTGACTTCAGAGCTTCAGAATGTTTCACAAATAACAAAGGTATCTGGGCTGCCTGGAGTGTGTGCTCTAGGCCAAAATTCTACTAAGGGCCTTATATCTGCTCTTTGCTCTGAGTGGATTTAATACGTACTCCTATCATATAGGTGGTGCTCTCTTCATTTTATAGACAAGGAAACTATGAAGCTCAGATAGGTTATATCTCTTTCTTGGGATTACACAGCTGATAAAAAAAGCTTAATTTTTCTATCACATAATTCTTTTCAGTAATAGTTGCTGATATGGGTCAGGGTTTTCTAATATGTTATTTGCAATTCTCAGAGCAACTCTGCTTTCTTTTCCCCTTTATTGCACAGAGGGGTTAAGCAACTTGTCTTAGGTCACACGGCAAATATTATAGTTATGAAGTTCAAGCCTGGGGCTGTCGAGACTCCCACACTCCTCTTCTTCTTCTTGCTGAGAAAGACTTCTTGGACTCCCCCATAATCTCAGACTCCCATGTGTGGCAGAAGACTAATTAAAAGAACAGCGAGGAAACATTTTTCGTTTAAAGGGCAGCCTGTGTGTTTTGTGTGCAGAGGGAGACGGTGGGAAGTGAAATCCTCTCCCCAGTCTTGGTGGTTGGTACCAAGACCCTTACACCTTCTTTCTGATCATCTTTTGTTGGCACCACTATCTTCTCTAGCGTTTGACTTCCTGAATCTCTGGTCAACAGCCGTGGCTCTAAGGATTGTCTGTCTGACCTATAACCCCATTCCCCCAAACCATTCGAGGTCTGCCTTAGTGAGGCGAGCCAGGCACAGCCAATAAGAGAATAGCCCCAGCCCGAGAAGCTTCTACCGCCAGTAAGTGAACCAGGATCTTGCCTGGACTCCAGCCCAAGCCCAGAATATGGAGCCAACAGGGGGTCACTGGGAAAGGATATTATTAGCTCATTGCAACCTTTGCCATCATTGCTGTGGTTTCACTCTTGCCTTGGAAAAAATTGCCTATTTTTCCTGACTACTCCCTAGCACCCCCACATAAACCCAGATGTTGAAGGGCCCACGTGGATCAGGGCGAAGCACACCCAGCTTACCCTGCGATGTGGGAAGTGCTAGGTGTTATGCATTTTCTAATCTGATGACATTTTCAGTCCACACTGTCTTTATTTCTCACCTCCTAATTGATTTCCCTGCTTCCACCCCTGCAATTTATTCTTTACTCAGCAGCCACCCTGATCCTTTTATTTAAAACAATTTTTTTGATGTTTTTATTTATTTCTGAGACAGGGAGAGACAGAGCATGAGCAGGGGAGGGGCAGAGAGAGAGGGAGACACAGAATCTGAAGCAGGTTCCAGGCTCTGAATTGTTGGCACAGAGCCCAACGCGGGGCTCGAACTCACGAGCTGTGAGATCATGACCTGAGCTGAAGTTGGACGCCCATCCAACTGAGCCACCCAGGTGCCCCATCCTGATCCTTTTAAATTGTGAGTCTGATCATGTTACTCTTCTGCTCAAAGTCCCCTAATGGTTTGTCATGCTCCTCAGAGAAAAGCCAAAGTCCTTACGGTGGCCTCTAATGATCAAGGGCAGGGGCCAGTAAGCTTTTTCTGCAAAGGGACAGGTAATAAATAGTTTTGGCTTTGGGGGCTGTTGGTCTCTGTGGCAGCTACTCAACTCTGTGAGCATGAAAGCAACCACTGAGAATATGTAAATAAATATGTGTGATTATGTCCCAACAAAACTTTGTTTCCAGAAATAGGTAACGGGTTGGCTGTGACCCACAGCCTGTGGTTTGGTGACCTCTACTCCAGGTAACTGGCCTCTGCTACCTCTTGGCCTTTACTATTTTCTCTTGTCCTCTGCTGCAGCCCCGCTGATATCTACAAACGCTCCAAGCCTTTGTTTGGGGCCTTGCACTGGCTGTGCTATCCAGAACATTCTTCCCCTATGTATCTGAGTGCCTCCTTTCTCATTTCCTTCAGGTTTCTGCTTCAGTGTCATTGCCAGAGAGCCCTCTCTGGCCACTCTGTCTGCAATAGCGGCCTTCTCGTTTTCTTAGCACCTCACGTTCTTGACTCTGCTTTATTTTCCTCAATAGCCTTTGCTATCAGCTGCAATATTTATTTATGGGACAAATACGTGATTTCTTTGGCAAATATTACTGAGCGCGTTCTTATTCCAGGCAATACTCTAGGTGCTGGAATTCCCTAAAGAACAAAGCAGACAAAGCCTTCTATCATTGGACTTTAAGTCTAGCTGGGGAAGAGAGACAGTGAGCGCAGTGAAAGCAAGTATGAATGTGGCAGGTAGAGATAAGTGCTCTGGAAGAAATTAGACTGGGCAAGGGGACAGGATTGGGGGGTCTGCCTCTGTTTCTCTCTCAGTATTCATCTTCTGACTGGCATCATTGCTAAGGTTTCCCGAGTTACAGCAATGGTGACATTAACTCCCTTTGCTCAGCTTGGAGCCTGACGTTGCAAAGCTGTTGTGTCTGACAAAATCCCGGTGCCGACAGGGGGCGCCACAGACTGTGCAGAACTGCCTGCGCAGAGAGGTGTGATCGAGCCAGGGGCAGCCAAACTTCGGAACAGGATGGAAAGGGAGGTGAAGGCTGCAGTGGAGGGATGGGGAAGTTGGAAGTTGTGGGGATGTAACAGAATCTGAACACAAACTGCCTGCGCCGCAAGTGTTTTTCATGGAGCGCTGCCTAAACTACCAGGCATTGCGGGACAATGCATTTCTGAGTCGGATGCTTAATAAATCAGCCAGGCATGCATTATTATGCCGCCACGGAGCCCTTGTTGTGTCTTAATGCTCAATTATACAGCACAGAATCTGGGTCGGGCTTTCTATCATCTTGGATGTGTGGCAGAAATGGCCTGGCTCTAATTGCTCTACATGGGAATGGGTTCATTTGAGTTTGGCCGCTGACTCACGCTGATTGACAATTAGATTGAAGGGACCTCGTGGAGAATCACAGGCCCAGACAGCTCTAGACCTTGAAAGAGATCTTAGAAGTGATCCTAGTCCCATCTGCTCCTGCTGCAGATGGGGAAATTCAGGCTCCCGGAGAGGAAGTTCCTTGCTCAAGGTCATCAGATAAATAGCGATGGGGGCGCAAGTCAGGCTACCTATTCTGCATCAAATACTATCACACCCCAGGCAGATTCTCAGGAACGGCCACCTCCGCCCTTCCTATGTCTGCCGCAAATGCCATGGACACTGACATCTGACTGAAGCTGAAGACCAGCCGGAAGAAGCTGTGCCTCATTGACGTGAATAAAAATGGACAACCGGTTAAAAAACAACAACAACAACAGACTTCCATATTTTATGGATCCCTGGGGACCCAGTGAACTCATGCTCCCAGGTTAAAGGAAAGAGGAAAACCATACCCTTCTTGCTGAACTATGCTGCCTGCTGGTTCCCCAGTGCCCCAGCAGTCTCTGGAATGGAGATTGTCATGTGTGACAGCTGGAGAACATTATCGCTTGAAGGTTTGCATTCTGGCTTTTATATTTGATTTACATAGATCTGCATACTGTATGCTATGGGCATTGTTTTCTGTTTCGTTCTACCCTCACAGCCTCCTTTCTCTAAGCTCAGTGGGTATTTTGGCTTCCTCAGTGACTCTGGGTGAGACAAGTACTTGGCTAAAGTTTGATCTAGAGAAATATCTGGAAGTTCCACCTCAAGGAGAGGCTCTGGGGCAGAGCCGCTGCTGAGCCAGTGACGTGTTGGAGTCCTGTGGCTGTCATTTCTCGTAGGGTTCCATGGTAGAGGCCTGCTTATTGTAGTCCTTATCTAGCTCTGGCCATCTATGTGTATAAGTGCCCATGGGGTAGCTTTGACTTTCTGTGTGTCTGGGCCTACATAGTAGCACCTTTAAGATGCCATGGACAGATGACTACATTTGGGGCACCTAGATCAATCCTAGATGAGAAATAGCTCACTTTAGAAAATCACTTGACAAACGTTCTAGAGGCAAACATACCTCTCCTATGACCTGGCAATTCCATTCTCAGGTCTTCCACCAAGGGAAGTGAGTGCACATGTCTACCAAAACGCATGTACAAGAATGTCCATAGCTTCATTCATCAAAGCAAAACACTGGAAACTACCCAAATGGACAGGTAAACTGGATATTCTCATACAGTGGAATAGTGCACGGCAACATAAAAGAATCGACTGCTTATATGCAACATGAATGAATCTCACAAATGTTTAATGTGCAGCAAAAGAAAACAGACACAAAGAAGCCATACCGCAGGATTCCACTTATATGAAGTTCAAGAACAGCAAAGCTGGGCTGTGTTGATAGACTTGAGAATTGTGGTTACCTCTGGGGAGGGAGATGGACCAGGAAGAGGCATGGGATGGGAAAGGCTTCTGGAATCATGGGAATAATGTTACATATGTAAACATTTATTCACTTCAAATGTGTGTACTTTACTGTGTGTCTGTTATCCCTCAATAACACTGAAGAAGAGGATGAAAGGAGTCTGCTTAGAAGGCGCCCAGTGCCATTCTGGTAATGTCCCATGTCTCTGACTTCCAGGACTTGAACTCTATTTCCAGATTCCTGATACCAATTTGTTGTATGGATTACGCTTTTCAACATTTCCTGCTTGCCTGCAGGTTGATGTTCAAACATGCCCTAAGCCTGCTACCAGCCTCTGTGTTTGTACAACACATGCACACCTTCAAATTTGTCCAACCTCAAGTTGAGCTGATGGTGTCAGAGTTCACCTGCAGCAAAACAGCTCTTTCAGAATCTTCCTTCTCCACTCTCCAGCCCACTCAGTCTAACCCTTAGTAGTCAAGATGAGATGGGCCAAGGAACTCCTCATACCATATCCTCCCTCAGTTCCCCACTGCTGCCACAATTTCCAAGGGGCATCTGTAGAGGGACACTCCATTACTAGCTGGATAATAAACTCTGGGTGGTCTCAGGGAGCTGGATTACACGGACTCATCCAGACTCCTTTGGCGTAAGCTAATGGCCAACTGAAGGCTTGGAATAAAAACAGACCCCTCCCCTTGGGCCCTCTCCTCGAGGATAGGGATGGCAAATACTTCATACATGGGTCAACCCATCCTCTCTGGCTCCTTCCTACCCTATGGCAGACATTAATCATTGATTAGAGCACTTTTCTTTTCTTTCTTTTTTAATGTTGATTTATTTTTGAGAAAGACAGAGCGTGAGTGGGTGTGGGACAGAGAGAGAGGGAGACACAGAGTCCAAAGCAGGCTCCAGGTTCTGAGCTGCCAGCACAGAGCCTGATGCGGGCTTGAACTCACAAACCGTGATATTGTGACCTGAGCTGAAGTCGGATGCTCAACCGACTGAGCCACCAGGTGCCCGGATTAGAGCACTTTTCTAATAAGCCTGGGTGGAAAAGCTCTCCAAGGAAACACAAGAGACAAAGTGTATGCTCAAATCTCTGGAGAAGAGCTGCCCTCTTAAGGCCTAGGCAGGGGAGCACTTCCTCCCCAACAAAAGGTAAACCTGGGACCAGCTACGAAAGGAACAGGAGAGAAGGAAGTTCTAGGTCTGGTTCTTAGAAGTAGATGTCAAGAGAATTTGCCCATGAGGGACTTACTAAGGAAATACTTCCAGGTTTTAGAAGGGGATGAAGGGGCAAACAAGGGAATGTTCTCAGGCAAAAGGCACCCAGAGGTGGCTTAGCTCAGATTGGCAGAGGCATTCTGGAGTATAAGTTACTCTGGCCATTGTCCCAGGGAGCTGGGCTTGCAAACCTTCGCCTCTGTCCATCGTTGATCAAGGACCTTCCAGGGGAGGTAAATTCCCAGGCACTCCTGGCTACCAGTGTGCCGGGAGTGCTCCAGTGGCCCAAGGGCAGCCCTCTAAAGATGAACCTCAGGTGTAGGTATGGAAAGTAAAGGTGTACCCAAACTGGGGCACATGGAAACGGTAAAATATGAACACTCTCCACTACTAAAGGCAATTCAAAAAGACAAAACAGTTTCAAAAAATGTTTATTTATTTATTTTGAAAGAGAGAGAGAGAGAGAGAGAGAGGAGGGAGGGGCAGGGAGATTAGGAGAGAGATCCCCAAGTGGGCTCTGCGCGGCTAGCTTGATCTCACAAACCATAAGATCATGACCTTCACGGAAATCAAGAGTCAGACGCTTAGCCAACAGGCCCCCCAGCAGTGTGGTCTTGCACCCTTTTCTACTATGGGGAGGAGTGTGGGCAGGGGAGAGGAAGAGGCTGATTGCGCTCCTCATGATCAATGCCATCCTGTCCCCCACCATAACTGTCCCTCACGGATGGACAAGGGAGGAAGGGTACTGCCTCTAGATGCAACCATTACAAAGGCACAAAGGGATCTCCCCAGGAGAGGCTGCCAGCTCCTCACCCTCATGCAAAATCCACCTGATTCTTGATCACTTCTGTTTTCATAGCACCGTACAGTACCAGAGTGCTTTCCCATGCCTGGCGTTACTTTCGTTCCTGTGAGGTGGGCAGGGATTGCTTTCCATCAGTCACATAACACAAGGGGTTGATGCGCTTACCGGTATACTTTGTGCTGCTTCTCCAGTCGGTTTGTATTTTTGTCTAGAGCGGACCCTCCTTGCCCGTATCCGCAGCTGAACTGGCAGGGTTAAGGAGCCCTGTTAATTCCCTACCTTTAAACACACCTCTCCTTGCTCTAAGTAATAGAATGATTTTTTTTCTTTTTCCTTTTGTGCAAAAAAGATCAAGACTCTGGACACCTGGCCCCAGGGTTGGCTCAGCCCAGCTGCTAACTGTAAAAATTCTTTAACCTCTCTGGGCCTCAGTTTCCTTGTTTGCAGTTTAAAGAGGTTGGCCTAGATTACAACTCCAGTCCTTGTTCTGAAATTGTGTGCACGCACGGCTCTGGGTTATGAGAATTGTGTTTCTTTGTTCATTAGGAACAAAGAGCAGGACTCAGATTTTAAAGGTTGCTACTATATTTTAGTTTCAATACCTTACTTTTTAGGTAACGTTTTTCTTTAAGAGGAGGGAGCTGGCTGGTGTAAGGGGACCTGTTTTTTTCTTTTCTTTCCTTTCTTTCTTTCTTTCTTTTTCTTTTTTTTTTAAACATTAAAGCCCCTGTCTTCAGGGAAGAAGAGGCTGTTGGATGTGTTTTGAATGTTTCAAATCAAAGCCTGCCAAGGGAAGGGGAGCTATAGGTTTCAATAAGCACCTTCTTTCAGCAATTTTAAGAATTTCACTTATGAGGATAATGAAATCTTCAGAAACTGTAGGAGACATACCAGGAAAAAAATATGATTCATCAGTGGAATTTTTTTTAGATACTCTCTGTCCCTACCCCATGTGTCCATCAGGAGGGTCCTCTCTGCAGACTCTGAGGTCTTTTGCACCCTCCCTGGATCTTTGGGAGCTTGAACGAACAGCATCCGGGCTCGCCGTTGACCACCCTGGCTCCTGGGGCCTCAATTGTCACTAACGTGTAGCTCTGTCTCCTCATGGCAAACGTTTGCACCTACAGCCCAGGCCAATACTCGTTCCTCTGCGTCCGGCTTCTCACAGCGTCGCTTTAATCAAAACAAAGATGTGGATGTCCTATTTCTGTGTTGACTTCTTTTAGATGTGGAGTCTGCACGCACCCTGGGGTGTATGTGCCTCATTTGGGTCCATCTGTCCATGCAGGCCCTGATAGGGAGCGTGCCCTGCTTCTGGTAGAGAGAGAAGTGGATGAAGCTGGCCTCTTTCCTTTTATAGGTTTTCTTGAGATTTTGCCAACATTCGTTCCCAGCTATTTAAAGATTAAGAAAAGGAATACATTTTTGAGAACTTAATTTGATGTAATTTCAGGAAAAAAACAACGCATACAGTTAGAGAAGGTGATGGAAAATCCTCAAAGACCCCGTTGAAAGGACGAGTTGATGTTTAATGAAAAGCAGTGGGTGTGGGTGGATTCTGTACATTTTCAAGGATCAAGTTACCTGCAAAGAGAGAGAAATTGTGGGATGGGTATAACATAAACAAAAAAGCAGAGTTCAGATGAGGACTTTAAGAAATTAAAATCAAAAGGGACGCTTCAAAAAAAAGAGTCCATCTTGGGTATTAACCTCCAACATGGAAAGGAAAACAATTTTAAAAAGCTCTAAATAAAAAGACAACCCACATTTGGGCATACTTCAGATCTTTTGGCCTCTAGCTTTCTGTGGGAAGCTATGGTTTCCCTTCATTTGCTTGCTGGGTCTACCATTTGTTTTCTACATGTGCATCTAGGATTTCTTACTGGCTCTCCAAAGCTGTGCTGGCTTCAAAAAGGAGGGCATTTTGTGGCTCTTGTATGTGAGGCGCTCACAGTATGTGAATCCAGCGTAATGGTGGACAAACACAGAGCAGTAACCAGGAGACTTAGCGTTTTGGTTGCATCTCTGTTTCTCACACACGGAGTGACTCAAGGGAAATTACTTTCTTTCTCTGAGACTCAATTCTCTCACTATAACATGAGACCCTTTCCAGCGCTGTCTGAAAGTGTTTTCTATGATGATGGAAACATTCTATTTCAGCAGTGTCCAATATGGTAGCCGCTAGCCACATGTGGCTTTGGAGCCCTAGAAAAGGTGTGGCTGTGGAATACATTTTTAAGTTTATTTAATTTCAGTGGCCACACATAGCTAGTGGATAACACGTCGGACAGAGCAGTTTTATTTTTTACTTTTTAAAATATTTCATATATGTAGGCTGTATGCCCAACATGGGGCTTGAATTTACCACCCCGAGATCAAGAGTCAAATGCTCTACCAGCTAAGCCAGCCAGGTGGCCCTGGGCAGAGTGGTTTTAGACAGTAGCTGAAATCCCTCTGGTTATAAAATTCCATGATTCCATATTCTGGTGCATAGGCTTGCATTGCTAATCATTCACAAACATTCATCAAATCATTATTTGGGGTCTTGCCTGATCCAGGTGTACTTTTAATTCCTAGGGAAACAAAGATGAGTAAGGCAGAGTCCTTGCTCCTTAGGGGCTCATAGTCTCGTGGGAAAGAATCATAAACTTCTAGAAACTGTAGGCTGTTGAGGCTTGAGACTCCTGGGAAAATGAAAAGGAGAGCCAGCCTTCGTCAATATCCGTTACACATGAGTCTGTAGCATTTGCTGAGCAAGGATGTCGTGCCAGGAAGTTTGTCCAAGCTAGGTCTGGCCCACTTTTCCTCCCTAACCTTAGCAGCTAAAAGTAATCTGGACATTTGCCAGCTGCTGAGTCAAAACCTGGTTATTTTTAGCCTTTGGGAACCTTGAAACCTAGCTAGGGTAAATAACCTAACAGAATGGGACTGAGAGATTCAGCTTTTCATTCAGCAAATAAGGACTATGTTCGTGTTGCATGTCAGATGGTCTAGACATCAGGATATGGCCACACAGCAGATAGGTGTGGGCCTTCTACTTGGGGAGCTGGCCCAGCATTCGAGGGGAAGAGGAAGACATCACACAAGCAAATAGAGACAGTGATTTTAAATAGTAGTGAGAAGAAAAGAAGATGTTGGCAACTAATAAATGTAATAATAGCTTAAAAATATCATTTATGACAACCTAACCAAATCTGCTGGTCTCCAGCTTGTGGTCTCTGGGTAGCTATTAGTATGGGGCTAGTGGTCTAGAAGTTAAAGAAAAACAAAAACAAGAAAAAAGTAAAAAATAAAAAAGTTTCCAGGCCTGGTTGTGCTCCTCAGTTTGGTGTAAACTTGGGGAAACAGAAGCTTATTTCTTGGGATACAATAATATAATGTGTGTGAAATCAATTAAGCACTCTGTAGCAGTAAAGGTCCATTATTAAAAAAAATTTTTTATTGTTTATTTTTGAGAGAGAGAGACAGAGCGCAAGAGGGGGGATGGGCAGAGAGAGAGGGAGACACAGGATCTGAAGGAGGCTCCAGGCTCTGAGCTGTCAGCACAGAGCCTGATGCAGGGCTTGAACTTGGGTATGGCGAGATCATGACCTGAGCTGAAGTCGATCACCTAACTGACTGAGCCACCCAGGCGCCCTGGTAAGAGTCTATTATTATTGCTTAGGCTCCATAATCTCCTGGTTGATAGTAGTTGATTAGTTGAGGACTTGTGGTTCAGCCCCCCGGGAAGGGGAGACCCAGGAGAGGGACGGAGAACATTGTGAGGAACATCTGAGGGGTGCTAAGGGTCAGGTATCTTGGAATAGTGTTCTATGCAGCCCTTGGCTTCCACTGAGAGGCCAGCCCAGTGGTCTGACCCTACTTTACCTAGAACTGCCTCGTCTTAATTATTCCATATGTTGGATGTATGTGTAAAGTGTTGATAAAAGTACCTTTTGGCAAAAAAAAAAAAATGATTTTGGTAACTGGGTGGGTGGATGCTGAGGGAGGCTGGGGTCACCAAGGCTAGCAGGGTGCTGAAGGACTGTGGGCCCAACTCTCCCTACCCCCTCATTGTGAGGTTTTGCTTCATTTTAGGACCCAAAGGGTGTGAGCTGTGTGACCATTAGGAACCTGGGAGAATCCCTGAGGCAGGATGGGAAAGGAGCAATGGTTTCGGTTCCCACTCTGTTGTCCAAGTTACACAGTACATGGTGTATCCAAGAACAAGTAACTAGGGATACGAAGTAAGCTGTTACTATATCCTGAATGTGTGGTACAGGCTCTGTGCCAGGCTCTAGAATTCTTGGTGCTCAGGAGCTTCCGTTTGCCCCTGCAATGCGTCAGGGGGTCCCCGTGCCATCCTGTCTCCTTCGGTTTTAACCAACGGGAAGAATGGAGACCCTGAGGGAGGGAGTAGAGTGAGGTCAGTGCATTTATTTGTGCATCTCCTTTGCTGTCAGGTTGCTATGAGCTGGCTGCATCTTTGCACTGAAGGTCATGACTCACACCAGGCACCTGTCTTCACAGAGCTCTGGCTTTCTTTGGGTGTGGATAGCCACGTTTGTCCCGGTGTCCTTTCAGGCCTGGGCATGACAATGACATCCACTGTTGTTGGCCTTGGGGCACTGCCCCCTCTCTTGTGGTTTTGCTACATCCTCCATACTCCTTTGTAGCTAGTTTCTTTTACTAAAACCTCCTGGGATTATCCAAATTTGAGTGAACTTCTCCCTCCTGGCATTCTGACGCGTGTGCATGAGGTATGTACAATTGCTACTCCTATCCTGAAGATGAAAAAATCAAGAAATAAAAAGGTTAGGATATGTGTCCGAGTTCACACAGCTAATGAGTGAGCCTAGGGGATTAAAAACCAGGCAGTTGGATTCGGAAGCTGTGTCCCTGGGCGATGCATTATAGCGCCTCTCAGAGCAAAGGAGGTAGTGGGGACGGTGGATGGAGGGGAATGGTCCTGGGCTTGACTTTCATCACGAAGTCCAACATCCCTTTGATATCCCGGCCTCCTCATTAGCTCCTCTTGTCTGTCAGCCCTGCCAAGCCTGGCAGGCAGCCTGTAAGAAGTGACAGTGTGGTGAGGTCTACAGGGGCGTGAACAACAAAGTTTATTTCTGTGGTTGGAAACAACAAACAAAACAAAACAAAACAAAACAAAACAGGGCAACCCCTAATTAATTAAATGAGCAGAAAATAGTCTCCTGGGTGGGGCAGGGGCTGACAGCTCCCCCTTGATGATTTCATTCAGTGGTGATGGTTTTCTCAATACGACATGCTGTCTGGAACCACACACGGTGTCTTATTCTGTCTGAGAAGATTGTTTTTTTTTTTTTTTTTTTCCCTCTGAGCTGCACAGGCTCTGTCTGGGAGTGACAGAAGCCAGCCTGTAACTTCGCTGACCTACTTCTCGGCTGGCTCTCCAGCCAGCAGCCCACGCATCATCCATTTTAACCAGCTTTTCAAGGTCACGACTTTTCAATGCAGAGGCTGGCTTTTGCTTGACACAAAGCCAGGTACCATCAATTGTCCTGTTTACGAAATTTTCAGTGTTCCCTTTCTTTAGCTGAGTAAAAAGTATGGGTTGGGCTCCTGTTTAGGACAGATAACAAATGCGGTTGCTTTGAGCCTAAATTGGCCACTTGGTCTACACTTCAGGTGCTTAAAAAGCAGGTTTTCCACTATTATGGAGCACCTGGGCCAGACCAAATACAAACAGTGAAGGATTTAGGTTGTCCCGGTAGACAGTCATACTCCTTTTTTTTTTGTGACGCAGACAAATGTATGCTCCACATAAACACAATGTCTTATTTTTCACTCTTATGAAAGGACCATATGAAACCAGCTCTTCACAGATAAAAAGCAACTGCTTTGTGTATCTATTACTGTACCTTTCATCTCCCAAGGCTTTGTGAGAAACTTCCAGCTGGAGCTACATTCTTTTCTGGTTTGATAAAGATAAATTGTATTCAGTGAGAGAGAAAGGGGAAACATTTTCTTGATTATTCTCTAAATAAAAAGTCAGGGGAAATGTGATTTTTTTCCCCCCAGTACTCAAAGTAGTTAGTCCCCCTTCAAAGTGACCCCAAATTTTCTGTGCTGCTCAGCATTCTAAAACTGTTTGATCTTGAGAAGCTTGTTATCTATTGGGTCCTGGGAGCTCATTAGAGAATAAAGAGGGCACATAGCTTTCTCTAACTAATATCTGCTAATCATCAACAGTTAGCTTTAGGCAATCCAATATAGTGTTTGTGGTATAGTCTCTGCAGTGGGAATCTTGGCTTTTCCCCTTGCTGATTGTATGCATTTTAGTAAGTTACTTAAGTTGTCTATGTCTCAGTTTCCTTATCTCGGGTATTAGAGATAATAATAGCACTTGCATAAAATGTTGTGAGAAGTAGACGAAATAAGACATGGAAGGTGTTTAAAATAGTGTTTGCCACATAGTTAGCTTTGAGTAAATATTAGCAATTATTATCTACCACTGGAAGGATGGAAAGGCAGAAAGAAACCTTGTCATCTGTGTGTGTGCATGTGTACATGCATATCTAAGTATGGAAATGAGTTGCTGGGTGAAGGGAGCCTGGAGAAACAGGGAGCAAAGGAAGAAGCGGGTATGGTGGGCTTTCTTAAAGGAGCTAAGTGTGATCCAAGTTTCCGGGACTGCTTCTCTTTCTCTGTTGGCTTTCAATACAAGCAAGAAGACAAGAGGAGACCAATGTTCTTACCTGGGCAGTGCCATCTAGAGCTCTGAGCAAAGGGCTTTGATTTTAGCAGCTACCAGTGTTGGTGCTTGCCATGTCCTGAGGCCAGCTGGAAATGGGCAAGGTGGGGTTGACTCCCGACCTTTGGTGTCTGCCTTGACCCTTTGTTCTCTAAGAAGTCCTCTTTCACCGTGCCTGGAGCCAATCACAGTCCAGGGAGCTGCTGGAATGGAGGAGGCAGGCTGCAGGTGCTTGTGGCCTCATGATTTTGGGGCCCAGAATATTTGACCTTGCCATCTTACATTGTGAATAAAAGAGTTTTAATAGAATCATACCAATATCACTCGGTTTTTGTTAGACGTGCATTTTTTTCTTAACCAATTACATTAATTCACTTTGGTTTCTTGAAAAATATTCTAGCCCACACAGTAAGTACTTTGTGATATTTTTCTATTTTTAATGAAATTATTCTCATTTGGATCAGATTCAAAAAGAGGCAGAGAAACGAGGACAAGGAAAAAGATTAAGAAAGGGAGACGGAGTGAAAGGCAGAGAGAGAAAGAGAGAGAGAGAGGAAGCAATATACACAAACACATATATGCAATGACAGAAAAATACAAAGGTATAGATACAATTTAGAAAAATTGGGGGATTTGCAGAGCAGTCACACAAAGAGAGAGGGAGCCCGAGAAACACAGAAAGAGAAAGACACCACACACAGACGAAGAGAGAGAACAAACAGAAAATGCAGATACATACACACACACACACACACACAAACACACATAATGACAGAGCAAGAGAATCAGAGAGAATACACCCTCTCCACTCCCCATGACCAAGGAAACTATAGCTGTTCTGGTGTATTGATTGTGAAATTTTGGATACGGCAGGATCAAAATACCATTTGGCTTAAAAGTGGGGTTGAACTATCTTCATGATCAAAATGGCAGAATTAAGATCAGGTATATAAAGTTTTTCACAGTTCTCAATAAACAGAAGGTATCAATTTTTTTTTTTTTTTTTTTTTTTTTTTTTTTTTTTTTTTTTTTTTTTTTTTAGCTAAAGTACTTGTGGAATAACTCCCTTTCCTGGTTATAGGACCACTTTTATGTGACCTCAAAGATATTTTTCCTTTCTGGGGTGGGAACATCCTGGATTCAGAACCTCTTTCTTCATCCATTGACATGTCTCCACTCCCTTCTGTGTTTCTGACACTCATGGTGGGCAGATATAGCTGTTGTTCCCTTCTGTCTAGGAAACTGGCAAACCTTGCAAAGGCTGGAGGCCTGGGTAATGGAATTTGGTAAGAGAACAGACCGAAATAAAATGTCCGTGATTGGGGGCACCAAATACCGTGAGATTCATACTAAGCAGTGTTTTATATGGCTGTTTCAAGATCTCAAAATCCTTATGGGTTCTTAAGTCCCAAGGAAATGGGCCCAAAGACACAGAGAATGTAAACTAGATCTTTGAAATTCCCTTTGGTTAGTCTCTAGAAACTTATTTCTGCAGAAGTGCCTTCTGATTGACAAAAGCTCACTTTTATATTCACAATCTCACCCTGTCAAGGTCTAGTCTAAAATCACCCTTAGAGAATATTGTGCAGTAACTTCTAAGAAGCCCCAAATCCTCCGGATTTATGCATTTAATTTATTGTTTTTTCTCTTTCAGAGCTTTCCTTTGTACATAACCAAATCCTGATTTTGAGTGCCTATCACACACAGCCAAGCCATGATGTTGGAAGGCAGTGTTTTGAATGTAGAGCTTGAAATTCTTGGTTTACTACGAAGTCCCTTGTCCTTTGGAAATTTATGTAAAATTTCCCACCCCCTCCTAACCTCCTACTTTCTGGTCCCTTTGGAAGCAGTTAATTAATTTCATGTCTCAAAGATGCTTTGTTTCCTTAAGTAGTTCAGTCTGGCTCATCTTCCACTGGGTATCGCTTTTCGCCGGCACTTTGCACAGACTCATTCGGAAATAGCTCATTGTGGGCCAGTTGTCTGGGTTTGATGGGACAATCGCTTATGAGGTCAAGGTCTTTACGTATCATTCAGTCATTCAACAACTGTTCATGAGCCCCTGATGTGGGCCATGCACTAAGGATAAAAAAGGACTGATCTTTGTGGATCCCTGCCCCCTCCCCATAAAGGCCCCAGTGACTGAGCTGAATAAGATCCTCACAGGCACTCTGGGGGATTTTATACTGAAAGTAGAAAACATGAGAGCTGGTGAGCAAGACCAAGACAGGGCCTTTGACGGAGAGGCAAGAGAGCAGGAGAATACACGCATCTGTCAAGCCAACAGGACTATAAATGGGCGAGAGAACCAAGAGTCGGTAACCAGACAAAGAGCAGATTAGAAAAGGATTAGGGTGAGTAGGTTATAGGATGACTGCCTTGAGCTCTGTTGGGGTGTTGACAGCTCAGATTTATGGTCCTGAAGGTGTATAGTGTGTGGGTGTTTCTGGCTGGATTAAAGGTATAGGATCTGGATGGAAGCTGACCCCCATCCCCCATTTCCTAGGCCTTCCACTCAATATGGGCTGGAACAGGGCAGCCCTCACTGCATTCAGTGAAAGAACAGAGGGATATTCTGGGATATTCACACTAAAGGCCTGATTACTTTGATTTCTCTTCTGGGTCATCTCCTTTGTGTGGTTGCAGGTAGTGGAGCTGGAAAGGGTATCTGCGATAATCTGGTATTTCCTTGATTACCATCTCTGACTTCTTGTCTTGGGCTAGAGGCCAGGAAGAGGAGGTGTAGGGGAGAGCACAGATGCAGGCAGGTCAGGCTAGCAGAGAGAGTGGTAGATAAGGTGTATGTGCACAGAAAGTATAGCTTGTGGCAAAAGTCAACATGGTCATTTGCAGGACTTACGGTGACTTTAAGAAGGGCCCGTGAGTTTGGGGGAGGGGCAGATGGCAAAGACTGAGAGGTAGAGAATGGATGGACTGATAGCGGCAGCACAGGGCCAGTGCAGGGGACGTTTACCGTTTTGGTGAGTGCCCCTACCATGATCAGAACTACGTTGGGCCTTAGGAGGGTAGCAGCTCCATTATAAAACCCCAAATTATAATTTTTCGGGACTGAGAGTGAGGGGGCTTATCCTCAGGGGGTGTTATATTTGTGAAAGTTGTATTGTGTCCGGGCCTCAGGGAGCTGTCTGCTTTTGTTCACCCCCACCTCTTGCCACTTGCAAGCCCTGTGGTGTCAGGCTCCCCCTATGGCACCTGAGGCCAGATGTTTGGGTAGAGCTGGGTCTCTTGGTAGAAGAGACCCACCTACACTCAGTCTAGTAGGGGCTGCCCAGAATGTCTCAAGCCACGCCAGACCCGATTGGGCATAGGTACCCTCTGCCTTTTCCACCAACTTACCTTTGTTAATTTCACCTGTGACTGGACAGAGGCACCATTTTTCTGGGTAGAGAAGTCCTTGGAGCAAGATATTTTGCTGTTGCCTTATAGGATGAGAAATCTGCGTAGCCGTTTCAATGTGAAGCATTAAAAATAATCTCATCTTGGGGCGCCTGGGTGGCGCAGTCGGTAAAGCGTCCGACTTCAGCCAGGTCACGATCTCGCGGTCCGTGAGTTCGAGCCCCGCGTCAGGCTCTGGGCTGACGGCTCGGAGCCTGGAGCCTGTTTCCGATTCTGTGTCTCCCTCTCTCTCTGCCCCTCCCCCGTTCATGCTCTGTCTCTCTCTGTCCCAAAAATAAATAAACGTTGAAAAAAAAAAAAAATTAAAAAAAAAAAAATAATCTCATCTCATCTTAAGGTCCACAAGTAAGAAAGGTGACATTCTGACACAGGTCTCCATGGCGTACAGATGACTTAGTCATAGATGACAGATGAGGGATGAGGTTTTTTACCAATAGAATGTGGCAGAAATGACAGTGCCGGTCTACGCTTTGAAAAGGCAAAGTAGTTTCCCCTTTTGTACTTTGGGGAGTCCTGAGTTGCTATGTAATGAGAAGAGGAGAGGCATAGAAGCTGGGACTCAGCTCTTGGCATGTTCCAGCTGAGTCTAGCTTCCTGACCAGTGCTGCCAGTATGCCAGACAGCTGAATGAACCATCTGGAATGTTCCATCCCAGTTGATAACCCTGATGCCTGCAGATGCAGCCAACATCACATGGAGCAGAAGAATCATCCATCAACGCACAGAATCACGAGAGGGAAAAAAATAATTGTTACTTTATGCTTAAGAATTGGGGCGGTATGCTGGGGCGCCTGGGTGGCGCAGTCGGTTAAGCGTCCGACTTCAGCCAGGTCACGATCTCGCGGTCCGGGAGTTCGAGCCCCGCGTCGGGCTCTGGGCTGATGGCTCGGAGCCTGGAGCCTGTTTCCGATTCTGTGTCTCCCTCTCTCTCTGCCCCTGCCCCGTTCATGCTCTGTCTCTCTCTGTCCCAAAAATAAATAAAAAAACGTTGGAAAAAAAATTAAAAAAAAAAAAAAAAAAAAAAAAAAAATTGGGGCGGTATGTCCTATAGCTATGGGTAACCAAAACAAGAGACATATCCGTTATAATTTTATCACAGAAGCTGGAAGATTATGACTCACAGACCAAATCTGGCTCCACTACCTCCTTTACTACTAATATTTACTACTCTGAAATACTTAATTTTTAAGTTTTTCGTTTTTAGACAATTCTTATTCAATTTATTTAAACTAAAAAAAGGAGCTCACCCTTTTCTCCTACCTCTATCCTCCACCTCTTGTAACCACCAATCTGTGTTCTGTATCTATGAGATTCTTTTTTAAAATACCTCATATAAGAGAGATCATACAGTATGTATCTTTCTCTGTCTGACTGATTTCACTTAGCATAATGTCCTTGAGGTCTGTTCATGTTGTTGCAAATGGCAAAAATTCAATCTTTTTCTATGGCATATCTATCTATCTATCTACCAATCTATCTATCTATCTATCTATCTATCTATCTACCATCTACCAAAATTTCTTTATCCATTTCTCTGTTAATGTACACTTAGGTTGTTTCCATATCTTGGCTATTGTAAATAATGCTGCAATGAACATACGGGTGCGTATATGTTTTCAAATTTGTGTTTTCATTTTCTTTGGGTAAATACCCAGAAGTGGAATTGCTGGATCATAGGGTAGTTCTATTTTTAATTTTTTGAAGGGTCTTCCACAGTGGCTGCACCATTTTATATTCCCACTGACATTCCTTTTTATTCACATCTTTGCCAACACTTGTTATTTCTTGTCTTTTTGGTAATAGCCCTTCTAACAGGAATGAGGTGATATGTCATTGTGATTTTAATTTGCATCTCCTTGGTGATTAATGACGTTGAGCATCTTTTTGTGCATCTGTTGGCCATCTGTATGTCTTCTTTGGAAAAATTCAGGTCCTCTGCCCAGTTTTTAATCAGATTATTTTTTAGCTATTGAGTTGTATGAGTTCTTTGTCTGTTTTGAATATTAGCTCTTTATCAGTTACATGATTTTAATTATTTTCTCTCATTCAGTAGGTTGCCTTTTCAATTTGTTGATGGTTTCCTTTACCATGCAGAAGCTTTTTAGTTGGTATAGTCTTACTTGTTTATCTTTGCTTTTGTTGCTTTTGCTTCTGGTATCAGATTTAAAAAATCATTACCAAGACCTATGTCAAGAAGCTTACCCATTATGTTTTCTTCTCGGAGTTTTATGTTTCTGTCTTATGTTTAAGTCTTTAATCTCTTTTGAGTTAATATTTTTGTATGTTGTAAGATGGTGGTCCAGTTTCATTCTTTTACATGTAGGTGTCCAATTTGCCCAACACTATTTACTGAAGAGATTACCCTTTTCCAATTGTATGTTCTTGGTTCCTTTGTCATAAATTAATTGACCATATATGTGTTGGTTTATTTCTGAGCTCTCTATCCTGTCCTATTGATCTATGTTTGTTTTTATGCCAATACCATACTGTTTTAATTACTATAGCTTTGTAATGTGGTTTGAAATTAAGGAGTGTGGTGCCTCCAGCTTTGTTCTTTCTCAAGATTTATTTGGCTATTTGGGGTCTTTTGTGGTTCCTTACAAATTTTAGGATTGTTTGTCTCAGTTCTATGAGAAATCCCTTTAGAATTTTGATAAGGATTGCATTAAATCTGTGGATTGCTTTGAATAGAATGGACATTTTAACAATATTAATTCTTCCAATCCATGAGCATGGGATATCTTTCCATTTATTTGTGTCTTTTTCAATTTCTTTCATTAATGTCTTGTAGTTTTCAATATGCAGGTCTTTCACCTCTTTGTTCCTAGGAATTTTATTCTTTTTTATGCAATCGTAAGTGGGACTGTTTTCTTAATTTCTCTTTCTTATAATTTATTATGAGTGTAAAGAAATGCCACAGACTTTTTTTTCCCGATTCTTGGCAATTGCTTTATTTCCTTAATTTCATCTTCTAATGATAATGATGTAAAATATTTACATGGTTCCAAGATTAAATCTACAAAATAAGTTATATTCAAAGAAATCCATCTTCCATCTTTGTCCTCAGTTCAATTCTCTTCACTCTTCTATAGGTAATCATTGTTTTCTAACAGATTTTTGTGTATTGATTTTGCATCTTGCATCTTTACTGAATTTGTTCATTAGTTCTAACAGTTTTCTGGTGGAGCCTTTAGGATTTCCTATATATAATATCATGTCATCTGCAAATAGTGACATTTTTATTTATATGTGAACAAGATTTTATTGGAACACACCTATATCCATTCGTTTAAGTATTGCTAATGGCTGCTTTTGCACTACAGTAGCAGAAATGAGTAGTTGCAACAGAGACCATGTAGCTGCAAAGTCCAAAAAATTTACTCTCAGAGGCGCCTGGGTGACTCAGTCAGTTAAGCATCTAACTTCAGCTCAGGTCATGTCTCATGATTCACGAGTTTGAGCCCTGCATTGGGCTCTGTGCTTACAGCTCAGAGCCTGGAGCCTGCTTCGGATTCTGCGTCTCCCTCTCTCTGCCTCTCCCCTGCTCATTCTCTCTCTCTCTCTCTCTGTCTGTCTCAAAAATAAATAAAAAGTTAAAGAAATTAAAAAAATGTACTCTCAGATCCTTTATAGACAGTGTTTGGTTTGTTAACTGTGATCTATTACACCAATCTACAAAAAGGTGAAAGATAAGTGGACCGACTTCTTTTAAACAGTGGACAAAACCCGGTGTGTAGAAACCAGTGGTGTGTGGGAAATGGCTCATCTCAATATGAAAATAGTTTCTAATATTCCCTAAGCTGTAATAGTGGTGTGATTTCTCTACACCGTATCCTCCTAATGCTGCAGAGTGCCATAGAGTAAGCCTGTGTCAGGCTGTGTTACTATTTAGCAGAAGTTCACTCTCCCTCTCTCACCTCAGTGGGAGGAGGATATTTTCCGACCCCTCTGATGTACTTGGTTGTGAGGCTTGCTTTGGTCTATAGGAGATGAGTGAATGGAACATGTTCGGAGGTCTTAAATTCACTTGTGTGCTGTGGCTTAACTTCTTGAGCCCTTGCTGTCTGCCATGAGAAAAACGTGCTTTAGGTAGCTATAGCTGATTTTGCCTGGGTCTCAGAATGAGTGACACATAGAGCAGAACTAAACCTGACCTGCATTCTTGATGGTAAATTGGTCCAAGTCCAGCTGAGTCCAGCGGAGCACAGCAAACTCTGCAGAGCCATGAAAAAATAAATAATTGTTTTTTCTTTCTTCTTTTGCTCTGTGATCTACAATGGCAGCCCTGCTGTTGTTAGTCACTGAAATTTTTTTGAGTTGTTTGTTACATGGCGTCTTTGCAGCTGTGACTCATACAAAGTCCAAGTATATGGAGAAAGGGAATTTTCTTTACACTGGGATGCTACTAGCATGAGGCCGCCTTTGTGAAAATTAGCGAAAGGTTGCCCTCTGTCAAGGTATTTTATTTTCTACCTATCAGAAATTGCCAGATATTGATTATGCTATAACAAGACCCTTGATTGTAACACCGGGCCTAGTTTTACTGGATAAATGAAACTATGAGATCCGCAACGTGGTCACCCAGTCAGACGTGTCTCCTGTGTGCAACATGCAACACACACAACCCAAAGTGACGATTCTCTACTGTGACAGAACCCAGTGAATTGGGTCTTCCTGAATTAATTCGTGTTATGTTAAGGGCAGATATAAGGATGAACATCATTCAGGACATTAGGTTGTGGCATAATATTATTTCTCAACAACAGAAGTTGTAAATTATTTTGCATTTGCTTTTGCCTTTGCATTCCTTCACGGATCAATTCTAATCTCCCTCCTTGCCGATGGTTGCAAAGGTGGACCAGGGCAAAAGTGGTGTACTCAGAAAGGAAGAAAAGAAAAGCCCACTAGAGATATTAAAATTTTACCATGATTACACACACCAGTCAGTCCATCTGGGTAAATGCTAGCATGTGGGTCCTGCACCCTTGCCACAAGTTAGGACAGGCTATGGTGAAATTCATGTTTGGTTTATGCTACAGAGCTCCCCACTGGAGTGGGCGGAGTGAGGTTAGACTTTTTCCATTCCCTCCCTGCTACCTCACCCTTACAGGTTCTTGGGAGCACTTCTGTAACAAACCAGTTTTGTAAGAGTCCCCATCACAGGCTCTGCTTCTGTCCTTTGCCCTCTTTCCTTTATGCTCCTGGAGGACAAGGAGGGATAAGTTGACCCTAGTTTAATGGTGAGTCAGGACTGAATGGGGTGTGATTGGATTTGCTTTGCCGAGAGATTTATCTAAATTAGTTCAGGCTAAGGTGTGGAACTTTCCAAGCTGCTTCTGTTACCCAACTTAAATCTGTGCATCCCAAAGCCCTGGAGGCACACCGCATACAGCAATGGAAAAAAAAAATTGAGGTTGTATGGTTAAAAAAAAAGATGTGCTTTGAATTCTGGTCCCGCAATTTATTAGTGACCTGAGATTCAGGTTTCTCATTTAGAGAATAGCGAAACTAATTCCTGCTGCAAAGGGTGGTTATGAAGGTTAAAGGCGATAATGTGTGAGATTAAGCTAGAAGAGTGTGCTACATAGTAGGCATTTGCTGGTGGTATTTTTTCTATGCTCTTTAGTCCAAAGGGAAAAAATGCAAAGTAAAAATCAGCTTTGGCGTCTCCTCGTCTGTCTTCTCTATTTACCATTTTTTGCTGTCTCCTACTTTCTTGCTGCCATCATATGAGTGTCCAGGTTTACATCAAGTCATAGAAATAAGCTCATGATTATGGCACGTGTGGTCTCGCTCACTTAGACCCAGGCATGCCTCTCTCTGGCGTGTCCGTATCCCTTACAGATGATAAACTCCCTGAAGCCAAAGGCCTGTGAATCTTAGTCACGTTGTATGACACACAGGGCCCAGCTGGCGCTAAGCGCATTCTCTAAGCAACCTGTGATGCTTACAGAATTAAAATTGCAATGCCTAAGTCATTCACCTCCGCTCATCTCACGGCGTAGGCATTTTATCATCTCGCGTCATCACGGGAAGAGGGGTGACTACTGTATAGTATGATATTTTGAGAGAAAGAAAGACCACGGTCACATTGCTTTTATTATAGTGTAATTATTCTATTTTATTATTAGTTATTGTTGTTAATCTCTTACCGTGCCTAGTTTATAAGTCAAACTTTATCATAAGTATGTGTGTGTAAGAAAATATAATACATACAGGGTTCGGTGCTCTCTGTAGTTTCTGGCACCTGCTGGGGTCTTGCACGGAATGTATCCCTCCGCACCCATATTTGTCAGAGGAGGACTATCTGCCTCCAGATAAGGGGGCGGGGACTGCACTGTCATGTTGGGGCACCTACGTCCTGCATCCTTGCCACAAGTAAGGACAGGCTATGGCACAATTCATGCTTGATTCATGCTACGGAGCTCCCCATGAGAGTAGGCGGAGTGAGATTAGATTATTTTCATTCCCTTCCTGCTACCTCACTCCTTACAGGCTCTTGTGATCACATCTAGTTTATAACAAACCAGTTTTACAAGAATCCCCTTTGCAAGCTCTGCTTCTGGGGAACCCAACCTAAGATACAAGCCTTCAGCTTCAGGAACCTAGAAAAAGTATTCCCTCAAAACTAAACCAAAATAAAAAATATACGCAACTAATAAAAGAAAAGTGGAAATTAGTGAAAAGGGAAAAAATGTGAGCTTGATAAATGGAGCCAAGAACTTGAACTTTTGAGTACTTCTGTAGTAGACATCTTAACTCACCTAGACTTATGTGACCCACTGGATTAATCACAGCTCCTTCCATTAGTTTTACAAATCATAGTGCTTTATATGAAAAATGAGTAATTTAGGGGCACCTGGGTGGCTCCGTTAGGCATCCAACTTCGACTCAGGTCATGATCTTGCGGTCCTGGGTTTCGAGCCCTGCATCGGGCTCTGTGCTGACAGCTTAGAGCCTGGAGCCTGCTTCAGATTCTCTTTCTCTGTCCCCGTCCTGCTCGCCCTCTGTCTCTCTCAAAAATAAATAAACATTAAAAAAATTAAAATAAAAAAAGAAAAGTGAGTAATTTGGAACTCCAAATAGTTGGTGTATGCTCAAAAAAAAAAAAAAAAAAAAAAAAAAAAAAAAAAAAAAGGGTCTTGTCCTTACACCAAAAGTTGCAAAGGTATTCTTTCTCGTGTGTGTCTATTGTTAGAATAAAATGTGTCCAATAAAAAAAAAAATTGCATTGTGCAGTAAATGAAAGTATAACTGTGTCACAGTGTGAAAATGCTTTCCTCTGGTCATTCAGTGAATATTTATTTCTTGTTCACTGTGTGTCTGAATTTTATGGCTATGTGTAGAGATGCTGCTATTGTTGAAGATTTGGCTTGGAAAGCAAATGCTTCCTGGGGCTCCTCTTCAAGCTTCTGGGTCAGGGTAAGCTAGCCTCTTGAGAGAAGATAAGTGAAGGATGAATAGTAGTCCCTTGTTGCTTTGGGACTACAATGAAGCTCTAAAAACTTGCTATTTTGCAATTTTGTGTTACTCAGAACGAACTTTCACATCTTATTGATTGAATTTCCGATCAGTAAGTGTTACATAAACTTGAATTTATAAGATGCAGTATTAACAATGTTTGGCTTGTGTCTGTTTCGTATGTATATCGGAGGTCCTGATAAGATTTAGTTTGAGGAAACAGGCACAGCTGCTGAGAAAACTACTCTAGAGCAGAGGTTGGCAAACTTTTTCTGCAAAGGGCTAGATATAAAATATTTCTGGTTTTGTAGGCCATGTAGTCTCTGTCATAATTATTCAGCTAGGCTGTTGGAGAACATGAAAGAAGCCACCGAAAATATGTAAAGGAATAGGCATAGCTGTGTTCCAATAAAACTTTATTTATAAAAGCAGATAGTGGGGGGCGCCTGGGTGGCGCAGTCGGTTAAGCGTCCGACTTCAGCCAGGTCACGATCTCGCGGTCCGTGAGTTCGAGCCCCGCGTTGGGCTCTGGGCTGATGGCTCAGAGCCTGGAGCCTGCTTCCGATTCTGTGTCTCCCTCTCTCTCTGCCCCTCCCCCGTTCATGCTCTGTCTCTCTCTGTCCCAAAAATAAATAAACGTTGAAAAAAAAAAAAAATAAGCAGGTAGTGGGCGGGGTTTGGCCCATGGGCTGTAGTTTGCCAACCCTGGTCTAGAGGAGAGAGGATAAGCTTTGGAATCCATAGACCTGGGTGGGTCGCTTATTCTCTCTTAGCTTCAGTTTCCTCATCTGAAAAGAGGGTTAATAAAACCTACCTCACAGAGCATTGAGAAGGTTAAGTAAGATGGTGTATAAAAACACCTAGCATCACCATAGTTTTCTTTCTTGATATTCTTTCCCAAATAGCCAAAGCTGCAATTCATTTCTCCCTTTTTTATTGCCCTGATCAGTTGAATTTCTTCTGTGTAGCTACTTGAACTAGTCATTGTTATGATTTAATACTCACAAAAAAGAGAACTAACACTTACCACTCCCAGGGGAGTTGGTGTTAGAAATGAGAATTTAGGGGCATCTGGGTGGCTCAGTCAGGTAAGCATCCAACTTCGGCTCAGGTCGTGATCCCACGGTTTGTGGATTCAAGCCCTACATTGGGCTATGCACCGGTGGTGTGGAGCCCTTTCTCTCTCTTCCCCACTTGCGTGCGTGCTCTCTCTCTCAAAATAAATCAACTTAAAAAAAAAAAGAAAAGAGAATTTATTTGTTTAACCAGCTCTCCAGGAGGAAGATTCTGGAGCCCAGACCTTCCATTCTCCCTTAATATCCTTATTTTGGATGTGAGTTATTTCTTCATCTTTGAGCACTTCCTGCTTACCCTACTCCAATTAATTGGTTTTCCAAGACATACACTCAGATTTGCCTTGTGCCTGGCACAGCCTAACAGCACTCACCCACTCTTGTCTACAGAGCAGCAAGTCTTGCACCACAGGGAGTAGGTGGGCATAATTTTGGTGCTCAGCTTGAACTGATTCAACTAGTGTTTTGAAGGCAAATGGTCCTGGGATTGTATTCTGACTCCTGCCCTCATAAGTGATGTGGTCTTGGGCAACACAAATAACTTCTTTGAGCCTTCCTTTCTTCATATAATAGAAGCGATGATAATACCTACCTAACAGGGTTGTTGAACTGAACTATATAAAATTTGTAAACAAAGCTTACACTAGGGCTGGCACTCGGAGACCCTGTGTTTCTCATCACTGCCTGTCTCCCAAAGCTAGAATTGGGCCTGAGACACCAATATGGTGGATTAAATAAATGATAATCATTATCATTGTTATTATTTTTATCATGACACATATGGCAACTAGGACATTAATCTCTATTATCAGCACCGTTTACTGTTGTCTTTGATCTCTTGTTTATATTATCACCATTACTAGAAACCAGTGGTACATAATTACAAAAACGCATTGCCATTTTGAATGCCAGTTACAAATGCGAGGATTTTCAGACTGAAGTGGGAGGACTCGGGAGTTGCTAAGCCCTGGGTTTAAACACCTCTTCCTTTTGCAGTGCATGGACTCTTAGAGGCAGAGTGAAATGAAGTTGATACAAATGAACTTCCAGGGCCGGTGGGAGGATTAAGTACATCGCATAGTAGTGACTTCATAAATGTTAAATAAATAAATAAATAAATAAATAAATAAATAAATAGCAGCTTTGTAAAAATGAGCAGTCATTCCCCTTCTCATTGGTTTCGAGGCAAAATATGGAAACTAGGAGAAGTCCTGTGTTCGGTGCTCCCAGAAACTCCCCCTCATCTTCCAAAATGTATCTGCTTTGGGTCATCAGAGCTCCACTCCCATCGTTCCTACACACCAGGTGTGAAGGGCTGTTGACCACTTGAAGTGTGGTCCCTCTAGGGTGGGAAAATAGGGTAGGTAAATGGGGTGGTGGTGGTCATTGTAACATGTTTAGACCATTATTGCAGACGCAGGTGGCTATAGGGACCAGGCAGGAACCTTAAACTAGAGATGGGTGCTCACTTCCAATTTCTTAGAACATGTCACCTTCCAAGACCATCTTTTGTTTTCCTGCTTTTGATACAGAAATGGACACAGAGCAGTATTTCTCTATTACAGCAGTTCTTGGATGTGATTCATGGACCCCAGGGGTACCTGAGATGTTTTTCAGGACATCCAGGAGGCTGAAACTATTTTTATGAAGTACAAGGCATTACTTGCTTTTTTCACTGTATTGATATTTGCTCTGATGGTGCAAAAGTAATGGTGACTCCACATGAATCAAGGCAGTGGCACCAAACCATTCTATGAGTTATTGCACTGTTCACTGCCATAGAAGCACCTGAAAAAAAAAGTTTCACTTAAAAATGCACATGATGAAACATTAATCTTAATTTTATTAAAATTATCAGTTATTTTCTTAATTTTATTAAATTAAAATTATTAATTACTTTTTATTAATGATTAATTTTATGAATTATGAAGTACTTATTATTTTAATAAGTTTCAGTTGAATAGAATAAAATTATTTTATTAGACCTTACCTCTTATTGAATACCTATCTTATTATTATTATTTTTTTAATGTATGTTATTTTTTTTAATGTTTGAGAGAGAGAGAGAGAGCTGGGGAGGGGGAGAGAGAGAGGGGGGCAGAGCATCTGAAGTGGGCTCCAGGCTGATAGCTGTGAGCCCGATGCAGGGCTCAAACTCATGAACTGTGAGATCGTGACCTGAACTGAAGTCAGACGCTCAGCAAACTGAGCCACCCAGCACTGCTATCCACATCTTTTAAGTATTCAAGATCAGAAGTACATGTAAAGCCTTTCTGCACAATGAAGTATGGTGGCTGCCTTAAGGAAAAACATCTGGGCAATTGTTTTGAGTTGCAGGCTGAACTAGCCATTTTTTTTTTTTTTTCATGGAACACCATTTTTTTCAAACTATGGTTATTCAAACTTGTGTATCTTGCAGACATTTTCTCAAAAATAAATGAAGTTAGCCTGTCACTTCAGGGAAAACAATTGCCAGAGTTTGCTGCCTGTGATGATTTTGGAGCTTTCAAGCTATATTAGAATTTAGGAAGACTCATATTTGTCATTGTGAGTTTGATAGCATCATAATATTTTAAAGATATTTCTGATGAGGTCACATTGAAAACAATGATTCTCTCTCTCTCTCTCTCTCTCTCTCTCTCTCTCTCTCGATGTTATACAATAAAATGTGTCAATATTTTGAAGGTTTGCAAAGATAACTCAGTGAACCAATACTTTCTAAATGACCAATGCATGATGTTATAGTCTTGCATGGATAGAAGATACATTCAAAGTGTAAGACAGGCCAGTGGGTTTTAATGTAACAGAGTATGAGCTCCTTGATATGGTTTCAGGTTCCACACTGCAACTAACCTTAAAGAAATTACCACTTGCTGAGTTTTAGCATAGTATCAAAGAAGAATATCTGTAATTATCTGATAAGGCTGTGAAAACACTTCTCCATTTTCCACCTACTTATACAATTATGTGATGCTGGATTTTCTTCATTTGTTTTAACCAAAACAACATATCATGATAGATTAAATGCATAACAGATATGAGAATGCAGTTGATTCTATTAAACCAGATATTTAAAGATTTTAAAAAATATAAAACAATGCCATTTTTTTCATAATCTTTGTTTTTTGGAAAAATAGTTTTTCATAAAAATATGTTATTGATGTTAATGTGAAAAGACTATATTTTAATACTTTCTCAGTTTTAATTTTTAATAAAGTATTTATAGATATAATGCACAGAAACAGAAGCTCTTTGAGTGCTTAATGATTTTTAGGAGTATGAAGGGGTTCCAAGACCAAATATTCAAAATCCCCTACTCTACTATAAGAAGTGCAAGAGCTGAAGAGGGATGATAAGTGACAGCTAGAGCTTGGCTTTGCTGAGGGAATGGTCCAGCCTGTGGGGCCCACAGAATGCTTGCTCTGTTTAAGCAGGGCAGTGCCTGCTGATTGTTATTAATGGGGAAGACAGGCCCAGAATTGCCAGATGTTCTGGTTTTTAAAGAAAATCCAGAATTCCAGACTTAATGTGAAATCTCTCCATTTTAATATTGGCAGTACATTCAATGGGGTTGTACCCCATTTAGCACCCTATGCTAAATAGGGGTTTTTAGCACCCTATGTGGGCTGAATGAAATCCACCTAGGGACATGATGTTTTCCCTGGGACATTCAGTGCAGCCTCTGGCCCAGGCTTGTAGGCTTATAAACCTCCTTGGAGGGGAGCAATATATGACTATGATGAAAATATGTTATTTTTTATCTTCCTGCGGTCTACTCCCCAACATTTTAATTGTCATGTCACTTCCCAAGTCAAACATCTTTAATAATTTGCATCTTGGAATAAAAGCCAACATACCTACTCTGGCCTTACACCAACCTGTCCACCTTCATCTCCTACAGTTTTTCTTCTGGCAACCCTGTCCTCTGTCTCTTTCAAGTTCAAGTATTTCAGGCATGGAACCCAACTGAAGGCCTTTGCCTTTCTTTGTACCTGAATGGTCTTGCCATTCTTTCTACCTAGAGTGCCCTTCTTCAATATCTTACCATAGTTTACTATGGGAATTATTAAGGATTTCAGAATTCTGGGAAGACGACAAAGAATTCTTTTAGGGGCTCCTGGGCTCAGTCAGTTAAGTGTCTGACTTTGGCTGAGGGCATAATCTCGTGGTTCGTGGGTTCGAGCCCCATGTCGGGCTCTGTGCTGACAGATCAGAGCCTGGAGCCTGCTTCAGAGTCTGTGTCTCCTCTCTCTGCCCCTCCCCCACTCACATCTCTCTCTCTCTCTCTCTCTCTCTGAAAAATAAATAAACATTAAAAAAATTAAAAATATATTCTTTTAAAAAAATCACAAAAAGTACAGATTGCTAGAAATTTACCAGGCAATGGTATTCTCCCTGGCAGACATTGTGCTTACCCCATTGGGAGGCACAGAAGTAAGGGCTTTTCCTTTCTCTTTCTTAATTCCTTTTCTGCAAATGAATGCTTTTTGTCTCTACCCCTCACTGTAAAGAAAACCAACTCCAGATAACATAATAGCTCTTTGTTTTTTTATAGTGTGGTTGCATTTTCTGTTCTCAACACTTTGCCTCCTTATAAACTGGCAAAAAAAAAAAAAAAAAAAAAAAAAAAAAAAAAAAAGAAAAAGAAATGAATTGATGCTGGATTCCTTAAAGTTCAGCAGCTTGTAGCTCCATTTGTAACAAAAATGAAAAAAAAAAGCCCTCAAAAGTAGCACAATTGGGAAATTTGTCACGATTGTCTGAATAAAAATGCTTTTAATTTAATATAACAGACCAATTTCAAGAGCAAGCCAATTCACATAAAATGTGTTTTTATGCCCCTAAATCAAATTATTCTAGATTTGTAAAGAGTATGAAATTACAAGTGTTGTATATGTGTAAATTTTCTTCAATATTTTTGGTTTTCTGTTTACTTAAAACAAATAAAAGTGCCCTTTCACCACCCAACCATCAGTTTATAGCCTTGACATAATCCATCTTTTCCATTTGTGTGAAGTGAGAACAAAATCCCTTTTTGAGTTTTGGGATATACTAGGAAGAGGTGGGGTGGACTTAGCCATTCATGGATTTGAATTTTCCCTCTATCATTCACACTAGTTACGTTATAAGATTTTGAGCAAATTCTGAAGCTCTATGAAACTCATTTTGTCCTTTGCAACACGGCAATTATAAGGCTGGCTGAAAACTAAGTGAGGTGCTGGTACTCAGCACAGGGGGCTGGCAGGTGGGCCTAAGAGCTACAATGATAGAATAAGAACCTACCTTTATTGAGTTTATCACCATGTACTAGGTATTGATCTAAACACTTTATATGAATGAGCTGATTTAATACAATGGCTTCTTGAGAGACGTGCTATAATTATTCCCGGAAGTTAAGAAACTTACCCACGATCCTACAGCCTAGCAAAGGGAGGATCCTGGACTCGGACCCTGGCAGTGGCAGCTTAATAAATTTTGCCATCCTCCTTTTCTTCTGCCCCTCTGTTTTAGACAGTCCCACTGTGAGGCTTCTGGGTCTGTGATGCATAGGAATAACAAAAAGAGAATGGAGAGCCGGAGGTTGAGCGTGTCTATGATGCAGGCTGCACAGCGGGGCCCTACCAGGGGTTGGTGGGTGCAGAGAGCTATATCCACTTATACCAGACTCAAATGCCATTATGATTATCACTCAGAGTTTAATAAGTTTTTTGGAAGTCAATTTTAAGGAACTCACTTTAAAGAGAAAGGGTACGAAATGTGCTCAAAGGTGAAGTGATTTAGAATGAAGGAAAAAATCATCTATCTTTAAAAAGCCAATAAATATCACAAGCACTATGAAATCCAGAAAAAAAAATCTGTTTTCATATGACAATGATTTTATGGTATCGTTTTTCACAATGAGGATATAAAGATAATCCAGTTTGCTGGCATTTAAAAAATTATAAATAATTTAGAAAAGTTCCTTTGAACTTCCTAATTCGTTCTTGGTAATGTCGTTTGCCTTCAGGTTGGCTGTCCGATTTGAGAAAACCACTAGTGAGTTTCATTTGTAATTGAGCTGTTAGAGATGATGTACTGAGGTTGTGGTACTGCTATGGGTTTTCCTCAATAGCTCCAGGAATTTTGATAAATTTATTTCACATGTTTCCCATCAAAAAGAAAAAAGAAATCAATAGTGCATTTATAATTGCCTATGCTGCATTATTGAGTATATTTCCCCAATAAGAAGGAACTTCTGTTCTTATTAGGCATTAATGAGAACCAAATATTCTACTTACAATTTTAAATCTCTGATGATTGGAAGAATTTTCCACAGACTGACTTCTGGTTCCACACATTTCAAATTAGGTTTCTCTTCCACTACCCACAAACTTCCACACTGGGTGCTGTAGGACCTGTGAGTGTCTAGATAGGACTTTGGCGCTGGCCCTGGTGTCAGGTGAGTTGATATTATGGGCAGTAGGGGTGTTCCTAAAAACTGTTCCTACCCTGGGACAGCTAACAATAACTTCACTGTACACAGAAGTGACTGTGGGCCACCGAAATACAAAATAGGTACACTGAGGTCGTACTAAAGGCATCCTGACTTAACTTTCCCTCAGCCAGGTCTCCAAAACATCTGCCTGTGGCCTCTCCAAAACATCTGACACAAGGGGAGAGCCTAATGGAGAATAAGAATGGAAAGGTATAGTGATCTTAACACACTGCAGTTAAAATATCTTCTTTTTGCAAATTTCACAAATAAGGTTGACCGAAAAAAACACCACTAGGCATCTGCAGTTGAGCTTTGTGGTAAACTCACTAGGTAACGGGAAAGACCATGTCACTCACTGGTAGAGAACAGATTGAAATGCCTTTGATTAATACTAAAAAAAAAAAAAAGGAGGCAAAAAATTTTACACAATTTAGTAATTGATCTTGAGGTTATGGCCTCATCATGACAATCATTGGATATCACTATAAACCAGTGTTTTAAAGACCCTTTAAAAAAGCAATAGAAGTTACATGAGAGGACTTGTGATGAGGGGGAAAAAAAAACACCAAAATTTCTCTTCTGTTATGAGATTGGGTACTTGCGTATTGAAATGAAATTTCCAATGCAGAATAGAACAGTCTAACTTCTTACACAACTTGGATGGAAATGAAGATGGTGTGCTCTGGGAAACCATAACACAAAGACACCTCTGTGTAAATTGTGAACACTTAACACAATTGTTTCAAGGAGTGTGAGAAGGGAAGAAGCACTGTTGTCGTGTGTTATGTTGTATAATGTAAGTCTTAAAGTATATGTGTAACTAAATTAATAAATTAACTATAACTAGACCTGATGATCTCAACTTCGTCCCTATATAACAAGCAGCCATACATTCTCAGTGGGATTAAACAAGAAGCAGATATTCATCACTCCTGTATGTGCAGGTCGCCTGGGGTTGAGCTGAGCCAGTCTGAGTTGTTTGGGCTGAGCTGTGGGCTGCAGGCTTTGTTTAAGTTGGTGTCCAGGGCTTTCATTCTTCTGTGACCAGTAGGCTCCTCAGGGAATGTTTTTCCCTGGAGATGGCAGAAACATAAGAAGACAAGCCCAACCATGTAGGCACTTCTCTAGTCTCTACTTGCATCATATCTACTAACATGCCATTGGCCAAAGCAAGTCACGTGGCTGAGCCCAAAGCCAAGGGCAGAAATGCACTTTCCATTTGCGTTGGGGTGTCAGCAAGTCTCATGGCCATGCCCTGCATCGATGGGCAGGGACATATTCCCTTCTCATTGAAGTAAAGGGGAGGAAGTGAGTAGGTACTGTATTTGTTTCCTGTGGCTGCTGTAACAAATTAACACAAACTTGGTGGCCTAAAACAGCAGAAATTTATGCTCTCATGGTTCTGGAGCCCAGAAGTTCAAAATCAGTATCGCTGATATGTGCTGATGAGGCGATGCTCTCTCCAGATGCTCTAGAGGAGAATCCATTCCTTGCCTCTTCCAGCTTCTGGTGGCTGCTGGCATTCCTTGGTTTTTGGCCACATCACTCCAGTTTTCAAGGCCAACATCTTCAAATCTCTCTCTGCTCCTTCATTATGTTGCCTTCTCCTCTGCATGTGTGTCAGATCTCCCTCCACCTCTCTTATTAGAACACTTGTGAGGGCGTTTAAGGCAATAATAATCAGATAGTCAGATAATTCAGATAAGCACTCCCATTTTGAGATCCTTAACTTAATCACATCTGCAGAATCTTCACCATACAAAGTTACAGTCGCAGTTTTTAGGGATTAGGACCTGGAATCTTTGGTGGCTACTGTTCTGTTTGCTACAACAACAATTCCCACAAAGGTATATATTCATGCTAAGAATGAAAAAAATATCTTTTCTTGGGGAATAGTGGATTGCTGTATATTTGGAGTGACTTTATACTTGATTATTTATTTATTTATTTATTTATTTATTTATTTTTAATATAATTTGTTGTCAAATTGACTAACATACCGTGTGTCAACTGAGCTCTTGGTTTAAGGGGTAGATTCCTGTGGTTCATCGCTCATATACAATATCCAGTGCTCATCCCAACAGTGCCCTCCTCCATGCCCATCACCCATTTTCCCCTGTCCCCCACCCCCCATCAACCCTCAGTTTGTTCTTTGTATTTAAGAGTCTCTTATAGTTTGCCTCCCTCCCTCTCTGTTTGTAACTATTTTTCCCCCTTCCCCTCCCTCATGGTCTTCTGTTAAGATTCTCAAGTTCCACATATGAGTGAAAACATACGATATCTGTCTTTCTCTGCCTGACTTATTTCACTTAGCATAATACCCTCCGGTTCCATCCATGTTGCTGCAAATGGGATGATTTCATTCTTTCTCATTGCCAAATAGTATTCCATTGTAAGTATAAATCACATCTTCTCTATCCATTTATCAGTTGATGGACATTTAGGCTCTTTCCATAATTTGGCTATTGTTAAAAGTGCTGCTATAAACTTTGGGGTACATGTGTCCCTATGAATCAGCACTCCTGTATCCTTTGGATGAATTCCTAGTAGTGCTATTGCTGGGTCATAGGGTAATTCTATTTTTAATTTTTTGAGGAACCCCACACTGGTTTCCAGAGCAGCTGCACCAGTTTGCGCTCCCACCAACAGTGCAAGAGGGTTCCCGTTTCTCCACATCCTTGCCAGCATCTATTGTCTCCTGATATATTTGATAATTTAATTGGTTAGGTGGGACTAAAAGATTGGGAGTTAGGGCTCACACTTTCATTTAGATGTTCAAGTCTAAAATCCATAGGTTTTAGCAGTTCACCTTCAGGCTTAATCAGCTCCGGCTGCTAGAACGAAATACCACAGACAGGGTGGCTTAAACAATAGCAGTTAATTTCTCACAGTTTTGGAGGCTGGGAAGTCCAAGGTCAAGATGCCAGCTGATTCAGTTTCTGGTGAGAGCCTTCTTCCTGGTTTGCGGATGGTATGTCTTCACATGGGACAAAGAGAGATAATTCTGGTCTCTTTATGTGCCTATAAGGGCACTAATTCCATTATGGAGGCTCTTCCCTCATGACCTCATCTAAACCTAAGCACCTCCCAAAGGCCTCCACCTCCAAATACTACTGCATTGGGGGTTAGGGCTTCAGCATATGAATTTTGGGGTGGAAAATGCAGTCCATAACACCTGACAGCCTCATTAAATCTCTCAGGTGCCTTTGCGTTGCCCTTGAAATTGGACATTCCTTTTCTGATAAGATATAGAAAAAGGAACAAGATGTTGATTTCAAGATGATCACTTGGGGCTACTAGGTACAGACAAGGAGGCAGTGTATCTCGTTGGTGTTCAGGCCAGAATTCTGCTAGGACATCTCTGCCTGGGGGGAGGAGGCTGCATAATACACTAGGAGTGATAAGCAGGTGGACAATGGAGCTACAGAATCTAGATACCACTCTTCTGGCCTTGATGACATCTGAATGAAGAAGGCATGGAAATGTCCCCAAAGGCGAGAGGCTCTTGTGAATGATTTCATAAAGACTTTTGGAAGCCTGCTTTGGAGAAAAGGAATCTATGAAGCTTAGAATTTTCAAGCATGTGGTGCCTGAAGCAGGTGCTGGCTAAGAGGGTGAACCTGTATTTTTGTTAAACGTAAAGTAATTTTTGGGGCGGAAAGAATAGGGTAAGTGTAATCCAGTTGCTTAATGTTATGAATGAGTCAACTGGAGCCCCAGTTGATTCAGCTTTGCCAAGGTCATATAATTGGTACCAGAGCAGGGATTAGGACCCAGGTCTTCTGGAGCCAGGCTCAGTGGTCTTCCCACTGCTATGACTCAATAGATGTACTTTGGTTGGGTTTCTTGACTTACAAGGATTTCTCTTTCTCTAGGGCCATGGGATACATGGGGCTTGTCCCTATGCGCCATGATCAAATAGCGTGGCCCTCCCTCCCTGATGGTAGCAGTTGGTGGGAAGTAGCGGGTGGTTGTGGGGAGTCTTCTTCCCATGAATGTGAATCCTGAAACAGTGACACAGGGAGAATGGCAGCTGGGCAGTTGATGGAGCTGGGATATCTTGTTGTCGTGCTATAGAAAAAAGGCAACATGTAGAAAAAAGGTAGCATAGAGTCTTGGCTTTACCACTTGGCAAGTTACCTCTCTTTCCTTAGCTTCTTCACCTTTAAGTTGGAGATGTAGAACCTACCTCATGATACTGTTTTCAGGGATAAATGAGAATACACCTTTAAAATACATAGAACAGTGCCATATGCAAGTAAATATTGAACATATATCAGTTATTTATCTTCTGCTGAGGGTCAGGAGGTTCTCTGGCTTCTTTGCTTTATGAGTTTATTCAACTCTCCTTTTAATTCTGTGTAATAACCTGGGATCCTTTCAATAAATGTCTTTTCTCCCCTCTTTAACTTAAGCAAGCCAGAGCTAGCTTCTGTTTCTTGAAACAAAAATAAAAAATATTGATGTTCATGCTTATCAGCTTCTACATTATTAGGGAAATGACATACAATGTGATGGCTCTAAGCTAGATCTATATGTGTGTGTGTGTGTGTGTGTGTGTGTGTGTGTATCTGTGTGTCTGTGTGTATCCTGGTAGCACAAAATGAGAGCACACATTCTGTTTGACAAAAAAATTAAAAATCAATATTTGAAGGAAGCAGTACTAAAAAGTAATGTGTACTGATGGTACTTTACATCTGTGAATGGAAGTTGAGCCAGTTAGATCTATATAAAGAGGGTATAGACAAATTGATCCAGATCATGATGTGTAGTGAAATGGATCATCATTAATATATTCAAGAGCCAGTTATCAATGCTTAAATTACCAAAATATTGACTTAAGTAACTTTATCTGCCAATACCAATAGAGAAAATTGCTGCATTCCACCATATTTATTGGCTTACATAGCTCTTAATATATATAATATGCAACTATAAATAAAGTTCAGCTATTACATTTAGGAGAGAAAGATCATTTTGATAGCCTATATTCCATAACATTAGAGGGAGTGATTCCTAATATTATGCACCAGATACACTTTTGTTTAACAACTTGCTGTCTTTGTGCTTTACATAAATTAGATATATAGCAGCAAGTTCAATTAACTCTACAGAATAAAAATAGCAATTTCCAAAAGCAACTTCAGGACATTTCTGTGTAATTCTACAAGATGCCTTCATGCCATTCAATGAATGTGATAAAGATGCTGGTAAAAATAGCATTTGCATTGAATTTGGAGTGGAAAATAGAATCAGTGGGGATATTAATAAATACTAAATCTCCAAATGAATCTCCAAGTCTATTAAGAGTTTTAATGCTGCATTTCAAGCTCATAACTCCAGGCAATCCCCTGTCTCACTTAGCTTTGGCAAATGTTTATTTTGAGAAATGCTCAGTCATCTGTTTTACAAGCTGATTCTCTTTATACCTGAAACTTTCCATAAGAAAGTTGTTGGAATAAAAATTGACTCCGTTCTTAGGAAAGGTTGAACCCGTCTGCTTTAGGGTTGAGGATAGACACAAATATTGACTATTTGAACTGGAAGGAAATGCGAGAGGATATCATATCCAATCTCTCATTTATAGATTGTGAATTGAGGCCAGCATGGTGAAGTACATGGGCAAGATCACACAGGGATTTGGCAGAGCCAGGACCATGCCCAGTCCTAGTCCAAGGCTTTCTACCACATTTGCATTAACTCCTGTTTTACACCTAAAATGGCCAAATCTTGAAGACATTAAATGACTTAGTAAGAAGGTTGCATGTCTTTACTTACTTGTTAAGGTGATTAATGGTTGGCTGTGATCAGCAGGCCTCTTGATGTTTGTCTAGTGGTTTTGATCTAAGTCTATAAGGATACGATCCCACGGACCCTGAAAAATGTCCTGTGATCTAAAGATGATTTCTCCTATGTCCATCGGGTATTTAACATTTTATTGTAGTGGGAAAGAAACTCCTTTCATTCATAATTAGACATTAGGCTGAAAATGAAAATATCCGTGAGAAAGATATTGGCTCAGACTTGTACCAAAGTACCTTGGGTTTGCCCAGATTTCACCAACCAGTAGGTACAAACAAGATTCCAGTACCATTAGGATCCATGTCTTTCTGTCTCATGGCCCCCACTGGGACTCCAGTGGACAAAGTTCTAGGTGGTACACTTGGTATGGTAAGTTAAGTGGCCCTCTGTGGGGGCCTTACATAGATTCATGGCCTTGCTGCATGTGTCAGAGTCTTCGGAAGAGGAAGATTTGAAGACCAGGGACAATGAGGTCTAGATGAATCTATGGCAATGGGCATGAATTTTGTATTGCAGGTACATTCTCACAAGAGAATATCTGTCAAAAAGGGCACACAAAACAACACCTACCAATGACTCAGGCAGGTGACATCAGTCCATCTCTGTCATGGTCCATCTCAGTGACGGCACAATGGATGAAGAAAGAATAGCTGTGGTATAAGAATTAGGGCAATGCATAGGTGCCATAGCATGGGCTTTCACTCACTAAGGCTGATCTAACTACTTCCACTGCCAAATGTCCAACTGGCTAGCAACAGAGACCAAAGTTGAGCCTTTAATATGGCAAAACCTGTTGAGGAAACCAATCAGACCCTTGGTGGCAAGTTGAATACATTGGACAACTTCTACCTTGAAAGAGGCAACCATTCATCTTGATTAGAATTAACACATGCTCTAGTTATGAGTTTGCCTTTCTTACTTTTGGGCCCTTAGCAAGTACTACTATTTCATAACTTACAGAATGTTTAATCTACTGACATAGACCCTACATAGCATTGTCTTGGACCAGGGGAACCATTTTACAGCACAAGGAGATACAACAGTGGGCCCAGGCTATGGGATACATTGGTATTATCATTTCATGCATTATAGAGAATGATAGAGTGATGAAATGGTCTATCAAAGAGGCCTTTTAGATGCCAGCTTGAAGATAACATACAACAGAGATGGGGCACCACCCTCCATTTAAGATATATACCTTCGATCAATGACCATTCTATGGTATTCTTTTTTTTTTGTAAGTTTAGTTATTTATTTTGAGAGAGAGATAGAGAGTGAGCAAGGGAGAGGCAGAGAGAGAGGGAGACAGAGAATCCCAAGCAGACCCCGTGCTGTCAGCACAGAGCCTGATGTGGGGCTCGAACTCACGAACTGTGAGATCATGACCTGAGCCAAAACCAAGAGTCAGACGCTTAACCGACTGAGTCACCCAGGTGTCCCATTCTATGGTATTCTTTAGTAGGCAGAATACATGGGTTTGGAAACCAGGGAGGTAAAAGTAGGAGTGACACACTTGGGGAATTACCACTTTTCTTTCCCACAATTTGTGGTTCTGTGAGTCTCAAGATCCTGGTTTCCAGAGGAAAAATACTTCCCCAATGAGGCATAGTGTCCCATTGAAGTGTGGCTGTCACCTGGTCAGTTTGGGCTTCTAATGCCAGGAGGCCAGCAGGCAAGGAGAGGAGTTACATACCATTAACAGTAATTGCCTCTCATTTGAGGAAGACATAAAGCTACTGGTATATAAAGACAACAGGGAAGAAAATGTTTGACTCCTAGATGATCCACTGGGACACCTGACCCAATTTTAATGGCAAATAGGGAAGTGCAACAGGCATTGCCCCAAACTGACATGTGAACCTAGAGCGCAGAGCCCTCAGAGATACGTGTCTGACTCATCCCACCAGATATACCATTTAGACCAGCAGAGGTTCTAGTCAAGAGTGAAGGGAATCTAGAATACTTGTAGTGGAAGAGGAGAGTGATGATGATCAAATTCAGCCTTGAGATCAATTGTAGTAGCAAGATTATTCTTTGTACAAGTCTTTGTCCTATAAGTTTCTTCTGGAGACAAGGTCAGCCAGAATAGTAGAAAAACTGTTTCTTTGATTGAGTGGACTTACTGTAAAAACAAGTGCATAAAGGGTGGACCACAGTGAATACTGTTGTGCTCCATCCAGATCTCTCTTCAGAGCTGATACAACTCTCCCTAGCTCCTGGGAATATTGGCTGCTAGTGGCTTACAGCTTGGTCCTCAATAGGAATTGCTCTCAGCCACAGAGAACTGCCTCCTCACAGGAGCTATGCATACCCTCCTAGAGGACAATGTAAGGCCCCAAACTGGCTGCTAAAAGAGTTAAAAGGTCTGGCCTCTCCTCTGAATGTGGGGCGAGTCTTACAGGCCATCCAGCTTTAGAGCTTCTCACTGGATTGCCTGAAGCCTCCGCTGCAACCACATTGTGGGTCAGTGTTTTCCTCTGCCCAGTTTTGCTTTCTTCACCTCCTTAGATCTTGAGAGCACTCCCTCGTAAGCCTCCGGTGGGGCAACTTTCCATCTCCTAGTCTGTTTCCAAGGATCCCAATTTAAGATACCATAGAAATGGAAACATAAACTCAAACCAATTCTTTGACACTTGTACATGTAACCTAGAACCTTGGCTGGATGGAATGTATCTGTCCTCCTGGGAAAAGGGTATAAAAATATTTTAACCATTTTGCTCTGAGCTATTTGCATCTGGAGCACAGGCCTCTGTTGGGGGTTTAAATTCTCAAGCAATCATTATTATATGCCTAAGGGAAAATGCGTTGGTTTGGAAACAAGGGAGGTAGAGCTGGGGGATGCAGAGAGAACTTGGACTGTGCCTTCTTGTAACAGTGTGTAACATGAGGGCCATGGTATAAGGAGTTCAGAATAAAGGAGGAGAAAGAGGAAGAGGGATTCCTCATCAAAGGTATCCTGGGCTGACTTTATTTCAGGTTTTATTTTTAACCAGAGTTGTACCCTATGTATTCCGGTAGCTGAACAGTTGTTGAAGCAATACATCAGGGGGCAAGGACCCCTCCTTGAATCTCATAAATCACACATGCCTTTCCTTCTGAACTGTAAGGTAGGGCTGCTCCACTTTCTGCCAGCTCTGGTGGGAGGGTAACCTTTCTCACCTCATTCACCAGACTCTCCTGACTGCGGTCAAGCTGGATAAACAAAGGCTGCTGGGGGTGGGAAGCATGGGGGAGTATTCAGGGCAACTTCATTAAGCTCACTTGTAAGCTCTTGGTAGAGGAAGGCTTGTGGGTAAGGAGGGGCCTTGGTGTTGGCTCCACTTCCCGGTGGCCTATGGGTGGCCAGATGCCATGGCCTGGGGCTGGAACTACAGCTGGGCGTTCTCGCGTGCTTCATTCCAGCCCTTCTGGGTGGTACTCTGCCCCAGAGGCCATGGGGACCAGTCCAGCTTGTGCAAAAATGGGTTCTCTGCTAAAGTCTGTAGATGGATTGCCAGGCAGAGAAATGTGGTCTGCAGCAGACTCTGCCAGCTGCAGCTTGTGGGTTGGGGGGTGGGGTGGAGGGAGGTCTGTTGGATAGGCAGGGGGTTGTCATTTTTAGACCATGACTAATAAGAAATCTGGATTTTCTCAGTTGTAAAAACTCTTCCCACTCTTCCCTTTCCCTCTCCACAAGGTAATTGCAAAAGTCTAGAGCTCTGGAGTTATTTTATGTTCTCTTTTGATGGCCTAAAATGAATTAGAAGCTGGAAAACATTGTACATGGGAAACACTAGATGTGTATTGTGTATTACATCTTAGGCTAAATGTTATATGAGAACAAATGGTTTAAGGGGGTTTGAGCACACAAAAGAGGTTGGCAGTCATTTTAAGCCCGACATTTGGCCCAAATTAGCAATTTTCAAATATTCACGTTTATATTTGAATACAAAGATTTCTTATTTCAAACCAATTGCTGCTGATCAGTAGCATAACTTCAAATTTGTTACAGCCTACAGGAATGGGGAGGAGGGGAGGGCCAGAGCAAAATGGAAAATTTGAACTTGAAATTAGAAGACCTTCGTTCTCAGCTCTTCCATTTACTAGCTATATGACCTTGGGCAACTTATTTAAGTTCTTTCCCCCTCACTTTTATACATCAATAAATTGAGCGCAATAATTTTTATCGTAGAGGGATATGGGGAGGATCAAGAGAGATTATGAAAGTGAAGGTGTTTAGAAAACCATAAATTCTACCCAAATGCTAATTATAATTAGCGGGAATGTATACGGAGTTGGTTCCAGAGCCTCAGAGGATTCAGATGGCTTTGTGGAAAGGGTCAGAGATGAGTGACAAATAGGATTCTCTAGGCAACGTGGCTGTAACTGAATCCAATTCCTAGTTCCAACAAGTATTTCTCCATGAGTCTTATATCCTAAGAAAATGACCTTCTTTTCCCCAACACTCTGTGATTTTTATATAGGTACTCACCTCTAATATACTGGCATGGAACAAGAGATACTTTTGCTCCATGGTCTCCTTCCCTTGGAAATCATTATTTTAGCTTCTAGGTTTATCTCTTTGGACTTTTTTTTAGCCTCTGGGACTTCAAGCTATGCCAATTTGCTTAAAAGAAAAAAAACTAAAAAGCCTGAAACTCATTTCCAATTCTATGACAGGCCAGTTATACAGATTACTCTGCTAAAGCCACCAAACATGGCGTGTAGTTGCAATGTTAAGAGTTTAATGCAAACTAAACACTTCTACCTATACGTCTCCCATCACACTGCAGATGATGCTGACAGAAATCTGTTTGTGTGTTCGGACAAGTGAAGGAGAGAGTCACCTGGCCAAGTTAAATCCATGCTCTAAAATCTCATGCATTTGTTAAACTTGTCTATTTGCTGCAAGAATCTTGTGTCTATTAGGATGTTTTCAGCTGCAAGTAACAGAAGAATCCCCGTTTAATCTGGAGTGACCATTAAAAAATTTAATATATCACGTAGGAAGAGTCTAGAGGTGAGGTAGGCTCCAAGTTTAGTTCACCGGGGCTGAGGCTTGACTTCTCTGTGACTTTTTTTGACTCTTCCCTCCTCTTTGTTGATTCCATCCCCATGTTGTTAATAAGATGGCAGTAGCAGTTCTAGGTTTTGAAAACAGGACATGGAAATCTCCCAAGGGACAAAAGAACCCACTTCTTCCAGTGTCTCCTTTGAAGCCCCCAGTCGACCTCATCTCATGTCTCCTTGACCAGAATTGGGTAGACCAATACTTGGCAAGGAAAACAGAATTACTGTGTTTAGGTAAAAACAAATCAGGATCTACCCCTGGAGTTGGGGGGTGGGGTCGCCTTGCTCTGAGTCATGAGGACACCTGAGTGAATCTGGGTTCTGATAGGATGGAAAAGAAGGAGAAATGGGTTAAGGAGGCCATCCAGTATATCCACTACTGATCTGTTGGCAGAGCAGATCATATTGTGTAGCTTAAAAAGTGGAAGATTGCTAACCCATTCCCGAGAGAAGTACTACTATATGCAAAATGCTTTAAATAAGAGCCCAGATAGAAAAGGAACCAAAATGGGTGAGGAAGGGGTGAGGGTGAAGGTAAGATGAAGTGAGAGAGTGGTCTTCCCACCCCTCTTTTAAGAGCGAAACTGGAAAACACATCCTTCAGATGGAAATATCCCCACGGAAGTTTGGTAGAAACTTACCGTGTAACTTTGTTGTTTCCTTTTCATGGACAGAAGAGAAGTAGAACTCTGAGAAAACATGGCTGAAAGTTGTGAGAAGTTATTTCAAAATTAAGTTGTAAAAGAGGAGAATCACAATTTCCTAGGCTGAAATTACCACAGCTGGCAGTTGGGAAAAGCAATATAGGTTTTTGATTCTATGTGGGCTTAAAGTCCAAATCAATCCCAAGGAGGCTTTGGCTTGGAAGTAATTACAATTCCGGGTGATTTGGAAAGAATTCTAAACAAATCCCAAGAATAAGGCTAAATAAAAAAAAAAAGCTGTGTTTGATAAAATAGATATTATTTACTCTTTTTATATGCACTTAAATGTGGCTTGTATTAAAAGCTTGATCCATAAAAATCACTGACTTTATTGGTTGCTATTATTCAGTTGGAGAATTCATGTTATACTTTTATAGTACAGTTTGATAGAAGGATCCCAATTGCAATACCATCCAGGGGGAAAAAGCACCCTTCCATCTGGTCCTGGCATGCAATTCCATAGTTCGGAAGTGAGGCAGGCATCACACGAGTGGGGTGACACTTCAGGCTTCTTCATGTTTGTAGGTGTTCCTGACCCTTGATTTGGGCGTGTCAAACTTCTGCAGCACAGGTGGTCTGCTTCTCATCAGACAGTTCACATCCCCAGCAACAGTCCCTGCTCCCAGCCTTGATTTCGGTCCACTTATTGCTAAATCTGCATCACTGAAGATGACATCAGTGGAACTTTGGAGCATCTCATCTTACTGCCAATCAGAGTCACTCCATAAATTGTCCTTTTATTACCTTATCAGGAAAGGCCCTGAGATGCCTCTATTCTGCAGAGGTCTTTCCCTGCAAGGTTGTTTTCCCACTTAGCTCTGTTTTGTTTTTGTCTGTAAGACAGACCTCTTTCCGGGACTTGTTGTTGGTGAGCCAGTCTCGACACATCTTGTCATCAGACCATGTTCATGATACTTCTCAAGAAGACAAATGGGACATTCAGATCCAGCCGTGGGCTGGCCATTCATATGGCATATTCTGAAGGTTGCTAAGGGACTTTGTGCCCCAAGAAGCATTATGTAGTCTTGTCATGGGTGTTTAGACATAAGCTCAGTGTCTTCAGAGAGGTATGCCAATGGGGGCTGTGTGTTTTTTGTCTGTGTCCTAATGATGATACAGGAATTTGTAGACTAGTTCATTTTTCAATTCTCAGTGACAACTCTGTTGGGCAGATTTCACATTAGTTTAATGTGAGGTTTCCTTATAAAGGTTTTTTGCACCACAATCCAGCTTTTCCATAAGTTCTCAACATCATTTCTTTCTTAGATAGTATTCTTTTACTTTTAATAATAATAATAATAACAATAATAGCATCCCTTCTTGATTCTATTTTGTGCTAAGTATAACATACATCCCTGTTTACTTATGTCTTTATAACTCTCACAGAAATGCTACAAGATATTATTATTCCCATTTTATGAGTGAGAAGGTTGAGGCTGAAGGATCTGAGATCACACACACACTGAAAGGTAGAGGTGGGACGTGGACCCAGGTCTGTGATCCTCCAGACCCCTGATCTATCCAGTGTGCCTTGCCAGCCCCCTGAACCAGGAGGTAAAATGAACATCAATTCCTTGCAACCCTCTTCAAGGTGACTTCAAGGATGGTGGATGGTGGTTATGTAAATTGGTTTTTCACAATTTAAGGATTCCCATATAACCTCACAAATGGCTCATAATTTGATTTTTCATGGAAGACTACAATAATTCTACCACTTGAAAACATCCACATTTCTGTATGGGAAATATTACTTCTCTCCAACCCTGTGGGTGAGGGGAAGTCAAATCAACATAGTAAATTCTATTTTAAAGTAGTGATTAGATCCGATCCTGTACAGAACAAAAGGAAGTGAATTTAAAGCTGGGATTGATGGGTACCATATGGCCTGAAAAAGACAAAAAGAAAAAAAAAAATGTAACTTGCAGTGGGAAAAGGTTAAGCTGGAGTGTCATCCAAAGTGGCACAAATGAAAGTTTTCATCTTGACCACTGCTCTCGTGCAGATTTCTCTCTTCCTCTTACCCTGTAATTAATTAGTGATCGGGCCAAGGGAATGAGGGGGAAATGTCAATGGAGAAGAACAGATGAAAAGTTGAGTGGAGGCCTCATTGAGGTTTGAGTGAAATTTTGGCTCCAAATTTCTTTACATTATTTGTGTTTTGTTTCAGACTTCATGGTACTGGAATTAAAAAATACGTATGTGTGTGGTGTTAATGCGTTTAACAGCATGATTGATTTAACAGATACTCAGGAAGACCGATGGGAGAAGCACTCTCTCAGTAGCACAACATCCATGTTGAGGAGCGCATTTCATTTCTAGTAGCCAGTGTGTGAATAGAACAACAACTTCCACAGCCTTGCTCCTGTGTCCCCCCCACTCCCCCACCCCCTGCCCACTGGATTTGCTGATGAGCTGTGCGTGATGCCTGGCGATGGCGCCATGACAAGAAAGGGTAGCTAGGGAACAGGCAGCGCCATTACTCATATGACTCCAAATTGAAGTATTGGAAATATAAATAAAAGATGGTCGTGGGTTTCTTGGTTTTGGAAGAAAAAAGCTTTTCAACAGCAATGTTATTCAATTCAGCTCTTGCTTTCTTTGCCAGCAGCTCATTGAGGAGAATGGGACATGAAAAGGGGTGTGTTGGAGGCGGTGTAGGCAATGGAGTCTCATTAGTCAGCAACTAGAATCATCTGGGGTCAATATGTGGTGTCCCCACACCACATCTCCATTGCAACAGGGATACTTGGGGCTCCCAGACACATATTGAACCCTTAGATAAATGCGGATGAATGACTTGGAAAAGCCAATTTTATTGCACAGAGAAAGCCTTTCCTCTCCTTTAGTGCATTGGTGATGCTTCTTTAGTTCAGGAGGAGTCACAGGTATCGCTTCCCACTTTGGAAGTGAGATAATCAGAATCATTCAGCTGAATCTCCAGACATCTCAAATATATATTAAAAATTTTTTTGAGGGGCGCAGTGGGGCAGAGGGAGAGAGAGAATCTTAAGCGGATTCCATGCCTAGTATGGAGACTGACTCAGGGCCTGATCTCACGACCATGAGATCACAACCTGAGCTGAAATCAAGAGTTGGACGCTTAACCAACCGAGCCACACAGGCGCCCCTAAAATATGTGTCTTTAGGGAGAACCTGGGAGGGATGATCCTAGAGTGCACTCAAGCTGCACTTGGCTTCTGTGTGGATCTGGAGTGTTCTGGGAGGCTGGGTGGGGACAGAGTGCTTAGCATTGGGTCGGATGTTGCAGGAAGAGAGCTGATGGGTCCCAGTGGCCTAAGCCAGTATTGCATTGCCAGCTGGCAGGGAACCTGAGATCATTACCCATGGCAGAGCTGTGCCATATGAAAACTAGAAACGATTTTGGAGACTATTTTAGAACATTCTTTTCCTTTTATAGTCAGGGAAGCAGGTCCATGGAGGCTGAATGGCCAGTCTAGGACCAGAGAGGCCTGGGTGCAGAAGGAGGGACTGGCCTATGCTCTCCTGGCCTCAGTTTCTCAGCTCTGTCCACCAGACTACTCCTGGGCTTCCTGTGGGGCTTCTTCCGAAGTACTCACTCGACAGGTCTCTGGGATTTGCCGAGTTCTGGCTGTGCCTCAGCAGGGACTGGCTGAGGGCAGGGAGCCCTCAGGAAGCAGCTGCCTTAGAGGGGACACCTTTGAGCATCAGAGAAGCTTGTTTAGCACCTTCCAGGAGGTAAAAGAGAATGGAGCCAATTATGTGTCCAGAATCCTGGACCCTTTCTCCCCGCTGCACTAGATTCTCTGGTCTCCCATGGTGTACGAGTTGCTTGTTAAATTAATGTTTGCCTGTCTGGAGTGCCAGAGGAATAGACATTATAGGCCAATTAGAGATAAAAATCAAACCAACCAGAGTTGTCCTTTTAAAAATTAAAAGTCCTTTTTATGTGCTGTGGAGGTGTCGGCATTATCATAAAGACTAATTAGGACATTTTACAACATCCTGGTTACGGGAGGAAACAATATTGTTGGTAACTTTAAAGATTATTAAGCATCTTTAGCACTTCAGGTCAGATATTTAAGACGCTTTCTGTGCTCACCTGCTGTTGCTGCAGGAAGTATTTTATTGTCTCATAAGAAGAAATGAGCATTTTGAAGGCATAAATGCCCGGCTGTAATGGACGGTCCTTCCCTTTGCAAAGCCCTAAAACAAGGTCTCCAGGAAGAGCTGGCTGTGACTTGAGATGAGATTTGTCACACTGTATTTATCAGTCTGCACTGAAGGCACTTTCCATCTTGGCCACCCGGAGAAAAGAAATCTCGAAGGCAGAGATTACCAGGAAGGTTCTTTCTGGTCTTGGCAGCAGGAACAAGTGAGCCAGACGTGTGCGCTTCTATTAAAAATGCTGCTTTTTGCATTTGGGCAAATGCTTCTCCTCCAGCCTAGCACACAGGTTCAAAAGCACGGATGGGAGGGTTGGGGGGGGGGTCCATGGAACAATTTTGGGGGGAGAGCTTGTCTGTGATTCGCCAATTCCTCATAGAAACCGTGAATTGGAACACATACTTTGGAACTTGATTGAAGACAAAAGGCTTGTGGCAGATGCGAGTTAGATGCTTAAATTGCCTGCCATTGTCATTTAAAGAATTGCATATTGTCGTGAAATTCAAATGTCCCTTAACAAACAGGGAAATTGTATCAAGGTCAGACAAAGCAGAAGGGTGAATTTAAGTGTCACAAAAGTAGCTAAAGCTCTTAAGATCTGTGTACAGAGACTTCCAGAAAGCTAAGAAAATCTTAAAGTTCCCAATGGAAGGCTGTGTGTGAAAGTGTTATCTATCTGTGAGATTGTTTAGAAAGGCTTTCACATTTTCAGCAATTTTAATTGAGACTAAAACCACACAATTAGGCCTCACTTAGTTATCTGTGAGAACAGTAGCTATTTACTTTATAGTCTTAATGATACAACAAGTGTAAAGAAAACACAGGGCAGAGTTAAAATTTAATTCTCGGCTTTGTGCACTGGGATTTTGCCACGTGAACTATTCACGTTAATCGGGATTTTTATGGGAAGATTTCTGAATAGAGTCCCCAAACTTGACCATTTCCTGCCGACTTGTCTGCCACACTCCAGTTTTCAAACAACAATTTCTCTTTTTAAAAGGCCATTTCCCTAAAATTGTAAATATATAATGCAATCTTATAAATACAACCTGAAAAAAGTCACCAGCATTTCCCACCCACACAAACATTATTAATGTCTTTGTGCATTTCTTCTCACCTTTTCCCCCTTATGAATCATTTTATTTAAGATTTACGTAATTGTAACCACAATATTTACACAATTTTATATCCTGCCTTTTTCACCTAATATATTGTAACCATTATCCGTGTTATTTTATGGTATTTGTAAACATAATCTTTAATGGCCTCATAATCTGTTATTAAGTGAATATGTTATAGTTTGCTTAACTAGTCCTCTCTTTTAGACCCATAGGCTGTTTCCAGTTTTTTGGAGAGGGTACACACCTAGTAAGAGGAGAAATTTGGTTTGAAACGCTTCCCTAGATTTGTGTTTTTCTGCTGTTCCAGACTCTGCGTATGCTTTGTTTAGCCTGCACGAGTCCTGCTTCATTTTGGAACCCCCTGGCTAATTTGATAGATCAGAATGGTATTCTGGCTTAAACTGCATTTCTGTTGATTACAACTTAGACTCTTTTTTCTGTATTTTGTCATCTAGCTCTTAACTATGCCGATGTCTCGGTTTACCTCTTTATTTCAGTTATTTTATCTTAGTATACATGCAGGCCTGAGATTTTTATGCAGTTAAATCCAGGTAGCTTCTCTTTGTGGCTTTTTTCTAAACCTTTAAAGTTAGAAATTCCTCTTCACCCTAGAGGTTTGGTAAATATTCAATTCAATTGCCTCTTAGTTTCTTTCTATGGCCTAATTCTCTTATGTTTTACTCTTTAGTGCATCTGGTATTTATTTTGGTGTGTGGTGTGAGATACGGATATACATTGTTCTTGCTTCCAAATTGCAAACCTATTTTGTTGACTGAATCCCTCTTCTTTTTGATGTGTGATGTATTGTATTTCATATATCATTTTTTTACTTGCACGTTGTAGGTATTTGTCATAAGAAATATACCAAAAACCATTGGGATTAATCACTTTTATTTACATATTTAGTTTTATATTGTGGCAAGTGATTTGGATGAGGCAATTATATGACTTGCTTCAGAGTCAAAAAAAAATGGGCTAGTCGTGCACAATAGACTGTCATGTGGGGAGCCCCCTCAAGCTCTAGAAAGAAAAGAATTTAGGTCACTCTGAATGAGGGGTGCTTATCAGAATCAATTATGGAACTTTAAAAGATATACAACCTTAAGACCCACCACCAGAAATTGTCATTCTGTAGGTTTGAGGTCAGGGCTGAGCATCTCTGTTTTTTTAAAACATTGCGCAGAGGATTCTGATGTGTACCCCATTTGAGAACCATGGTCCAGGGCAGGGGTCAGCAAACTAGGGTCCGTGTGCCAAAGCCAGCCTGCCACCTGTTTTTGTGTGGCCCATGACCTAAGAAGGGTTTTCGCATTCTTAACTGGTTGAAAAAAATTAAAAAATTAAATTATTTCATGATGTGAAAATAATACAAAATTCAAATTCCAGTGCCCAAAGATAAGGTTTTATTGGACTACACCCATGCTCACGTGTTTATGTGTTGTCTTTGGCCATTTTACTGCTGCAATGGCAGAATTGAGTAGTTGTGACAAACTGTATGGCCTGCAAAACCAGAAATATATACCATCTGGCATGTTGCAGGGAAAGCTTGTGATCCTGGCCCACAGGAATGAAATGAGAATCAGAGGTCCTTGGTTCTAGGGTATGTACTGCTGATGGGCTGAATGGTTAGGTTCATCTCAGAATGAACAGAATGGTTAGTTGTTCGTCTGAGAAGCAAAATTACTACAGTTATACAAGGCTGAGTGCAAGAAACAGTGTTAAATTTTTTTTTAAATTGCAGATCTGCCATTTCTTGCAACAACATGAATCTAACGTCTTCAAGTTTTGCTGCAAAATAGCCAAAAATTCTGCTTGAACTAGAATAAACCACTCTAAATGCATGGCTGAACTTGAAAGAAAGGGTCATTTTCAGAGACTATAAACAAGGTAGAAAAGTAAACCCAGAGAGCTGAGGGTGTGTGGAACCTGGCATTTGCCTTAAGGGAGTCTTATGATCCCTGGTGATCACTTGGGGGAACAGGGCACAAAGTCTTGGGCCAGTGTAAGGTAAAGAGTTGAATTGTGCATCCCGGTCCCCCACTGCCAACACTGGGACTCTTGGACAACAACACCTTTTCTAAGAGGGTGACTTAGAACAAAAAGGCACACAAAAGCAGACAACAAAGAATCTTGCTTAGTTCAGAGTAAGGAAGAAATTGTCCCCTGGGAATTCACAGCCAGTCTGGCTCTTATGCAGACTTGGGGCGCAGACTCACACAATGTGCAAGGTGTGAAGACACCAAGAATTGGGTTTCAAGGGGTTTCAAGTTGGTGGTGCCCACAGGTGTCTGGCAGCAGAAAAGCGATGTCCCCTCTGGAAGAATGAACTACTCAGCACTACTCAGAATTATATGTAATTCCCGCACAGAAAACTCCAACGGACACGAACTCATACAACAACAGATGTACAAATAGCAAAGCACATGAGAAACTAAGGCACCACGAATGAGAGTCAGAACAAACAAGTGGCAGAAGTCATCCCATTGAGACCTCAGATAAAGGAATTGCTGGATACAGATGATAAAGTTGTCTTGTTTTATCAGTGTAAAGAAATCAAAGAGTAGGGGTGCCTGGGTGGCTCAGCCTGTTAGGCATCCGACTGCGGCTCAGGTCATGATGTTATGGTTTGTGAGTTTGAGCCCCGAGTCGGGCTCTGTGCTGACAGCTCAGAACCTGCAGCCTGATTCAGATTCTGTCTCCTTCTCTCTCTGCCCCTCCCCCACTCATTCTCTCTCTCTCTCTCTCTCTCTCTCTCTCTCAATAATAAATAAACGTAAAAAACTTAGAAATAAAACAGTAAATCAAAAGTATGAGTAAGGAACAAAGACCATTCAAAAGGACCAACAGATTGGAAGAAGAATGAAATAGAAATAAATGTTCCAGAAATTAAAAAAAACAACAACCCGTAATTATTAAAATGGTATACACTGGAAAAAAAAATAGTCTACACTGTCAATTTAATCACTGTCTACTTTCAGGAGAACAAATTGACCATCCTAAATGGGTGGTATAGGTGGAGATAAGTTGGCTTTGGAATGAACAGTGGAGACATCCTAAAGATTTTGGAACTTCTATGCGCTATGAAGACCCACTGGTATCTCTCAAGGATGTGTGTGGTGGTGGTCATGTGGGGACTCAGGGTCCCATCATATTTAACCCCAAGCCCACCATCCCTCAGAGCATACAAGTATGGACTTTCTTAAGAGACACAGGAATCTTAAAAAATAACAATTAAGTTTCAGGGTGCAAATAAGGCACAAGTGGCAAGTTCAGTCCATCACCAAAGGGACAAAGCAAAAAATTAACAATGTGTGTTACTGATGCCAACATGGCTGCTGAGAGGCAGGGAAAGGAAGAGCAAAAGCCCAAGAGAGAGTGGCACAATGGGTTAAGAAAGCAGAGGCGTTGGATTGGAAAATGTGGATTGTGGCAGGCTGAACAGGGAAGTAAATTAATGGATGAAGGTGAAGGTGGAAGGAAAAATAGTTTTGGGTGAATACATAGAAACGTTACCGATTGAACCAAAGGACACAGAGTATCAGCACCAGGGAGTTACCAGTAAACCATGGTTTTATGGAGCCTGGAACCTCAGTGGCTGGGAGGGAGGGAAGTTTCTCTCATTCATTGGTTTCATTCTGAAGATCAAAGCCTTGATTTTTATCATCATTTCTAACATCTTTTGTTAGTATTATTTCTCTAACATGGTATCTTTCAAAGTCTTTCATGAGATCTTTACTTTTGTATCTTCGTTGCCCTGATGTTACTATTTCACACTGCATCTCCCCTGTACCCAACACACTGCCACCATCTTCTGAAGCCTAATGTTTTGAAAATCAGCCCCGCCAGCTCCAAGGAGGTTCTCTAATTCTGCTTACATCCTATGTTTTCTTCCCGATCTTCATAGATTAATTTCATTGTGAGACAGCATGCAATTAATGAGACTTATTATGTTAACGAACACACAAGTTATTATTTAATAATTATGTTAGCGATGAAAACAGTTATGGGTTAATTGTTACAATTACTATTAAAATAGACAGCTGAAGGTTGAATTTATGCCTATCGTTCAATGAAAAGGAAATTTAAAGACAGAACTGTGAGCAAATGCTTGGTATGTAGGAGACAATGTATGTGTTTATACATGTAGAAATGAACAGCTATCAACCTCACCGGTAAACGTGGTACAAGAAAGAATTTGACACAAAGAGGTTTTGTGCAGAGTAATCTTAGGAATCTTTTAAGAAACAAAACAGGGGGCGCCTGGGTGGCTCAGTCGGTTAAGCGTCTGACTCTTGATCTTGGCTCAGGTCATGAGCTCACGGTTTGTGAGTTCAAGCCCCTCACTGGGCTCTGTGCTCACAGCAGAGCCTGCTTGGGATTCTCTCTCTCTGCCCCTCCCCCATACTCTCTCTTTCTCTCTCTCTCCATATCAAAAATAAATGAATAAACTTAAAAACATATCCTTATTAAGACAATGCATTGCGAGAGTGATTCGTTGTTAATGGCACAGCAGTCTATAAGGGCATGTCTGAGTGGGGAGAAGGAGCGTCATGATATCATGTGTCTGTCCTGGCCAGCCCTTCAAGGCCACTACTGACTTTTTTTCATTTTCTTTATTATTATTAAATTCAGTTTTTATCATTTTTTAAAAGAACATATCCATTTTACTTTCATTGATTTTCTTCTTTCTGTTTGGCTTGAACTCATAGATTGTTGAAGGCAGAGGGAGTCTAGAGCTCATGTAGTCCAATCCTCTTATTTTACAGATGAGAAAACTGAGGGCCAGGGAGGGATAGCTATTTGTCCAAACGTAGAGGGTCAATTTGTAGCAAATTTGGAACTAAAATTCATTCCAGCCTTTGACTCTTTGTTAGATGCTTTCTTTGTTATAAGGTATGTCGTAAATAATATATCATTTTGTATTGCTAAAGCATTTTACAATTTTCAAAACGCCGTCGTAAATATATCATCTCACTGGGCCGTTACAACACCCAATAAGATAAACTCAGACATTTCTGTCTGCATTTTAGCCAGGGGAGAATCCTGAAATTCACTTGTCGAAGGTCACGTGATTAATGAGTGGTAGAAGTGTCAGGAGAAGCCACTCTTTCCAGTTCCAGGTTATTGCTCCTGCATAGCTCCACGAGGTGGCAAAATAGTGGATGAGATAATAATGATTTATTTCAAAAACCCAAAAGCAACTTTAAATTTACCCTGCAAGCATTTTTGTTTTCAAACTATCAACTCATCACATCGGCAGAATTTGCCTTTGGCGTATTTTGCACTGACCCTACACTGTCTACGTGGCAGTGAGGAGAAGCAGACGAACACTTGGGGTGTGAACAGCACACCTCTGTAAAACCCGTTTTGTGCACTGTTCAGGGATCAGAAATCTCAGTCTTGTGAGGCTAAGCAGTGCTGACAAGGAAGCCCTAAGCCCTACAGCCTGTAGAGGCATTTAAGAGAAGTACGTACAAAAGGTGAGAATTTAGCAAAGTAAGAATGGAGACAGGGACCCAGGAGACTGAGGTCAAAGGAGAGGCTCAAAGGTGGCATTTAGAATTACCCCTTTCCCCAGCCTGTTATTATTGATCTATGCCCTTCTCCATTTGGGATGGCCCATGGTAGTAGCCCCCAATGAATGACCCTTCATTCAGGTTCTTCCAGGGCCAAAATTTATAAAAACAGTTAATAGTTATTAAGATTAGCTCATCATGACAAAGTTGACATTTATTGAGAGTTTACTAAGTGCCAGGCGCTTGTTCTAAATACTCTCCGGGTATTAACTCAGTGAGTTCTCACAAGTTTATGAAGTAGTTTCCTTTCACAGATGGAAAAATTGACGTGCAAAGAAGTGAATGAAGTATTTTGCTCAAGGTCACACGGCGAGTCATTGGCAGAGCTGGGATTCAAACCAGAGTCCTTGGGATTAATCACCAGGCTACACAGGTAAATGTCGGGTAAATACTAAATGGTACCAGAAAGGATTGATTACTTGGCCCCTATGGTGACATCATAGCTTGCTAGGCAGGCTGCTGTGTGTTTTGCTTGAGGTGCGAACTATGTGCCCAAGTGAAAAGTCAGCCACGGAGGGTTGACTTTGTGCAGACTGGCCATTCCACACCCAATATGTCAGTTTTCTGTGTGGCTGTGAAAGGCACTTAGCTGAAGGCTGTGCAAACCACAGCCTCACCCGTGAACCATTCTCTGCGTGCATGAGAATATGCCAGTCTTTTTTTTTTTTTAATTTTTTAACGTTTTTTAAATTTTTTAACGTTTTTTTAATTTATTTTTGAGACAGAGCGAGACAGAGCATGAACGGGGGAGGGGCAGAGAGAGAGGGAGACACAGAATCTCAAGCAGGCTCCAGGCTCTGAGCCATCAGCCCAGAGCCCGATGCGGGGCTCAAACTCACGGACCGCGAGATCGTGACCTGAGCTGAAGTCAGACGCTTAACCGACTGAGCCACCCAGGCGCCCCGAGAATATGCCAGTCTTAATGGAAGTATGCTGCAGTGTGGGTGTGGCAGTTTCTAAACCCTTCACCACCGGGTTGTAGGGACGTGCGGTATTATGCCCTTCAAACGTAGAGGTAGAGTCAGTCCCTATATGTGTTAGAATCAGGCCAGGGTTATTGGCAGCTTCTGTGAAGGAGGAAAAAGGGAGGAGGAGCCAGAGTAATTCTCTGTCTTCACTGATTTCAGAGGCTGTTTACATGCAACGTTTCAGTTGTTTCTGCAACTTTTCTTCTCCTTTTCAACAAATTTACAGTGGAGGGAAAAGATGTGCTCAATGGTCGTGCCAAGAGTCCTGCAGAAAGTAGAGCTGCCAAGGTCAGGAAATGGAACACATGCTTTTCTCCAAGGCAGTTTTTGTTTGTTTCTCGTCAGATCAGCGGTCATGCAGGGAGAAGGGCCATGGACAGGTCCAGAGGCAAGTTGAGTGGTAAGGAAATAGCCACAGCCTCCAATGGGTTGTAGCTTATGATCAGAACAGCTTGAAATAGTCTGTTTCATTAAAACAGGGGCCTGGCATGGAGTGTTGGCTTCTGAGGGCTTGGAAGGTCAAGTAGAATCTATGCGGTCACTTCTGCTGCAGCTGTTATGAGTCATTATAGGAATCGTGAAGCCAATGAAAGCAGAACAATAGGATCTATAGCAAGTAGAAACCATCTACTTTCAGGGTTAGAACATGAAAGGTTCTCTTTGTTCTTCCAAGATGATTTACTATTTTTTAGAGCATGGGTCTATGGTGATGCAGAATCTAGCTGCCTGGCTCTTTAAGGAGGCAACTGAGGATGGGCCGCCGAGGTGGCTCAGTCGATTGAGTGTCCCACTCTTGATTTCAGCTCAGGTCATGATCCCAGGGTTGTGAGATCGAGCTCCTTCTAGGGCTTTGCACTGAGTGTAGAGCCTGCTTAAGGTTCTCTCTCACTCTCCCTCTGCCCCTTTCCCCCACTCATGCTCTCTCTCTCTTCAAAAAAAAAAAAAAAAAAAAAAGATGGAGACAACTGAGGAAGAAATACTCTTTAATTTATCCCTAAGAAGGCTTTTCCAGTTAAAAATCAACCAAACAACAGGCGCCTGGGTGGCTCAGTCGGTTAAGCCTCTGACTTCAACTCAGGTCACGATCTCGTGGTTCATGGGTTTGAGCACCACATCAGGCTCTGTGCTGATAGCTCAGAGCCTGGAGCCTGCTTCGGATTCTGTGTCCCCTCTCTCTCCGCCCCACCCCTGCTCATGCTCTGTCTCTCTTTCTCGCTCTCTTAAACATAAATAAACATTAAAAAAAAGCAACCAAACAAGCAAACAACCCAATAAACCAACATCTAAGGAATCTGAACATCTCTATCAGTAAAATCCCAATTTGTGGAAACCTGCATTTGGAAATAAGTGTTTTTCAAATCCAAGGGTGCAGGAGGTGTGAATGTTGCTTGGCAGATCCAGGGCATTGTTATTAGCTGTAAATATTGAAACATTTAACTAATAAGTTTGCTCTCCCCTTTGAGTACAGCTAGGCATAAAGGGGCAGAAAGCCGCCCCCACCTTCCAGGGCCCTGTTTATAAGTGACTTCAACAAAAACAGTGCTTCTTGCTGCCCAAAGCCTGATGGGATTCTCCCTGCGACGACAAAACACAGCTGGATGTTGGCTCACAGGCAGGGCAGGGTCTCCACTCACTCGTGGCCCCTGGTTCTTCCTTTGATGTGCCCACTTTGGGAAGTGCTAATAGGAACTACTAAAACCACTGGGGTGAGGGTGGAGGCTCAGAAGGGCATGTGACAAGCTAAGCATCTATGTGGCTGTTTGGTGCTTAAAAAGAGATGGAAACGTAGCTGAGCCTAGACAAGGACCAGTGCTGACTGTTGGAATTCCAGAATTAGATATGTTTCTGTTTGAATGACATTTTCTGCCCCACAAGAAAATAGGTGGATGTCACCATTAGGAAAGGGGAAGAGCCAGCAGGTTACCCTGCTTGTGATAGATCCAGTGCGAGGCGTGTTTCTCCAGGAGATTTGCGGGACCAGCTGTCTTAGGGTTTTTACTGTTTGGAGAGTGACCGAGTGGAGAGGTTGGCTTTCTGTAATACTGGATGCTGGTGTGCTACTCAGGAGCACTTGGGTACTGATCTGGCTTTGTCTGCTCTGACAAGGGTAAGGTATAAGACTTTGGATGCAGAATTTGGGTTAAGATCCAGGAGGACCTGAGGTTCTGCAGTGTTCCCGAAATGGAAACTCACAGCTTGTTGCTGTCTTGGTGATGTATGCCCGAGCATAGATGGACAGGAATTTGGGGTCTCTCCTAATTCTAGCAGAGGGAGAGGCTGATGCAGAGGGTCTTCACCTGATCCTGGGCCAGGAAGACTCCTTGCTGCTTCCTTTGGATCCCTGGCTATGTCGCATGGAGATCTATAACTGTGCATGAAGGTGGCCTCTTCTTACCATGTGTCATGCTGCAAATAATGTCTCCATTTTAGCTCTGTTTATTTTAATATCTGGGGGGAAAAAGACTTAAATTAAATCACATACAGAAACTAAGTCTACCAATTTTCTGGAAATTGAATTCAACCAAAGTGTTATATAATGGCTAACCTACAAATGAACTGCATCAAAAAAAAATCTAATGAGTTAGTTTCAGTTAGAACTAAGGCAGTGCTGTTTTTAACTTTTTATCTTGACATAATCTCAGACTTCGAGTAAAGTTGCAAGAACAGTACAAAAGTCTGCCCAGATCCCTTTCATCCTGTGTCCCCAAATGGGAATATTTTACCAATTTTGTTTTCTCTCTTCTGCTTTCTCTCTCCATCTCTCCCTCCCTCCCTCTCGACTGTTTTAAAAAAGCTGCAGACCTGATGCCTCTTTACCCATATATTCTTCAGTGTGTGTTTGTTAGTAATAAGGGCGTTCCCTTACATAACCGTAGTACAGTTATCAAAAGCAGAAAAAGAATATTAACACAATACCATTATTTGATCTATAAGCCATATTCCTATTTTGTCAGTTGTCCCAGTGATGTTCTTTATAGCAAGATAAAATTTCATATCATGCTTGGCATGCAGTTGTCCTATCTCCTTAGCCCCTTTTATTTTGAGACAGTTTCCTAGTCTTTCTTCAAAGCAACCCATATTTAAAAGCATTTAGAGTAGATTAAAGGAGAGAATCAAGTTAATGTGGAGTCTACCAGCTTTCCTTTCATCTTTATAATAGAATTGCATCATAATAGCATTTTTAGTTGAATACATGATCACCTACTTAAAGACTACATTTCCCAGTTGACCTTTAGAGGTGGCCAGGTGACTAGAATGTCGGGCAATGGGAAGTGAGTAGAAGTAATACATGCAATGGGGGTAGAGATAACACTGGTGGTGGCTGTGCTCTCTTGGACCATGAGACTGATCAACAAGAGATCCCTGATAATCTTGAAACAACCACACCAGCCCTTGGCGATCTACCTGATTACACGCCCCCCCCCCCCCCCCCCCCCCCGCCATCTCCTTATTCCTCTCAGAAATTTAAGGACTTAAAAAAAAACAACCCCCAACATACTGTTACAGACCTAAGAAAATTGATAATAATTCTTTTTTTTTTTTTTTTTTTATTTTAAAAAAAAATTTTTTTTTCAACGTTTTTTATTTATTTTTGGGACAGAGAGAGACAGAGCATGAACGGGGGAGGGGCAGAGAGAGAGGGAGACACAGAATCGGAAACAGGCTCCAGGCTCCGAGCCATCAGCCCAGAGCCTGACGCGGGGCTCGAACTCACAGACCGCGAGATCGTGACCTGGCTGAAGTCGGACGCTTAACCGACTGCGCCACCCAGGCGCCCCTGATAATAATTCTTAATATTATCAAGTATCCATATCCTGGTCCTTATCATTTTGGGTTTCTTTCTTACAGCATTTGTACTATTAAGCTGACCAATGCAATTGTCTAAACCACTATTCACGGAATTGTTCCAATATCCTGGAAATATTTCTGCCATAGGAGAAAAAAGCATAAGAGTTAACATGGTAACAGTGTAGCAGAGATTGTTTTTATTGGTAATTTTACCAAGACTGGAATCTTTTGCCTCCTTTATGCTTTTACTCAGTTTTTTTTTTCATGACATTTTCTCATGTGCATTTGTGTTAGTCAAAACTATAATCTCTGTGAAATTACAAAACTGTCTTTGTTCTGTAGATTTAAAGTCTTGGAAGAGTTTTGGGTTGAAAGATCTGCCCCTGCAATTTCCACATGTTGCCATCAGGTGGCAGTAGAGTTATATATGTTCTGAGCAGCCTAGGTAAGGGAGTTTCTCTGGTGACATCAGTGGGAGTTTCTGAGCTAAAACACTGGACAAAAAAATATGATCTATTTATTTTAAAAAGGGCAATACAACTGAAGAAAATTAACTTCAGAGAAAATACAGGACTCTCATCTACATCTGTCATGTGTTCTTTAGCATAACTAAGCTAAAGTCGTGGTCTTGATGTTAAACCTGCAAGGACTTTATTTTTCATTTTCTATTTCTCACAGGACCACTCTTAATACCCCTTTCTCTTAATTGCTTTCTTCAAGTAAGGGAGTTCTCTCCCTCTTGTAATCTAGACAAAAGTGTAGGCTTTCTGGTCAACTAAAATGGCCTAAAATTAAACTTTTCTCTTTAGCTTTTTGCTAAAATTCCTTTCTTACTCCTAAATATTTAGGAAGAAGGAAAAAAATTGTAAACAGTATCTCTTTAAACCTATTCCAACCTTGGGGCGCCTGGGTGGCGCAGTCGGTTAAGCGTCCGACTTCAGCCAGGTCACGATCTTGCGGTCCGTGAGTTTGAGCCCCGCGTCGGGCTCTGGGCTGATGGCTCAGAGCCTGGAGCCTGTTTCCGATTCTGTGTCTCCTTCTCTCTCTGCCCCTCCCCCGTTCATGCTCTGTCTCTCTCTGTCCCAAAAATAAATAAACGTTGAAAAAAAAAAAAAATAAACCTATTCCAACCTTGTGTTCATGGGTTCAACTACATATGGTGTTTTGTCACTTAGAATTCTTCCCAAATTTCCCCCTTCCCAAATTAATACAGTTTGGGAACATACTTGACCCACTCTGCATACCTAATTAACAGTCTTTTGTAGCACCTGGGTTATCAAAGATAACACCCAGGAGGAAGCCAGAGAATTCAACCAAAGTGAAAAAGATTTGGATGAGTTTTTGTTACTTGTATAAAGAAAAGTGATCTCATGCATTTTCCTCTTTTCCACCAACAGCGGCTACAGAAAGAATGAGAAGGGAGTTTTCCACATCTTTAAGCTAAGGCATGAAGAAGCCAGGAGGGTCTTGGTTATAAGGGAGGATAAGTTTGCTGTAACGATGTTGCTTTAGATCTGTCCTGTGGGTGTTATGTCATTGTAGACGAGATTAGGGTCATTTGCTCCCTGATGCATTTTATTTGGAATTCAGTGCCAAGTGGGCTAGAAATAGTTATAAATGTTAGGTGCACAATTCATAAGTTTGGGTTCTGAAATCATTGCAGGAAATTAGAAAATAAAATGTTCAGTTCTTTGTCCTACCCAGGGGCAAAGTTGTGCCTGGAAAGCTGCTTCTGTTCATAGGTAGACTTGGGCCTACAGCTCAATCCACAATGTCCATTATGGTCTCTTTGGAACCTTTTGTTCTCTTTCTATACAGACTTTGATAAAAGGCAGAGGAATTAGACACACACACACACAATCAATGTAATTCATAGCTTTGTTTATATCAAGGAAATATATAGAAGATGTGACCCAAAGTAAAATGAGCTATTCATTTATGAAACATTTCTTGAGTATCTTCTGTGTGTCTGACACTGTACTGGGTGATGTACCAGCAAAGATAAAAAGATACTGTTTCTACTTCCATGGGTTCACGGTCTCCTCCATGCAATACCGATTTTTTTAAAAAAATTTCTTTTTATTTTAGAGGGGGAGGGGGGAAAGAGGTAGAGGGAGACGGAGAGAGAGACTCATAAGCAGGCTCCATGCTCAGCACTGAGCCCAGCAAGGGGCTTGACCCTGGGATCATGACCTGAGCTGCAATCACGAGTCTGAGGCTCAACCGACTGAGCCACTCAGGTGGCCCCACGCAATACCTATTTTAAAATGTCGAGAGTAGCCTAACGAGAGACTCAAAATATTATTGAGGCTGTTGGTTTTCCTTCAATTCTCAATTTTTACAGGTATGAATCACTGAGCTATGCAGCAACTGCTTGGTCTTTGTTAGGATTTCTCTTTAATACAGGGAAGTTAAGAGAAAACCTTTTAAAGCATGGGACTGAAACTTACCTGCCATGTGGCTCATACCCCAAAATGGGTAACTTTCTGGAAATGGCAAATCCACTTATAATAGGAAGCAGTTTTCCTAGGACATCTCTTTTTTTTTTTTTTTGCCCCCGGGTAGGACAAATTTGGCAAAATTTCCTCACTCTGTTTTTTTTCTCCTGAAATCTTTTCCATATATTAATACATGTAGCAAACCTCACAACAATGTTAGGAAGTATCATTTCTATGCTTATTTTATAGATGATGACACTGGTGCACAGTGTGGATTAGGAACTTGTCCCAAGGTTACACAGCTAGTTAAGTGCCAGCAAAGATCTAAAAACAGACAGTGGGGCTCCAGGATCTGCATTAAAAATTTTTTTAAAAATATTTATTTATTTTTGAGAGAGAGAGAGAGAGAGAGAGAGAGAGAGAGGAGTGAGTGAGGGGCAGAGAGAGAGGGAAACACAGAATTCAAAGCAGGCTCTAGGCTCTGAGCTGTCAGCACAGAGCCCGACACGGGGCTCGAACCCACAAACTGTGAGATCATGACCTGAGCCAAAGTTGGATGCCTAACTGACTGAGCCACCCAGGCGCCCCCAGGATCTGCATTTTTAACCACTTCTTTCCATACTTATGGTCTTAAGTGAGGGGTGGGGGGGTACTCCTGATAAGAAAACATCCCTTATTTTGGGATTTCACTTCAAGGCAACTAATTAATTTAGAGATCAGCATACCTAGGTAGTAGCTTACGCATCAGGGACTGAGGATTCTCATAAACTTACTATGGAGTAGGGAGATAGACATATCTGCAGATAGCTGTGGTAAAAGGCAGAAAGCAACCAGCACTGGAGCAGCTGAGAGCATGCTCCGTCAGCACAAAGGAGGGAGCAAGAGCAATTTTGTCCTGATTTTAGTGTTGCAAAATCTCGCTTGGAGTTAACTGTTGGTTCTCTCTATGCTTAACAGAATTTTGCTTCTGTTATTTGGGATGGGAATTCTTGGTTCTATCCTTGTTGTGTAGACTTTTTTTTTGGCCTCTGTTATTGTCCGATAATAGAGGGGCTAATATCTACCAGCACTCAGCAAATGCATAGATTGGTGCTTGGGTTCATATTTCAGTCCTCAACCGAATGGCTGGATTCAACCATCTTCACTTGACCCAAAGAGCTTCAGGGCATTCATCTCATTGTTGGGTCCCTGTGAACTGGCTTATATGACCTACCCATTGAGCTTGAGCTCTTTTGGGTGGAAGGAGAGCCTTTTGGCTGGAAGCTGCAGACCTAGCCTGGGACGAGTCACTCACATAGTAGGTACTCAAAAGCAGATATTTATGAAATAAATGAGATGCAAACAATTAACCCTGGGAGCAAGGAAAGAACCTCATCACCTATTTGTCGTACTGCTCAGTCCAATATACTTTTGACATCCTTCCTTCTTAATGAGGACAGAAGCTGTTCATTAAATAAATTAACCATTAAGTTGAGAACACGAATGTCAATATAGACACAGCCTGTTAATTTGCCAGTCACTGATGCATCCAGGGCCTGAAGGACCTCAGACCCTGCACGTATGTTCAACAGCAGGCAATTGAAACATGACTGGGAGGGACTAAACCGACATTGAGCTCACACAATTTGCTAGAATTGTCCCAAATGAGATACTCTTCCCTCTTGAAAAATGGATGCTTCTTGGCATCAGAATTTGAAGCTAAGTGATTAGGCCTATCCGTTCCCTTTTGACTGTTTAGTTTCCATTTTAAAATAGATTGTACTATTTCTTACTTGTAATTTGGGCTAATGTTGCCTTGAAAGAAGAAGGTGATAAAGAAAGGGGGAAGAAATCTTTGATCATTCGTCATACTGTGGAAAATCTGACAGTGGCTTTTATTAACAGATGGGACCCTAGAGAATTTCTCTGCCTGATCTTCCCCCAGTGCTCTGTCTAATTGAGTAGGGAAAACAGCTTAGCGGGGACCAGGACAGCTGCCGAATGAAGCCATTGGCATTTCAGTTGAGGCTAAAATCTCTGCCATGCTCTGAGCTATTTTTTTTTTTTTTTTTTTTTTTTGCACGCTGCTCTTGTAGGCTGCTGAAGCATACATAGTTGAAGGATGATGGTATTAGTGAGATGTGGTGGCAAAATCACCGACATGGAAACTGGGAGACTTGAGGTCCAGCTGGTTCTGTCGCAACCAGCCTTGAGAACTTGGAGGGAGTCCTTTCCTTCTCTGGGCCTCAGCTTCCATGTTTGTAACATGCACAGAGCAGAATGGATAATCTCCTGGGTCTTACTCAATTCTGACATTTAGTAAGTCCTTCTTGCCATGGAGAAAAGAGAAAAGGAGCTTAGAAGGTTAGGTTTGGAAGATTCTTGCTTGGGGCTTCCACAACTGTTATCCTAGAAGTAGAATTTTTCCAAATATGTTTGGCAAATATGAGGGCAGGGTGAGGCCGGTGGGGAGGATGGAATATGAAGATGTCTTTGGAAATGCATTTGGGAAACTCTTTATCTACCTCCCCCTTCCCTTACCCATCCATTCCCCCACAGAACTGCTAAAGGAATCTACCTATGACACCAATTCATTAATGCATTAAAATTTTTTTAAAGTTTATTTATTTATTTTGAAAGATACGGAGATAGCACGTGAGCAGGGGAGGGGCAGAGAGAGAGAGAAAGAGAGAGAAGCCCAAGCAGGCTCCGAGCTGCCAGTGCAGAGCCCGATGCAGGGCTCAAACTCACGAACCGTGAGATCATGACCTGAGCTGAAACCAAGAGTCGGACTCTTAACCGACTGAACCAACCAGGCGCCCCTCATTAATGCATTTTTTTTTTCCCTTCAGAACTATCAGTGCAGCATTATTAACCCTGGGAGCAAGGAAAGATAGGATAGGATAACATTTTTCTTGTTCGGTGATGTATCCTAGTAATGCGTATTGAAAATTTTTCAGTGGTTAGCCATAGAGGTCAGTTTCCAGCTTTCATCCATAAGTGCCTTCATGATTTTGTCCCTGTTACCTCTTTATCTTCATTTTATACAACCCTCCTGAATATATTTGTCCCTCCAAGTATACTATATTGTCTGCAGTTCTCCCAGGATACCACAATGTTGATCATTTCTGTGCCTTTGTATGTGTTACATGCCATGGATGCTTTTCTCTGAGTGTTCTTCTAGTTAATTAGCTCATCACAAGTCACATCAAATCCCATTTACTCTGGAAAGCCTTGTCTGATCTCTCTCCCCCATTTATGATTTAAATGGGTTTTCACTTGGTTTCTGTGGTATTCAATGCATACCTCTATCTAACTATTTATCGTGATATTGTGCAGTTATTACCATTCCTGGCACACTGTCTAGAATATACTAGATGCTCATTTAAAGTTATTTAACGAATGATTCAATGAGTTAATCTCTCAGCTTCCATTCTAGGCTCCTATTGTGTCCATAGTTCTCTTTTTCCTTTCATGCACGAGGTCCCAGAGCTTCAGCTTTTTCTTTGTCCTAGGATTCCTCCAGCCCTCAAAACTTGGCTATAGAGTAGAAGTCCATTTTCTCCATTCATTCTTTTTTGTTGGCTCAGTGAAAAGTCCACAGACCCTTTTTGTGTTATGTATTGATCACTTCATGGAAATAGAAGATAAAACTAACAAAGCTGGTTCTAGAAACTCACAGTCACTTTCTACCACTGTCCTCTTTATCCCTTTCTGTGATGATAACTGGAATCTCAGCTAGACTTCTGCCCTCTGATTTATGCTCAGAGTTGGAGTTCCCCGATCCGTTTCATGCCTTTGACCTCCCCTTCAGGTGTCTTATGAACCTCAGTCTTTGTGATTGGTGCCTCTTGGGGCTGAGGATATGGTTAAGGCTGTATAACAAAATACCCCAAAACTTAGCAGCTCAAAATAACAAACATTTATTATCTCGCAAAGTTTCCGAGGGCCATGAATCCACTAGTGGCTTTGTTGTATGGTTTTGGCTCATGGTGCCTTACGGGCTGTCAAGTTACTGACTGGGGATACAGCCTCAGCTGAAGGGTCTGCTTCAAGCCCATTCACACGGTTGTTGGCAGGCCTCGGTTCTTTGCAGACTCCTAAGGAGATCCTCATTTCCTCACTGGCTGCCGGCGAGAGACCTCCTTCAGTCCCTTGCCATGTGGACCTCTCCATAAGACAGCTCACAACATGGCAGCCAGCTTCCTCAGAAGTGACAAATCATCACTTCTGCCATATGTTATTGGTCATGCCGACTCAGCCCTGGTACCGCGTGAGAGGGGACTACACAAGAGTGTGAATACCCAGAGGTGGGGGTCATTGGGAGCTATCCTGTAGGCTGGTTGCCATAGGCAGAATTGGGGCATTTTTTTTCTCCAGTGGAAAGTAGCGTTTTTGAGAACTTCCCAGCTGGTTGGGGCTCGTGGTGTACTTGGGAATGATTTTTCTCTATGCATTTCTTTATTGATGTTTTGGCGTTTAAATCCAAACTCTTTTTACAATTTTAGATACATCATTTCAGCTGATGCAGCTTTTGACTATTTGGAAGAAAGATGAGCATCCCATACAATTAGGAGTGTAGAATGCAATCTTGGCCTTAAGCCATCAGATTTCCTAGACTCCAAATGGCAAATTAGAATAAAAGTTTCTAATTTTTGCTTTGTAAGCAAGGCATTATTTTCTGCACACTGAAGGTGGGTGTCAGGAGGGCAGAGAAGTGCCTAAGGCGTGATGAAATGATAGATTTTTTTTTAAATAAAATCACCTGCTTTGTGGTTACTTCCACCGCTTGTAAATTATACTTATGTATTATTCACGTAAGTGATTTTCTAATTAGTTCTAATAGAAATCATCAAGTCAATCCTGCTGTTTTCAGAACCTGGTAGGTAAGTCGACGTGACAGAAACATTTCGAGGGGATATATTTTGGGGTCAAAGGGTCAGACTGTGTTGTTGGATCAGCGTACAAGCATGTGAGGTGTCCTGGTCCATACAGTTATGCCCTGTTCACAACTCAGCTCCTGGATGGTGGTTTTCACAGTAACTCTCTTAGAGTCCTAGCGGACGGGAGGGAAGGGAGGGGTGGTGATGACTAAGGCTGGTGCTGTACCTGGAATGTTCCAGCCCCCCCCCCCCGCCCCCCGCTTTTTACTCTTTCTGCAAGTAGAGTACCTCTACAATTTTTTTTCTTATATTAGGTTCCAGATAACTACAATATCATTTTGAGAAAAGATTTAGCAGCTTCAAATAAAAAGGCATCTGAAAACCTCCAGCCTGGGAGACAATGTAATTGAAGTATCTCAGAAAGATACCCCTGAGCGCATGTGACATTTTTGATAAGAAAGACAGTGAGCAGAGAGATCAAATGGGTGGTTTCTCCTCTAAATTCTCCTTTGGGGAAACCGAACCTTTTTTCTGACGACGGTGCTTTTGTTCAAAATGCGGTTTAACTGTTAAATCTGCTATCAGAAGGCTCAGGATTGATTAACACCTGCATCTTCCAAGGGAGGATTTGCCACCAGGGTTTCTCAGTTGCAGCACTGTTGACATTTGACGTAGGGGCTGGATCATTCTTTGCTGTGGGGTCTGCCCTGTGCACTGTAGGAGGTTTAGCAGCATCCCTGGCCTCTACCCACAGGATGCCAGAGCACCCTTCTCCCCAAGTGTGACAACCAAATATGTCTCCAGACATTGACAAAGGTTCCCAGGGTGGCAAAATCCCCCCTTGGTTGAGAACCACTGGGGTAGTAAGTATAAGGAACGACCAACGGGACAATGCTGTTTTTGGCCCCCAAACTGTGGTTGCATGTGAGGCACTGTCACTGCTTTTCATGTGACTGGTTCAGAACCAACTCTGAAGCCATTCTCCAGAGAGAAGTGCCAAGACATTTTTGAATAAAATTCTGGCATTGCTGCAATGAGGGTTGCATCTCCCAACATAAATTCTTGGAAGGTAGCAGACTTGTTTAGCTGTACAGTTCTGGTATGTTTGTTATAAACTAGCCCACCAAAGTCTCTCCCTCACCCGAGGAGAAACTGATGTAGAAAAAAACAAGCGTGGTGATCTCGTTGTCCCGTAATTCTGTTAGTAAATTTAGGAGGAAAAAAAGCGGGGGTCGGGGGGGGGGCGGGTGGGAATCCTTGTTTCGAAGTCTGGCATTAAAGATCATGTTTGCGATTAGCATAGATTTCTACCTCTGCCTCCTCCTGGAAGTTCCCTGGATGTCTCATTCTTCCTGACTGATATAACTGCAATATCCTATTGTCATTGAATCATAAAAGAGATTTTGTTCGCTTACCTGACACTGGTAATAAGTTTGCATTCCCCCCTGCAAGTGTCCAGGCAGGGTAACAGCAACAAGAACAAGGGCAGAAGAAAAGCTTTCTTTGAAAAGCATTTGCCCCTAATGGATTGCAGCTGTAACAGACGACGCCACCAATTAAAACACCCTGGCTTTGGCTCTGCCCAAATGAAGGGTCCACGTGCTGACCTTACGATCAGTCACCTTGGGGGCACTGAGGGTCGAGGGGCATCTGTTTGAAATTTCCTGCCACAACAGTGCCATTTGCAGAAATGGCCAGGCAACAAACCAGGACGGTGTGGGCTTTCTTTATCAGATGTCTCCTCGGATCTTTTTTTTTTTTTTTTTTTTTTTTTTTTTTTTTTTTTTTTTTTTTTTGAGAGAGAGGTCCTAGAAAAGAAGGTGATTGCTTGGTGTGGAGCACCAGGACTCTATTACGAAAGAAGACCCCCAAATGGCATGTGATCCTGGGGCTGCGCTGTCCCTGGAGGAGAGACCCATGTTCCCTCAGTGGGGACCAAAGGCAAGAACAGAAACTCCAACTGAAAAATGCACGTCAGGGGACTTACTGGAACCCCCGGTACTGGTATGAGAAATACACGGACAGAAAAGCAGAATTTGTATAGGTTAGATGCTGCTAGTGAAAACGGTTATATAAATGTCTGGAGGAATACACTGAATGTATTTTTAGGTTGCCTTTGTTACAGGCTAAGATCTTGGAGAGGTAGGGTTGAAAATGGTGGCTGCCTGATAGAAAACACAATGGAATAATCTGTGGATGTCACCAGAGCTTGACGCCTAACAAATGGTGGGTAAAATGGTAAAAATAGTGATCATCATTATCATTAATTGCATGGGGGCTATTGCATATCCCTATACATATCCGAAGTAAAAGAGAGAACAAAGTAGATATGGAACTGATTTAGCCTTTCAAGCGAATTGTAGCCTCAGTTACTTATTTTAGGCGCCTGTTAATTATCTGGATAGTTTTCTCTGCCCTTGTATTGGCTTCTGCGGCTGTGGCAACAAAGTATCACAAACCGGGTGGCTTAAAGCAACAGAAATTTATTCCCTCAGCTCTGGAGGCCAGAAGTAAACAATCAAGGTGTTGGCAGGGCCGTGTTCCTGCCCATTTGCCTCTGGAGCAAATCCTTTGCCAAGAGCCCTTGTCCTTGAGGGCAGACCAGAAGTGTGTTGGTAGGTGGTGAAGGTTGGGGCGTCGGTGTGAGCTATCCTGGCAACAGCATTGCCTTGTGCTAGTGGAGACTTAAGGAATTATTCCCTGTGGAAGAGAAGAGGTGCATTGAGAGAGGCTCTGAGTAGGGATGACAGGCTTGGTCACAGGTTGCATAGAGGGGCTGAAAGGCCAGAGAGGGGCTGATGATGACAGATTTCTTGTTTGAGAGACCGGTGGTATTAGTGACAGATGTGAGGATGTTGGGGAGGCAACCCATGCTGGGATAGCAGCTGGTGAATTTGCTTTTAAAGAGTAGATTCTGGCCTCGTTAACGTGTCGGAAGCTCCTCCCCCATCCGTAGAGTCGCCATGACTCACCTCCATCATGGCTGTACTATTGCCCCATGCGCTTGTGCTTGAGGGGAGCGCGGGTACGATGTCAGACTTTGACATCTCTAGGATGTCAGTAGTTGGACAATAAAAGCTCCTCGAAGCCTGTGTTTTTGGTAGGTCTGCAGAGCGATTTCTACCAGCTATTTAGAATGATGTGTGGAGCTTCGCATGATTTATTATTTTCAAAGCTAGGAAAATATACAACTTCTTATGCTTAGTCAATAATTAGGGAATAATAAACCCCACCAAAGAACTTCTGTAATTTTTCAAGGACCAAATGTTTTACTTCTCAGATATCTGTTTTTCTCAGTCATTGACTGCTATTCAGCCATTTAACTAGTTAATATGAGCACCCAAGGTAAATAAATGGAGACCTTTTAACCCAGAGACTTTGAGTGACAGCTTGGGCTACACCATCCGTCTTCCACCAAAAGAAAACACAAAAGCGACCCTTAACGAAGTGAGATGCAGACATGTTTTGAAGGTCAGGTAATTTATTATTTTTTTTTTTTGAGGGAGCAGAAGGGTAAAGAATGAAATTTTATTAATTATATGTATATTTTCAGTCCCATTTAGTTTTGCAATACTGAGAGACCACAGAGAGAGACTCAAATTATTATAAATTACAGAAGAGGTCTAGCCATGGTGAGCTTTCTAAATTAAGGTTGTTTTTCTCTATCTCACAGATCTTTGTGTTCTGTTCATGAAAGTGCTTTTCTCTACAATGGTTTTTTACCATCTCAGGACTTTGTATCAGATAGATGTAAACCCCTGAAAAAAATGCATAGTTTTTTTTTTTTTTTTCATTCTCTCAGCATAATTTGGCCTTGAAATGGAAACCCTGTCACATGGACTCATGGTTTGCTCAGTCCAGGAAAATGAAATTGAGTTCTACAAACTACCAACACTCCCGTGTGTGCACACGTATCCACACGTATGTTCGCTCACATGATATCTGAGAAAGAAAATGTCTGGCAGGAAGGCTGAGCAGTAGAAGTGAAGTAAAAGCCCCAGACACGCCGAAGGAAGCTCGCAGGGGCAGCCGCCTCATCAGGAAAACACTTCCTTGTCGTTTCCTCACTTGAGTACCTTATTTCTCCACTGTTCTCCTGAGCCTGTGTATTCACTTGATAGACCCTTCTGTTGGAAATATTTCTCCTCTCTCTGCCTTCTCATTCCTCCCTTCTCAAAGCGAGTCATTAGAAACGTGGGCTGTGATTCCACACTTGGTTGTGTTGAAGCATCAGCCATGGAGAGAGAGATGTAAAAGGCGCCTTGTCCTGAAAGGAGGTGCATTTCCAGTGAGAAAGAGGAAGGATGGATTAAAATGAGGAGGTCACTCAGAAGGGCCCAGTTAAGGGGCAGGCTCACCAGGCAACAGCTAAGCGTTAAGACGTCACTGGAGACACTGGAAATAGTGCCCCATGTAATTCGGATCATTACATGTAGCCAGAGAAGACAGTGCCTCCCAATGGAATTTTGAAAATAAAACATCTTTCCAATGCCACCTCTTACCCATGATGCTGGATGGAAAGAATATCAGTCAGAAGTGACTCCGGATTCTTGGGATGCCTGGTGTGCCCATGTGTCTGGGTGCCACCCTGGCCAGTGCCACTCAGTGCATCCACACACAGACCATGGCAGCAGCCCAGGGGTGCCCAGAGCAGGAGCTAGGCCCAGAGGCACTTCTCAGTTGTGTCCAAAAGGAACGTTTGGCCTTAGTCCCCACCTCCCAGAAATGTCAGCCCAGTCTATTTTAAGTTCATCTCTCATTAAATAGCAGTGACTGATACCAACTGATACCGTACTTTTCTGCAAATCTTTGTCATTGTTTTTGCCTGGAATAACTGATGATGATTTCCTGCCTTACGAAGTCATGTTCTGTGTTCATGATGCTGGTCTTACCCCTGGCTTCTCTCTCACCCATTTGTTAACCCCATCCTTCCATCCTCCGGCTGGCCCCCTCATCTAGCTCCCCTCACTCCACGGGCCGTCCCCATCTCTGGCTGTGCCCCACTGTGGGTAGGATGTGCTCAGATGTGGAAGAGAGTTTTGCTGGCAGCCTCTGGTCAGGGTTACATTTTATTATTTTATTTTATTTTATTTTATTTTATTTTATTTTATTTTATATTTTATTTTATTTTTAAGTTTATTTATTTTTTTGGAGGGGGAACGAGTGGAGGAGGGGCAAAAGGAGAATCCCAAGTGGAACCTCATGTAGGGCTTGAACCCACAAATGGAGAAATCATGACCTGAGCTGAAACAAAAAGTCAGACGCTTAACTGACTGAGCCACCCTGGTGCCCCCCACCCTCAGTCTGTACTTTTAAATATTCCTAGAAAACTCTCACTCTAAAGCCAAAAAAAAAAAAAAAAAAGGTTTTATTGGTGTATTTTCAGGTGGTAGCTAGCAGAGCTATGAATGGAAAGGAATTAACCACTAATGAGCTATTATGACTCAGGAGTTGTATATGTATGAATTTGTTTAATCTTTATCAAAAGCTGATATATAGACATATATTAAGGAATCTCACGGGCTTCCTTGAGTTCAAGGATGACTGGCACAGGCAGCCTACCTGAGTACCCTGGAAGAACAAGAGGGACTGGAATATTTGATGAAAAGCTAGTGGTCTTTGGCACAGGCACTAAGTGCTTCACAGGTAAGGAAGTTCTAAGTTACCCAAGAATAACTCAGCTTAGTAAGTGACTGAGGAAGGATTGGGGCAAGGTACAGTATATTCCGGTATCCTGGCCCCTCCAACATTTCCTGGTTAAGGCACTGTAGTAATTATAATTTCCATCAACTGAGCATTGTGCCTTTCACCTCATAACGGTACTAAGCTGTCAATTTCATTATCCCACAAGTGCTAGGCAAGGGAACTGAAGATCAGGGTCGCTCTGTTACATGCTCAACTGGAACCAAGTAGGACTGTGATGCAGACTGCTTCCCTCAGACTCCACAACCTATCTTTGGCTGTTCCTCTATAATGCTCGCTACCCTGATTCCTCAGAGAATCAGCTCTGGATTCATAATAGCGGCTGGATGCAGGCTGGGGGAGGACTGGGTCAACTAGGTTAGCTATCAACTTTCCTTGAGTACATCTTGCCCTTTATTAAGCACAACTTTGTTCTACTCCTGCTGTTTTAAAGCTCAATCCTCCAATCTATTCATATGGCTTTGATTGGAAGTCTAAATGGCAAACTAGGTCTTTCTGGTGAATAATCTTTACAGTGCTACTTTCTTCCACATATTCACAGACATTATTCTGCAAGAAAAGAGGGGATGGGAGTTATCCTCTTACACAAATGTTTATTGACCACCTCATTACAGAGGAACTCAGGACACTGGGAAGTGAGGATGTAAATCATAGGGTCCCCTGTTCTCCCTGGCTCATAGATGGGCTGGGGAGATGGGACGTGGCTACGTCACAAGATAAATGACAACACAGGGTGGAGTTTGGTGGGAGCCTTGGGACCAGCGCCAGTGACGGCTGGGAGATGGTTTTTGAGCAGTCACTAATGTGGCAGCCTCAGCCCTAGATGATTTTCTATGTTTTCACATTAATCCTATAGGAATTCAGTGGTGGGAGTGATCACTGGGGACTGGAATGGTCAGAAAGACTTCAGAGAGGAGGGAAGGCAGGAGAGGAGGGTTGAATTACGTGGTGATATTTTTCAACAGTAATATTTTTCAAAGCTGGCTGAGCTGAGACCCAGCGTAGAATTTCTCACTGGCTGGTTGCTTCAGGTAGTAATAGCTTCAGTGCCCTTCAGAATGGAATTTTTCTGAGCCTGTGAAGATGTGTGAGGTGTACCCGGCAGGTTAGCCTTCTTTCATTGCCTTCTACCCGTTGCTGTAACTGAACACACTTCTTCTCTTGGTTAGTTCTTCCAAGCCTCCTGAAGTTCTAGCAGCAACTGAACGAGCAGTCCTCTGGGTGGTAATTAGGCAGAGGGTGGGGGGAAAGGTCTTTGAAGTCCTGTTTCACATGGTTGGTGGGGTTTGGGGGTGAGGAGACAGCGGGATCTGGTTGAAATACAGAGGGAGAGAATGATTCTAGGGGAGATTTCCTCTTATTTTGGAGTCCCTTTTCTTATGTCATTTCTGTGGCTTATACAGAATTCAATTGGGGCTCATGCAGGAGGATCTCAGATTAACAGTCTTCTCTAGGAGTTAGGAAATAATAGCAAACATAGCTAACATTTACTGAGGGCTTACTATAAGCTTAACCCCTCCATATGGATTACTTTAATTTTTACAATAACTGGGGCCCATTTTACAGATGAGGAAACAGGTTTAGAGAGGTTAAATGAGTTGCTCAAGATTACACAGCTAGTAACTAACAGAGATACAGAGGGATTGGAACCCTCCACATTAAATATATATACTTTTTAATGTAATGGCTTTATTAGGATATAACTCACATACCTTACAACTTGCCCACTTAACGTGTGTAATTCAATGGTTTTTTAGTTTATTTAGATGTGCAACTATCACTGCAATCGATTTTAGACCATTTTCGCCTCTTGGAAAAGAAACCCTGTACCAATTAGCAGTCGTGCCCTGTTTCTCCCAGCCCCTCTCTCCTGCTAGGCAACTGATCTACTTCTGTGTCTCTAGATGAGCCTATCTCGTATGAATGGACTTGTACACTGTGTAGTCTTTTGTGACTGGCTTCTATCACACAGCATAATGTATTCCAGGTTTGTCCAGAATGTTGTGTGTGTCAACACTTCATTCCTTTGTATAGTTGAATAGTGTTCCATTGTATGGGTATACCACGATTTTTTTTTATTGATTCATTGATACACATTTAGGTCTGTTCCACTTTTGGCTCTTCGGAATAATGCTGCTGTGAGTATTTAAAACTTATACATATAAGTTTCTGTGTGGGTGTATGTTTGCATTTCTCTTGGGTATACACCTAAAAGGGGAATTGCCTGATTACATGGTAACTACGGTTACCATCGGTTTCTTTGAGAAACTGATAAACAATAGCAAATGTACCAATTTCCACTTCTACCCGCATGAGATCCTCAGCGTTGACCACAAATAAGGCAATTTATACCTTTGACACTTACTTGCGCAAAAAATATATCCACACAGCTTAGTAAAGCTCTAATAAAACCAATTAGAAACCAGAGAGTTTTCTTGATGAGAAATCTTAAAGCTGAACTTGGGTTGGAAGCTTTGGTGTTTTTTGATTTGAAGACGTCAACTGAGCCCAAGTGCCAAAGAGGTGAATGGCGAGAACCGCCATATTTGTGTTTCCCTCTATTCCCTGAGGCATTAGGGGGGATTTTCTGCTTATTTCTAAGAGCCAGTGGGTTCTAGCAGGACTTACGCAGGTGCTGCGGGACTGTCCGTTATTCTGAAAAGCCACTGACATTTGCTGAAAGACAGCACACAAGAGACGACTTGCATAATATCTATGCCTGTGTCACGCTGGTCTTGGAAAATTAGGTATTCTGGCATCAAGTTCACTGCCACTTGATTGCAAATGACACAAACTCAAGGCCACTAAAAAAATGAAATAATAATAATAATACAAATAAAAGAGAGACACAGAAAGTGATTTTTTTCCCCTCTTGCAACAGATTCTTGAAAGGGTCCCAAAAGGTGATTTTCAACAAGGTATACTTGAGTGAGTCTTGAGGTTTGCTGTCTGGGAATGGAGGAGCATTTGTTGAGTGCTCATTTTGAGTGCACTGGGCGTATATGAGAAGAACATAAGCCATGGTCTCTGCCCTCTGTGAATTTCTTTCCTGTGTCATTTCAGAATAACTCAATGCTAAACTGTGACTGTAAATGCTACAGGGGAGAGAAGGGAGAGGTGGCGTGTGTCGGAGTGGTGGCTAAGAAAGCCTATGCAGGATGTGGGAATAGTCTTAAAGCAAGCCAAACCAGGACTTTGTTAAACTGGAAGAAATAGCGTGACTATTCCAGGCCCAAGCAGCGGTGCCAATGTGACAAAAGCCAGGAGGTACTTGGGGGCCAGTGGACAGATGGGCCTGGCTGGAGGAGAAGGTGTATATGAAAGCTGGAGAAAAGGTTAGCCCCTGCGCATCAGGGCGGGAACACAGGGCAGTGAATCTGGCCCCGGATGCTGCTTTCAGTTCTGCCTCTTAACGAGTTTTTGGTAGAGGCTGTGATTTAGCAACTTGGGGCTTCGGTTTCTTAATCGATAGGCTACGAAAGTTGGACTAGTCCTGTTCTCAAAATGGGTTTCACATTATAATCTCCTGCATGTTTATTTAGAATACAGACTTCCAGATCCCAGCCCTGGAGAACATGTTTCCACAGGTAAGAGGTAGTTGTTCTCTGGGCTCCACATCAGAATCACTCAGGAAACTTTCAAATCTAGCGATGTCTTGGTTCCACCCCCTGAGATTCAAGTTCAGTGGGTCCCGGACTCAGCCAGGAGTGCCCAGGTGATTCTGATGAGCAGCGAGGCTGAGAGCCATGATCTCTGGTCAATTCTGGAAGTCCTGACGGCTGGCTAGAGACTCCACTGGAATGGAAGGGCTCTCACTTACCCCTTTCAAGCTCTGAAGGACTCTGATTCTGTGCAAAGAATATTGGGATCGTGCAGTAGAGGGCTGTCCATGTTGGACTAAGGGATCTCTGTACTTTGTTTTGTAAGTAGCAGGAGACATGTTTGAGCACAGGAATCATTTAAGACCTCTCACCTGTGTCCATTTCATTGCTTTGGAATGTGATAGCCACCATCAGGGAAAGAAAAGAAATGAGCAAACTGCCTCTTTAGTCATGCTTCTGGCTGGAAAGGAGTGACGGTTGCCAATTCCGTCGTGTGACAGGGTCTAGTGTCTCTGTGCAGCACAGAAACAGCCAAGGGAGATAAGTGCCCAAGATGTACCCTGGGACAGTGGGACCTGGAACATGGCCTTAACTGAAGCATGGGCATCCTTATCCAAAGAACATTCCCACTGGTGGACTGGAGACAGTGGTAGATAGGGTGGGTTTTAAATTACATTTTAAATTATGCTCCCTTTTCAGTTCTCCTTTTAATCCTCAGACGAACAAGACAAGTCTCAGCTGACCAATAGTTTGACGCTAGAAGCTACCTGACACTTGCCCATCTACTCCTTTGACAAAGAGAGAGCAGGCCCCAGGCTTAGAGCCCCAGGCAGGTGATGCATCTTGCTAGAATTTAGCAAGAGTGTCCCTCCTTATCTAAATCCTCCTGGTCCCTGAATTTCAGGGAGGTCAGACGGGAAGGGTTGGGTTCTTTTTTCCTAGGTGCTGATATGATCTTCCATTTATAGCACTGATTCAAAGTTTGCTTCTTGAATAAATTTGAGTGAAAACAGGAGTTGATTTAAAAATAACTGTTAATAATAGCACAGATGGAAAGGTGAGGCAGAAAGAAAATAAAATTGTGAAGGAATACTGGTGGAATCAAGGAATACCTTCAGGGAATACTGGTGGGATCTTTCCAGAACCTGCTCCGGGAAGAGGAAGCCCTAATCTGGGTTCTTGGTGCTGGCTCATGTCTCCAGTCTGTTAACAGTCGATGGCTCCACTGGATAATGTTTAAAATTCTTGCCATATCTGAAATTCTATGTTCCCATGGCAATATTTCTAAAACACAGTCCTTCTCCAGGAGACTGATCATACCTGTTTATTCACCAGTGGTCATGTCACCACCCTGTCTCCCATTAGGCATGGAGACCTTGTGGGCAGCTCCCCAGAATGAATCCTGGCAGCACTCCGGTGGGATCACCAGCCCCAGGTTTTCTCAGATTTGCAAGGCAGGAATATTTTAAAAAACGTGGGCCCTGCAGGCTAAAACATAAAAAAACTTTCAAGGGGGGGAAAAAACAACTCAAAACAAAATGCACAAATGAAACAAAACCAAACCAGCAGAAACCACATCAAACCAAAAATCCTTAGAGTAAATGACTGAATTTCCCCCCAACTCTCAGTTTTTTTGGGTGTGTGTGTGTGTGTGCGTGTGTTTTCTTTTCCTTTCCTAAAAATGTTTTGTTAGGGAACAGACGATGAATTCCATTTGAAATGTGTTTGTTGCCACTAGATCTATGCTTCATTGGACCGACATGGAAAAATACCTCTTCAATCCCTCCCTTAACCACCTCCCCCCGCAAAAGCTAGTGCCAGAAGATATTATTCCATAGATCATTTGAGAGGAATTTTGTGGTTCTGTAAGTATGCGGTTCTCAGATGCTAGTGTATAGAAAAATCACCTGGGGAGCTTACTGAGCACGGAGGTCCTTGGACCTCCTTAGCGGCCTTAGCAGTCGGATTGAGTAGGTTGTGGGAGGAGCCCAGGAGGAAGGCTGTTGAACAAGCTTCCCAGGTCATTCTGATGTCGATGATCTGCAGAGGTCCCACGCTAAGGGAAGGTATGTGATGCGGGCAGTGATTTCTCTGTTACCCTGTGTTCTCAAAGGCTCTAGCCGGGGCCATCCTGGCTCCCCTTTCTTCCCTCATTTTTACTCAGACTTCAAATGAGTATCAAGGTCAACCTGATGTGATCAATATCCCAACAACAGAGGAAGGATAATGTAACGGTTTAAGGGTGTAAGTTCGGGCACTTCAAAGTCTGCCTTCAAATCCTTATTTTCTAGCTTTGTGATCTTGGGCAGCTTGCTAATTCTCCAGTCTCAATTTCCTCATCATTAAAATGAGGATCACAACAGGGTTAATTGAGTTAAGCCCCTGGTACGAGGTAAGCATGCAATGAAGGTTAGCCTTTATTAGTATGGTCGTTGCTTGGAAGGAAAACAAAAAGGCGGGATATGCGAGGTATCATGAAAATGGAGCTTGGATCCCAAGGGTTGCATGTGACCAGGGAGAAAGGCAGAGTTTCTTCCGGTAAGGGATGCGCATGTGCAGCAGCTCCTCGTCTTTATCCCATGTGAGCTTCTGTGGCTTCCTGGTGCCTGAGTGGCAGCAAATGTCAAATGTAGTGTGGGGATACAGCAGGGGAGAGTTCTCAGGATTCCACACGGTGAGTCTCAGTTTGGCATTCACGCCACCGAGGTCACTCAACATCAAGTTTCTGGGCACTAGAGGCTACTCAGTGGTACCACATTGCTCACAGCCGAGTGGTCCCATCTACAAATCTACCGTGGCTGTGTCCTGGGCTATTCCCAACAGAACATCCCCTGGGCAGCCTCCAGCACTCTGGGGGGTTTGCTAATGCATCCTGCAAATGCTTTTATGAGAAGGACTCAGCAAATAAAAGGTAGTTGCTTCCAGAAAGCTAGCGGGGCTTTGTTAGTACGTTATTCGGGGTTCTGATACATACTGTCTGTTTTGTTTTGTCTTTAGGTGTTTACCAAAGTTTGTGCACAAATAGTGCAGACATGGGGTATGAGACACAAATTCCCTTTATCCTTTTCCTGTGCAGAAGTATTGTACCTTGACTTTGGCAGAGAATCAAACCTCGCTCCCTAGGAGACTCAGGTGTGTCTGAATCTCAGGGAGTGAGTTGAGTTTGAGCTCTTACCATGTTTTCTCTGAGTGGTAAAACCTGCTGACAAGGAAAACGGATAAATTTAAAGAGTAAGATGAAGGAGATTTCATATACAGAGGATGGAAAATTCAAGGTAGCCAGTGTAGCTGATGGTCCCTCTTGGCATTGGCGACTGAGAGGAGGAAGGACACTGGCTGTCTAAACTGGCCTCCCCTCCCTTTTCTCTGACCATCGTTTCTGGGAAGGGATGAGGAGAAAGGGAGGAAACATGAGGACAGAGCAAGGAGTTGCCTTTTTGGTATAAACTGATTTTTATCACATTTGGAATTTCTTTCCTTTTTTTAAAAAAATATTTTATTTATGTTCGAGGGGGTTAGGGGCAGAGACAGAGGGAGACAGAGGATCCTAAGCGGGTTTTGTGCTGACAGCAGAGAGCCTGATGCGGGGCTCGAACCCACAAGCCATGATATCATGACCTGAGTCGAAGGCTGATGCTTAACCGACTGAGCTACCCAGGTGCCCCCACACATTTGGATTTTCTAAACTTACCTTCTATTCTTGGAATCCAAGTTTATGAATATCTCCCAAATAGTAGAAAAACAATCTGACTACCAAAGTTGGATGTTATTTTAAACACCAATAATAATGACCTTTTCTGAAGGTGCACGATGTTAAAACATACAGAGAAAAGCCAGAAAGTCACCACCTTCCAAAGTCATGAGCCACACCTTCCCCCCTTGGCTGCTTTTCTTTCCGGCCACCAGGATACACTCTTTTCCCGCCTTGTAGCAGCAGTTCCAGCTGTTTTTTTTTTTTTTTTTTTTCCCTCCCGCTGTCAGCCAATATGAATCCAATAAGGGGCCTCCCTCTGTGTCGCCAAACAAACCCCAACTCCTGATGCAGAGGAAAGATGCAGAGCCCTGACCCCAGCCAATAATAACAATGTTATAACATGTTCTAGATTTGCCTCTTAGGCGCACGGCTTTGCTTTCCCCACCTGCCTTTAATTTTTCTCTTACCACAAGCCGATAGAGATATGCATCAAAGACTTATCAGATGAGTGCACTCAATAGAACTGAAATGCTCAGTCCATCTAATTTGGCAAATTCTAAATAGCTACCTTCAACTAAGTTCAAAGAATATCATTGTTCCTATGTTCTTTCTTAAAAAAAAAAAAAAAAAAAGGAAAAAAGCTCCTTTGGCTAACTGAATCAAGACAAGCCACTAAGAAAATGTAGCAAGGTATTTAAAAAAAAAAAATGGAAAATACAAGAAAATTGAAAGTTAACAGAACATTTTCAGGCAGTAATTTAAGTTTTCACAAAGGCTTAGGGTTGGTCCATATTCTGATGTCACTGAAATATCCCTGATTTAAACATAAGTACTTTAATAACTAGTTAGGGAAAGAAAAACTTTCTTTCCCAGGCAAGCAGCAATAGAAACCTTTCTGTTGGATTCCTTTGATTACAATAGTTCTTTGTTAGCAGATTGTAACTTTGCCCCAGGGCTGTTGATAAGCTCCTAAAATCAAGAGGACCTGTCCTTCCCGTGAAGAGAAGTGTTCACCTTGAAGATGGATGGAAAAGAAAAGAAACAGCTAGCGCTTGAACTTTATTCTTATTTGTCTTTCTACATCTCTTTGCCTGAGAAGTCTGACAAAATCCACATTAGTGTGGAAATAATGTAAAGCCAAAGCATACTGAATGGAAAAGATGATTCACATTTGTTGCTTGGAAATCCTTCTGAAATTAGGAAATATCATCATCTTTAGGTGTGTCCCTGACAGAGCAGAAGTTGGGCAATTATCAGATTCATTTGTTTAAAGTGGGTTATCAGGACAAAAAGATCCACTTTGGAAGACCTGAATTATTTAGCCTGATTTTATAATGGTCAAATTAAACCAGTCCTGAATCACTAATTCCTTTGGAGGAGGCTAGCTAAGTGTCTTTGGGTCTCACTTAGGAGTCCTTTCATCAGTGAATGAACCAATTATTTTGTAATTCTATTATTATTATTATTGCTATTCTGTATTACTATAATTTTGTAACATTTTTGTAACACTAATTATTTTGTAATACTTTTTCCAGCTACAGAAATTCTAGGGTTCATAGTTGAGAAGGAACTTGAAAGATGATTCTATTTCTCCCATTTTACAGCCAATGACAGAGATACTCAAAGTTGGGCAGGATTAGAACCCAGAGCTACGAGTTCTTAGGCCAGTGGACTTTCTATCCTCTCCCATTGCCTTATTATTTGATGAGTAAAGACTTTGGCTGGGAGGAGCAAAGGAACTGAGATGCACTCTAACCTGATTTTATACATCCTACTGTCTTTTTTCTGGGTACCCTTCTGTCTGTGTCCCTTCCAATCCATGGACTGGAAGGGAAAAAGGAGAAGGGGAAAGAACAGAGAGGAAAGGTGAGAGGAAAGAAGAGAAGGATTAAGAAAGATTTGGACAGAAAGCTAGAGAAGGATTCCAGGGAAATGGCTAAGTCAGATGGGGTGGGTTCTACTCCGCCCCAAATGAGAGGAGGGGCCCAGCTCCCCTTCTCTCTTCCCTACCCCTGTGCCAGCACTGCTTGCTGAGCGTTTCTTCCACACTTCATCTCCATTTCCCCCTCCAGTGGATGAGTGTTTTCATTCCTGTTATGCCTGAGAAAGTTCCAAAAATACGCAGAGAAAGTCTGGTTAAATGGTATTTAGAATTGGCCCCAGAACAGAAACTGCTTTGAAAAGGAGCTCGTTTTCAGTGTCTGTTTGTTTGCCAGGATCCAGCATCACCGTATAGGCTTGGGTTTTGAAATAAGTACTCGCATATCTGTGTTTTATCCCAACCAGTCTCAAACATTTGAGTTTTTCTCATTGCCGAGGCCCATTTTAATGATCACACTGCAGTTGAGAGTCTAAGGCTTTAACCAGGGAGACAGGAATTGAATCCTGGCTGGACCCCTATGAAACCGTGGGTAAATTTGTTAGTCACTACAGGCCCTGGTCTTCTCATCTGTGGTGGGAATAATATCATATATCTCCTGGAGTTAATGAGGAATAAATAAGATAATGTTAATAAGAGGATTCCCGCAGTGTGTGACCTGGAGTAAAGCTCAGGAAGTGGCAATTGACATCTCTGTCACATCACCATCATCACCATCATCATCATCGTCCAGTTGTAGCCATGTACCAGGGCTTGGCATGTATCTGTGCTTAACTAAATGTTAAGCTAATCAGAAGCTTTCATAGAATAATCTGGAAAACTCTTTCAATACTCTTTATGTATTGGGTGAAGGTTAATTTCCCTTAGATGCATATTTTTGAAGAATTTGGGCTGAAACAGACTGTCTGTGTACAGAATGGAACTGTCCAAGTGGTGTCATCAGGGATTTCTGGGAATGTTTACTTTGCCATGCCTATGACAAGAACTGGAATTATACTGTTTGGGGTTCAAATCCTGGGGCTGCCATGAACTAGTTGTGGACCTTGGCAAGGCACTTACCTTGGACTCTACTGAGAATGCTTTAGTGGGAACTGATTTATCAGGTTACTAGCCCGTCTGAGGGCTGGCTGAAGAGGGGGCAGACGGGAGCATGAGCAGAAGTCTTCAATGTGTATTGATGGTGTTGGTGTTCATAACGGGTAGGCAAGGGATCCAAAGGTGGAAGAGAGGCACAGTTGGGAGAGTTTCCATAGCCAGGATTCCTATAATGGCCCAGGATATGCAATTTTGCAAGAAAGCCCCAGACAGTCAGATCTTCTCATAGCTTTTGAAAGAGTGACAGATGGGACCCAAATACAGCCTGGACTCTGTGTTTTGGGTCTGTAAGTCACCATGACATGGGACAAATTCTTCGACTCTTCTGAGCCTCCATTTTCTTGTGTGTAAAATGGGGATAACCACTTCCCTGCTTGTCCTGCTGTGTACTGTAAGACTCAAGGTCGTTGCATGAAAGCACTTTGTAAAGTTGAACTGCATTTGAAGCATGTTCATAATTTTTTCATACCAGAGGAGATGACTGAGTGATCTGGATCACACTTCCTCCTACTCCTCTTTTCAGTACATCTTTCATTCTCCTCATCTCCACTCGCTTAAGAGGGGGCATTGTGCTCCTTAGTGCAATATAATCAAATATGAGAAAAGCAGTTGAAATGATGTGATAGTTACAGGACTCATCAGCATGCAAAGGAAAAATGGCTCCTATTTTAATTATATTAGACAAAAGGTAAATAAATGATTGAATTGACTTTGACATTTGCAGTCAGAAGAGGGCTCTACTTTTCCCCTTATAACCTTAAAACAAAAAAACTTGACAAAATTACCAGATTTGATGGCTGTGGGACAGATTTGTGGTTAGGGAGGGCATGATGGTGGAGACTTGGAATCGAAAAATCAACTGAGGAGATTAAAGTCTGGAAAATGCCTACAGAACCTATTCAGTTCTGCAAAGGAAATTTCCATATCAGAACAGCTCACTTGACCATATGCATTATAGCTCTGCCTGCCCCTGGTTTTAACTTTTATTAGGTTATTCCATCTGGCTCCTGGTCACCATTAGAAAGTATTATATGTGAGGAATCTCTGCAGCCTGAGGTTTTAGTTCACCGAGAATTTTGATATTTCCACTTATCTTTATTGGGTTGCTTGTAAAGAGATTGAAGTTCTTTAACCGAACACCGTCTAGAAGTCCACATGGAGAGAAGATGATGGCTAAGTGATTAAGCTGTTAAAATGGAGAAAATGCAGGATCCATTAATGGTCGGAAGGAAGACATCAGGTGGTGCATTGAGCTATTTGGCTGCTTGTCGGGGCTACCTATGGTGTGGGGGCTGTGTATGCATGTGTGTGTGTGTGCATGCATGTGTGTGTGTGTGTGTGTGTGCACGCACAGGCGCACATACATCCACGCTATTCACCTTGAGTAAAATTGTGATTGAAGCTAAGGTGTTTCTTCTTATTCCTCCCTCTTCTTTTTCATGTGTTACTTTTCCCTGCTTCTCCCTTCTGGCCCAATACTCTGTTATTCTCTCCCTGTCTGCTTCAACCCTTCTGTTCAAAGTCTGCAGTAGGCACTTTGCTTTCCTACGCACTGAGGGTCGTTGATCATTAACAATAGCATAGCATGGTTTCATGGGGGTGTGGGAACCACTTGCTTTATCAAGTTCTTGCTTCAAAGAAACTCTTGGGCCCAAAAGGGTGGAAATGTTGACCAGGATATCAGGGGCAGAGGTCTAGTGCTTGGAAAAATCGCTTCCCTCAAGGACCTGATGATGTTTTACCTGGAGGAGTTCCTGAGACACATGGAAGTGAGAGCCGTTCGGTGGGTGGGAACAGGGACTAGGGAGGACCGGTGTAGGGTCAGGAGGTGCAGGGCACCAGCAGCAGTGGAGGCCAGCCCCAAGGAGAGGATTTCATCTCAGCTGTCAGGGGAAGGGCCTCAGGATGTGAAGGAGTGAACTCTGAGGTCCCAGCAGGGCAGAAGGGCATTCTTGCAGTGAGTGTGACTGAGGGAAGGGACACACTACGTCCCCTCCAACTCCAAGTACTAAGATTCATCCACACTCCTTCAACTACTTCTGGGGGTCAGCCCTCCAGCCAAAATCAGCCTGTATTTTCACTAGAAAACTGTAGTTTTCCTTCTGCTTTGTCACATTGGGAAGGCAACATCAGGCTTTTAACAAAGTTTATCCAGCCCCCCGCCCACCCCCACCCCCCCATTCTCTGCCAAATGTTGATTTTTGCTTCTTCATCACTGTTTTGTTCTCTATTTTTAAAGGGGTGGTCGGGTAGCTTGAATTTGCTAACTTAGACTTTCACAACTTCCTGGAGACTAAATAAATTCCTGCCTTGCAATTGTAGTTGTCAAGTGCAAGGGCATTCAGATGACATGAGACACAGTGGAAAATGGCATCATTCTCGTTTTCAATAAACATCTTGGGTTCGTATTCATTTGAGATATTAACAGTGCCCAGAGTAAACACCAGGGTTTTATCCCCTCATCTAAATGGGCATTAGCTCAAGGTATGCCCCTTCTGTTTTGTCATGATTCATAAATCACCAGCCTGTAAAAATCAAAGGCTAAGAATATTTGGTTACCTGTGGCAATGATGGACTTTCTATCAATGACATTTGCCTTCCTGCCCTGGGTTCTTCTTAAGTACTGGAGCCTTTCTCCCTCCACCTTTGACCTGGACTTCCTGCCCTAGCATAAACATCTCTCCTTTATTCTGACAGATGCCTGTGGAAGAGCAGTGAAATGTTACGAGACTTGGGTTTGTTTGTGTTTATTTGGTTCCTCTGCAAAGTGGTCTGGCTCAGTATAATCAGTGTTGTCCCTCTGCTTGGTTCAATGGGCTCTGAGTAATGATATGCAGATGCCAAACATGATGTGTTTGGGCACAGAGTAGTTTAATTCTAGTCGTATTTGCGTCTCATGACTTGATGTCCTTATGGGTTTCGTCTCCAAGAAGCCAGCTCAGAGAGAAAACCAGCCATGGCTCAGCACACTATAAATGCAAATACATCCCATAAAAGGCTGGAGCACTCACTTAGCGGTTGGTTCCAAGTTGGAGGACTTAAGAACTGAGCTAAATCATTGCGACCTTTCTTCCCTTTATTTTTTGTTTCTTTGCTTAAATGACAGTTATGAGTCTGTCCCTCAATTCACACCATTTGACACAGGGCATTTAGAAGTTTGGATTGTTGAAGGAGACCCTTTCAAAGGGTCTTGAGGTTGGGAGTTTGGACTTAAGCTCAGCCTGTAAATATCTTGTTAACATTCCGATTATGGAATCTGTTGGGTGGGAGGTCTATATGGTACTCCCTGGGTGACCCCCTGGCATTAAGTGTCATTACCATGAGCAAGAGTCTTCCCTTGACCTCAGATGCCCCAGATAATGTGGTAAAATATACATAACATAAAATTTACCATTTTAACCATTTTTAAGTGTACAGTTCTATGCCATTAGTACATTCTCATTGTTCTGCGACCATCACCATTATCCATCTCTAGAACTTTTTCGTCTTCCCCAACAGAAACTCTGCACCCAGTAAATGTTACCTTCTCATTCCCTCCTCCTGGTAGCCCTGGCGACCACTCTTCTGCTTTCTGTTTCTGGGAATTTGACTGCTCTAGGGGTGTCATATTCCTAGGGGATCATGAATGCTTCCCTTTTACCCCCCAGGTGACCACTACTTCTCTCCCTGGAGATATCTGCTGCCAGTAGAGTGATGAGAACTTCCAGTTTCCTTCTATGCATTTCCATGCTTAAATTCCTCCATATATGCATGTTTCTTAAAAAAAAAATCAAAGAGTACACAGTATTCTAACTATTCTGTAATTTGTTCTTTCCATGTCACAACATGTCTTGGAAATCACTTAGGGTTGAATTCTTTCTTCTACTGGCATCATAGTATTCCATAATATAGATATACCATAATTTATTTAAAGTGCTCCTGAATTGATGGACTTTGAAACTTACAGTGTTTCACTATGATTCATGATCAATAGCTCCAAACAACTTTTTTTTTATTTTTTATTTTTTTTATTTAAAAAAAATTTTTTTTTTAACATTTATTTATTTTTGAGACAGAGAGAGACAGAGCATTAACAGGGGAGGGGCAGAGAGAGAGGGAGACACAGAATCTGAAACAGGCTCCAGGCTCTGAGCTGTCAGCACAGAGCCTGACGCGGGGCTCGAACTCACGGACCGTGAGATCATGACCTGAGCCAAAGTCGGATGCCTAACCGACTGAGCCACCTAGACGCCCCTCCAAACAACTTTTAACACCCTCCTTTTGTGCATCTAGGCAAGTATTTTTTTAAAGCTCGATTCCTAGAAGTGGAATTGCTCAGTTAAAAGGCATGTGAACTTAAAATGTTGATAGATGCTGCCAAATTGTTTTTCAAAAAGGCATCGCTAAGTTACACATTCCCTAAATGAATGATGATGTTGCATTTCCTGGCATCCATTCCAGCATTTGATATTGTTAGTCTTTTAAACTTCTGCCAATCTGACAAGAAACCCCTTAAAATTTGCTATTCACATTTATTTACTATTATGAGAGAAGAACCCAAAGAAGGAATAGAAAAGAGCAGAGGATCAGAGGGGGAAAAGGGAAGGGAAGTTGGCGGGGGGTGGGGTGGGGTGGGGGGAGACTGTTCTGGAGGTGCCGGGACTCCCTTAGGAATGTGCAGGGGCTGGATGAAAGCCATGGAGAACAGATGTTCCCAAAGACATTTGGCTGGCTCACTTCTGTGGCATCTACAAGCCATGTGGCCTCTTGCTGCGTGGCCGGGGAGTGACCCAAGGCTGTCTACCCCCCATGAGTTGGCCACAGTTGCCTCTATTCACGGCAGAGGCCAACACATGCATGATCTCAGAAACAGTAATTCTTTTAGTGATCCCAGGGCTTCACTTGAATGTGCTTCACACACAGTGCTTCCTCTGCCTGGGCTGCTCTTTCACTGACTCATCTGCCAAATCTGCTCATCCTGAAGTCCCTTTGAGTGTCCCTTCTCCACAAAGACCTTCCTGAATGTCTACCGGTCCAGTGCTTTTCCTCCAAAGCACTTGTAACAATTGTAGTTAAGTGTTTTTCCAGTGATCATCACTGATTGTTGATAATTGTCAGGAAAGTTTGCCTCTTCCTCTAAAGTATAAGCTCACTGAATGCAAGAAACAAGTGTATCAGAGTCCCCATGCCGGTCTCGTGGCTGGCACAGAGTAGGCACTCGTTAAATATTTGTTGGATGAATCAAGGAAAGCCAGGCACTTGCAATATAGAACATCACTCCCCTTGATTTGCAGATGAGAAAACTAAGGTCTGGAGAGGTCCAAACACTTACCTATATTGAGTGATTGCTGTGTGCCAGGAAGGTTCTCAGCAGTGTACTCAGTGCTCAGAGCAATGGCTGGTACTTGGTTGAATCATTTCATCTCAAAGCAACCCTATCAGGTAGTTAATATCCTTATCCCCATTTTAGAGATGGGAACATTAAAACACAGAAACTTTCCTGGGACTAAAACAAGACAATCTACTTGCATCATAGCTATGGTTGGTTCCTAACAACTCTGTAAGGAAGAGAAGACCAGTCACCCTTTTGATACCTTCCCTTGTAAGGGGGTTCCATACTCTGGACTTACTTGTCTTGGTCTACTTCCTTTGAAGACTGATAGGTGATTGGCTAACTGTTCTCAAATAAACCAAATGAGCCAGGGTATTAAAAATGATCTAATTGGGGCGCCTGGGTGGCTCAGTCGGTTAGGCGTCCGACTTCAACTCAGGTCACGATCTCGCGGTCCATGAGTTCGAGCCCCACGTCAGGCTCTGGGCTGATGGCTCAGAGCCTGGAGCCTGCTTCGGATTCTGTGTCTCCCTCTCTCTCTGCCCCTCCCCTGTTCATGCTCTGTCTCTCTCTGTCTCAAAAATAAATAAACGTTAAAAAAAAAATTTAAAAAAATTAAAAAAAAATGATCTAATTATCCTACTAGGATCCTAAGCATTTATTTTTAAATATTAATTAAATAAAAAGTTGTATATAGGTATTCATATAAATGTAAATATTTTTATTTATAATTAACAAACATGTTATATAGTTTTAGGTATGCAATATGATGATTCAACAATTTATACGTTTGTATAAATGAGCTCCATGCTCCATGCTCATCAAGACAAGTATATTTACAATCCCCATTATCTATTTTACCCATCCCTGTTTTGTTTCTTAAATTCCACATAAGAGTGAAATTGTATGGTATTTGTTTTTCTTTGTGTGACTTATTTCACTTAGCCTTATGCCTTGTAGGTCTCTCTATGTTATTGCAAGAGGCAAGATTTCATTCTTTTTATGGCTAATATTCTGTTGTATCTCTCTCTCTCTCTCTCTCTATCTATCATCTATTCATCCACCCACACACCACATCTTCTTTATCCATCTATTGATTTATTGTTGGACACTTGGGTTGCTCCCTTATCTTGGCTATTGTAAACAATGCTGCAGTGAACATAAAGGTGTGTATATCTTTTCAAATTCATTTCCTTTGGGTAATTCTATTTTTAATTTTTTGAGGAACCTTCATACTGTCTTCCACAGTGGCTGCACCCGTTTGCATTCCCACTAACAGTACAGAAGTGTTCCTTTTTCTCCCCATCCTCACCAACATTTGTTAGTTCTTATGTTTTTGATTTTAGCCATTCTGACAGGTGTAAAGTGATACCTCATTGTGGTTTTAATTTGCATTTGTCTGATGATTAGTGATGTCCAGCACTTAAAAAGAAGATTCCTGGGGGAAACAGCTTAACCAAAAGGAATAACTCTCCTATGATGGAAATCCCAGGTTCTGTTGGAGAAAAGATTGGAGGAAGATTTGCAGCATTTCCTCACCCTTTGTGACGTCACATCAGAGAGGGCTCAGTCCCCAACTCTCCTCCGGGAAGAGTCTGGTCTTGCATGTGGCTCTATTTGGATTGTTCCCTGTCTAAGCTAAGAATGCTCTTATAGGGGAGATTAAATTTCTTCGTAGAGACGGATGAAGGGCCTGAAGACTTTTGCTTTCTCTCCCTGAGGTCTAGAAGGCATTTAAAAATCACATTTCCAGTCTCAAAATAGAGACAAAAATCTACTTTAATTCATTTAATTTCCTCTTTTATATCCCAGATTTTCCACAAAGGGAGTCAGCCAGAACCTATTCTTGACTGCTTTGAATCAGCATGGGACAATGCAAAGAACATGGATTCTGAGATTAGCCTGGCTGGAGTTTGAGACCCGGCTTTGCTACTAACTGTGTTTTAAGGCGTTCCTATCTGAAATGTTCCCTTCTGTAAAATGGGAATGGTGGTTCCTACTCTGTATGGTGATTGGGAGGATTAGAATAATATCTGTAAAGCTCCGAACAGAGAGTCTGGTAGATCTCAGGCAAACATCAAATAGTAGCTACAAGTTTTGGATTTAAGAGGATTTACAAAGTCAAGTTTTCATGAAATCTCCTAAATTCTGCCCTTATTAAATCTATTAGGTTTTCCAAGACTTTTAGAAGCATTGGTGTGTATATGATACAAGTGCTTTATTTCTACTTCCTCTTAATTCAGTTTATATTACAACATTATGAAGAAATGTGTGCTTTATCTAATAGTCACGTTAGTCCTGGAGAATGATTTTTAAAATTAGTACGCATCTTTCAGTTACTTATATATCTTAAAATCTTTACCTGTATTTTCTCTCTTTAGCTACCCGTAAAACCATTAAGAATTTATTGAGAGTCATTTCCCTGGGACTGTAATCAGGCTCCATCTCTGAAAGCATGACAATTGCCTTTTAAACTTTAAATGATGTAGGGCGATTTTTATTTCTAGAATTAAGACTTTCAAATGATATATGTGCAATGAATGTAAATAGCAATGATAAGTAAGTATCACATAGCTTGAAAAATTTCAGTGGCTGTTTACACCCAGGCCAAAGTAGATTGGAGATCGAATATAATGGGAACAGGGACTATGGTTCAGTAAGAGAATTTAGCCTTGCAAAGAGATTGGTTTGACACCTACCTATCTTATTTATTTTTGTGCTCTCAGGATTTAGCACACATTGGGTGCTGAACAGGTATTGATTGCATGGATAAGCATCATTTTCATGTCTCCAAGTCATGTTGACCTATGTGGCTATCATAAAGATTAAGCCCTTTAATCAACTTTTCATTCATTCTGCATTCTTTTGTTGAGGATTTACTAAAGCCAAGTACTGAGTTTGGGGATAAACTGTTGAGGAAAAACAGACACAATCCTTCTTTGCTCTCTTGGAGCTTATGTGCTTAGGAGGACAGGACATCATGTGGAGAAAAATAAAATCACAACTGCTAGGAGACTGGAACAGTTCAATAAGGAAGAAAACCAGAGTAGCTGGAGGGTAGAAGTAGGGACTAGTTAGTGGCCTGAGAAAGCTTTGGAGGGGTGAGCACGGGACAGGCCAACCAAGACCATTTTTAAGACTGACTTGAGCCCCCAAGTTCATATTGGAATCTCTAACCCCCAATGTGACTATATGTGGAGGTAGAGCCTTTCAGGAAATAAACTAATGTTTAATGAGTTCCCCCAAATTCATATTGGAATCTCTAACCCCCAATGTGACTATATGTGGAGGCAGGGCCTTTTAGGAAATAAACTAATGTTTAATGAGGTCACAAAGACAGGGCCCTAATCCATTAGGACCTCATTGTAAGAGAGACACCAGGGATGTGTGTGCATGAGGAAAGCTCATGTGAGGACACACAGAGAAGTCAGCTGTCTGCAAGCCAAGGTGAAATCAACCTTGTGTCAATACCTGAATCTTGGACGTCTAGCATCCAAAGCGTGAGAAAATGAATTTCTCTTGTTTAAGCCACTAAGTCTGTGATGTTTTGTTACGGTTGTGCAAGCCGACTAATACAGCTATACAGGCCACATTGAGGGATCTAGTTGTTACTCTAAAAGCATGGAAAGCAGTGGAAGGTTTTAAAACAGGGGTTAGCATGGTCAGCTTTGTGTTTTGGAATGATTGCTCTGGCTGCAATGAGAAACCCAATTAGGGGAAAATGTTTCAGGAGTCCCAATTTCGAGTCTAATTCTTTTTCCATCATGCTGCTGAGAGTTGGTCTGAAAGATAGAATTCCCTCATGGTGGATTCTGGGAAGGGTGATGATAAAGGCTCCCAGTTTGGTCTCCAATAATGGCTGTTACGGTTTATGGAAATCTCTTTTGACTCTCTGAAACCGCTGACCAGACAGCATCCTGCAGGAAAACAAGATACTGGTGGGGACCTGGCTCCTTTCTCTCTGCTTCTAAGGCCATTTTTGGTTGCATTTATGCACCAGTCAGAGAGTGGGGAGGGAAGTAAATGGACTTCAAAGTGAAATACTGTAAGATGCCTTTCTTGTCTAGCCCTCCTACCCTCTTCTGAGTAATCTTAGTGTTTGCTTCAGCCCCGAACCAATATTTCTGGGACCCTAAGAGCAACTTTGATGAAAAAAGTCCCCAGAAAATCTGGGAAACTGTTGTAATCACTGGTCAAAATAAATAGAAAATTAATGAGGATGTGTCGGTGGTAGTTATAAATGGCTACCATTTTTTTTTTTTTTTTTTCACTCATGATTCTGCATGTTGGAAATTTGGGCTGGGCTCAGGTGGGTGGTTCTGCTGATCTAAACATGGAGATTGGCCAGCCGGTCTAGGGCTCAGGTCATGTGTCTGCTGTCAGCAGTTGGGTCACCCTAGGGGCTGGCTGACCATTAGTTGGTTGCCTTAGTTCTACTTCATGTGGTCTGTCTCCTTTCGGCATGGTAGCCTGGGCAAGAAGTATGCCCAATGAGCATGCATTTTCAAGCTTCTGCTTATGGCATATTGGTTAATGCCTCTTTGGCCAATGCAAACCCCAGGACTGGCCAGAATCAAGGAGTAGAGAAATAGATTGCCCTCTTGATGGAAGTCTCCACAACGACACATTGTATAGGGATGCGGGAACAGGGAAGGGAAGAATTTGTGGCCAGTTTTATAATCAACCTCCCCCTCCAATTTCAGTCTTTTGGTGTACAATGCTTACACCATTTGCCATGTTCATATACTATCCTTATTAGTTTTCTTTAAATCAACTTTAACTTACAAAGTACGCATTTTAGCCGCCACCCCAGCAATCTTGTCTTTGAAATCACAGACTCAACGTGTTAGTTATTGTTATAGGTTAAATCGTGTCCCTCCAAAATCCTTATGTTAAAGTCCTAACTCCCAGTAAATCAGAATGTGATCTTGTTTGGAAATAGGGTCTTTGCCCATGTAGTTAGTTAAGATGAGGTCATACTGGAGTAGGATGGACCTCTAATCCAGTATAACTGGTGTCCTTATAAGAAGATGGCCATGTGAAGCCAGGGGCTCCAGGAGAACACCGTGTGGTGACGAAGGCAGCTGCGAGCCAAGGAATGCCAAAGATAGTCAGCAAATATGAGAAGCCAGGAAAAAGAAGCAAAAGCTTCCCTACAGGTTTCGGAGGGAGCATGGCCCTGCTGACACAATTTCAAATTTCTAGCATCCAGAACTGTGACATAACAAATCTTCATTGCTTTAAGCCAACCAGTTTGCAGTATTTTGCTATGGCAGCCCTAGGAAATAAATAGTTACATAAAAAAAAAAATATGTTAGCTTAAAGCATCTGAATTTGTCACCATTGTGTTTTTTAGGTAAAAAATGATTGAATTACAGCAATTTCATATTAAAATAAATATCTGGCTATTGAAAAAGTTTGTGGACTCCACAAAATGGTCTTATATGCTGTCATTGGCATATCATTACACTTTTGAAGACATCGATTTGAAGTGTTCTATTAAAAAATAAGGCATTTACACTTCAGTGGGAAAGTCTGGCTCAAGATGATACTTTTTCTCTACAGCATTGTCTTTCTTGGTTTTACATACTTGAGGAAGCTTTAGAATGAAAAGCTGTATAATTAATTTGCAAATGCTCTGAACCTAAAACCAGAAGAAACTCAGATTTTCTTAGTATTGAGCCTGATGTTTCAGAAACAAAAACAAAAACAAAAACATGTGAATTAGTCTCCAACCTTGAGATATTAGTAAAATCAAGGAGTGGATTTTCTAGAACAAGGTGTGCCATTTGGCTTCTAAATAAGATACGTGGATTGACTGAAGTTTCCTTCATCAAGAAAGTCCCAATCAACTTGTAACTATTTCAGTAGAATTCAATTTCAGTCGCTTGTGTCTGGAAATAATAATAAAAAAGGGAACAAAATCTAAAATTTCGGAATCTTGCAAATGGTAGCTAATTAAAAGACTTTATCTGTCATGATTATTTTGAGCACCTGATCATTTCCATCAATCACCCAAGCAACCCTGATAAGCCAATCCTTTTTTTAATCGATGTTGAGCCACTGAAAAGTTGCCATAGATACCAAATTCTACAGCCATCACAACAGAAAGTCAGGTTGGAATTGGGAGTGACAGGTGTATTCATCACGTAGTTAACAAGCCTTTGAAGGGAAAGAGAGAGTTTGTCAGAGTCCTTAGGCTGGGTATAAAAGATTGCAAAGAACACTCAAACAATTCCCAAAGAGCACTTCAAAAGCAGGGGGAAAGATCCGTTTTTCATTAGAAATGCAGGAAGATGTTTGCTTGAAATTCAAGCTCTAAGTAACAAGTTCCTTGAAGTTTTGCTTGGCTGTCATTTACCAGAGGTCACCAGTAAGTTATCTTAAGAGCACAGTTTCCGTTTCTCCCTCCTCTTCTTTCTGCATCAGAGTAGGGATGGTGGAGAGCATAGTGCAAGGGTTACTGTAAAAAACAGTCCTGGCCGCACTGTTTCTAAATGTGGAAATTTGAAGGTCTGTGCATTTTTGTAGATGTTTATATATATTTACCAGTTGTCAATATAGTCAGGAAAAAAAGTGTAGTGCATGAAAGAAATGTCTTTTGAGCGTCATTGTGTGTAAGCCAGTATCTATTACTAGTAAAAATATTGGATGTTCAGAACTTCAGAGAGTTGGTGAAAAAAACCAGAGGGTTTCCAGTGAAAGAAATGAATCTATCCCAAAGATAGAGCATGCACCTTGCAGTCTTATGCTAAGGCTGAGACAAACCTCTTGATGAGCTGGTTTGTCTCCTGCATATCATCAGTTGGACTGTGTGGAAACACAGTGATGACCTAGGTCCCCAGGAATGGGCACTGGAAAGGGAGTCACAGGAACAGAGTCCTGAACTCTGCTCTGCTATTTACTCACTTTGAATGCAAGTTTCTCCAGGACCGTATGACCCAGGAGGGGCAAAATTTGGTCTCCCCCACCAGAAGTTTCATCTGGTTCTAACCTTCTTTGAGTCTCAAGGGTTATTTGTGTCTATACTGTGCAGCCAGCTGAGGCTTGTGGGGACTTGTGTCCGACTTGTCCACCCTGCCTCGTTGTTGGCTGTCACCTGCTTCTTAATGTGGGTCACAGGGGCCCTGTGGTGCCGCTTTGGTTTTGTGCTCCTAGGAATCATATGACCTAACCGAATGAAATAGTTTGATAAATAACGAAGAGGAGTTTTGAGGAAGTTCCTGAACACTCAGAGCCAAGGATGGGAACTTTAGTGTGTGCGTAACTACGCAGGAAGTGATTCTGCTCATCTGTAAGGAGGGTGGTTTCCCTGGGCAGCAGAATCTTGATTTCAGTTCCCAACGTGTCCAAGCATTCTGTATCTGTCTGCTTCGCAGAGCCTGGAAGGTGGTGCTTCATCATGACAACCACATATCAGTAGAGAAGAACTGAATCCATACCAGGGACCATGCGGTTTATCACACAGTTACATGATCTATTTTTGGTTATATTATCTATGAAATCTATCTATCTATGAAAAATAATAATCTAGAGTGGGTCTGGTATTAGGTACCCCTGATTTCCTCCCTTCTTTTTTCCTGTATCTCAGTTCATGGTTATGATTATGATGGGCCCATGGTGGCCTCTTTCTTCTTTGCTTGCTTGTATGGATGTGGTTCCTTTTATTCCAACACCTCAATAGCTGCCTTCCCCAACATTGTCAACGATTTTAACGCTATGCGAAATGTATCAATGCCTTGCCGTGTCTGTATTTCTAACATAGGTAAACGGAATTTTGTTACAGATCTCATTCCGTTTCTTGTGCTTTTTTCACCAAGCACTAGACTTTTCAGATCCATCCTTACCGTTATGTGTCCTCATCTCTTTGTTTAGATATTCATTCATCAAAATAGTCATTAAGGACATACAATGTGCCAGGAGATGTTGTTGGCTAGGAGATATACAGTGAAGTCTGCAAACAAGATCTTTGCTTTATTAGAACCTACATTCTACTGGGAGGCAATAGACAATAAACTAGTAAACACATAAACAAGACAATTTTGGGGAGTGATTGGCGCTGTAAAAAGGGAGAAGTAGTAGTACTTGGAGGTCTACTGTACACATGGGGTTGGTCAAAGTCATTCTAAGGGGGTCAGATTTGAGTTGTGACCTGGCAGAAGAGCATTGCAGGAGAGGGGACAGCCGTGTGATGTTTGCAAAAGACTTACCTGTTCAGAAGCAGGAACCCATCACGTAATCGGTGAATCCCTCAGGCAGGTGTGGCTAAGGGCAGTCAGATACACTTTCAGCTTCTTCAATCCTTTGTCTTTCTTCCTATGTGTTGTTCTTTTCTCTGATCCAAGGCAAGGGTTGGAGTGGACAGAGGGTATGTGGCATGGGGCAGAGTCACTGAGTTCCTAAAGTTCTCTTCTTTGACAACAGTGAATCCTTCCTTCCTCCTCTTCCCCTCCTTCTCTCTCCTTTATTCTTCCCCTGCCACCTTCCTTCCATCTCTCCCTCCTTCCTTGTTTTTCCTTCTCTCCCTCCCTTCTTCCCAGCATGCATTTACTGAGGACCTAAAGCATGCCAGGCACAGTGCTAAGCATTGGGGGCTAAGCATCATTTTTACCTTCAGGGAGCTTGAATTCTAAGCATTTCCCCATTGTTGTTACATCTTGGGCTGTCCTATTTCCTCCCCATCCTCTCCAAAGAGTTTAATGGTAATGAGGGAAATACTTACTCTCTTCTCCATGGTTTCCAATAGGGAAACACATCCCCTGTCACCACCTTCTCCTTTTCCAGTCACTGCTCATGGTTTGCAATCTGTTAAAGGCTATTCAGAAAAATTTTCTTGAGTTTTTGTTTTTTTCTAGAATTGTCAGGAATAAATTAATTGTATTTGCTAAAATTGCTAAATTTTAATAAATTTAAATTGTATTTGCTAAAAAACAAAATTGAAAATCCAGCTGTGTTTCACAACATAAAGATGTGCCAATCATGGTTCCAGTAAACAAAAGTGTAATGTAAGTTGGAAGAAATATGTGTTTTCTTGGCACGGAGGACTGTAACCCGATTAATACAAACAGTGCCTTCTTTAAGAACAGGCTGGGTTTACTTTATTTTATTTATTTTATTTTTTTTTAATGTTTATTTATTTTTGAGACAGAGAGAGACAGAGCGTGAACGGGGGAGGGTCAGAGAGAGGGAGACACAGAATCTGAAACAGGCTCCAGGCTCTGAGCTGTCAGCACAGAGCCCGACGCAGGACTCAAACTCATGAATCGCGAGATCATGACCTGAGCTGAAGTCGACCGCTTAACTGACTGAGCCACCCAGGCACCCCAAGAACAGACTGGGTTTAAATGTTCATTTGTAAAAGGCTTGTTTAGAAGGCTGTATACTTTCTCATGGACACAGGGTTTGGGTGGAGTTAGGTGTCTAACCTTAACTGCAAAACACTGGTTAACACATAACACACTTGGTAAGTTGTCCACATTGTCTCTCTCACCTAAATTGTCCCAATAACTTCCTCACTCGTCTGTTTCCTCTGTCCCTCTCATCCCCCCCTGTCTCCTTTGGATGTTCACCATCCATGTTACAAGCATGAAATTTCTAAAATACAAGTTTGTTTGTAGCCCTCCCCTCTAACTCGGCGGTGCTCCCGCTACTTTTGGAATCAAGACCAGACCCCTAACCAGGAGTCCAAGACCCACAAGGCCTCTCTCCCACTTACCTTTGAGCTCACCTCTCCATGCTTCCCCTTTGCAGCTCCCCAAATACACCTCGCTTCATCAGGCCTTTGTCTTCTCTCTCATGTGGCTCCACCACTTGGAATGCCCTCCCTCTCTTTGTACTTGCAAAATTCCTTCTCCTTTTTCAGGATTTAGATAAAGAGTTCTCTCTTCTCTGATCACTCTCCCCCCACTCCCCAGAGTTGTCTGTCCCTCTTCTAGAAGGTAACATCACATTGTTTTGTAATTACTTGTTTACATAGTTCTTCCACTGGACACGGAGCTCCTTGAGGTCAGGTACTATGTCTTATTCGTTTGTATCTCTAGGATGTGGCACAGCAAAAGTAGTCGATAAGTATTTATAGAGAGGAGCGTGTTCATAGCCATGAGGCTGGGATAGGAAGTGAGGGCTAGATATGGGGCTCCCCATATTCATTTCAGGAGTGAAGGATCTGAGGTTGCCTCTGGAATGAGGACTCTGGTGATGACTTAGGATGGTCTGGGCTCTAAGCAGTCAGTCATGTATGTGTAGTTCTTACAGGCTAACCCATAGCATTTATGTAGGGGAGTTAATTGAAATGAGCTTGGAAAGTCAGGTTCAGGTCTTGAATAGCAGGCTAAGGCACTTTTCTACTTTCTCTGCAGTAGGGAATACCAAGTGTTATTTGACCTTGGAAATGACATAATCCAAGGCACTTGGGAATGACGCAATCCAGGTGTTCTGGAGCCCTAAATGGCCTGTTGTGGCTGGGCTGATGTGGGAGAGAGTGCAGCCAGAGGGACCAGTGTAAGAATGACTGGAGCAAACTGGATATGAGCTGATTGGAATCTGAGGTGTGGAAATGTCAGTCGAGATGGAAGACAAGTCCATGCAAAGTATATAGTGATTATCGGGCTATATTTCATATGAACTTTGTAAAACAATTGACATACCTTGAATTATTTTATCAGAGGCCCATGTCCTTGGACTGTTTTAGAGCTCCACCAGGGTTAGTCTGGGACTGAAGGCTCTCCAAAGTCAAGAAGAGTCAGGAGTGAGGAAGACAGAGTTGAAGTTTGCACCAGTGAATATCGTAACCCCCCTGAAGGTGGGTGGCTTTTCCTCCTGCTTTGGAATGGAGATTTGTTTTTTCTGTTGCAGCTAATAAGAATTTCATGATCAGCAGAACTTCTTCACTCAAATTCATGTGTTATTGGGCTTGAAGACAACAACAATGACAATAAACTTGAGTTATGGGTTTCATGTGCCCAAATGTGGATGGTGTAAGTTGGGGCCATCCCCACACGAGACCCTGATGTCATCCTTCGTCTGATTGGGTGGTTCTTGGGGCTCTACCGCTCCACCCTGATGACTCCAGAACTTTGGTTACATATTGACATTAGATCTATAAGCAAAGCCAAAGTAGAGGCAACCTGATGTCTGTTGCCTGTTAGAGAGGTTTTCTTTACCTTCTAAATACATCCGACTTGATTGCTGATGGATAAATTGACACCAGCAATCAACAAAAAAAGACACAGATGTTTGGGAGAAGCAAAATATTGGCTTATCCTTGCACTGAGGTGTGAAGAAAAGTATTGGGCACTCGGCTGCCTTGGCTCCCATCCTCTCTGCGCATCATGGCACCTGCTTCATGCAGGTGTGCCTTGATAGTGCCTTGCCTAGCAACACGGTATATTCCTCACTTGCTTCTCTGGAGCTTTCCTGATTCTGAGATGTGGGGAACTGCAGGAGCACGCCTGGCATCCAGCACAGCCTGGAATTGCAAGAAAGTTCCCGTCTGCTCTGGTCTGAAGGTTTGTGTCCCCCTCCCCCCCCCTTCATATGTTGAAAAACGAATCCCCAAAGTGATGATATTAGGAGGTGAGCCCTTGGGAGGTGATTAGATCATGAGGGTAGAGACCTCATGCATGGAATTAGTGCCCTTGCAAAAGAGGCCCCAGACAGATCCCTCGTCCCTTTGGCCATGTGAGGACACGATGAGAAGACAGCTGTCTGTGACCCAGGAAGTGGGTCACCAGCAGACAGCCGCAGACACCAAACCTGCCAGCACTTTGATTTTGGTCTTCCCAGCTTCCAGAACTGGGGGAAATAAATCCCTGTTGATCATAAACCACACAATTAATGGTATTCTCTTCTAGTAGTCCAAATGGACTAATACATTGTCTAATGACGAGATCCTTGCCAGTGGAGGACAGGAGCTGATGGACAAGTACTATCCCTCAGGTGGACATCTGTGAGGCATGTTTTATATGGAGTGAGCCCCAGTGTCCATAGTGGGGCCCTACCCAAGGATATGCCCTTGTAGTTACCTACCTTCCTTCCTTCCTTCCTTCCTTCCTTCCTTCCTTCCTTCCTTCCTTCCTTCCTTCCTTCCTTCCCAGTTTTACTCTTCAATCCCTTTTTCCTGGGATCACTTCTAAAAATAAATGACCAGTATGGGAGCTTATATCTCAGGCTCTTTGTGGGAGCCTGGGTTTGTCTCTCCTCTGAAGGGTTACTAGAGGTGGGAGAGGGGGAAGAAGACAGCATCAGGACTGGGTGTATCTCACCTACATGCCTGTTATTGGCTTAGCCATGTTTGTGAATGTGTCTTCATGATGTGTGCAGAACTGAGCAGGAAAGTGTGCTTTCCATGTGTTTGTGGACAAAGCAATTCAAGGAAGCTGAAACACACTCCCACTGCAGCCCTTATTAGACAGTAATCATGTCAGCGTGCTTGAGTAGTGACAAAAGTCAGTGATGAGGGTGGGACGTGGAAAGGTTGCTGGGCTTTTGGTCTTCAGCTCAAAGAAGCTATTTATAAGTCTAATTGGTGGTTTTGGTGTTTGTTCTCACTGTGCAATTATCATATTACACTATATTAAATCTCTCCTCAGTAATGAATGCATCTGAATGTTAAAAATTGGGATTTTCTCGTACATATTTTATTTCTAATTCTCCTCTTTCTTCTCCCTCTGTCACTTTCTTTGCTCCTTCTCCTCTTTCTCCTTCATCTTCTGGCTAGGGGCTCAGTGCCTGGGCTCAGTATCTTTGAGACTCTGAGAGAGTCAGTGCCTGACCTCATATCATGCAGTTGTGATACCTCCATGAGGTCCACTCCATACGTCCTCCCACCCCCCATAGCTTCTACCACATCACTGGCATGTGCTCTTTAGGTGCTGCCACTCTCTCCTGGATTCTTTGTCCTGAGTGTCCTCTACCATCCACTCCCTGCCTCAAACACCTCCAGTCTCTAGTGATAGAGATGACACAGATTTAAAAATCTTCATGCTTCCTATTACCATCCAAAATGTGTTTGCTTGTCACTTTCCCATCCTGGTTTCCTGGGTGCCAGCTGAGTATCTCTGCTTAAGAGGACATTTCCCAAAGAGTTCCAAGCAGAAAGTAAAAAGGAATATGAATCCACATATGCTAGAGTTAAGGTACAATCTTTGTGGACAAGTCTTGGGAGAAGTCTGACTCCTATTTACATCAGATTGGCACTCTTAACAGCTACCCCCCAGGACCCCTTCACCCCCATGGAGGATCAGCACCCAGCACCTGGAGGAGTGGTTACCCTCACTGGCTCAGAGAAGGACTCCAGTTCCGCTCCAAACCCCAGGTCCATCCTGCCTGCCACCTTGTGCCTGGAATCCCCTCCCCAGTTTGGCTCCTTTGGATAGTGACTTATTCAATGAGTGTGACATTCTCCTGGAAGATATGTTGCTTCTCAGAGGAAAATTCTCTGCTGGTGGCTGCTGCCCTTCCCAGGGGCTGATTGCCAGATGGATGAAAAAGCACATGGAGATACGGCACAGGGAAGAAGAATTGAACTATCAGCTTTGCACCTGTCACCGCTATCTCCAGGGAGGCTCGTGAGGTACTATTGAAGCCAAATCCTTTCTGCAGGTGGCACTGAATTTGCTTTGACTTGGGTAGATGTGGGAGTTGGCTTAGATGGGGCACATATTCAGTCTACTGTAGGAGAAAGAACCACACAGATGGAGTGAGCTGGACTTCAAGTGATTAGAAAGAAGCCACAAGTCCGTCTGGACTGTTCTTAATTATTAGCACAAAGGTTAACATAGGCCATGGAAGAAGATAGGGGTAGTCATCCTTCATAGTCAGGCAGGTAAAGATTTCACAATTAAGAGATCCCAGGCCTCCAATCAACCACTACCTCCTCATCCACTGCCCAAGGGCCATGCGTCCAGTACTACTGTTTCTTCCCACACCATCTCCTGACTCCCAGGCCATTACTTTTGAATGCAAGATCTCTAGAATTCAGCCTGCTCATTGGCTGTGGTTGAAGACCTTCAACCGATGCTAGGCATGGCAAGGGCAGGTGGAGATATCAATTCCCTTTGTCCTATTCTTTTATTAACTCCTTAAGGAATATCCAATGTGTTTATGAATTTTTATTGCCTCCTTTCTTTCTGGTTATGCCCCTAGTTGGCTAGTTACTTTCTCAGATGTCTGACTTGGTTTTTAGAGGCCAACCAGGACCAATGGGGTTAACTCGTTTGACTCTACAGACTAAGGAGTTCTTACTTAACATTTATAGCATTATAATGCAATGCTGTTCGCTGGAGGTGAACTTCTTTACTTTGTCTCACCCAAAAGTGGAAAAGGCAGCCAACGGAGACCAACCCAAAGATTCTCTGCTGGTCCTTAGACACATCTGGGTCTTGAATTTAGAAGTTGGCCCTAGCAACGCACCTGTCTTGGCCACAGTTGAGTGGTTTGGGAGAAGATCAAAGGGCAAGAAGAAGGCGGCCTGTGTAAGAAGTGCTTACATCCTTACGCACCAGACAGATCAGAACAGGATTTTGTGAAGTGTGGACCCCAGACTTTTGCTATCAGCGTTACCTGGGAACACATTAGAAGTGCAGTTTGGGGCCTCACCCCGCAGCTACTTAGAAACTCCGGAGGTGAGATCTTTCAATCACAGTCTCCTAGGTCCCCCAGGTGGTTCTGATGCATGGTCAAGTTTGAGAACCTCTGCATTAGAGGAACTAGAGCGGGATTCTTAAAGTTGACTGTTCAACTGAATTACCTGGAGGGGGCGCTGGCTTTTAGAACCCCAATGCCCAGGTGGCACCCCACAGCAATTAGATCAAAATCTCTGAGGATGGGATTGGGATCCAGGCACCAGTATTTTTTCTTTTCTTTTTTTTTTATGCTTCCCATATAATTCCAATGTGCAGCCTGAGTTGAGAACCACTAGGCTAGACCCTAGAGAAAAAGAGTGGTGACTTAAGTGTCTATGCCTGGCCATGCCCTTCCCTCTTTCTCTTCCGTTTCTTCAACTCAGGGACTGCTTAGAACTTACAAAATGAGAATGCCTGTAGGGGTCAGTTGATTAAGCGTCCAGCTGTTGTTTGGGTTCAGGTCATGATCTCATTACTTGTGAGTTCGAGCCCTTCACAGGGATCTGTGTTGACGGTGAGGAGCTTGCTTGGGATTCTCTCTCCACCCCTCCACCCCTTGCTCACAGGCACTCTCTCTCTCTCTGTCTTTCTCAAATAAATAACATTAAAAAACAAGAACTTACAAGATGCTCCCCCTGTTGAATAATGTATTTCTTGTAAATCTGTGTTATCACAGTCTAAATATGCATATGTTAATAACTTGTCATAGTTTCTTCTTTTCCAGAAGTGTAAGTTTCTGGCTAGTAGACCCAGGCTAGCTGGGCATTTCTCTGCTAGGTCTTGTTTGGTTCTTGGAAGCTGAACATGTACTGTAGGGGCCCTTGGATTAGGTGTTCCCATCCTACAAAACTAAGACATTCCCAAAATCCTCTGGAAGGGTGCTTTGAAGTTCTCTGAAAATGTCTTTGGACTTAGTCTGAAATGGTCTTGGGAGTTACTTTGTAAAATTGGGCTCCACCCAGGAGAACATCACTATATTATTTGGCCCTTTTGGGCCCCTCTCAATGCTGCAATTTGGTATATAGACAGAGAAATAGGGAGAATTTAAAAATGTTTTTGTTTCTAAATTTGAAAATGGCTAGGTCATGAACACATGTTCTGAAGGATCTTCCCCTGAGGAAGCTTTCAAAATCATAGCCTGTCAGCGCATGAAGGGGCCTTGAGAGCATCCTTTCAAACTCCTTCATTTTATAGATCTGGCAACCAAGGCCCGAAGAGGGTTAATACTAGCCCCAAATCACACAGCATATTAGCGGCAGAATTAATAGCAGAAACCAGATCTCTTAACTCCCACTTGGGTGTCTCTGCCCTGCTACATCATGCTGCCTCTTATATTTTAAATTTTTTTTTTTTTTTTGCCAACATGGGGTTCCTTCTATTTTTCTATCACCCCAAGGATTTCTATTAAGGAAATGTCTGTTTTATTTTTAAGTGGCTGATAGAACTCAACAATTAGATCACTGACATCGTTCTGAGGATGCATTAAGTCATTTTTATATATGATGGAAAATGAGTCTGTAAAAGTATATAATGCAGGGTAATGAGATGTCAAAAGTCATGGAAATGAGAGGATCTGAGTAAAATCATAGAGACTCTGAAATAGGCTTTGGAATTTTCCAGAGTTTTTGGAGCCCTTTCATTGTTTATGTTTTATTGGTTGTATAGTAATTGATGTGAAAAACCCAAATAGCCACGTTTTTCCATTTGGGCCCATGACTCAGAACACCAAAGATCTTTTCAGGGCATTTTAACCATTTACCACACCTTTAATGGGGGAAAAAAGCTTCAGAAATTCCTTTATTTACTTTTTCACATGTTTTATATTTTCTGGATTTCTTAGTGGCAGCTGTAAAAAGGGCTTTTCATGTGATCATTTCATTCAGTAATTTGTCTAAACTGAGGCCTTTCCCCTTTTTTTGAGTGCCCGCCCAGCTGTCACTGTTGCCTGCTAAAGCTATTTTTCTCTATTATGTTGTCACTTTACACTCCCACAGGGTCCAATCTTGCAAGCCTTACATGCATGGAACTCACATTAAAGCCATTGGAAGCTTTAATATGTAAGAATGTGGGTTTGGGGCCCACAGAAAAGGCCTATTTTGAAACCTCAGGCTCTGGAGCACTGATCCACACTGCAGTTAAAATGCTAGGACTCTACCTTGTCTCCTGTCTCCCTGGATTGTTGATACTCCATTGGCCGAGATGGCCAATCATTGGATGATTTGGGGGGTGGATGCTTCAGCCATCCAAAGGGGAGGCTTTCTTGGGTTTTATGTTCCAAGGCGTCTTCCCTCTGCCCCGACTCCGCCATTCAGAGTTTGTATCAAAAGCAGGGAAATGGGCATCCCAAGGGAAATGAGGTGTATTATATCAGACTTAGTGCGTTTCTGGTTCTTCTGAGAGGAGAGGCCTTGCCTGGTCAGAAAACGGATTCAACAAATTTGGAGGGAAACGGAATTGTACTTAGAGAAGGAAAACACCTAAGGTGAGGAGAAAGAAAGCTGGTCAGCGTGGGAAAGGTCCAGGAGTTAAATTTTATTTTTCTCTTCTGTTTTATGTGGTTTGATTCTGCCCGCTCACACGTGAGATGGCTTTAGGGCGTGGGTTTAATTGATCTCCTGTGAACAAATCAGGATCAAGTGATTCCTGGGCCTGAAATGTTCTATTTTACGTTTTGTCGGAGTTTTAACGTCTTTAAGCATCAGAAGCACTACCTCCTCCTGGAAGACCTCCAGGAATACTCTAGGTCTCTCTATCTTGGCTTCTCTTATTTCTCAGAGCATCTATGCCTGGAAGAGTAGCTTTACCTGACCTACATTTTAGTTGCAGATCTGGTGGCCCAGTGCCCAGGCAAGTATCGGCTGACATGAACTATCAGGACAGGTGGGTGCTGGGCTCAAAGTGGAGGCAGGGGATCTTCTTTTCGAGAGGGACATCTCTGAGAGATGAGAGATGAGAAGGTATCTCTCTGCTTAGCCTGAGTGTGGAGCTAGGAGAGATGGGTCCTAAAGACTTTGTGAAACTCTCAGCACCTCATAGGGTCATTTTAGGACCCAGGTGACAGAGGGACACAGAATTGGGCATAAGTCTTCTTTCTTTTAACTACTCACAAGTCTCCAGGTAGCTCTGGTACTGAGGGTCCCCAGGTGGGTACCAGTAGACCCCTGGAGAGGTGCTCAGCCCCACCAAAACCCTCTGAGGGTACTAAACGACAGGGAGCTGTGGAAAAAGAAACTCCTCAGAGAATTGTTCGGAAGCATGGGGGCAGTGAACAGCGTCCAGGCCTCCTCTAAATAACTGAGGGAGTTATTGCTTTTTTAAAAAAATTTTGTAAAGTTTATTTATTTTGAGAGAGAGAGAGAGCAAGTGGGTTAGGGGCAGAAAGAAAGGGAGAGAGAGAGAGTATCACAAGCAGGTTCCACACCATCAGCACAGAGCCCGATGCCGGGCTCTAACCCATGAACCGTGAACTGTGAGACCATGAGCTGAGCTGAGGTCAAGAGCTGGATGTTTAGCCAACTGAGCCACCAAGACACCCCTCAAGGGAGGTTTTGAGGGAAGACTGAAGTTCTGTGAGAACACGTGTGGGCTCAGAGCGATGCTCATTGGGCATTAATACTAACATGAACATCATATACTCTCACAACTCCCTTTAGACAGAAGGGAATGTGACTTCTTTAGAATGAGGGATAGACCTGGGTGTAGCCAGTGGGAGGATGTGGGATGCGGGAGGAGGCCAGAAGACCCCTTTCTCCATGCACACATACCCCTGAATCAGGCTGGTCCCCAAGGTCACTACTGGAAGGAGGCTGTGCTCTTATCCCTACACATTCCTGCATGCCTCTCACTGCTCTGGATGCTAAGCACCTTCCCAAAGGGAAAATGTCTCTGTTGTTTTAAATATTTATCCAGGTTTCCAGAGCTATTGACCCTGAACTTCCTGCTCCTTAGGGATCTATACCAATTTGGTTTGTTTACATGCTGTTTTATTGTAGAGACGTTTGGTTGTAGACTGGTGACAGCATGGGGTAGGTGCTACCAGGAGACTTAGGTACACACGCCTCATTTAGATGAGCACAGGATAATTTTTTGAGACCTCTTCATATGAAAAAAAAAAAAAAAAAAGAAGAGTCACAGGGGAAAGAACATGGGTCTTGAAGTCAGAAAACCAAGTTGAATGGCTCTGCCATTTCTAGCTATATGTTTTGGTGTAAGTCATTCAAACCGAATGTCAGTTTCACCCGTCTCCATTCCAAAGTCTGTGTGAGGGTCAAGTGTTTTACGTACGTATAATATATAGTGAAACATATATACACATACGCTATATAGTATGTAGTATATGTGTGTATTGTATACATGTATATAATATTTATGCATATACGTTAAAATCTTACCTATACATAAATTTTGGAAGATTCTAAAGCACGGAATATCATGCCTATTTGGGATTATTACTTTTGAGATAACGTGGTTCTCACGATTCCCGTTACGTTTAGTAGCGCTGGAGCACATTTTCGATGACGTTTGAATTTTAAACAAGAAGCACTGTGATATAATAGCTCAGTTGTTTTAAATGGACTGTCCCTTCTCCTCTTGGGGAAAATGAAAGTAACAACAGAAAATCATCTAGTATGCACCTCTGTTTCCAACTTCGATTTACTATGTAGGCACAGGAACAAAGAGAAAGGTAAGTCGATCAGCTGTAAAGGGAACGGTGACCTTCATTCATTTTTACTCTCTTTTTTTGGGACTGAGGAACAATAATAATAAATTCTCCTCCCTTGCCTATTTCAAGACAGAGCGATTTTAAGTGTGTTTTATGACTTCAACTTGTCTCAGACCCGTCTGCTCCGCTAGTGATGATGGAATAAGCCTTGACGCCATTAGCATAAGTGAACATTACTGATGGGGTCCTAATCAGCGCTGATTCTCCCTTTGGCATTGCCGTTTGGAGGGTGCAGCCAGGTGCTCTCCCAGATGTGAAAGGGAGAGAGCCCTGCCTGCCCCCCTCCCCACCACCATGCCAGAATCCTCAGCTGCACACGAGTTCATGCCTGACTGAGAACCACTCAAGTGTTCACTGAGCCCCTCACCCTGCATCTAATAAAATCTCTCCCTCCCCCAGTCCTGCTCCAGGAAAACAGACACAACTGTGAGCGGGGGAGAGCCTGTTTGTGGTCCAGAGTGTGAAGACTGGCAGTTGTGTTTCCTGATGTCTCTGCCAAGAGACAGCAGGTCCTGCAGCCCCGGGGTCGGTCACCAGGGACAAAGTTCCAGCATACGTACTCGGTGGTTCTGTTCTCCTTTCCTACAGAGGGGGTCCTTGCGCTGTGCAGATTAGCTCTTTCCCTCGCAGGAAGTGGGCTAGCAAAAGAATGTGTTTGCCAGCATGCCTGTGTGTGTTGGGTGGGGAGAGAAAGAAGGCAAACAAAGTCTCGCGATGCCAAATCACTGAGAGAGAAAAAGTACCCAGGGTCCACAATTAGCTCTAGAGAGGACACCCCCAGGGATAGAAAGCAGCATCCAGGAGTAAGAAGACCTGAGGTTCAATTCTAACTGGGGTGTCCCTTGGAAATACTTAATGAACCCTTTTAGGTCTCAGAGTCTTGATCTGTAGAATGGATAACAACGCGTGTCCTAAGACCCTTCCAGGGTTGAAGCTTTCAATGACAGCTTGCCTTTGTACAGAATTGCTTCAGAGTTTACGAAATGCACTTAAAAATAAGGTGAGCTATGATATCTCTCAAAGCGTGGGTCACTGATCCCCTGAGTCAGAATTAACAACCAACCTCCTCTAATAAACGTGTCAGCTAATGGTAAGCTGACCAGATACCCCATTCTGGGAATTCACCTTGGGTCATGAGCCATTCCAGGGCAGATTATGACAAGATCTCAGTTGTCCCCATGGAACTGCCCCAAAGAGACTGTCTTTGGGTCTCTATCCTTCCTAAGTTTGAGGTTACATCTTCCTTCAGTTTCATAAGTCTCTTAGTATTCTCTGAATAAATTCTCTTTCCGACTTAGGTTATCCTCAAATCCCAACAGGTGGAACTTCCAAGATTTCTCAGGTAGAAAGGTTGTCCTTTGAGGACCTTATGACTTGGCCTGCATGGGGGAAGTTTTCCCTGTGATCCAGGGTTTTTTTTTTTTTTTTTTTTTTTTTTACTCTGGTCTCAGTAGGAATCATGGCTCCCACTCTGAGAAAAAGAGAGGAGACACCGTGGAGGTCTCCGGAGAAGTCCTTAACATCGGGGTGTAACCTTTCTGGGAGGTTTAGAAAATAGTCATGTAATGATGGGGTGACGTTGGAATTTCTTGGAACTTCTTAGGCAAGACAAGGAGGTGGTTGAGTTTGAAGGTTTTGGAACCAGTTTACCTGGCATCACATCCCGGCACTGCTGCTTGCTAGCTATGTGCCGTGGAGGCCACTGTGCCTTGATTTCCCCAACTGTAAAATGGAGACAAGTGTAACACTGCCTCAGAGGCTGTTAGGAAGCTTCACGAACTGGGACACATCATCTGCTCAGAATGGTGCTTGGCACACAGGAAGTGCTCAATAAGTGTGAGCTAACATTGTTCTTATCCTGGTGCTGCTAACTCTTCTACTATCACCAAGGGCGCAAACCCCTTGGAGAAAACCTAAAGCTGCATTTACAGAAAAATAAAAGCATTTTTAGAAACCCAAGAATGGAAAGAAGGAACCATTGCTTGCTGGTGCCTAGGAAGGTGTGCTAAGGGCAGAGTCCTCTTTGCTGGAGGAAAGGTTCCTTATAGTGTTGACTCCGGATTCGATTGTTCTGTCCAATGGAACCCAACGTTCTATCCAATGGTTTCTAGTTGTGCTTCCCTCCGCTGTTAGGGAAGCACCTCTCCTGGAGCTAAGATGGCCGAACACAGAGGTTGCATCATGAGAATTTTGCTCATCTGGGGTCCGCAGAACAAGCTTCAAGCATACGGGAGTCTCGTGTTTCTGAGAGAAATGGACTAACACTCAAGGCTTCAGGACACCTTAGAGGGCATGGGGATTTATGACAAATGGCATGTGGGCTCCACAACATCTATGTAAAACATGTCTACTTGCCCAACAATGACAAACTACTCACCTTGGCAAAACAGGCATGATATTCATTTGGAGGCTTGCTTCTAAGAAAGATAAATCCCGCTGTCATTGCACAAAGAGATAAGAAAGCCCGATGACAGTTTTTCATTGATAAAAGATTCTGTCTGTATTTTAAAAGAATTTACTTTCTTCCCCTCTACTGATACCCACATGAGTTAAGGCAGAGATACACTATCTTTCATGTTTTTGTCAGAATGTGTTATTACTACGGGTGGTGGTGACTCAATTGCTTTGTTTAGTGATCTGACTTGAGTGCCGTGTCGCCTGTTCATGAGCGGCAGGGCCCAAGGGACGTACAGCTTCCAGAATTAAGAAGCAAGACCGGAAGCATTCGTTGCTGGAGGGGCAACTAACAAAGGTTAACCTGAAATGGGAGAGGTGAGCTGCTTATGTGTCTTCCTGGAAATTAATCTTCCCTAAGAGAAGTTTTAAAAATTTGCTGCTGACTAGGGCATTTCTGAAAATCTTGCTGGGAAGACACGATTGCACCATCATTAATTTAAGATAGGCAGTAATTAAATTAATTGCCACATGATGATATAACTAGGTTGAAAGGAAAGAAGGGGATGAGAGAGTGGCCGTTTGTCAGCATCCTGTCTACGGAGAATGGGCAAAGCAGGAAGTTCCACTCTTCTCGATATGTCTAAATGTGGGTGAGCAGGCAGTCCTTACAGATACTCCCAAGCAGAGAAACTTCTGATCTGAGGTTGGTTTCCCAGGTAGACTTTTATATTGGGGAAGAGGGCGTACCGACCAGTTGACATGAATATTCCGGTCTGCTTATCACTCTTACTTGCTAACAGTAAGTCAATCCTCATAACAACCCAAAGAGGTAAGAACTTTATTAACACCATTTCAAGGATTGGGAAACAAAGGCCCCAATATGTCAACTTATCTTGATAGCTTTCTGCTGATAGGAGACTTTATTGTCTCCAGATGAAACCCTGCGGCTCAGCACACAGTGGATGAGAACTGCCACCCTGAGCTGCACCCCTGACTTGCCTACCTGGTCTTAAGAAGGTACCGGAGCAGGGGCCCCGGGGTGGCTCAGGTGGTTAAGTGTCTGACTCTTGGTTTTGGCTCACGTTATGATCTCACGGTTTTGTGAGTTCAAGCCATGCATCGGGCTCTGCACCAGCAGCATGGAGCCTGCTTGCGGTTCTCTCTCTCCTAATCTCTCTGCCCTTCCCCCACTCACACTGTCTCTGTCTATCTCTAAATAAATAAACTTAACAAAAAAAGAAGACATTGTGGCAAACTGCACTGTCCAGTAATATATAGCCCCCCTCACATGCTCTTCTAGAATCTTACCATTATGGATCAAAGGGTAGGAGGGGGGTGTTCCCTCCTCTTGAAACTGTGCAAGACTTTAGGACTGCTTCTGAGAACCCAAGGTGGTGGAGGTAATGCTGTAAGACTGTGAGATGATTCACTTTCTACAAGGTCCTCCCTCCCTGGGGACCGTTGCCCTGGGAAGCCGGACACCATGCCGTGAGGAAGCCCTCAAAGAGAGACCGCATGGAGAGGTCCCTGTGAAGGGACACTGAGGCTCCCAACTGACAGTAAGCATCAAATGCCAGATGTGAGTGTGAACAAGACATCAGATGATTCCAGATGCCAGCCTTCGTGTCTTTTCGGTGGAGGCAGAGACAAAAAGAACTTGTTATGTCCTATTCTCATCTCCGAGTAGCAGAATCTACAAGCTAGTAAGTGTCAAGTTTGGGGTAATTTGCTACAAAGCCATAATAATTGGAATGACACGTTCTTCCTCCACGTGTTAGTTTCCTCATCCACAGAATGGGAATAATAGCAGTACCTGCCTTGTGGGGGTTGTGAAGGTTTAATGTGTGTAAATTCCTGGGGCGCCTGGGTGTCTCCGTTGGTTAAGCTTCAGATTTCAGCTCAGGTCATGATCTCACGGTTGGTGGGTTTGAGCCCTGCATCAGGCTCTCTGTTGTCAGCGCTGAGATCCTCTGTCTCCCCTCTCTCTCTTTTCTTACCCAGCTTGCACACGTGCGTGCTCTCTCTCTCACTCAAAAATAAATAAACATAAAAAAAAAAAGTATGTGCATTGCTTAGTATACTTCCTGGAGCATAAGAACCAGTGCTTACACGGCCCTGTCCTAGGGACTTTATGCATAACATTAAATTTAAATCCTTACAATACTCTTTTGATGCAGGTGCTAGTTGAAAACAAAATGTATTGGGGCACCTGAGTGGCTCAGTCAGTTCAGCGCCCAACTTTGGCTCAGGTCGTGATCTCACGGTTAGTGGGTTCAAGCCCCACGCCAGGCTCTGCACTGGCAGCTCAGAGCCTAGAGCCTGCTTTAGATACTGCGTCTCCCTCCCTCTCTGCCCCTCTCCCACTTGACTCTGTTTCTCTCTTTCAAAAATCAACAAACATGAAATTTAAAAGCAAATGTATTTTATTGAATTGAAATGGACCTGGCCTAAAATTGGCCATTTTAGAGCAAACGATTCAATGGCATTTCTTGTATTCACAATGTGGTGCCACCACTGCTCTATCTAGTTTTAAAACATTTTCATCACCCCAAAAGGAAACACGGGTACTGCTTTGAAATCCATTTTGCAGATGAGGGAACTCAGGCAAAGAGAGGTTATGTAACTTGCCTTTGGTCAGATGGATAATAATGGCACATCTGGGATTAGGGTACCCGTGGGCTCCAGCGTCCGTGCTCTGTGACACCACGTCACCCTGCCTTGAACTCATGAATGGTCATCACTCGCACGAAGTGACTTGCCCCAAACTGCACCCCTATCGGGTGGTTCCCAAAGCTTGTGCTTTTTCTGCTGAGATAAAGCCTACATTGAGCTTATCAATCAAGTTCCACAAACAGCTGCCATAGGGACAAACTGAGTCAACATTCAGAGCCTGCTCACCCTACGGACTCACCATGCTGCGGGTCTGAGCCTGAGCCTTCCCAAACGACACCCACCTTCCCCCACAAGGTGTGGACACCCATCGAGGGCGCACTTGAAATGGCCCGCTCCGCTGAGCATCTTAATTGCAACACTGATCTATCTGGAGTGGAAAGTATGTGCTGCTACCCTGCAGGAAAATGGCTATTTGGCAGAGAAATGAATCTCCGGTCCAAAACTCATAATTCTTTTACTCTGTGGCCTACCAAAATATTTGGGTAATCACTCTAGCTAGGACCATCCAATCCGGGGCGTCGCTACCCATAGTGGTTTTTCTGTAGCTGCCTACACTTTGCATGCATATAGAGAGATTTACAGTCCTTGGCCCTGGACACTTAAATGTGTGCTACCCTCATAAGAATAGAGTTCTGTGCTCGGCAGGCTCCGTGTAGATTTGATTGCCTTTCCTTTCTTTCGTCGTGTCAACACTCTTTAACGGCACAGCATTCTATGTGCTATTGCAACATGAGTTGGGGCTCAAGAATTAGGCAGATCAAGGAGCTGTGAAATGCAGCAGGCGGGCCCAGGTAGGAGACAGAGAGCACACCCGGTGTGGGACAGATGAAAGCCTGTTCTGACTGGTACGGGCCGGGTGGGGTGGAGGTGTTTACGGAGACCTGGAAGCCCTACCTGAATCTTGCCAAGAGCTGAAGGGGACATTCCGGTGGGACTGGTAAGCGTCAGGCTTGCGGAAGACATGGGTATTCTTGACACCTGGGCCTGATGGGGCAGTGGATTTGGAAACCTTGCCTCTTTGCAAGCTTGGGTCTTGTGCATGGACTGTGTGTAGCCCACGTGACAGGGAAAGGGATGTCTGGGGTCCTAAGGGCAGGCACTCAGTGTGCTAAGAATAACCATGATGTATGTTCTGCAGGGAGACGCCACGATTAATCCATCAACAGCAAAGCATGTGCTTTGAGTGATTTTGCTTTTTCCAGTTGGATCTGCTCTGTGCTACCCAACACCGGCTTGACAAAGAGGAAGGAACGGGAGATTTTGGAGTCAGTCAGATCCTGGTTTGAGTCCTGGTCATGTCATTTATTACTTGTGTCGCTACATCACAGTCTTCCTGAGTCTGGTCTCCATTTCCTCACAGGTATCCTGGGGCTAATAATACTGATGATGACTTTTTTGGAAACTGACGTATAGAATACCCATAAAGAACATTGTATGTAGTAGGTACTCAACACGCATCATCAGGGCATCCACATGCAAGAAACGGAAGACTCCTTGACCATGAGCCGCCCATATTCATGAAGCCGCACATTCATCATGAATCTCGGCCTTCACAGACCTCTGCTCTAACCAACTGAGCCAGGCATGTATTTACTGACGATACTGAGTTTATACGGACTCTTGGTTCAAAGATGTGAATCCACATCAGTGTTTTATTTTGGTGGCGTTGGCAACTCCTCAGTCAGTTTGCGTCAATCCAATTTGCATTTGCCATTTTGCAACAGGGCTGGCATCACAGAGCTTAATTTTGGCAGGTAACTGGTGCAGTCGCCCAGTGGAGCTGCAATTTAGTAATGAAAAAGTGTATCATTTTAACTATGAAATTTAACACAAAGAATACAGCTGCTCAAGCGGGCAGTGACAGCGTACGTTAATTTGATTTATCTACACGCAACGTACCGTGCCTAATGCTGAATGCTGGAAGGCTCCGGCAGGGCTGATACCAGCTCTGTAAAGGAGACTACCATTCTGGGCTGACTTCCTGTGTGTCGGTGGGCCTTCTTGAAGCAAATAAAGCTGCAAGAGCCAGTCCGTGCAAGAGAAACAAGAGGGAATGTTCTCCTGATTGGCCTGGATGAAGGCTGGATTCTTCTGGAAGTATCTGCTGTCACGTAAACAGAATCTGTGGCGTGGGGACTGGTTTAGGGCTTCCATTTGGCTCACGACATGCTCTGCGTGGAGAGCAGACTGTAGTTTTCTATGAGGACAAAAGAGAGGGAGAGACGTACCTCCCTGCTCCCAGGCCAACCGGAGTCTCTGAGAGCAAACTCTTACATCAGCGGATGCCCGTGTGAAATGCACATGGAAATAAAAGCACACGAGTGTGCTCTGTGGGGTGTGTGTGTATCTTGCATATGTGTATATTGTGTGCAGGGTATGTCTGTGCGTGGCATGTGTGGATGGTGGGTATTATGTGTTCATGTTGTGTGTGTTGGGAGTCTGGATGTCACCCTCACTTGGGCCCACTTGGGTCACTTGGGTGACCTCGGTTCGTCACAGATGCCTCAGCACGCAGCCAGACCTCTCTCCTTCCTCACCTTTCTACATCACTGTAAAACTAGTGTATCAACAGAAATGTACGAAGCAGTGAGTGAAAATCACCCATAAGCCTATAACCCCCTCATTACAGCTGCCGCTATTTTGAGACCTGCATTCCCAGTGTTTAGCCACATGAATAAAAAGCACGTTTGTCATCATCGGTAGATGTTTCACATTATGATAACTCTCCATATTGCCACTTTGTCGTCATAATTATCATGCTTCGTGGCTGTATAATATTCCACCCAGTGCTATTGCAGTACTTAGTTCTCTGTAAGTCATTCTATTTAGGTGGCTTTCAAGCTTTCAGTATAATAAACAGCACCATCCTGAGTGTTCTCCATTCCGTCAGACCCAGACCCCCTTGCCGCCTTCAACTCTGCACTTAGTACTGTGGCCAGAGGCTCTGTGGAGACGAGGGATCCTCTGCACACCAAGCACGTCTTTATCCGGCCCTGTCAGGGCCAGGACAGCAACCGACGGGCCTCCGGTTAAGCACGCGTGTGCTCTATTTTCCCTGAGCCCTCTGGCTGCATCCTTAGCCCTTCCTTATGAAGCTCTCTCCCAGGTCACCGTTCTAGCACCTGTGTCTCCGGCAGTCCCACAACCTGCCCTGCCCCCGAACCAGCACTTGCTCACGCATCACTCTCTGTGCGCCTTCCTGACCTCCTCAATCCAAGGTCATTGGGCCCGATATCATCTAACTGCAGGATTAATTTATTTCACGGTGTGGAAATCACCCGTTGCAGAGCAAGCCCACGGACACTGGAGTAGCAGGAAAGCTTGAGGAGGAAGGGGACCATGGAGAAGACTTCTTTTCAGCACTTGCAGTGTCTTGCCACACTCTTAAATTTTTTTTGTGTGTTTATACATTGGTTTTTGAGAGAGAGAGACAGAGAGAGAGGTGCAGAATCTGAAGCAGGCTCCAGGCTCTGAGCTGTCAGCACAGAGCCCGATGTGGGGCACGAACCCACAAACCGTGAGATCATGACCTGAGCTGCAGTCGGATGCTCAACCGACTGAGTCACCCAGGCGTCCCTTGCCACACTCTTCTAACACCAGCATCAGGAGGCATTACCCTGACTAGAAAAGCTACCTTCCCCGTTCCTTTGAGCTGATCTAGTTCTCTCTCTTTCACTGGCATAGGAAGTATTTATATCCTCAGGATCTTTCTCCCCCTTCTCTTCTCTCCAGCTGGTCTTTTCCAACACCCAGTACCTTTTCCTTGAGGAAACACTGCTCTCGGGACAGCGCATAGCAGGAGAAGTCTACCTGACTACCTTACCATACTGCCTTGCTATGAAATGGAGGGGCTTTGTCACCTTCCCCTGGGCAGACAGGGCAGTGGCTAAAGGTTGACTGGTTACATAGAGCGGGATCAAGTCCTTACTTGCCAACTCACTAGTTGTTTGGGTTCACTTTTCTGAACCTCAGTTTTCTTGTCTATAAAATGGGGATAATACCCATCTCAGATGACATGAGACGTGTTTAATATTAAGCAAAATTCCTCACTCATAACTACTATTTATTGGTAAGGATTGTCATTTGAACCTCAGCTTTATTTGGGGGAAGAAAATATTTCAAGGAGTTTCAAGCTTCAGAAGATTCTGAAGTGTGTGTGTGTGTGTGTGTGTGTGTGTATAAATGTCTACCAGTGGATGCACGCCTGGGCAGTTATTTGGGGGGAATTGGAGACTCTGTGAAACATACAAAAGGAAGAATTTTCTTCTCTTAGTATTAATCTCATCCTTCATGCATGCCAGTTCTCTTTTTCTTCTTTTCGTCTTTACCCAGTTAAGTGTGTATTTCTTCCAGGCATGATGCTCTCCATAGATATACTTCTTGCTTTGTAAATTTCCACGTTCCTGGTTTGAAATGTCCACTTCCGTCTGCCTTCCAGGCAGAGCACTTTTGGGCCGTGGATCTCTAGGAAAACCAGAGTGCAGGGCCCTGTCCAGTGAAGAAGGGTAAAGTTGCTGGCAGGGCAAGAGCATTTTGGAGAAATAAGTCTTTTGGAAGGCAATTTGCTAAGGACTATAGCAATTAAAGATATAGTCATTATTCCAGTCTAAGAGTCCACCCTAAAGAAGGTTTGCATAATATGTGTGAAGAGGCATATCTAAAAATGCCATGGTAGCATTTTTTTTTTTTTTTTTTTTTTTTTTTTTGGTTTTGGTCATGGTAGGAAACTGGATAAAACTTAAATGTTTACCAATGCCGAATCAAAGAATGAGCTTGATTTATACGTGTGCTCACAGAATTCTCAACGAGACGATGGCATGTAGGAAAAAAGAGGGGAACAAAGCTGAGCTGTATGTGGGTATGTACCTTTGTGTAGAAAAAGGACGATGTATGCCACACTGTTGACAACTGTGTCAGCCAGTGAATCGGGGAAGCAGAAACGCAGAGAATCACAGGATAAGGCAATTTATTGCAGGAATTGCTCCTTATACAACTGGGGGAAGGAGCCGAGCAGGAACAGGTCTGCAAAGGGGAGTTGAAGGTTCTGGAAGCTGGCGCATCTAGCAGCTGGGGCGGGATTGCAGAGGGGGAGCTTGGGAGGTTATTGACTGTTCCTGTGGAGCTCTCTGTGAGTTTGCAATGAGGCATCGGGAGGTTACCCAGAGTCCCTGCTGCTCAGCTGGAGGCAGGTGGGAAGGCGGGCTGGACATGGAGAGGAGAACAGTGACAGACGGGCGCCGGCCAGTGCCTCTGCTCTGTCTCTCATTGCCTTCTTCCAACATGACCTTCAGAGCATCACGGCTGCTGCTCGCTTTGGCTTCACAGATATTGTGTGACCTCGCTTTCAGCCAACAGCAACCCAGAGCCGCACAGAGAAGGGACTCTGGGATTTAGGGTTCCCAGAGTAGCCAAGTTGACAATAGAAACACTCCAGCAATGCCGCGTGCACCTCTGAGGACGGGGCCGGAGCTAGGAGGTCGGGGGCTTCTTGTACACTAGGTTCTGTACACGAGCATACTCTCCCGAATCTTTTACAACAAGATGTGAGTGCGGAGGGCTGCTTGTATGTGAAAAACAAAGCCAAACAGACAAACGAACAAAAAATAAGGAACCCAGATGATCTTAACTTTTTTTGCAAACCCTGAACGGTCTTCTACACGTCTTTCCGTATAATTCCCTCCTGCTGCCCTCATGAAATTTTTTTCCTTGTGTGAGTTTGTCAATGATTTCGCTTTTTAAGAAAGTTTTAAAAAATGTGTATTTTTGAGAGAGCACGAGTGGGGGAGGGGCAGAGAGAGAAGGGGACAGAGGATCTCAAGCGGGCTCTGTGCTGTCAGCCCGACGCGGGGCTCGAGCTCACAGACCCTGAGATAATGGCCTGAGCTGAAATCAAGAGTCAGAGGCTCAACTGACTGAGCCACCCAGGTTCCCAGCGATTTCACTTGTTAAAAAGAGAGGCTGAGAAGGTGCACGTGTGTGTAGGAGCTTGTGCCTCCGTGTCTACATGCATGCGCACGGGCATGTGTGCATGAGTGTGATGGGTGTGTGCGAACCTCCCATCTGATCTACCCCTGGCCCCTTTTCCTTTAAGGATGGGCCTTTGACCTATACTGAAGACACCCAGGGGACAGGGGGCCCGGAAGGCGGGCTTGGTGAGAGAACAAGGATGTGAAAGCTCCCTGGGAGATGAACCTCATGCGCCACACAGGGGGCTTTTGTTCCATTAATTTTTATTGGGAGAGACACATCCCCCGCTGCTTTAGACTGCCTCTCCCTTGGGCACAAAGCAAACTGTGTGCTCCTGCCAGCACAAATAACTGGGGAAACAACAGGCAAGGTTTACTTGCTGCATCCAGTATGGACGCCATAGTCCAAGATGCTTGGCTTGCCCCTGGGGGTTCTAGGGAGGTGAGGAGAAATGAGGTGGCCGGGGGGTGAGCTGATGGCACCCCATCAGTGGGAAGCATTGTCTCCTTTCGGATCCTGCCGGGGGTGGGGTTGGTAGCAGTGAGTGGGCTCGCACCGTGAAGGTGAACTTGGCATTATGGCCTCTTGTTCTCCCTGAGCTGGACCCCTCAGCATTTGTCTTTACTGGGCTGAGCATCTGCTGGAGAACGTGGGAAGTGACCTAAGGTGAACATTCCTCTTTCTTAGTGGGTCACCAGGTGTCCCATTACAGAAGAGTTCACCTGTTCCTGGGGGTGCTGGGGATGTCGGCATACAGAGCATCTGAGATGCTTGAGCAATGTGAATTTAAAAGAAGAGTTAGGAGGGGGCGCCTGGGTGGCTCAGTCGGTTAAGGGTCTGACTTCAGCTCAAATCATGATCTCACCGTTTGTGGGTTCGAGCCTGGGGTTAGGCTCTGTGCGGACAGCTCAGAGCCTGGAGCCTGCTTTGGATTTTGTGTCCGTCTCTCTTTCTCTGCCCCTCCCCCGCTTGCGCTCTCCCCCTTTCTTATAAATAAATTAATTAATAAAAAAAAAAAGAGCTAAGACACGGGCCGCTGACCCCTTCATTTCTTCTAAACTAGTCCTTACTGAGGTCAAGAATTTAAACTCTCAGAACCTTTTGTCCCTCTCCCCTGCTAGCACACCCCCCCCTTGGCGGTTTGCCAGCTCTGGGCGCAGGGATGAGTTGCTGGCTATGGATCCCCAGTGCCTAGCATAGCACTGGCTTGGAGCAGAGCTCCCTCCATGTTTGCAAATACCTCAGCCCTGCTCTCCAACCGTTCTGAGAGAATTTCCTACTTCTTTCCCACTTGCTTGCCCAACTTCCATCACGATGGTCCCTGCTTGTTGACGTTTGAACACACTGGGTGTACTCCAGCCAGCGGGCCTTTGCATTGGCTGTTCCCTGCGCCCAGGATGCTCTTCCCTGATAGCTGCATGGGTGACTGCTCCTATATCTCACCTCTCAGCCAGGCTGTCCCCACCCTGATACACACACTGACAGCATTCCCTCTGCTTGCCTCTCCTCCGCAGCACCGATCAGCTTCGAACACACGTGGAGTTTACTTTCTTGTTATGTCCTTTTGTTTCTTTTTTGTTTATATTTCACAACCTCCTCCCATTTAAAAGCAAGCCTTCTGAGGGCAGGGATCCCGCTCTGTTTTGTTCACTGGAAGTACATAGTAGGCTTTAAATAAATATTTGTTGCCATTTGTTGGACTTGATGGACAATCTTTTGCAAGTAAATTGCGTGGCAATGTGTCACAGTCTTGGTGAAATTAAACAGAGAGGACTTCTGTTCAAGTTAGCACTGAAAAAAGACTGTATTTTTTTTTTTTTTGTGGTTGTTGTTTTTTTTAGCATTTCCTCAAGTTTCTAGTGAAGTGTGTTAACACGGAGATGGGATGTGTAATAACAGCAATAATACCCAGAGAGAACAAGAAGCACTTGATTCCTAACCATTGCAGATCGCTCTACAGATGTCACGCGCTTCGTATTTGAGCTCCACAATGATGCACTGAGAAGGGCAAGGCAGAGAGTATTCCTCCCATTTTGCAGATGGGTAAGCAGCCTCAGATGGCTTAAGTGATATGCTCCAGGCCACACAGCTAGTAAATGATGTAGATGGAGGTCCAGGCTGAGTACTCTGAATGCTAGCCTGCCTCCTTTTCCCCCTCTTTTACAAGGGCTGGCTTCCACATATAGGCTGTTCTTTGGAGCCACACGGAGGTTCCAGCCAGAGTGGCTAGGGTGAGGAGCGGAGGCTGGAGGCATAAGGTTGACCTTGTACTGTGGGTTCATCCAAGGGCCGACTGTCACCTGGAGCTTTCAATATCTAGACGTAGGATTTCGGAACGGAGCAGGTGGAGTTGCTCGTAGAGGTTTTGTTGTTCTATAAAACTGCATAAACAACATACTTCATGCAGGGAGTGTTGACTGAAGCATCACTGTGGAAGGTGGGCGATGTTGTCCTCAGCCAGCTTGGCCGTCTGGGACCTTTGGGGGAGACATTCTTTGATGGGGGCAATTTGGGGAACATTTGGGAGTGGCCAGAAACATTTCTGGTTGTCACAACTGTTGAGGGGGAGTTACTGGCATCTTGTGGGTAGAGGCCAGGGATGCTGCTGAACACCCCACAAGGCACAGGGCAGCTCCACACCAGAGGCTCAACCAGCTGAAATGTCACCGTTGCCGAGGCCGAGAAACCTTGCTTGTTTTTCTGAATCTCCAATTCTTTTTCCCAAGAAGGAGCGGAGCTAAGGGCTGGAAATCTCTCTTTACAATGATTCCTTCTTGGGAATTAATTGGCAGAGGGAGCAAGGAGTTACGACTTCCTGGGGCAGTCAGCTCACCACCTGCCGCAGCATCGATCTTGTTCTCGCCAATGCCACACCTAAAGGCGAAGGGCTGCTGTGTCGGACTGTCGGTGTGGGTCTGTAGTCTTCAGACTCCCTCCCTGGACCAGGATGAGCGGGTGAAGCCAGGTGGAGGGTAAACTCTCAATGTTGTCAGTCGCCTAGAAGCCCCAGGCACGGCAAAGCACGGGTGAACTCGGGGGCCTGATGTGAGGCTCCGACAGTTCTCTGGTACTGCTAGGATGCCCAGGGATATTTGTTCTATCTCATCCAATTGGTATTGAGATACTTTCCGAATGAAGGATAACACGGTCAGCTACTACTCAGGAAATTAGCATATGCCTGCCAGTGTTTACATTCCTTGCCAAAAAATAAAATGAAATCAAATTGCAATATCTCTCTTATACTCCGTGCTCGCCATTTGTTGGAGACCCATATTGGGCAACGGATTGTGACACATGGACACACATTCACGTATTTCAGTTTTTAAAAATATTTTTGAGATAGAGATAGAGTGTGAGTGGGGAAGGAATAGAGAGAGAGAATCCTAAGCAGGCTTCACAGCGTCAACACAGAGCCTGATGCAGGGCTTGAAGTCATGAACTGTGAGATCATGACCTGAGCTGAATTCAGATGTTTAACTGACTGAGCCACCCAGGCGCCCCCACATATTTAACTTTTAACAGAATGTTAGGGTTGAACAAGAAGAAAAACTTTAAAGACTATTCCCATACTATTAATTAATATATGAGGAAACAGAGACCCTTAAGCAACTGAAATTATTTTCTGAGACTCCAGAGTTTGTAACAGACCAGGGCCGGAACCATCGTCTAGGCAACTCCTAGCTGTGCACTGTTCCACTGGTCCAAGAGTTTAAATAGATTATTAGGGATATCGGGACAGAGGCATCCCTTGTTTGGGTGAAACTCATGTTTCAGACTGTTAAGTTCACAGGTCTGAGTAAGCCTGGCATCATCCACATCACACAGAGATGTGAGGCTTGGTCACTCCTCTTACTCGAAGATGCCCCATCTCTGACAAAAGGATTGGGTACCGTTTGGCTTTTCTCTTAGCTCCAGGGAATCTCTGCATTTTATATGTTCTCTGTAGATGACCTCAGCCCCCACCTTGCAGTCAGTTGCCACCCAGCCAATGCTTCTTTGATGATGTGTGCCCAATGTATCTCCAGCCCGAAGTGTACGTGGAAAAGGCAAGAACGTTGGGAAAGGCAGGGGGTGGATGTTAATGACAGGCTTTCTGGGTTGGAGGTCTCATTGGCTGAGGGTCTGCTCTCACCAGACTGTGAGTTGCACCAGGCTCTACATTTCCCCAGATTCTAGCACAGCACCCAAAGGCTTAATGCATACTTAATAAATGAATGAATGAATGAATGTAAAGGGGGGAATTGAGAGTTGCTCAATTGATGTGAAGAGCTTCCATTGACTGTGGATTTGCTTATCTTCTCTACTTATTTACCATCCAGTGAAGGAGTTCTTACTCTTGGTTATATATCAGAATAATCTAGAGAACTCTTTTGCAGCTGAAGACACAAAATTTGGATTGCTAGAACAAAAATACCATAGAGTGGATGGGTTATAAACAATCAAAATATATTTCTCACAGTTTTGGAGGCTGGGAAGTCCAAGATCAAGGTGCTGGCAGATTCACTGTCTGCTGAGGGCCCACCTCTCTATTCATAGATGGCCATCTTCTCACTATGTCAGCACATGGTGTGGAAGGGGTGAGAAACGCTCTGGGGTTTCTTTTATAGGGTCACTAGTTCCATCCATGAAGACTCCACCCTCATAATCTAATCACCTCCCAAAGGAGCCCCCCTTCCAGATATCATCACGTCAGGGATTAAGTTTCAACCTATGATTTTACAGGGGTGGGGAGTGGGGGGACACAAACATTCAGTCTAAGGCAGACACCAAGGCTTACCCTAGATTTCCTGAATCGGTACCTTGGGATATGGAATCTGGGCATTTGTGGTTGTAGGAAGGTCTGCTGATGGTTTTGTTGTCTGCTTGGGTGAAGGACTAACAACTCACAAATTATCTACTAGAAGAGTTGTTTTTCTGCGAGGATACATCTTAAGTATTCAGGAGGAAAATAAGAGCCTCTTTGTGGTCATTATTCCTGCAATGCAGCTGTAGTAGGTGTCTGTTTTATAACCAAGTGTAATCATTCTTTACCCAGGTGGTATAAACTCTAAGCTCTACCACTCTAAGTATATGTCTGAGTGTTGCATTTTTTGCTGATACACTGATGTATGAGTGTCTTGTATATCCACCTCATTCATTATTAAAAGTAAAAGGTTAATTCATTTAATTGTTTTTGGTGAAATGATCATAGTAATGAAAAAAAATTAGGCACATCTCCGTTCTCACAGAACTTAACATTCCTTGGGGGAGACAGTCGATAAACAGGATAATAAAATACACTATAATATGATTAAATGTGTTAAGAGGTGAATTAGTTATCTATTGCTATGTAACAAATTACCCCCACACATAGAGGATTTTTTTTTTTTTTATCTCAGTTTTTGAGGGTCAGGAATCTGGAAGCAGCTTGGTTGGATATTTCTGGATAAGGATCTCTCATGAGATTGTGGTTAAGATAGTGGCTGGGGCTGTAGTAAGTTGCAGGCTTGGCTGGGGCCTGCGGATCCTACCATGATGGTTCAGGTCTGTGGCTATAGGCAGGAGGCGTCAGATCTTCTCTGTGTGGTCCTCTCCAGAGAGTTGCTTGAGTGGCCTCACAACATGGCAGATGACTTCCAAACCTGGGGCAGGTGAGCCAAGAGTGAGGGAATGTACAAGGAGAAAACCATAGTGTCTTTTTGTGACCCAGTCTTAGAAGCCACTTCCTAGCACTTCTTCCACATTCTATTTGTCAAAAGTGAGTTCCTAAGTAAGGCTCATCGTCACAATGAAGGGGATTAGGCCCCATCTTTGGAAGAGAGGAATATTAAAGTTTGCCGATATATTTTAAAACTACCATGAAGGCTAAGGGGAAAATAAGTGGAGAAGGGAGATGTGGAGATCTAGCTGGGGGTGGGTTGTCATCGTAGACGGGATGGCTGTGGGAGACCTCATGGCGAGGGTGAGATGTGGGCAACTATCCGGAGGAGGCCAGTGTGGTAGGAGTGGAGTGTGCAGGAAATCAACAAGGGAGGTACGGGGATACAGATGGTGCTTCTTAGATCTTTCTAAGGATTTGGCTTTTACTTTCAGTGAGAAGGGGGTTCATGCAAGCTTTTGAGGCGATACTTCATGCGTTCTATACAAAGTAGGGTATATGGAGGCAAGGAGAGAAGCCGGGAGACCAGGTAGGAGCTCTTGCAACCATCTAATGAGAGAGAATCATGGCTTGGCCTTGGAGAAGATTGGAGGTGTGGGTGACGGTGAGTAGCAGAAGATGTGGGGAGGGGGGGCTGCATTCTGGGTGTACTCTGTAGGCAGCCCTTCAAGATTGGCTGATATACCGGATATGAAGGGTGAGCAAAATAAAAAACAAAATTAAAGATCACTGCAAGGGTTTTACCTTGTGCAGCTGAAGGAGTGAGTTGGCACATGTTAACATGTTAAGGAATTAACATGTGTCTCAGACCAGGTCGATATACCAAAAACCGATTCCGATTTCCTCAGTGAAGATGGAAATTTGTCTTTAGCATTTTTAAACCAGCACAAAGATTCAAAAGCAAACATGATTGGCTCTTCTGGTATCTATTTTTTTGAATCAATACCCCAAGGCTTTAAAAAAAAGAGTACAAACTTGATTATTTTTATGAACCATCATTACTGGTGACCTAAAAGAGTAAGGAAGGCGGTACCAGCATGGTGACATGGGTGACATGGGTGAGCATAACTTCAGTGATCGCCCAAAAGGAGATCTCTTGGATAGAAGAATAATCAATGTAGATGACAAAAAGAAACTTACATAAAAAGACTGTCCCATATGCAAAACAGACTAGAAAACTTGCTCATTCAGTTAAACATTCTCATTTTAAATCTTTGAAAAATTCATTTATTCATTCACCCACTTTACAAATATTTATGGCTTGCCTAATATGCATTAGGTGCTATTCAAGGTTCTGACTAAAGGCGGAAGTACTGGATGGAAGCCTTTGACATTGCTGATATTTGACCATGTGTGGTCTACCAAAATGGCAACTTCAGGGTGTTTGAGATAATGGTCAATGAGAAAATTTTTGATGTAGGGGCTGATTGCTCCAAGCAACATGTCATTTTAGCATGTATATATATGTGTGTTGACATTCAATATTTTAATGTCTCTTTCTCATGCATTCTCCTTGTACCACCCAATAATGTTTCCCTGCGTTAATAACTTGGTTGTCCTCGTTGCTGTCTTTTTACACCTGCCACACCTGCTCATTGTAATTTAAACTTCATTCCCCCTTTTCCTGTCCTCTGTGTAAATGGAGCACAGCTGTTTCCTGTCGCCTATGTGTCCGGTGTCCTTTCACGTACCTGAACCTATCTATAAGGTTGTATTATGAGGTATTACCAGGCCCGAGGACGTACTTTATAACTAAGCACATCACATCTCAGCCATTTTGGGTATCAGTTTAGAGCGTTAAAGACCCGTCTCAGCCAGTTAGAGCCTGACTCTGAGCCCCAGCTGCGTGGATCTTGTGCGGATATGCTGTCTCGCGTGTAACAGTTGTGACAGGCTAAAGCTACTGGTAATAGTGTCCCAGCCTTGAGGGCAGGTTTAGCTAAGGCTAGTTTTCGGTGATGATCATTATTTGATAATGCTCTCCGATTTCTTGTTTCAGAGCTGAATATGAACCAAACCAGATCTGTCGCTAGGCACACAGGCAATTTTATTTAAGATGGCAATAAGAGGCGGTTGTGTTTCCCAGTTCCCTTGGGCTCACCTGCATTTTTTATTCCAGTACAACATATGCTCAGCTCTGCACATCTCAGAAACACAGCATCTTATCATTCTGTTGGGAAGTTCCTCTCTTCCTATTATGTGGCTTTTCTGGTGCTCTACTTCATGTTGCATTGTCTCTTTCTAGAAAGCAACATTCTCAGAGGTTTTCCCGAGTTAAGTAACACAATTACGTTGGAATAGCCGCAGGATGTGTCCAGACTGGAGCACGATGATTATGCTGTGTGGAACGGGGATGCCATTATTTTTGCCTGTCTTGCTTAATTAGAATTACACGCAGCATGACTTGGGTCCTATCCATACCCAGTTTATTGGGGAGTAGCACCATGAGGTGGAGAGAATGTCTGTAGATAGTGAGAAAAGGGTTTTTTTTGTGGTACATAAACTGTTCGATGAATGGAGAGAGCATTACCCGCCACCTGCATTCTCGGAGACTCATCTGATTGCCTTGAAACCCATTATGCTGTTTTTCTTCCCTTTCTTTATCACATTTGGCTACAGGCACAGCGGCTGTCTCTTACAACATCTATTGTTTGATTGCATCCGTTGTGTTTAAAAATCCAGGTCCACGAGCCCAGTTCTGACTTCAGATAAAATTGGTGCAAAGGGATAAGAACGGAGACAGCAGGACCTTGCCAGGCACGGAATGATGACTCCATTCCAATCACATTTCCCTTTAATGAGGGTCCTGACGCGGCTCTCATTCCTCCGCAAGTGCCATACTGCATCCGGTGTAATGGCTGCACTTGATAGATAATTTATGCAAACAGAACACAAACAAGAAGTCATTAAGCCACAGAACGAGGGTCCTTGACTTTTGCGAAACCAAACAGTTATTCTGATCCTGATGAGTTTAATTTTACTTTTGGATGAGTACTGATGAATACATTATATTTAAAATAAATATTATATTATCAATATTCATGATTGAACTGAATGCCATTTGGTGTTTAATACAGCAGCACCCCCTCCCCCTTATTTGCGGGGGGATACATTTCCAAGACCCCCTGCAGAGGCCTGAAACAACAGATAGTACCAAGCCCCATATAGACTGTGTTTCTTCCTATACATACATAGGTACCTATGAAAAAGTTTCATTTATAAATTAGGCACAGTGAGAGGTTAACAACAGTAACTAATAGTAAAATAGAATAATTATAATAATATATTTTGATAAAAATTATGTGAATATGGTCTCTCTTGCAAAATACCTTATTGTACTGCTTTTACCCTTCTTCTGATAATGGTATGAGAAATAAATGCCTGGGTGACCAGACAAGGTGAGGTGAATGATGTAGGCACTATGATATAGCATTAGGCTACTATTGACCTTCTGACCTTATGCCAGAAGGAGGATCATCTGCTTCCAGACCATGGGTGACTGTGGGTAACTGGAAGAGTGGGAAGTGAAACTGCAGATAAGGAGGAGGGGAGACTACTGTATTTTTTTGAAAGAGTTTTTTATATAGATCATGATTTCCATAAAGTCACAGAGTGTTCACATTTATATTTTTAATCCTATCTTAAGTCTGTTTTTAATGGACTCCAACATAGCTAGATGTAAAAAGAAGTAGGTGAATATATTATTTGGAGATTTCTTCTTTTTTTTTTTTTGATGTTTATTTATTTTTGAGAGAGAGAGAGAGAGTGTGCAAGCAGGGGAGGAGCAGAGAGAGAGGGGGGCAGAGGATCTGAAGCAGGCTCCTACTGATAGCCCGTTGGGGGGCTTGAACTCATGAACCGTGAGATCATGACCTGAGCCAAAACTGGATGCTCAGGTGATTGGGCCACCCAGGTGCCCCTATGTTTTGACTATTTCTAAACATCTTTACTTTTCATTTGAATAGTCCTTGTTTTGTATATGCTGCCCTAGAGCATATGTAAATGCGAATTTGGGAATTAGACACAGAGAAAGACTGGACAACATAAAGGAAATTGATATTGAATATGACTTGGCTACCTAATGATTAAAATCTACTTACACGGATATTAAAATTAAAAAACTAAGGCTTTAGCATGCATCATGGCTTTGTTGTAACTCAAGGGCCACGTAGGTGTACAATATTTGGATGTCAGTTTACATAATATGTTGTGTTCTCGGTGCTTTCCAGATGCCTGGCAGTTTATTTTAGTAATTTTAATTTTATTAGAACAGCGTCCTATGTCCCGGTTGCTGTATGGCGTCTCTGGGAGCTCTCACGTGAAAATCATTAAAGTCTAAATGTTCCTGGCAGGTAATCTCACTGTCTTTTCATCTTTCATCCCTGGGAAGGTGGCCCCTGTAGATTGTTTAAAGGAAAAGAAACACCGTTATACGAGGCACAAATAACAATGCTGTGCCCAGACCCCTCCCCCATGGAGGGGAAGACTTGGAAGCTGTACATCTGAGGAAGGGAATCCTGAAGGTTTTACCTGTGGGGGTTGGGGGGTGGCGGAGAGTATTTGCCTCCCTGGTCAGTTGAAACATGGCACCAACCCTTAGGGCCTTTCAGTTCCAGTGAACCCCGGAGGGACAGAGCCCCCAGCACCTGTGGCGGGCAAGCCTCCCAGACTCACAGCTGGGGCAGCTGTGTCTCTAACAGCCACTTCCGCTGCCACTTCAGAATGACATGGTAAACAAGAGGGGCTGGCAGCGTGGGGGCCCCCACTTTGGGGAAGAGGATCTCTTGGGGAGCTAAACATGACAGAGAACTGGGGACGACTGCAGTGGGGAAGGGAAGTAAATGTCCTAAACTGTCAGGGTCCAGACTTTTCTCCAGGAAAGGGGAAAAGAGAAAAGACAGCCGTAAGTACATGGTCCAGAGATGGAACAGATCTCAACAGTGAGTAGGCCTTCTTGTGGGTTGGCAGACAGGGTGATACACCCTTGGCAGCTATCAATGAAGTGTGTCTTTATATGACATGTGACATGTATCACAAACTCACCTGGGAAAGGCGGTCACATCCTGAATTTCTTGTTAATGCCCAGTTTTTCCTTAACTATCAAATATTTTAGAGACTTGTTCTTCAAATATCTCAGAGACTCTACCCAAGATGCATAATCAAGTTCTGTCTCTCCATTTAGGGATTCTATGGGTCTAGTGTAGGGTTTTGAGTTTGATCTTTAACAAGAGTCTCAATGTGGTTCTGCTGTAGAGAGTCAGGACCATGGTTTGGGAGTCAACTGTCATAGACTCTGAAGTCAGGGTCCTGTAGGTACAGAACTATCTTCAGTCGATAGCTTTAGAGACATCCTCATTGAACTTATGAGTCTCTGATGAGAGCTAATTCTCCTGGGCCTCCCTCTCTGGTAATTTCCTTTTCTTCTCAAGGTCATGAACCTTCACACAAGACTTACAGTGATCTGGATAGGAGATTGTTTTTAGTTTGGCTTCAGGGAAAAATTCCATCAAAACTTGTGTATCCTAGTTTCTGCCCTTGACCAGGAGTCTAGAGTCAACTCAGATATGGAGAAAAGATCTTTTCCTACTCCATTTGGGAGAAGGGAGATACTTTTTTATATTAATAGGAATAAGTTAATAGACTAGAAAAAAATGGGCATATCCCTAAGATATGGATGTAGTCACCTTTTAGTTTTACGTCATGGACTGAAATCATATCTATATTTATCTATTTGTTTACGTATTATTTATTCTATGCCTGTCATTACTTACAACTCTGCAGCTATGTTTCTCAGGCTCTCTCTTTTATTTATTTAATTTTATTTTAGAGAGAGAGAGCGAGCATGAGTGTGGGTGAGGGGCAGGGGGAGAGACAGAGAAAGAGAGAGAGACAGAGAGAATCTCAAACAGGCTCCATGCTCAGTATGGAGCCCGATGTGGGGCTTGATCCCATTACCCTGGGATCGTGACCTGAGCTGAAAATAAGAGTCGACACTCAACTGACTGAGCCACCCAGGTGCCCCTCTCAGGCTCTCTTGTTGACTGGCTTTTGAGTAGGTGTGGTCTGTGGAGATGCTTGCAGAACACTAGAGGGAGGGGGGTGGGGAGAAGCCAGGGTATTTCTCTCCCTCTCTGCCTTCATGTTTTATCAGTGCTGGCATCTCTTCAATGGTTCTAGCTCCCCACAATTTCTCCCTCTATAGTTCTAGCTCTTGCCAGGTAGCCTCTGAAATGGTTTCTGGGAGCATCACCCCCTCCCTGTGTTCTTTCTGTCCCAGAATGATAGCAAGTTTCTGTTGCTATTAATCTGTAGGTTGCTTCATTTGTTTTGCTTTTTAGCTCTTCAGTTATCGGTGTAACTAATACCTTCATGAAGTTTACTCTGTTTAAAACGCCTAGCGAAGAGAGGTTCCTACTTCCTGGCTGGATTTTGATGGATTCATCAACCACAGGTAGACACTACATTACATAGAGCTTGCTCCAATTTAAGGAAGGTGGTGTGGTGTAGTATAATGGATATAGACTCAGAATACTGGGGTTCAAATTTTGATCCCAGGCAAATAATTTCATCTCTTTGGACCTCTGTTTCTTTGGCTGTGAAATGCCAATGGGTAGACTCTAAACTTCTCTTTTGTCCTAACAATAACTTTCCCACAAAGGGAATGGGATTTAGACTTTAATAGGCTCATTGAGAGCCATAGAAATATCATCTATGATCTGCCTCATATTATAACTTATTATAATTACTCATAATAAATGCTCACTATATATAAATACTCATTATAAATATAAGCACTCTTTTATGCCGAGCCCAGGCATAGCTTCACTGATACTTTTCAACATAATGATCCTGGCAAAGGATAAGATTTGGCAAGCAAGTTGAAACCCATTTTCCACCCATGATTCCAAGTCTTTACTTTCTTTCAGATTCAGAGGCTGAGACTGAGAGAGAATACATGCATGTCAGACACAGGGGAAATACATTTTTTATTTTAAAATTATCAGGACATGTTAGCATATGCATATCTATCTATCTATCTATCTATCTATCTAACATCTACCCATCCATCCATATGTCACCTATCTATATGTATACATATATATACACGCATATTTTTTAATATACAAATTGAGTGTGTTTGTGTATGTATTTAAAATCATAGAATTTATTTGAATGAGGGAGGTGGTTGGGAGATAATCTAATCCAACAGTTTCATTTTATGGGTGAATAAAGTGAAGCTCACTCTCTGAAAACAAGGATATGTATAAGTTCTACAGGGAAATTGAAGGAATAATTAAAATGGGGGGCATTTTTTTTTAATTTTAAGCAGTCAGTAGATCCTTTTTTTTTGGTCGGCAAATGGCACTCCACCACTAGACGGGCTACAATGTTTGTAACTTTATTTTGGTGATTAACACACACATCAACTCTGTTATTTCTCACTTTTGGAATTTAGGGAATGGAAGGATTATCTGCCAATTGTCATAGAAAAGACAGGGATTGAGAAAGCTACAGATGGGTTCTCCTAATATTGCCAACCTCAAGTCTGGTGAAATCAGCTTGTGTTAAGTCTCAGTGAAGTCTCATCCTTATAGTCCCATGTAGGGATGAGAAAAACAAAAGGTGGTAGACAAGAATATAAAACTTCTGGGATTTATTTCAGCAGTTTATTTTTGGCAGAGATGGTGGGATTGCAGAATATATGAAACTCCGTTTCATTTTCTCAAATCTGTCTACCTGCTGATTTTTTAATCGTAAATTGTCTAACGGTGGTTGCCATAGACTTCCCGTTCATTGTAAAAATGAAAGTGTTTGGAAAAAGGAGCAGAGCAGTTGATTTGTTTGGTTACATTTCGCAGGGACAGTCCATTCCCGGTGTATGTGCTCCAGATGTTGGTGAGCAGTAAGATAGAGCTTTCCAGAAACCCGAGGTTGAGATTTTTCCTTGCAGTTGTGTCCAGTTCATTATTTGTGTGCCATATGTTCCCTCAAGTTCACCTCTCTGTTGTATCAATTAAAGCCTCTTACTCTTTGTCGTTGTTGTTATTAAATTGTGATGATCTCTATCTTGAAGCATTTCCCTTTAAGTGTTTATTGTTCACAGCGCACAGATCCTGAGCTGTAGCCACCGGAGGGAGGGAGGGAGGAGACCTAGGACATCAATCTTACCAGCTGGGCTTACAGCTTCATTGTCTGGTCTGATTTTATGAGAGGAAAGCACATGGTGGTAGAAGGGAGAAATTTTGCTGGGGGGTAAACGTGTCCTTTGAAATGCCACTCTTGGCTTCCTGACAAGGTAGAAAGAAAAAGCCAATGGTGGGTTTGTTCAAATACGGTGATGGAAGTGCAGCCAGGGCAGACTTTTTGGCAGGGAGCTGAATTTTCCCTTCTCACGTGGAGGTTAACTTGCATGGAGGACATGTTCTTCCACAGGAGCCTTAAGGGACATTGTTATGTATCTGCTCCGCTAAATAGACGGTTTGATTGTTAGCGGTGCCGCCTCAGAGAGTGTTAGTTAGACCACAGGGAAAGCCAGAGAAGCCCAGGGGCCTCTGTGGGATCTCACAGACCAGGTGGCTGGACTCATCGTGAGTTCAACTTCCTGAAATCAGCTCTGATTCCAAGTGCCCAGCTGACCCTCGGTTTATGAGTGATCTCAGCCACCAACCAGCTCAGGGAGGAGAAAGGGGCGGTATTGTGTGGTTAAAGAAGACAGACTTTGAATTCAGATTGCCTTCGTTTAAATGGCACCTCTGTGGTCTGCCAGCTTTGTGAGTTGAGCAACTTTCTTCATTCCTTTCAACCTCAGTTTCTCATCTGTGAAATGAGCACAAAAATGTTACTTCACGAAGGTCATTTATATGCAGAGATTTACACGGTGTTTGACCCATATTGAGGGCTCAGGGATGTTGGCTTTTATTTTCGGAGAGATCTCGACATGCATTAAGGCCATCATATGTGCACCAAAGACATGACCGGGCAACCCAGACCATCCCCCGGCCTCCAGGTCCGAGGGAGTTTACACCATGAAGACAAAGGGGGAAATCTGTGATGAGATGCTGGACGTTTGCTTTTCCTTAATGGTCTGTCTGTCTCCATTCTGAAACAGGAAGCGTGCACTTTCTATTTATAATGGTGAAATGGGGCCAAGGGTCTTCTGACTGGGAGGTTCCTTTGGCTCTGAAAGGCTGGGTAAGCCCTGGTATAAGGGAGAACTTCTATCTGCTTAGGGCTGGCTTTCCCTGGATCTGGGAGGTGAGGGGGATAACTTATTGTTAAGTTAATGGTAACAGCTCTTGTTTTATTGTGTTGCAGTGGTAGAATTGTAGACGGGTATCAGGATCACATCTAGGCTCATGATGTGGCAGTTTGGTTATTTTCTGATAAACATGGCCTATGAATACCAGATTAGAGAATTAAGCCAGTTTTCCTGCCCATATTTCCATAGTGTTCTTTAGAAGTCCATCTCTCTGAGGGCACATACGTGTTTTGCTGAGGGCTAAGCTTGGGTAAGGAGTCTTGTTGGACGTGTTTTGTTAGCTAATTTCCTAAATATGTATTGCCCCCGTTACGTGTCATGAAATGTAACACATTGGAGTGTGTAACAGCAAACCAGACATGGGCCTTGCCCTCAGAGACCTCCAAGCCTAATCACCACAAAGGCAAGCTCTGCGTGGTAGCTTGTCTACCAGATAACAGCCTTCAGTTTTTTTCCCTCCCTTTACACAGATGTCAATGCTTTGACCAACAGAATGTGCTAAAGTGATGCTAGACCATGTAGGGCCTGGCCTTCATGAGATCTGAGGGGTTCTGCTTTATCCATTTCTCTGTTTCTCTGGATCCATGGCTGGTCATGTAAGAAGTCTAACTACCCTAAGGCCACCATATTATGAGGAAGTCATTTGAACCAAGGGATATAATGGATAGCTGGAACCTCTGCCACCAACATGTGGTCCTGGTCAAGCTCCTCCTGTCCTCCCCAGATAGTTGAGCCACTTCTTTGTGTTCTCCCTGAATCCTTTGACCCACAGAATCATGAGCAGAGTAGAATGCTGGTTGGTATCTGCCGCGTTTGGTCTGTTAGGCAGCTGTGGGTGGTTGTAACACTCAGTGTCCGGTCTATCTTTGGTTCACAGAGCCCATGATTCACACATGCTGAGTGGTCAATAAATGGGCATTGGACTTTAATAAATTGTACGCCGTTCTTTCTCTGTATTGCACCCCTGAATTTGGTGACTCCCATGTTTATTCTGAAGAAGAGTCAGATTCAGACTCCCCAGAGAAGAGGTGACACAGAGGCAGAAATTAGGACATGAGCTATATAAAGTTCCGACCAATGCCACAGGGTCTGATTTCTCAGGACATCCCAAGCCTAATCTCTGTCTCTCCTTTCACCTTCTCTTCCCCTACACATACCTTGCAGAGTTTCAAAGTCAGCTTGGTCTTCACGTGTAGATTCTTGAAGATTTCAGGCATGAGAATGAGGATGCCTTCTCTCTTTACCCTGGAATTTCTCTGTCCCCTATCAGAACATTGGTTCCCACAGAAACACACCAGATGCTTCAAACTACCTCTGTGCACCAATTATGGCTTGATCCTTGGCCCCGATATCCTTTGATGACCTTCACACAACTTACGTTGAGCCAATTGACTGCCCTGCTTCTTCTAGCTCCTCTTGGTCAACCGTCCCTAGTTCTTGAGTTATTAGTTCTTAGTCTTCCTCATGTTCTGTACAGAGTCCTGGTGCTCCTGCAAACTCCACTGTAACTTCCCAAAGGAAAATTTCCACATTCAGCTCTCAGTTCGGTGAAGTCTTGCCTATTCCTCCCCCTGCTTGTCTTCCTCCACACAGATGGGACATTTCTGCACCCCCATCCCCAGAGAATTAGGTATGGCTCTGACTGCCTAACGTACTGCCAATTTGCATAGCCTGTGGGCCCTTGTAACCCAACACGAACAAACAAATGATGTCTTCTCTCCTGGTCACCTAAACTTTACACCTTGGACTGACCTTTACATCTTTCCCCTTCTTGCCCTTGTGTTCCATCAGCCCTCTGGCCTCATAGAATCTTCTTTCCCAGATGTTGCTCACACCTGCCTCCTGCGTTCATTTCTGCTGCCATTACCCTAGGTGCAGGCTTCATTACTACTTACTGTTCTATTTCAATGCCTCTCTCCTCTCCATGCCAGCCCACCCACAGTGTAATATTTATTCTCTAAATATATAGCAGCCAATGCTTCCACTCCCCTGGGGAAGATCCTGCAATGATTCTCCACTCTTTACTCAGTCAAGGCAAACACTTCACCTGGCATCAGCCATCTTCAATTTATCTGTTCACCTGTATGTCTCGTTTTTCTCTTTACTACAGCAAAACTGGATTATTTTGTCTTCAGGTAAGCACAAGTCTTTTTTCGCAATTGGGACTAGGCTTGTGAAGTTCTCTTCTCTAGAGCCTTTCTTCCTTCTCCAAGAGCCTGCTTACCTCCAAAGACCATCAGAAGTCTACTTCCTCCATCCTACCCCACCTGACAGAAGCCCCCTTTTCTAGCCCATCCAAGAGAAGCCCGCTTTTTGGCTGAGTTCACAAAGCACTTGGTTGCTTTCTACACTGGTGATTGCTGGGCTTTGCGTTGTGGATATCTGAGTACAGCCCTGAGACCTGTGAGCAGCCTCTAACCTCACTGAGCACTGGGGCTCAGTGCACACAGGAGGAGCTGTCTTAATATTTGGGGGAATGAATGGACTTGAGTTGAGTTGAGTTGAAGCTCAGACTATGATTTGGATCATGTTCCACTCTCCTCCTGGCATGCCTCTCTGCTCCTCCCGGCTTATCAAAAGCCATCCATCCTTGAAACAGATTCCCTGTTCTCCTGGAAGCAGTTCCAGATCATTCCCACACAACCATCTCTGGCCTTTGGACGGTCCTCATCCTTCTCTGCATTGCTGTTCGGCAATTAATCACACACTGCCTTGTGACATTTCTTGTATAGCACTGAGCTGTTGTCATCTCTTGTATACTCTTTCACTTTCCTCGCATGTGTGTCTTATCTCTTCAAGTTCCCTTAGAGCACAGAGCATATCTTTCGTGTTCTTTTTTCTTCCTCAGTGCGTTGCTTGCTTGTCATAGCTGCCCTATAAATAGTTTTGGAATATCAAAGTTTAACCTTCCTCGGATGAGCCCTACATTTCTTTTAAAACAGTGGTCTCTGAGGCCTTAAGCCAGACAGTAACTATTGTAGGACTTTCTCTGACTCGTGGGGAGGCAGTGGGAGTTACGTTTTGGCACCTCAGGGCCTTTGAATGCCCTTTAAGTCATACAACAACGACTGACTCATCCTGAAGGCCACCGTGTGCTAAGCCTAAAACATTATTTCATTTAATCCTTACACTGATTCTACGCAGGTAATTATTATTATGATTCAGTTTTACATATTAGGAAAGTGAGGGGCAGAGAAAAGAAATAATTTTCCTGACTCATAGGTTGTGTGTGTGGTGTGTCAGGATTTCAAGCTCTGTGGTCTGACATCAGAATGTGAGATTTTAGCCGCTGTTCATGGCACGCCTTGATCACATATGTAAAAAAAAAAATCAGCCCTTATATTTGTACATCTTTACTGCATTTACAACCTACTTTCACACATAGACTTGTATTTTTATTGACTCAACATCCCTTATGAGGAAATTGGGGCACTGCTATTTTATCCCTATTCTTATTATTTACGTTTTTAGATCTCATTCGGCTCTGTAATCTCAGGCATTTGATGCTGCTGCTAATTCCTCCTCTCTCTTGTAAAATCAACTTCTCTATTTTGACTCTGCTCAGTACATCATTAGGCACTTACATTGATTAAGAATGCATTTAGCTGTTAGTAACAAAAACCTCCATTTACAGTAGCTTAAACGAATAGGGTTTATATTTCTTAATAAAACAAGAATTTTGGAGTTAGGCAGCTGCTGCTGTTGATTTAGTGGCTCAAGAACATCTGGCCTTGCTTCTCTGCAATTCTCTTAGCCTTTCTCTCATACCTGACACCTCATGTTGGCAACATGGCTGCTGCGGTTCCAGACCTCCTGACCCTTCAAGGCTGGCACGAGAGGTTTACCTCCTCCCTCCCCCCATGGCACTTCCATTCATGTCTCATTGGCTAGAATGTACCCCCTGGCTATTTGGAGCTGTAAGGAAGGGGGGAAAATCACACTGCATCCTTAAAAAACCAGGGTCAAGTTAGCCAGGGGCAAGGGAGGAATGACCAGTGGAGAAAACAACTAACTTTTGGCCACAGTACTTGTGGAATCTTAAGTGAATGAATGTATGAACAAATGAATGAATCAACTTAAGCTTATTTATTTGTCTTTTAAGTTAAGCAAATAATATGTAAATGCATTCTTACTCTAAAAAAAAATCCAGAGTGCCTAAGAACACAGAATAAAGAGAAAATTCACCTGTTTAAAAATTTTTAAAAATGCGTATTCATTTTTGAGAGACAGAGCATGAGTTGGGGAGGGGCAGAGAGAGAGGGAGACACAGAATATAAAGCAGGTTCTAGGCCCTAAACTGTCAGCACAGAGCCCAACATGGGGCTCGAACCCATGAACTGTGAGATCATGACCTGAGCCAAAGTCAGAGACTTAACTGAGCCACCCAGGCACCCCCGAAAATTTACCTGCTTAAACCACCCCGACCACACTCCCCTCCCTGGAAATAATTACTGGTTTCCAATATGATGAGTCCTTTCAGATATATCTCCAAGCACGGGTAGGTATGTCACATGTACGTGTGTGTGTGTGTGTGTGTGTGTGTGCGTGTATGTGCATGAATACACTCAGGCGTTCATATATTCCCATATATTTATACAAAAACATGTGATGAGTTTATAATTTACTTTTCTACATAGAATAATATGGTTTTTACCTAAAATGGGAGTATTTGGAGGTTTTGGTTTTGTGATTTGCTCTTTTCCTTTTATAGTATGTCAGTATGTCTTGGAAAACTTTCCATGCCAGTACCAATAGATCTCCCTCATTTTTTGAAATTTTATTTTTTATTTTTAAAAACTTACATCCAAATTAGCGAATAGTGAAACAATGATTTTAGGAATGGATTCCTTAGTGCCCCTTCCCCATTTAGCCCATCCCCCTCCCCACACCCCCTCCAGCAACCCTCAGTTTGTTCTCCATATTTGTGAGTCTCTTCTGTTTTGTCCCCCTCCCTGTTTTTATATTATTTTTGTTTCCCTTCCCTTATGTTCATCTGTTTTTTCTCTTAAAATCCTCATAGGAGTGAAGTCATACAATTTTTGTCTTTCTCTGACTGACTAATTTCACTTAGCCTAATACCCTCCAGTTCCATCCACGTAGTTGCAAATGGCAAGATTGCATTCTTTTTGATTGCCGAGTAATACTCCATTATATATATATATATATATATATATATATATATATATACACCACATCTTCTTTACCCATTCATCCATCAATGGACATTTGGGTTCTTTCCATACTTTGGCTATCGTTGATAATGCTGCTATAAACATGGGGGTGCATGTGTCCCTTCGAAACAGCACACCTGTATCCCTTGGATAAATGCCTAGTAGTGCAACTGCTGGGTCATAGGGTAGTTCTATTTTTAGTTTTCTGAGGAACCTCCATACTATTTTCCAGAGTGGCTGCACCAGCTTGCATTCCCACCAACAATGCAAAAGAGATCCTCTTTCTCCGCATCCTCGCCAACATCTGTTGTTGCCTGAGTTGTTAATGTTAGCCATTCTGACAGGTGTAAGGTGGTATCTCATTGTGGTTTTGATTTGTATTTCCCCGATGATGAGTGATGTTGAGCAGTTTTTAGTGTATCAGTTGGCCATCTGGAGGTCTTCTTTGGAGAAGTGTCTATTCATGTCTTTTGCCCATTTCTTCACTGGATTATTTGTTTTTTGGGTGTTGAGTTTGATAAATTCTTTATAGATTTTGGATACTAACCCTTTATCTGAAATGTCATTTGCAAACATCCTCTCCCATTCTGTTGGTTGCCTTTTAGTTTTGCTGATTGTTTCCTTCGCTGTGCAGAAGCTCTTTATTTTGATGAGGTCCCAGTAGTTCATTTTTGCTTTTGTTCCCCTTGCCTCCTGAGACGAGTTGAGTAAGAAGTTGCTGCGGGCAATCAAAGAGGTTTTTGCCTGATTTCTCCTTGAGGATTTTGATGGCTTCCTGTCTTACATTTAGGTCTTTCATCCATGTTGAGTTTATTTTTGTGTATGGTGTAAGAAAGTGGTCCAGTTTCATTTTTCTGCATGTCGCTGTCCAGTTTTCCCAGCACCACTTGCTGAAGAGACTCTTTATTCCATTGGATATTCTTTCCTGCTTTGTCAAGATTAGTTGGCCATACGTTTGTGGGTCCATTTCTGGGTTCTCTATTGTGTTCCATTGACCTGAGTGTCTGTTCTTGTGCTATAGATCTCCCTCATTTAAAACAAATATTCATTTATATATTTGAGAGAGAGAGAGAGAGAGAGAGAGAGAGAGAGAAAGTGGGGGAGAAGGAGAGAAAGAGAGAGAAACACAGAATCTGAAGCAGGCTCCAGTCTCTGAGCTGTCAGCACAGAGCCCAAAACGGGGCTTGAACCCACGAACTATGACATCATGACCTGAGCGGAAGTCAGCTGCTTAACTGACCGAGCCACCCAGGTGCCCCAGGTCTCCCTCATTCTTCATCCTGACTCCAGAGTTTTTTGTATATTGGATGTGCCGTGGCTGATTTAATCTTCCTCCTGTTTTGGGAATTTGGCTTGTCTTATCCCATGTCTGGATGAGGGAAGTGCTGCTTGATAGGGGATTGGTGAATTTCATTGGTCGTACACCTGGTAAGGTGGAGTGCTTCAGAAGCAGATGTCAGGATTCTCCAACAGCTGCCATATGGCCGAGAAAGGCTGTGGCTGAGGCCACGCTATGGGGCTCCATGAGGATCCTGACATTGGCTGAGACAATTCCTCTGGCAATACCGAATGGTGTCAAGACCACACATCAAAAGACTCCCAACATAGACACAGTTTTATATATATTATATTGTATAATATCTATTATATAAATATTATATATACATTATGTTATTATATATTATTTATATAATATATATTATATAAATATTATATATATTATGTTATTATATATTATTTATATAATATATATATAAATGACCTCAAAAGTTTTTCCTGCTGAAATGATGTATTACAAACATCCATAATTTCTCAGAAAGAAGTAATTTTGATTCTGTTCTGGAGTCTATTTCTTAGGTAAAAGGGTGACAACAAAGCTGAATTTCTTGGGCTTTATGACTTTCTGAAGATCACAGCGAGAGTGATCGTGCCACATTAGGGCAGTTCCAGAGAATCATCAAAGTCTTTCTTCCCCCTTGTCTTGGGGGTGGGGGTTGATTTGCAAAAGTGCTCATATTTGAAAGTGTAACATACATCTTAACATGTGTAAAAGGCAGTGTGATCACATAATGGTGCATTAAAGCTTCTGGAATATCAAATAAAAGCTCAGCATATGTGTTATTTTCTGGGGATCCTCAGGCAAAGGACCACCTACCTGAGCGGACTTTGTGGCACTTCTCATTGTGTGTCTGCTGAAAGTGAATGCAAAAGGCACGTTGCATTGTGCAGAAATGCAGAAATCAGGCAAATGATTTCCTTTAGCTATGGATTAAAACTTGGATGGTCAAGGCATGGTTTGTCAGCTGTTCCAGATATTAATCAAGGTCAAGAGAAGGGTGAATGTCGGAAGACAGAGATTTTTCCCTTGACCTCCGCTGATGTGTACAAACCAGAAGGAGGACGTTCTGTGGCAGAAAAAGCAAAACGTCATTTTCCTTCTGTTTCTTTCAAAGGCAAGGCTTATTTACATAGACTGAAATGTTAATTTTCTCAAAAATCAAAGCCACTGGCAGGCCATTAAGTAAAATTCATGTGCGTGTGATTAATATCGGATGCCCTCTTGCTCTAGTAGACCCTTATTTTTTTCTAAAAACATCTGGAACTCATTTATACTTGTATTACACGTATCTGCGCGTTCATATAGATGTTTGACTCTGTGTTCAGTGAAATGTCATAATTTCTTTTACAACAGATTCGGAAGAGAAAATGCCGCTTAGAGCAGAGCATTATAAATGGAAAAGGAAATGAAAGTGTGTGTGAGTGAAGTGAGGATCACGAAAGTGACCTGTGTATCCGGGAACCAATTTTTGTGTGGGCTAGAAAACTTCATAACAACTGGGAGGCAAGGAGCAAATTTTAGAAATAGGGTTTCACCACTGATTATATGATGTTCTCTGGACTTGGGCTGCCATTTGAAAGCCTGTTGATGAATGTTTGCCTTTATATCAGCATTTAATAAGGGAGTTTCATGTGCGCTTAGGAGCTACTGGCCTTGTTAATTCATTGGCTTACAGATGTAATTAAAGAGGGTAAGTTTGGTTTGGGGAGGCACAAATACCAATTCCTTTTAGGCTCCCAGCAGGGAGGAAAAAAAAAAAAAGAGTCCTTTTATTGATGATTCTCAATGGATAATTTTAGGAAATTACATGAAAAGTACCAGAATTTTCAGAAATTTAATTATTTTCATGGTAACTGCCGTGATCTCAAAAATAAATAAGATTATTCCTACTCTTGGGGAATTCTCTGATTACACAGAGTGTGCAGTTACATAATTCAGGCAATGAAGCTTTCCTCTTAACTCAATAAAAACATTCTGATGTTGGGATAATTCAGTGGCCAGTGGTGATGAACTGCCCTGGTAGTTCACACACAGTTAATAGCTGTACTGAGGCCTGGGCGGCCTTGACCGGCAGCACCGGGCAGATGGGAAACTGGGGGGCCCCGTGGATCAGTCCTGGATCATTTCTCTGTTCTGTCCCTACTCACTCCCTTGGGGATCTTATCCAGTCACATGGCTTTGAAACCATCTGTCTGCTGATGGCTTCCAAATATATCCTCCAGCGTGGACCTCTTGCCTGAACTACAGGCCTACTTGATTAACTCCAGTTGGCCCAATGGGCACCTCAGACTTGACATTTCTAAACCTGAGCTTCTAACAATCTCCTGTAACCAGCTCTACCAGAAGCTTCTTCATCTTTGTTAATGCAACCTCCTTCTTCTAAAATTTTGGCACTGTCCTTGACTCTCTCTCCCTCTCTCTGTCTGACTCTTCTCATGTAGGCCATCAACATGTCCTGATGTCTCCTTCCCCTCAACTGCCACCACCTTGGTCCAAATCGCCATAACCTTCTGCCTCCTAGCTGGCCTTCTTGCTTTCGCTCTTGCCCCTCTGCAGTCTAATCCCAACCCCGCAGCCCATATGATCTTGTTAAAACATGTCACATAGTTTTCCATGTCATTCAGAGTCAGAGTCAAAGTCCTGTAAAGCCCAACATGATCTTGCTCCATATTAAATACTCAAACATCGTCACCTACCTCTCTCCTCCTTGCCCTGTTCTCCTCTCCAGCCACACTGGCCTACTTGGGTTTCTCGAACATGCCAGGCACACTTTCGCTTCAGGAAATTTGCAATTACTTTAACCTCTTTCCAGAGGGCTCTGCCCTAGACAGCCACATGGTACACTCTCACTTGCTTGAGCCTTTCTAGTCCCTTTTCTAAAACTGTATCCCTCCTCTGGCATCACTTATGAGAGTGTATGAATTTGAATCTTCACTCCTCCACTGAGTAGCCATATGAGCCTGGACAAAAAATTAAGGTGCTTTAATTTCTCCAACTCTTAAATGGTGAAAATAATAACAGCGTTAGGCTGAACCATGAGATTTCCATGCCCGTGGAGCATTGGTGAGTGGTAAAAGGCAAAGTGTTGGTAAATTTAATATGGCTCAGCCTAACACCTACCTCGTGGGGGTCTGATAAGGATTAGATGAGGTAATGCATGAGAAGTGCATCGTGCAGGGCCTGGTCCACAGTAAACCTTAAAAATGGTAGGCTATCAATTTTGCTAAATAAAGTCCCCAGTGGGTCATCCAAGACCCTCCAAGATCTGGCCCCTGAGGTTTGTTTACGCTCCCCTTCTTTTGTGTTTTATACTTCGCATACTACACTTTGACAGTGAAGAACTTAGTGTGAGTTCCTAAACTCAGCTGGCCCTTTTATGTCCATTTGGCTTTGATTGTACCAGTCCCTCTTTTTGGAATACATCCTCCACTATGGTCCTTAGGATCTAGTACATTTATCTCACCCTCCACCGCTGTGTCGATGTCTCTGTTCCATTCAATTTCATCTTCCTCTGTGCTATTTCTGAGCATTGACCAAACTCACTGCATGCATCACAGGATTAATTTACATGTCTGTCTCCTTTACTTGACCCTGACTTCCTCTGGTACACGGTGGTATCTTATTCATCTGTATCTTTAATATCTTGCACAGTCTGATACCAAATAGCTCCCCATAGATATTTGGTGAATGCATGAAAGACTGGACCAGCTGAAAATATGGAGATAGCATTTTAAGATAGCTTTCGTATACCAGTGGTCAAGGAGAAGCTAAGAAGAAATGCAAACCATCTAGGCATGATGAAATGAACAAATTTCAGAAATCAAGGTAAATAGGACTTGGGGATATAGTAGGGCAGGGAGAGACACAGAACTGGGAAGCAGAGATACCAAAATGAATTTGATCTGAGAGGATGGCTGCTTGCCTTTTGGCCTCCTTATGGTTCCTGATCGTGTGGCTGGCCTTTGTCCCATGGATAACTGCAGGAAGCAATTTCCTGCCAGAGGGTGAGCTGGAGGGCTCTGGGGCTGTACCTTCATTCTGAGTGATGTGCTCCAGAAGTCCTAGGACGGAGAGCAGGTTTTTACAGCTGCTCTTTTAGAGGCCCCAGGCTACACTGGCTTAGGGACAGAATCTTGAATGATTTTTAATTCAAACAAATTAATGGAGGAAAATCCCCCAGTACAATGGAACATCCTGGACTGGCACCAATGCCTTTAGGTCTCCACACATACTGGGGTTATCAGGCTTGGGGCTGGAGGTGAGTAGGAGACCCCCGCCTGCTATGGCTTGTTGAAATGATACAAACTGGGTCCATTTTCTGTAGACCATTAATCTTCTATCTGGATGTGAAAAAGGGCTGGTCTGGAGAGAAAACACTGAAGTGAAGTGGTGATTATAGGAAAGATAAAGTTAAATTATATTAATATCCTGCTCAGTTAGGTTCTTTACCCTGTGAGGATGTTTCCTAACCCTAGCACAGAAGTTTTAGGTCATAGTCAGGCTATCTTATATATCTACGTTTCTGTTTCTTCTGGTGGCTATCAGAGCACCTTGCAAATGGACAGTGTTCAGTGAGTTATGCTACTAATCTGGACCTTGCCAACCATAGGAAAACTGGCCAAGGAGCTGGTCCATTTTGTTGGACTTCATCTAGAATAAGAAGACTAAAAGGGAAGGGTCTCTTATACTTTTGTTTTATAGCTTATCTGTGGAAGACAGCACCACTGAAGATTTTCTAGTCCAGTCTGATTTGGTGGCCCTTAAAATAAGTGTTATCACTAGTGAAGGGGTGAGAGTAACTTTGTAGCATCATGTCAGTTAAGGGAAATGGTTAAATGCATGGAGTTATGAAGTGAGACTCTCTTGTCTTCAAATCTTCTCTCTGATACATGCTAGGCAAATAACACAGAGTTCTCTTTTGTACCTCCTCTCCTGATTTTCTAGATGGGAATAATTCTGGTACCTGTTGTTCAAGAAAAACAAATTATTCTGACTTTTGTTAAAATGAGAAGGAAGGCATTTCAGGAGTGTTTCTATAAGGGAATGGCAATAAAGGAGAGACATGGGGATCAACTCTGAATACAGCAAAGACAGCTGGGGATTTACAGTCAAAGAACAGGATGAGGTGGTCAGTGGATGGAAAATTGCTAAGAGAAGACATCAAGGGCAGGAAATTCTTGCTAAACCAACTTAAGGGGATTCTTGTTGAAGGCAATCCGGTGTGATCGGATATCAAGGATGGGGGGTGAGGAATCTGTTCAGAAGTCAAGGATGCGGAGATATCAGGGGTAAGGAATCCTCTCTAAACAGGCTTGGCAGGAGTCTTGCTAAAACTGAACTCAGCAAAGATGGGCATGGAAGCCCAAGGTCGACTCCTAGTCTCAAAGAGGAGCTGAGAGGAGCCTGACGAAAGTTTCAGCAAGGGAAGAATCTTCGTCGCTGCGTCCTGAGATTAAATAGTTAACATATTTAAAGTGTTTGGCACAGCACTTGGCAGAGAATCAATGTTAACTAATAAAACCAGGCTTGTTTTCTATGGAATGTACAACATGAAGCAGTGGTGTTAAGACCACTCCCCTTTTGTCTAGGCACCTCTGAGGTGTCAGACGGGTTAAACTCTACGGAGAGAATCCTAGTCTGGCTCCTGATGAAGAGAGGGCCAGGACCTAGTGCTCTTTGTCTGAGTCCAACCTCTAGGATGACCTAAGTTGGGCAGTTTGCTCTTGGGCCGTGGAGAGCACCCAGAGAGGGTGTTAGGGCTTCTCCTTCTCTAGAAAGTCTCCCAGACTTCATGGGGATAGGCTTGATCTTTTCTAAGTGCCCCAAAGGAAGATTTCCTTATATACATGGGACTTTACATCTTTTAAATAACCCTGTATGATGAGGTTCCCTAAGTGACATTTGCCCCCCCCCGCCCCCCCACCGTCCCCCAGTGCCCTGGGAGAAAGAGGACCTTCACTCCAATAGACAAAGGAAGACAGGAGTGTTCTAGAAGCCTGGGAGATGCCAATGGGGACGCCTCTGGGGTTACGTCTGGGGTCCAGCTGTGCTCTGGAATCCCTAAACCCTGATTACTGCAGGAATTACCTACCAAAGATCTGCCCGTGCAACATGCCTGCAGCTAAGGTCATTTTCCAGGGGAAGATGGGGAGAAAAAGGTCTACAGGGAGAAAAAAGTCAAAGTCTTCTAGATCTTTGGCAATATTCAACCCTCGACTTCTGAAATGAAAGGTTCCTGGGACTTTCAGCTGATGTGTCTGAATTCAGTTGCCCTTCAGATGTGTACATTCGCCAGTTTTTTCCCTGCAGCCCCAGGTGTCGAGGAGAGGTGCTCAGCCAGGCCCACGTCTTCAGTGGCCGAGAGGGGTGAAAGTGAGGAGGAGGAGGGTTAAAAGGGCAGAGGTGCTGAGCCTGCGTGTAATGAAGGAGCCGCGGGTATTAGACACTTATCAACAGTTCAAATGTCAGCAGCTGCTGGCAAAGGTCTCACCACGAGCTCTCAAGCCCCATGAAAAAGAATCGAGGGTATCAATAGGCTTGCAAGATATTATTATTTATTGGAGTGACCTTTGTTGCTAAGTAACAGCATGATTTTCAGACTGTATTAAAAAATTATAATTGGCAGGAGCTTAAAATAATGTGTGCCGGCTTTGGAGGCATTAAGCCGCATGGCGGGGATGTAAATTAGCCAGGAAGGTTCACGGGGGGGTCAGTGCAATTGTCAGATAATGCTGAACCAAGTCAAATTAATTTCTAATAATTTGTAGAAGGTAGGCAGCAGAGAAGCACCAAGCTCCTGGAAGCTGGAGGAACCGCAAAGCTTGGGTGTCAGGCTAGAAATATGGGGCCTCACCCATGCCAAAAAGCATTAAAACCAGTCATTGGAATTCCCGAAATGACATTTTCTAAGTTCAGACTTAATCTCATTACAACTCCTATTTTCTCGACTTGGCTGGGCCGGAAATTCAGTAATGACAGAGGGCCAGAGAGCGTCTCTTACCCCCAGGCTGCCAGCCTAAATGTGGTCCCTGAATTTTAACCAGGGTTAGAACACATTCAAGTGTCAGCAACAGGTTAAGTGCTGAACTGGTCATTAAGCTAGGTGCAATTCCTTCTCAGCAGGCCGGAAATCTAAATAAGCTAGGTAGGCAGAACACCAGGAAAATTAAGATACATCTTATCTTTTCACCCCACTGTGAAATGGAATCTTAATATACAGAGGCCCTTGTGGGGAGAAAAGCAAACTCTGGCTCTGGAGTCGGAGCGTAGGGTTGGGCACGTGAAGCAGGAAGGCGAGCTGGGGTGAGTGAGCCTTGCTGCCGTTCCCCAGGATGTAGACTCCCCGTGTGACGGCAGAAAGCATAGCTCCTGGTTACTTCTCGCCAACTCCGGAAAACACGAGCGACAGCACCGAGGGAGTTTTGTAGCTAGAGCTCCTTTGGAAGTTGTAATGTCTTGTTTCGTAATCCGCTGCCCGTGGCAACTAGGTGGAGACCAGCCTCGTTGTGGGGCTGTTCCTTAGTGGTGCCGGGAACAGAATCAGGCGAGTAACAGGAGGCTAAAGTTCCGGACTATTCTGCGCAACGTTGCACCTTCTGCAACCTGGGAATGAGCTCTGATGATTCAGAGGAAGAACCACTTTTCTGTGGCAGAAACTGCTACCACCCACCGAGACCTGTGCCCTTCCTCTTCTTGGCGTGCAGGGGGACCACATTTTCCAGCATCAAGGAACAGCATCTCACACCGGGGAAGGGAGCACACAATAGAATGAGGTCCCTGTGGTAGGATTTTGAGCAGCATAGAAGCCCAGTGGGAGACGTTATTCTTAAGTCCTAATAAGTATGGCTGATTTATTATTCTGTGACTTTATCAAATAAGTCTGGCCCATCTCCTCGTCTAATTAAGAAGCTCCAAGGGACTGAGTTTTTGTGGTCAGACAAATCTGTGTTCACATCTCTGTCCGCACTTAACCCTCTGATCTTGGACAAGTTACTTAAATTCTCCAGGACTCCCTGTCTCCCTGCGTAAGACAGAGATGGTGATAGACTTGCTTCAGAAGGTTGTGAGAATAGGATGAGGTGTGCTTGGCACACAGTCAGTGTTCAACAAATCTCTTTCTGTATGATCATTATTATTCATAATGGGGGAATGTTGGAGGGAACACTGAGATCACCAAACTCCTTGTTCTGTAGATGAGGATTTGATGAATGGAACGCCAGATCACAACTTGTTCTTTTTTTTTTTTTTTTTAATGTTTATTTATTTTTGAGAGAGAGAGAGCGAGAGCGAGCAGGGGAGGGCCACAGACAGAGGGAGACACAGAATCCAAAGCAGGCTCCAGGCCCCGAGCTGTCAGCACAGAGCCTGATGCGGGGCTCGAACTCACTGACTGCGAGATCATGACCTGAGCAGAAGTTGGATGCTTAACCAGCTGAGTCACCCAGGTGCCCCATAGGATTTGTTCTTTTGTGATTTATGGAATTTCTGTTAGCTCAGGATGCCCAAGAAATGTTTGAGAGATGGTCTGCTACGATCCCTTGGAGTCATACTGTTCAAGGAGAGGTTACGTGGGACAGGACTCTTGGACCACAGCAGCCCCTGTTAGGAGTGTTGCCCAGCTCCTTGGAACAGCATCAACCTTGGAATCAAGCAATCTGGCTCCAATTGTGGTTCTGTCACTCACCAGCAGTGTGACTTTGCGAGGTGATATGATTTTTCTAAGCCTACGTCATCTGTCATCTTGTTTGTAGAATGAAGGGATGACCCTTTTGTCACAGGATTGTTACGGAGATATGTTATAAGACAAACAAATACCTGACTTCAAGCTATCCTGACGATACTCCACATCTAATTTGAGATCAACAGAGGAGTAGATTTTTTTCTTTCCGTCTTTCCTTATATTGAGTGTTAGCGAGAGCCAAGGGTTTTTCACTTTTCATTTTTCAGAATTTCTAAGGATTTAAGATAATCTGCTTTCAGTTAATGTGTATCTTTTCCAGATTACAATGATATATTCACTATAGAACATTGGGAAAAAAATAGAGAAACGCGCAATGAAAGAAATAGGAACAACTAATTGTACGACCCAGAAATAATACCCAGAGATGATTACTTTTCTGTGTCTTTCCTTTGCCTTTCTTTATTTCAAGCATATTTAGAACCATATTATATGTGTAATTCTTCTTTTTAAAAAAGTCTGGCTTTTTGAGTTTTCATTATATCTCTTTTGAGTTTCATTATATCGCTGTTAGCATTGTTGTTTGAGAATGAAAATGATTTTTAATGGCTGCACAAATACTCTGTTGTTGGTATGAACCATAATATATTTAACTATTCTTTTTTTTCAACGTTTATTTATTTTTGGGACAGAGAGAGACAGAGCATGAACAGGGGAGGGGCAGAGAGAGAGGGAGACACAGAATCGGAAACAGGCTCCAGGCTCTGAGCCATCAGCCCGGAGCCCGACGCAGGGCTCGAACTCACGGACCGCGAGATCGTGACCTGGCTGAAGTCGGACGCTTAACCGACTGCGCCACCCAGGCGCCCCTATTTAACTATTCTTAAGTGTTGAGCATGTAGATGGGTTTTTAGTTTTAAATAACTTTTTGAAGATATCTTCCGTTCGACTCATTCGTGACTTTTCCCGGCCTGCTTTCTGCTCCAGGAGGCTCACTTGTGTAGTTAACTAATTGACCTGCTTCCCTCTGACTTCTGGTTGGTTTTGGCCAATTTGGGACCCAGGCAATCGGGTTATCTATTTTCCTGACTCACTCCCTGCTTTGACTGGAGGTCATAGCGCCCCCCTCAGGTGGGTTCTTTCCTGATTCTGCCTCTCCTCGGTAGCCCTTCAGCATAGGAATGTAACAGCCCTGTGCTTACTGGTCCCAGAGGGCTAATCTACCCCTTGTGTACTTTCCACAGTTGTCTCACACTTTTGTAAATAACCGCTTGTTAAACTTTCTAAACTTACTCTGAGTTTGCTATCCAATTCCTGCTATCCAATTCCTGACTGATGTAACATTTTAATGATTTGTAAACAAGTTGTGACCTGCATCGGTCTTTTTTTTTCTTTTTTTAAATTTTTAACGTTTATTTATTTTTGAGACAGAGAGAGCATGAATGGGGGAGGGGCAGAGAGAGAGGGAGACACAGAATCCGAAGCAGGCTCCAGGCTCCGAGCCGTCAGCCCAGAGCCCGACGCGGGGCTCGAGCTCACGGACCGCGAGATCATGACCCGAGTTGAAGTCGGAGGCTTAACCGACTGAGCCACCCAGGCGCCCCTGCATCGGTCTTTACATACATGTCTGATCACTCTAAGCACCTTTCTAGAAGCCAGTGATATTCCTCACCTGTCAAGCGAAATGAATAACAATACCCAACTCACGGGGTTGTTGGGAGGACAAATGCGATAATGTATGAAAATTCTTTAGAGCCTATAAATTGCTTTACACATATAAGACACAGCTTATTATCACCACCTACTTAACCCAGAGGGAACCCTGAAGCGCTTTGGTCTGCTTCCAGGCTGAGATTTTGCAACATTAATCTTTGCAATGTTTTGAAAACCCAGGAGTAGCCGTGGCTACCAGGTTCCTTCGCCTTGCTACCATAAACTTCACATTCTTGGCTTCTCTACTCCAAGAAGCGACCTTAGGAACTGCTCTGTTTTGTCCACATAGTTGGCAGGCCATTATTTCTGTATGGAATTTAATAAGGAGATGTGGGCTGCGGACTCCCTTGGGTGGCATAGCCAATATGTGATTTGAAGGAGAGCTGACCCAGGAGAATTTACTCACCTCCTAAAAGTGAGCAGTCTCTTTTGCGCTCCTGGGCTGATCCAGACCAGTGCATTCAGCATGGATCTGTTTAAAAAAAAAAAAAATCCATTCAAGCACGTGAGGTAAAAATTGCCTTATTGGTTTTTTGTCTGAAATTTTGGCAGAGCATAGACAGATTTCAGCATTTATTGCCCTTTGAGTGATTTCCAGCTTTGTTCCAGGAAAAATACAATTAATCTTGTAGCAGCCGCTATATCAATCCCTATGAGGGGCAGGTTGTTTCAGATGTCACGTAGAGTCTCCGAGTTCTTTGGCTGGGCTCATCTCTTTGGCTGAGGGTGAGGGCAAGGCACACCGGGAGAAGCCTCTTGCCTCCATACGTGTAAATGTCTGCAAAGCCCCCGGAGCTTGTGCAGGGTGGGGGCTTTGTGCATCCAGCTGTGCTCCATCAGCCCAGGGAACACATCTGGGAAAGTAGGTGTGAGGGGTCCAGGGAGGGGCGGAGGTGCAGCCTGAGTCACGGGGGGGTGGTGTAAGCAAGGTCTGGTTGACTTGCGTTTGTCCTGGACACGATGCTGTTTGGCTCTGTGGCTGGAGGAAAGGGGGAGAGGTGTAGTCCCAGGATCTTGAGATGGTGCCATTGGCTCCTCTGTGCACATGCTCTTTGTTCTCGTGGTGTGCCATAGCACGTGGCTTTATCAGGTCCCAGCCAGCCCACAGCCTGAGGGCCGCGGAACGCATTTCCCTTCTCTCCGACAGCTTTGCAGAGGCTTGTATACGCTTGACTCTGAACCTGGCCTCAGCTGGTTTAATTTCTCTGCCTTGATTATCACCTGTACTGATCCTGCGGAAGACAACATTCTAGTCCTCTCCCAGAGACCCAACTAACATGTGATCTTAAATAAATTGCTTAATGATCTCTGGGTCAGGACTTCGTCATCTTTTTTTTTTTTAATCTCTGATTTTTTTTATGTGTATTTTTGAGAGAGAGAGAGAGAGAGAGCGAGAGAGCGAGCGAGTGTGAGTGGGGGAGGGCAGAGAGAGAGAGGAAGACACAATCTGAAGCAGGTTCCAGGTTCTGAGCTGTCCACACGGAGCCCGATGCAGCACTCGAACTCCTGAACCAGGAAATCCCGACCTGAGCCAAAATTGGACGCTCAACTGACTGAACCACCCAGGTGCCCCTTAGCTTCTTCATCTTTAATAAGAAGTTGGCTCAGATCACAATTTCTCAAACTTCTTCCTTCAGGGACACCTCTGATTATTCCTCCCACCTATTGCCCTGCTCTCCAGCCAAATTGAACAAATTATGATTTAAAAAAAAAATTTCTCAGAAAAATCTAATTCAACCCTTGTTAGTTTTAACCATTGAAATGTCCATTTCAAGGGGCGCCTGGGTGTCTCAGTTGGTTAAGTGTCTGAATCTTGGTCTCGGCTCAGGTCATGATCTCACGGTTTCATAGGTTTGAGGCCTGCATTGTGCTCTGCACTGACAGCGTGGAGCCTGCTTGGAATTCTGTCTCCCTCTCTCTGCCCCTCCCCACTCACGCTGTCTCTGTGTCTCTCAAAATAAATAAAAAAACTTAAAAAAAAGTTAAAAAAAAAAGAAACGTCCATTTCTCCCCATGCCCTCAGTCACCATCGTGGTGTAGCCACATGGGTTCCCTCAGTTGCCTCCTAAGTGTCTCCTGATCTATACCCTGTAATCAGAGGCTCTAGTGAGCTCCCCTCTTGCATGACTTACAACCCTTACAAGGCCTTCCCACTGCTTGGGTAATAAAGTCCAAAATGTTAAATGCATGACCTACAGACATTGATCTGTCTCTGTAGTGTCACCTCACGTTATCCACTCTTCCTTCATTCTCTAGGATGGCCACCTTGGCCTTGGTCCAATAGGACCTCTATATAAGCTTCTTTCTGTGCTTCATCTTTGTATCTCGTGGGTCAGTTTCCAGACAGGGTCAGATTCCTTTGTTATGAGCTCTACAGCTGAGTTCCCTTCCTTCACGGCATCATCTTGGGGGTGGGGGTCATCACACTGGATCTCCCCACAGGCTGTGGGCTGCTGCATCTGCCTTGGCAGGGCATCCCTAGCATTTAGCACAGGGTCCGGCACATAATAGGTATGCCACAGATAAATGGTAAAGGAAGAAAGGGAAGAAAGGAGGGAGGGATATGCAAGAGCACAGTTATTCTGGATAAATGTTCAGTTTCCATTTGATTCTTTGAAATAATGGACATGACACAAAGTGCTCCAGTTTTCAGGGCACTCATAGTCAGGTGGGAGCCAGCGTTGGTCACTCCATGGGTGCCAGCAGATGGGGGGGGGCATCTTTCCCTGCTTGCACTGGTATTTTCCCTTTTATCCTTGCTGTGGATGGAAGGAGGTGATGCTGGTGTTAGTGGCAGCCTCTAATCTGTCCCTCTGATTGATGAGCACTGGGAGGGGTCAGGCAGAGAAATATACAGAGTAGAATTCGACACAGGAATCATTAGTTCTGGTGGCAGATATGAACAAAGAAGATAACTGGTTTTCCTTTTCCCCCTGCCACAGAAAAGCTTAGATATCATCCAGGCTAGCATTTCCTCAATCTCCCCATTTGTCAGCATCTTCTGGGAAGTGTGCTAAAATACAGATTCCCAGGTCCAATGCACAAATTCTAATTCCATAGGTGTCTGGAAATTCTGATTTATTAGATTAGGTCTATGGTAGGACTTAGACCTCTGTATTATTAACCTTCAGGGAGTCAGATGCTTAGCCAGATTTGGGAACCACTGATCTAGAACCCAACCCCCTTACTTTATTGCATCTTTTTTTAATGTTTATTTATTTTTGAGAGAGAGAGAGAGAGAGAGAGAGAGAGAGAATGTGGGTGTGCATGTAGGGAGGGTCAGAGACAGAGGGGAACAGAGGATCCAAAGTGGGCTCTGTGCTGACAGTAGGGAGTCTGATGCGGGGCTTGAACTCATGAGCCATGAGATTATGACCTGAGCGGAAATCCAACACTTAACTAACTTAGCCACCCAGGGGCCCCTATTGTATCTTCATTAGAATAGCTTTGAATGCCATATCAACATGGCACCGGGCACACATTTGTTTTGTTTTTGTTTCTCTCATTAAGAATGGTTACATGTTTTATTTTTATGCCATGTTTACTTTTTCAAAGTGCTCTTACTGTTCTTGTCTCATTTGATTCTCATACAAGTCCTTTAAGGTCAATGGGACTGTCACCGTCATCCTCTGCAGCCGATGTGGACACTGAGGGGCCAGGTGACCCACGAGTGGCCCCGGTGGGTCTAAGGCCTCCATGCTTGCGTTCCTCTCTGGGAGATGCCTGTGTTTAATTCAAGAATGCCACACACCTTATTTCACATTTTGTAATATTTAATTTCTGTATTAAACATTTGCAATTAGCCTTAAAAGAATTGATTGATGGTCTTGCCTCATTTCTAAAAAGGGTGCTTTACAGATACATAAAGGTAAGAAGCTGTTAGGGGAGATTTTATGGCAGATGGTTCTTGGCAGTGATCACTTTTCTTTTATGGCAGTCTGGAAATTTTCCTGGGTAATAACTTTCTTTTCTTTTAACAGGCATAAAATAAAGAGGTTCTAGATAGTTGGATCATTATCAAATGATTTTCCAAAGACAACCATAAATTGTCAGCACCATTTAGGCAAAAACAAGAGTTGTCCACATCTGGAAATCTAATACATAAATTTTTGAGTTTTCCTCTTTTGTTGGGAATGATACTTGGCTACCCAAACTGTTATTCCTCAAATGGCAATTAGATTGGGGAGCTGGGAGAAAGAAGGTTGGGGAAAGGTATTCATGCAACTTCCCCAAATGGTAATATTTCTCTTGTGAACAGAGAAAGGTACGTTTGGTCTTGCTCTCCCCAAAGGCTGAGAACAAAGCAAGCTTCAGTTTAAGCTGAAGAGGCAGAAAATTTTAACTGTGAAAATTAGCATGGAGAGAAATTGATGGGGCTGAAAACAAAGTGAGCTACTTGTGTTCGTTAATTCACTCAACCAATATTTTGCACCTCAAGTACATGATTATATGCCAGACCTTGTGTGAGGCGCTGGAGATTCAGGTGGTAAAGAAGCAAATGTGAATTACAACCTAACAGGGAGAATGGCATTGGATAGACACCTTGTACTGTATGATATAAGGAAATCATCATGAAAATATCATCATTGCTAATTTACTGAGTGCTTACTTCAGGCCAGGCACTGTGCTTTACAAGCATTAACTCGATCCTTGCAACAGCTCTGAGATGTAGACATGATTATTCATTTCACTTGGTCACTGAGGGAAAGTGAGGCACAAGGAGGCTAAGTGACTTATTCAAGATCACATAGACAGTAAGCAGTGGCACTGGGATTTAAATCCGTCAGTTCAACTCTTAAAACCACGCTCTAACCATGATAGACCCTTCTGCAACAAATATTTATTACATGCATGCATGCATGCATCAATGAATGAATGAATGAATGAATGAATGAATGAATAAAGTAATTGCGAGTACAATGAGGCTTTGCAAAGGGGAACACTGTATAGCAAAGGACTTTAAACCAGTCCGTGTCTGAGAGGGTCTCTGTGAGAGTGACGTTTCAGCTGAGTCCTAAGATCAAGTAGACGGACAGTGGATGGGAGTCCTAGAATATGCAGGTCAGGGAGTCAGCTGAGATCTTGAGTCAGAAGAAACTTTAAAGACCATGAAGTACAGTCCTCTCATTTTATAGATGAGAGTATGGGGGCACACATAGGGGTGTAGAGAGCTGGGATGACCATCCAGATTTCCTGGCTTCAGGAAACACCCAGAAGTCATCAGTTGTAGTAAAAATCAACATTTTATTTATTTATTTACTTTAAAAAATTTATTTATTTGAGAGAGACAGACACAGCATGAGTAGGGGATGGGCGGAGAGACAGAGGGATAGAGAGAATCCCAAGCAGGCTCTGCGCTGCCAACGTAGAGCCTGATGCAGGGCTTGAACTCAGGAACTGTGATCATGACCTGAGCAGAAACCAAGAGTCGGATGCTTAACGAACTGAGCCACCTAGATACCTCAAAACTTGACATTTTAAAAAAGACCACTGGGGTGCCTGGGTGGCTCAGTCAATTAAGCGTCTGACTTTGGCTCAGATCATGATCTCACAGCTTGTGGGTTCGAGCCCTGCGTCGGGCTCTGTGCTGACAGTTCAGAGCCTGGAGCCTGCTTCGGATTCTGTGTCTCCCTCTCTCTCTCTGCCCCTCCCCTGCTCACACTCTTTCTCTCTCTCTCAAAAAATAAATAAACATTAAAAAAAATAAAAAAAAAAGACCACTTACTCTGTTATATCATTGGGCTATACAGCCATGCTTCCTAACCTTTTTTTTTTTGCATCATGGCATGCATAGAAAATGACATTATTTGGATGGTAAAAGTAGGTTACATGGAGGCAGCTGTAAGGGCACTAGGTGCTCTAGATCTTTCCTGGATGGTAGAGCACATTCATGACCATTCCAGAACTTACGACTGGGGAGAAGATCTAGGCTCTACAACCCACCGTGGAGGCTCTGTCCCTTCCATGCTTCCTTCTCGGACTTTGCTGTCCCTTCCTCTCCTAGTCCCATCCCTGGCACTTTTAGTGTGTAGGTCACAGATGCTTCTGAAAGTCTGGAGTCCATACTTGAAAGTTCTCTTCCACTCCAGCATTGGCTGCAATTCCAAACTGGCCTTTTTCTCGAACCAAACCAATGGTCATTCTTTCACCCTTCATCTTTTTCTATTGAACAGAAATCCTTTTATTACACTCAAGTAAGCCATGAATTGCTATTATGTTGGGCTATCCTCCCTCCTAAGAAGGTGAGAGGATTTACCTTGGAAAAGAGGAGTTAGTTAACCAAAGGGAGTGAATGTTACGGACCCAAGAGCAACCGCGCTATTGCCTGGGAAGGAGCCAGCCTCCCTCCACTAACGACATGAGAATACCTGGGGAACGAATGCCCTTTTTTTCCCTCGTGCCAGTAACACATGCCTCTCCTTTCAGCTCCAATACGTGATGCGTTTCCATCGACCCAGACTAGGTAAACTGCCCAGGACTATGGCTCATGTTTTTCTATCTGGGAATCTGGTCCCTATTAGGAGCAACGAGGTTCTCCTGGTTGCTAGATTGTTACATAGGGAATGCTTAATGGGACTAGGGGAAAAGATGTGGACCACGTGACATTGCTCTTTACCCTGGCACCGTTGGCATATGGATGAGTGTCCAATGAAGATGTAGCCCGTTTGTTTTATCAGCTCCAGGCTGGGGGGGAGGTTACCTTCTGTGTGGGAGGGAGAGAGGAACTGTTACATGTCTAAGCATAAGAGTAACCAAATGGAAGGACTCAGAAGTGGGCAGTGACGGTGGTGGACAGGTGGAGACTTCCTGTCTGCTTACAAATTGTCCACTGAGCATGTCTGTGCACCTGTGCTGTATCTTCCCCTGGCCACCCCACCCCCAAACTTCTCACCCTCCTAGTTACCACCTTGACGTGGTGGTGCCAATATCTGATCGATAAAGGCACGTCCGACCTTGTCTCTGTCTGTACTTGGATGTGTCAAATGGAGCACACACAATTCTTCCTGATGGAGCTTTCTCTTGGCAATTAAACGTCCAGGTGACGGCCGCTTAGCAGAAGTATGATTTCTCTTAGTAGCGTGGACCTGGCCAACAGTTATCTCATCGGCAATTTGGGTGCTTTAGGTGCAGGGCAGGGCAAGTTAGTAATTAGTCAACGATTCAGCTCGACTGCACTCGCGTAACGTAACGCGTGAAGTGTGGGGAGTCGCTGGTGTGCCTGTCGCACCCGGACAAGGAGGGCGCTGCCGCCCCTGTGATTCACCGGCCTGTGGTCTGAGGTTGTTGCTCACATTCCAGGGGAGGAATATTATGGGTGTTGTTCCTTGAGGCAGACTTCCATGAAAGCCTGGAAGAAAAGAAATTTGGGCTTCATTTAGCAAATGTCACTGTTCCAGTTTCTAGAGAGCCACTTCATGGGGACATTAAGCTATATCTTTAGTTTATATCTTCTCACGCAAATGAATCATCTGGATTATTTAAAATCAGATGGCACCTTCATAAGTTTTAGCAAATGCCTCAGTTACTATCTGGGTATGTGTTTAATCACTGCTTTAACAGGTGTCCTTTCAAGTCGTACAGTGACCTCTAGACAGGAGGGTTTTCTCTCCCTCCCTCCCTTCCTTCCTCCCTCCCTCCCTTTTTTCCTTATGTTCCAACTCACTCACTCTCTCTCTTTCTTTTATATTTCAGTGTATCAAGGCATAATCCTTTGTGTTCAGCAGTGTGAGTTTTCTAGAGTAAGAAACGTATTGCCATTTAATCCTAGTAGTGCCTTGGAAGAAGGTAGTATTAGCTTTTGTTTACAAATGGGAGAAGTAACACGTTGACAGGGAAATGTCTTCCCGAAACGCTTGAAATGAGTTGGGATCAGCCCTCTTGTTTGTTGGATTTCTGAGCAAATCTAGTATATCTTTTGGCTGTTACTGTGTAATAAGCCATCCTAAAGCTCAGGGGGATGAAAACAACAGCTTTTATTGTGTTATTATTATAGCTGTAATACTTAATATGTTATTTTTATTCTAGTATTATTATTACTCAAGGGCCTGAAGATCAGCTGGGGGGGCAGCTGGGCTTGGCCGGGCGGGTGTGCTGATGTTGGCTCGCTTGCTTGGTTGCTCTAAGATGGGCTTAGACAGATTTGTTCTGCTCTTTGTATCCCTCTTCTTCCTCTTAGACCAGCAGGCCAGTCTGGGCAGGTTCTTCACACGGTGGCAACAGAGGTACAAGACGGCAAGCAGAAACTTGAAAGGCATCCTAAGGCCCAGGCTTGGGACCAGCACACTTTCCCAGCATACTTCACTCTCTAGGCCAACTGGTCAACCTTGTTGAACAGAAATCCAGGGTGCAAGGAGGAGAGAAGAATTGGGATAGGAATGCAGGCGACCATTCCTAGTGGACAGGAGAAGTACATTTCTTTTTCTTGGTAGAAGGCTGAAGGAATGAATGTGGAGGGTGCAGGGTCCTAGGCAAAAGAGATGTGATTCCAAGGCTTGTATTACACTTTCTTTTGTATGCAACACATACGCTCGTGCTCACGCGCGCGCACGCACGCACGCGCACACACACACACACACAATTTTAAATGACAAGGAAATACAAACATTTAAAAAAGCAAACAAATAAATCTTCCTACTCTTTTACTGAATGCCTAAATCCTCCACTCTCCCCACCTAGTTCCTTTATTTTTATGCTTTAATTTTATGCTTTAATTCTTACCTTCACTTATTTACTCAATTAAAAAAGAGATTCAACCATGGAAAACTCCATCACTCATCATTTAGTAGGATTTGCTCTGGGAAGGGGTGCATATAATTTGGCAGGCTCATTAACTATTCATTTTTTTAAATTGCATCCTCCGGACGCTGTTGGTTTAGGTAAATGTTTCTTTGGTGTTAAAGGTGACCTTGTTCATCACCTCCTAGTCTAAATGAGACTCCGGCTTTATTAAAAACTAAGACAGGTCACCTCTGCTTTGAGAGGTTTTCAGAAAGGTTTGCACTAGATGAACTAGAAAGATATGATCCAATACTGACTGGTTCTTGTAGGTTGTGGAAGGAACATTTATTTAAATATGTGTTGCAGGGATAGGCCCTTGCTTCAAGCACAATGATGTAAGTATTAACCTACAGGCAAATTTGAATAAAAACAAGTCTACTGAAGGGGAGGATTAAGTGAAATTCCTGAAACAGATTTTTAAGACTGCTGTGAACTCTTTTTGTCTGTCTTGAGTAAGTGTGTTACTCTTTAATGAGATTATTTTGATGTTTTCACCAGGTTTGAGTGCAACGTATAACAAAGCTCTCTTTCTATTCCCCTTTCCTCCCAAGGAAATGTCTTTCTGTTGGGCTAACAGTTGATAGCCGAATTATTATACCCAATTGTTCTGATTTATACATTCCAGGTCTGCCTGTAGGATTTTATATTCTGACTGCCTCTGGGCTATGTCGACACCAGGTAACCAGATCAGCTGCCTTTTTTCTTTGGCCCTCTCTAGCAAATCGGTTGCATTGACTCTGCCGTGACTCTCCGTCTTTACCTCGCGTATGTTGCCCGCCCACCTGGTCAACTGAGACATAGGAGAGTGCCCACTGTGCTCCAGATACAGTGCTCCTCGTTTGGGCTCCCCGGGGAATAGCCTATGATCTTGAAGAAGGGCTGTGATTCCCAGAGTCTCAGGTTTCTTATTGCAAAACAAGAGAGTTGGATGAAATAATCTCTTTTCCAGCTCTCATGTGCTTGGATTTTAAATGTGCGCCAGTCTCTGCTGTGGCCCTGGGGAAGCCAGTTGGGCGTTTCAGGGGAGTTAAGGAGGCTGGCTGAGGACCCTGAGTTACAGAAACTAGAGGCAGGTTTGGTTTGGAGAACAGATGACAACTTCACCTTAGACCTGGGTTAAAGTTACTTTTGCTTTGGTTTTCTTCTGAAGTGACACATTAGAATAGAAGATAGACGTGAGGCAGCTTGGTGTTGAGACTCCCAGGTCTCTCCTCTTATTACAAGGATGTGTGTCTGAGGTTTGGTGGTCTCAGCAATCTATGTGAAAGGGGGTGTTCTTTGTGCTTTATAACTCCAGCTACTTTAACATCCACAATCTATTTCTATATGTATGTCAAAATGTGCATATATGAATATGTATACGTGCGTATAGATGTGTGCACGGATATGCATATCTGCACATGTATATATGCATGTAGACATGTATATATGTATATGTATATTTATCTCAATAATTTTGACACTCCCTGAAGTATGTCATCCCTGTGATCCCCAATTCTAAACCTGGAAAACTCTTGCTGAGCCAGCACTAAGGCCATCTCTCCTGTCTCGGACTAATTTCAAGACCAAAGGTTTTCAAATTTGTATCAAAGAATCTTTCCATCATCTGTGCCCTGAGGGAGCTCCCGTTCTCAGTGATCCCTGGTCCTTTGGTGCCCTGACTCACAATGACCTCAAGAAAAAACCAAAAATTCCCAATTAGTCATTTGTTGCCCCTTGCCTGGTCATTTCAGAGCCTCTAGGTAACTTACTGATGCTGCTTAGTTTAATGCTCTGGACTTTTTCTACAATTTGGCCAGATTCCAGCAGAAAGCAAGCATTCTTCGCAGTGGACTCCCCGTGGTGGCTTTACTCACAGTGGGGGGTGCTTGACTTTGCTCTCACCCCCGATGTTTTTCTCTGTGGCGTTTCTACTTCCTGTGTTGATTTTCGGAAAATTACAGAGTTTGCTTTCTTTTGTTTGTAGTTGAGGTTTTCATAATTAATTAGATAACCGTTACTTCTCAGTCTCGGAAATAAAGAAAATAGTCCCGATGGCATGAGACTCTTACCACCATTTAGTAAAAGGCAGCCTCTGAAAAAATTAGCTTTACGCAAGAGACATATGGATGCTACAAAAGTTTGTCCTCTCCGACTTAGTTATTAAGATATTAAAAGATCTCCCCTACAAAGATGGGGAAATCTAATAGAGCCACTCCCTAATATGACTCATATTTTCACAGTAATGGCATAAGACGAAACCCCTGAGCTCCGGCCCTTGCTAACTTGGACAGTTTACTTTTAGCTCTTCGTGGCTTACTTTCCTTATCTGCTGAGCGGAGTTGGTGCTACTCCTGACCTCACAAGGTTCTCGGGGGATGTGTTCACTTGTATGAAACACTCAGAATGGTACCGAGGGGCGGGAAGCATGCACTGTTAGCGATTGCCCTTATTCCTTTTAAGTTTTTGTCTGCTTCCACACGCATACTTATTTCATGGTGATCTTAACGTCCGTACAATTTTGTCTCCTGAGATCTTTAGTTTAAACAGATTTGCACAGAGCTTAATGTTAATTAGTTTTGATGATCTTATGACGTGTCAACCTACTACACTGTCCACTACCACTGAACATTGGGGTTGCCCCCACCTTTCCAAAGCTATGTAGATGTAGCTACGACGTGTGGGTTAATGCATTTGATATTCTTTTTTCCTGTAAAAAAATGATACAGCTTTAAAACAGCCTCAAGGGGCACCTGGGTGGCTCAGTCGGCTAAGCGTCTGACTTCGGCATAGGTCATGATCTCACGGTTCATGAGTTCGAGACCTGCGTCGGGCTCTATGCTGACAACTAGGGAGCCTGGAGCCTGCTTCGGATTCTGTGTCTCCCTCTCTCTCTGCCCCTCCCTAGCTCTCACTCTGTCTCTCCCTCAAAAACAAATAAACAGTAAAAAAAAATTTAAAGAGCCTTAAAAGAAATGTTCAGAAGTGGATTACTGCCTTAAGGGGAGTAAGTATCTCACGGCTCGTTATCTATTGCGATGTTGCTTTCCAAATGGGTTACGCCAGTAGCGGTGGAGGTTTCGAAGGTTTAACAACGAGGGGGGGTTTGGCAGTTCAGCTACCAGGTCTGATCTTGTAATGATCACCTTGAGAAAGTAGTGAGCCAGGAAATTAGGAATGTCTGCTTCATCCCCCTTCTCGTTGTCTGCTCCCCAACCCACGACTACGCTGCAGAAGACAGAGATGAGGCAGCTGTCGGTGGGCAGGTGTCCTGGACTCGGGCGTTTTGCCCAGCTGCCTTCCCACGAGCCATTCTGCGGCTGCCTCTTACTTGCTCACTCTCAGTTCCTGAGTGTATCTGCCCAGGCTGTTCTCATGCCTCGAAGGCTTGTTTTTGGATTTTGTGTTCTGGTGTCCTGAGCCTACTTTACACCTGACCCCTCCCACTCTCTTTCTCTGACCAAATCCCCACTTGCCTCCAGGAAGTTCCTGAGCCCCCGGGGGTAAACCATACCCTGGGATCCAGGGGTGGGGGGTAGGGGGTGTACAAGCTCTTGATTTGGTGCTGGCTTTGTGCACCTGCCTAGCAGGTAATGAAAATGGTCTCCCTTGAGTACAAAGAACAAACACCGGGAAGGGTGCTGAACCCAGAGCAGACACCACAGAATCGGTCCTCTACAAACGAACTGCGGTTTCTCTAGAATGGCAGCATATTCAAAAACAAAGACAAAAACAACACGCGCAGAAGAGAACCATTTGGAAATTTCTATTAAAGTTAAATACAGCATATGCTATGACCTCGCCATCCAACTCCTGGGTATAAACTCAACAGAGAGGAGCGTACAGGTAAACCAAAAGACACGTGCTGGAATATTCGTAGCAACATTATTCATAATACTGCAAACTGGAAACAACAGAGATGTCCATATAGAGAGAATGCGTAAATAAAGTGTAAAATATTCATCCAAAGTAGTACTATTTATTAGTAAGAATGAACAGGCCAAAGTTGCATGCAGCCTCATGGATGGGTCTTTCAACTCTCATGAAGAATGGAAGAAACCAATCAAAAATGCATACTGTGTGAATCCACCCACAGTCAGGCCAGTGGCTCCGAGGGATGGAGGGTAGGTACGAGGGAGAAAGGGAGAGAATGAGTAGTATTCTGGCAGTGTTCTATTTCTAGATCTGGATGCTGGAGGAGAAAATTCGTTGCGCTCTATGCTTACGAGTGGTGCACTTTCTCTGCGGATGTAATTGCCAGACAGTATTCTAAAACCCAACCTAAGCAATATCTTTATTACCCACTGTTTAGAATTTTCTTTTAGGATATCTGTATCATCATTGCTTGCTAATTAACATAGAAGGGAATGAGGCACAATGACATCTCTGTTGTTCTTCTGTCTTGGTGTCACCTCTTTGTGGGAGCAGCCCTGTGCTTTACGCATTGCTTCCTCTCGTGCCCGGCATATGGAAGTTGATCAATATGTTTAGATCAACTATTTGCTAAAAAGGGCAAAAAGCCATCCCTTGATTTAAGTAACTAAGGATTTATCCAAATAATTACAGCAAAACAAAACTAGAAATTGCTTAACAGTCGGGTGAATATTAAACAGCCCTGGGAGAGTTGGTTCTCTGGAAGAAGACCAAGTGTTTTCACAACTGTAATAATGAGGATGAGCAAACTGGAAGGGCCAAGTCCCTTGGTCGTGCCTGCCAGGCTGTGAGGGGGAGTTTAAGCCTGTGCCCAGGAGGCTGTGGTAAAGGGGCTCGGGTGAACCCCGAGAATGCGGGGCTGGGGGTGCAGGCCACAGCCAGCTGTGGACAGTCTGAACCTCCATAGCATAAGAAGTGGAAAGTCGAAGCATGGGAGAAGTCGAGACTCAGAGGTCAATATAAGCACGGAGTTGAAATCTAGAGAAACAAGTAGCAAGAATATGATGTTAATAAGTACAATTCAGAAACTCTTTTGATTGGAGGATCAAGAGGAGATTTATTAAGCATTTTGCTATCTGGCGGGCACTGTGTGATATAATTCTTAAATACCTCACCTCATTTAATCCCCATAAAAGCCTAATGAGGCAAATATTGTACCCACTTTTTACAGACGTCGATCTGAGGTTTATTCAGCCAGGTACAGTTTATTCAAGATCACATAGTAAGTGAAAGAGTCTGGGTTTAATTTGGCCTTTTCTGATGCAGAAGTATTGCCTTTTTTTTTTTAATTTTGACTTTATTTATTTTGAGAGAAAGAGAGCATAAGCAGGTGAGGGGCAGGGAGAGAGGAAGAGAGAATCCCAAGCAGGACTGCACTGTCAGCACAGAGCGTGACATGGGGCTTGAACCCACGAACCGTGAGATCGTGACCTGAGCCGAAACCAAGTGGTCACACGCTTAACCCACTGAGCCGCCCTGACGTCCCAGAAGTGTTGCTTCTTAACCACCCGTTTTTACTGCCCAGATTCAAGTGCAGAGCTATCGTTTTCAGGTGGAAAGAATGTGGAGACCAGACCTGCGAGGCTGGGCCTTTGTGTGATAGAGATTAAAATACTTGGCAGGTTATCAGGGCAGGAGCGGCAACACAGAGAAAGAAAACGGGACCCTGTGCTGGAAACACATCCTCCACGAGGCAATTCTTGAGTATGTCTGCAGCAGGTCCCGTGCTGGGTCCGTGGGATACACAGGTGATGGATGTGTGGTCCCTGGCACTCAGGTCCTCAGCAACCATGCAGAGCCCAGTGATTACCGTCAGGGTCAAGGGCCGAGTGGGACTTGAGGCAAGGCTGAATTAATAGTGATTTTCTGAGCTGTTCAACTGGGCATCTTTGACAACCTAGGGTGAAGTTAAACTTCAGGTCATGGAGTAAGTGGTCTTGGCACGGGAAAAGTGTGCCTTGGAAAATGAGAGGGATAAAGGCTAGTGCAAGGCTTTTCTGCTTGCCCAGAATGCATCCCCTGTTCTAGAAAGGGCACCTGGATTTGCTTTGGGAAACTGCTTCTCTCCCGGAAATGATCGTGATGAGTCTATCAGTAAATGCATCTACCCTTACCCAGTAAAGGGGTGGATATGTGATACAATATAAGCTAATTAAAGTCCAAACTTCAGGGGTGCCTCGGTGACTCAGTTGGTTAGACATCCGACGTTTGGTTTCGGCTCAGGTCATGATCTCTGGGTTACGTGAGTTTGAGCCCCACATTGGGCTCTGCGCTGGCAGCACGGATCCTGCTTGGGATTCTCTCTCTCTCCCTGTCTCTCTGCCTTTCCCGCACTTAAACTGTCTCTGTCTCTCTCAAAATAAATAAATAAACTTTAAAAAAAATAATAAAAAAATCGAAACTGCAAATAGTCAGAGAACATTCACCTAGAGTGTGGCAACCTTGAAGCTTGCTATACTTTTCATACTACAGAGAAACCCATGAGGAGTCTGGCGCCTGTCCCTGCTGAGACCTGTCCTTTGCCTTGTCCTTACAAAGCGGCCCCTCAGCCTTTCTAAGATTTTCCTATTTGTAGGCAAGCTAGCGAGGCTTCTGTTGCTTACAACCCCAGACCCTGACTGATACAAAGGTAAGGCATTATGAGGATAGTGAGGAGTCTTTGCTAGATTCAGAGTTCCTTGTGAGAAAAAGCACTTTCTTCCTTATTTTTCAATTCAAAGGCCGTGGTTCAATGCTTTGCATATAGTAAGTGCTCAATAAATGTTGGCTGAACAAATTATTAAATGAATGAATGAATACGAAGTTCAGCTTACATCGTTTAGCCACCCAAGGTCAGGTTAGGAATGGCTTAAAACTGGTGACAAATCAGTTGGTGAGCCAGCATCTTTAAGCCTTCGTGCCAATCATTTTAATAAGGCTAAGACTACTTCCTGTTACGCAAGTAGAACAAAGCACATCTTCATTTTTACGGCAGCCACCATTTCTCTTGAGAGACATGGGGTTATTGTAATTCCAACTTAGCTGAAATATGTAAGTCTTATTCATCTGGCGCATAAAATTGATAACTTGCGCATCTGGGACTGTCTATTTCTTTCCTATTAATCCATTTTAGACTTTTATAAGTCAACTGAGCATTCAGCTTTTGAAAAGTGACTCTGGGAAATTATTTTGCATAAGTACTAGTAAATACTGGCATGTATTCTTGGCAGGGGATGGAAATATTCCATTTAGTCTCTGGTGGCTCCATGAACAGAAATAGTGGCTGGAGTACCAGCTGGGTTTGAATGGCAGCAAAATATGTGCTGGTCAGTTGTACTTTCTGAGTTTCCAGCCACTGGGGATGATTTATTTTAAAACTTCACAAGGGAGGATCAGGCAGGCTAGAGAAATGCACAGACACATATCAATAACCAGAATGACCAGTAGTGGGAAAATTGTTGGCACTCTTCTTTGGGTTCATGTATGTGGCCAGTTACAAGAGTCTAATGATGTCATTAAGTTACATTTGTAGACCCTAAGTAGGGCCAAGCTGGGAATCTTTTCATAAATTGTAAGCAATAGGACTTTTACAACTACAAGGTGACATGGTTGTTGGCACCTTCAGTCCGCTTAATTCTACCACTGGCCATCTCTCTGTGTTGAAGAAATGGAAAATTGTGGCTCTTTAGAAAGTGCCTGATTTTTCATGGACTTCAGTGATAGTCTTCTCAAGCTAACCAGGCACTCTTGTTTAGAAAGAGGGTGGTGGGATGATGGATTAGCAGTGTTTGCTTCTGTACATGGATCTGGCTTTAGACCAGGTCTTTACCAACATGGTAAATGAAGGGTCAATACAATTAATCTAATAATTAAAGGAAAAGAAATTTACCTTTGGGTATTTTGTGGCTGGGACTTATTTTAAAATCCAAAATTTGAAAAATTGCTCCAACTCTCCATTTAGGCTTTCGCTAAGTATAAACCTGAACTAATTTAATTATTTGAACTTTGAAGAAATTAATTTATTTTTCATAATGGGTCCCCTCTGGTCTAAATTGTTTTATTTACTGCCCTGCTCTAAAGTTAACTAATTTTTCCTATTTCTCAATATGAGTTAGAGAACCTGAAAATATATATGGACGCCTAAAGCTGTGTAAGAATTGCATGAGGTAGAGAGGCAGGGGTTATCATTTTTTGTCAAGAACATGACCCTTATTTGAAATGTATAAAAAGCAAACTAGAAAGTCTTTCTTTTGGGAAAGGAATACTCTGGTTGGATTGTGCCAGGCCTGGCAAGTGGTGGAAGCCAGTTTTGGGTCTAGTAAAGGGAGGTCTAAGGATGTCTCTAGAGGTGGTGGGCCAGGGCGGGGCTGCCTCCTGGATACCTTCTTCTCTGGATGCTACCTGCTTGCCTCTTCTCCGCAGTGGCCAACACATACTTGTCTTTCTGGGGTAGTATTTCCGCAGACCAGCTACGAAGAGGAAGGGACTCACGTGGGCTCTTTCCGTCCTTGGCTGCTTCCCGAGATTTTCCTTCAAGCCTTACTTCCACCCCATACCCAGAGGATTCTTTTCGTCTTTGGTTTTGTTTGTCCCCCCCCCCCCCCCCCCCCCCCCCCCCGCTAACCGTCACCAGGGAAAGACAAGGCTACAAAGATAAAAATCATGAACAAAGTTACAAAAACTCACAACAGACTGTCGGACTAAGAATTTTTACTCCTTTTGTTTCCTTCCCCTGGGAGTCTGTGGCTGCAGTTCCTGAGTCCAAGGCACGTCTGTAAGATGACCTGTGCCACCTGTTACTCCTCCATCCTTGAGGTGGAGTTTAATTGTCCCCACGTTCTCTTTAATGAAAGAAAGGGCACGTGATATGATCTTGATAATTTGCTTGACAAAATGTTGCAGATTCATTAGCACCATTGCTACTGAGTGTTTAAACCAGGTCTTAAAAAAAATCACAACATTCTGAAAGCATCCCCTGAGTCATGCTGCAGGACTGTGTCACCTCACTTGGACACTAGAAGATGTCCCTCATTTTGAAGAAAATAAAGGTAAAATGCACCAAGAATGTGGAATGACAGAAGGACAAATGTTGCATGATTCCACGTGTATGAGGCCCCTGGAGCAGCCAAATTCCTAGAGATAGAAAGTAGGACAGCGGTTTATAGTTGGGGAGGGGGAGGGAAATGGGGAGTTGTTGTTTAATGGGTGCAGAATTTCAGTTTGGGATGATGGAAAGTTCTGGAGACAGATATTAGGGATGGATGCATAACAAGGTGAATGTACTTATTGCCGCTGAACTGTATCCCTAAAAATGCTTTAAATGATAATTTTTTTTTAAATTATTTATTTATTTTGAGAGAGAGAGAGAGAGAGAGAAAGAGAGAGAGTGAGTGGGGGAGGGGCCCCAGGCTCTGAGCTGTCAGCACAGAGGCCAATGAAGGGCTCAAACTCAATACATGTGAGATCATGACTTGAGCCAAAGTTGGACGCTTAAGCCACCCACGCGCCCCTAATTGATCAATTTTATGTCATCTATATTTTGATACACATACGCATACACACACTCAGAATGTGGAACGCATGGTCTAAATTAAGAGTAGAATGCGGAAGAGTGTAAGGTGCCCAGGGCAGGTCCTCCAAGGCAGCCATTCGTAGGCCTCTTTGTGGCCGCCATCTTTTCTCACTCAAGTCATCTGAAATCCAGACCGTTCCGAGATAGTGTCTTGGGGAAAGCGATATTCCACAGACCTTTTAACAAGCGTTCTGTAGCTGTGAATCTGCACCATGAAATCCGCGGGCTTCGCATACTAAAAGGAAAAAAATGGTAACGCAATACCACTCACCAAATAATGCCAAAGGAACATTCTGATTTTCTCTGGCTTCTCACAGCCAGCAGAAAAGGTTCTTTATTTGTAATGCAAATACAAGAAAACAGGGAGTATTCATGAGCCCCTTTTGAACTTTTCTTTTGAAACTAACATATTCCTGGAGAGATTTATTAAATTCTTAGAAACTGCCAAGCAGCTACTTCTCATATAATAGAATTTTGTCTCAATGAAGATTCTTAAATACTTTGGCTTTCAAGAATTACCTGTGAAAAAATATGAATATACTTTCTCCCATTAACATTGAGGTCTATGTCACATGAGAGTACTTTCTGAGAATATTAACATTATAATATCATCTTGAAATTTTTCATTAAGAAAAAGTCATTCTTCATATACCTAGAGCAATTAATTATTAAACACTACAATAAGCTATTCCAACCTTATTCAAATAAGCTCTGAAAATACCAATGTAATGTTAACTTATTCTGGAGAGTTCTCCCAGGATTTCAGAGAATGTGCAGGCTCTTTAGAATTATGGTTTAGTGAGGGAGATATGGTTGAAGTCAGGAAGAATTGGTTTATAACCTTGTCCTGTGACTCATTAGCTTATATGAATGTGGACAGGCCACTTTATGTTCCCAAGCCTCAGTTTTCCAATCTAGAAAGTGGGACAGATGATCATTCATATCCAACAGAATTGGTAAGAGAATAAAGTGAGATATGAGACCCCAAAGGGGAAGAAGTGGCTGGACACCTGCAACTGTTTCCTTTGGCCTTTTTGTTTATGTTTTGATTTCTGGGGCATATATGGGGTTTCCTCAGGCTTTGTCTGAACAAAAATGAATTTTTTGGAAATCACCGTGTGTGCATACAATGTATGCAAAGTGCTTAATACAGTGCTTGGCACATAGAAGAACACTAGGAGTGGTAGATTCATTTATTCATAGCCGATTTATTTATTTATTTATTTATTTATTTATTTATTTATCTATCTATCTATCTATCAATCAAAACAAACATTTATTGAAAGCCTCCTCTATGCCAGGAGCTCTTCTAGTGGTTAGGGATGAGATAGACAAAGGTCTTGCCCCAATGGGGCTTCCATTCTCGTTGGGGGAGATAGATAATAAAAAGAGAAACAAACAAAAAAAAATTAGTGAGTTATCAGTGCTGGGAAGCAAATAATCCTGGTGATGGGATAGAGAATAATGGAAGAGAAATCAGGCTTCTTCTTCAGTAGTTATTGACAGTGGGTAGGGGATTCTTCTCTGAGGATTTGACATACGAATGGAGACCAGAACAATGTGAAGTCAGGCGTGTAGAGCTGGGGGAGAATGGTACTTCTGGTGCTTAAAAATCCAATTGAAATTAATTTGAAGTCCAGAATTTTAGGGAGACCTTTATGAATTAAATCTGTGGCCAGTTATGCACTCCCAGTTCCTTAGGCTCTAGGGCCTCAGGCCTGACTCAAAGTGCTGGGTGTGGGCTGTGTACTTAGAGCCCACTGTCCTTAAAGTGTGTACCAAGTTGTCAGCTCCTCACTAAGTGCTATGGTAGCATCCATTTTGGAGGCATCTGGAAAGCATTCTTGAGCTTTGGAAGGTATGTAGACATGGTTCTTGAAATAAGGACATCAAATGATACTGTGATTGATGTCAGCAGAGGGAACCCTGCTTTTTCCATATTTCCTTCTGGCGACGCAGGATGCCAAGGCTTTGGTGCACTAGGGACAAGGGGAGGGGCCAAAATCAGTGAATGGGCAGACAGTGTTGGCAAAGCCAAGGGCCAAAGCAAAGTGGGAGAGTTGATGCAGCAGGTCTGAAACAGGAAAAGCAGTCAATGGGGGCGAGGGGTGGGAAAGCTGGGTGGGGGAGATGAAGGGGATGGTTGGATTCTCTGAGCCATAGTAACAGCCATACATCTTCTAAATAGGGCATCTGCTGCCTTGGTCTTGGGCGGGGATGTTGGCTCTTTCAGTCACTGAATGGAGCTGTTTGTGAGGAGAGTCTTGGGTCTCTACCAAATTAGACTCTGAATCATCAAAGGGAAGGAGGGGGATGGGGTGAAATTGTTTACTTCTTGGGTGTGTGAAGCCTCTGGGGAATAGTCCAAGTAATTCAAAGAGTATTAACTGAATGTACACTACTTGCCAGATTATGCTAGACATTATGGGAATACATTTTGGGGTACTCTATTAAAGTAATGGAATCCCATAGTTTCAGAGACTTAAAAGGTCTTATGGTTTAATTGGTTCTTGGAATCCCTCTCTGGAAGAATTCTAGACTAGGTTCCACCACTTAATTGTGGTATAAGCCATGAAGATATTACTTGACTCCTCAGAAATGATTTCTTCCTCTGAAAATAATGAATAATACCTGCCCTGTCTGATAGTGGATCTGTAGGTAGTTTACAAACCATAAAGCCTTTACAGATGCAGGGTTTTGTTTGTTCTGGTTGAGAGAGTAGTAAAAGGCACCATGGGAGTAATGGTAGTGGTGGATAGTACAACACAAATGTGGCCATGAGGTCAGGTTCTTCATTGGTAACAGGATTTTGGTCAAGTTGAGTCTCACTCATATTAGGACATTTGGAGTCCTCAGATGTGGGGGGTTCATGGATTGAGTGTTGTTATTGACTTTAGAATGATTAGGCCCAGGGGGATTGACCCTCTCAAATGCAAAAGACAGTAACATAACCAGAACTCTAGTGGCTTATTCAAATGTCCTTCCAGCACCTGCTAAGATCCTTTGATTCTGTGATAATCTTCATTCTGTGATCTAAGGCATTTTACCTATAGCCTACTTTTGGATTAAAACATGCAATTGACCTTTTGCATTTTTTCGCCTTGGGAACTTAAGCACAGCCCTTCTTTTTGATTGTGGAGAAAAGAGACAAACATGTTAAGTAATTCCCTACAGGTTCCATGTTTCAGGGGTGTGGAGAAGCGAGCAGGGTGGAGACCTCCCATGTGTTCGGTTTTACCACTTCTTGGGGAGGCCTGGTAAAAGAAACTAATTTTAGACTTCTTTTACTAGTCATTGTTCCCCCATTAAGTGGCTTCAGAAAAAAATGCCCTTACACAGCCTTGATTCAGACATTTATAAGGTGTTGGTACATTTTTTTAAAGAATACAATTGGAGGAATAAATTTGGCTTGCCTGTTAATACTAATATTAGACTCTTGGCGTACTAATTTGTATAAACTTCTTCATCTACCCTTGTTGCCATTTGGATGCCTACCTGCCCCCTGCACTCATGTTTCTCCATTGATCAGGAGGGAAAAATAAAATCCCAAAAATGTACCAGTTACTTCTTTACTATAGAAAATGTGCATAGGAATCCCCGGAGAAACAGAAATGAACTACTAAAATGTTATAAACATGAAGTTAGATTTTCCTTCATTTGCCCCAGGAAACACAAGAGACTCCTTCGTTTGCTAATTTAATAGTATGCCAGAGGTCTGTGGCTATGTGCACATCCAGGGACTCGCTGCATTTTCAGAGTGAGTTTCCAGCTGACCTGGTTTTTGATAAGACATTTTAAGGGAACAGTGACGGTCAGGAGAGTGACCTTTGGCAGATCCCGTCCTACCAAGAATGTTGTTCCCAGTGGGCTTTGAAGTATTGGCAATGTGAGTCTCCCTATGGTCACTTTGATGACCACCTTATACTATTCTCTTTCACACATCGACTGCAATTATTATTAACAAGCAGGTTGTACAAGATTAGTAGTCTATAATAGTCTACAAAACACCCTTGCACTTTAAAAGAATCTTATCTAATTATTTGAAGACTCTGGAAAGTAGAAATGATCATCATCTTCTCCTCCGATGAGGAGATCCAGAGAGGTTCAGCAATTTTTCCAAGGTTACGGAGGAGGCCAGAAAAAGAGCTACATTAAGACCCGGTTCTTCTGACTATGGGCTTTCCTTTTTCGATCACATTTCATCTGCCGGGGGGGAGGCGAAAATGCTTTTTAACATATATGTCGCTTAAAGGAAACTTAATGCAAATTCGCAGAAAAGATAAATTGAGGTATTAACCCATTTACAAAAAGGTTCACAACAAAGTTTCTGGAACTATCGGGATCTCCAATGTAATTAAAATCGGACCGAATTTACAAGCCACTGTTCACATCACTTTAGGAAAGTCAACTCCAGGGTGAATGTTTGTAGGTATACACAAGGGGGCTAAAGATTGGGAAGGGAAGCCATTCTTGTTTTCTTTAATGGTAAAAAACTGCCAGATCTCGAAATAACCTTTGGGTGGTGCCCTTTGACAAATCCCCTTCTTGTGGGAAGTTCGGTCTATGTTCAAGACAAAAATTATTTAATTGCCTAGATGCTGAGCACTTCAATACTCCAGGGAGTTGTTTATCTTGTTTTAGGGATGATGGGAAAATTCAGTAAGGATTTGAGCCTTTTCATTGTTGCTGTTGCTAATGCTACCTTTTGAATGCCGATAAAAGAAAGCATTTCAATTGCTCAAGTTGGATTGGATCAGAGAAGACATTTAAAAAAAAATCAGGCAAAATCATTCTATTAACAAGATTAGTCCAGAGGTTGATGACTAAAGAAAACAGAGAAAACCTAAAAGGGAAAGACCAAAAGAGCTTTCATTTAGAGTAAGCCCATCTTATTAAAAGCTCAACCCTGTGGTCTTGCTTACACAGTCACATCAGTGAAATTGGCTGCTTGCAGGGTGTGATTAAAGCTATGTCTATACAATAGCAAAATACCAAGTTGAAAAGTGAAAGATTCAATTAATAAACTGTTTTGTGTTTTCCTTAAAAGATGCTGAACAGCTGGTTTTGTAGCATTTTCCTCATTAAATTGACTGAACCAACCAGTTGGTCTGGTATCACAGGGATATGGTCTGTGAAATCTTTTGGAAGGTTTCTTCTCTTTCCTTTTAAATGTTCATTTGTAGATTTTTTTTTTTTTTTTTTAATGCTTGGCCTTTACCTGCGATTCTACAACAATCCCTAGGATTTATGAGAACACCATCCACAAGTTTCTGTGGATTTCAGGGGAGTTTAATTAAACTCACCCCAAGTGTCCTGAAATAACTGTATTCACTGATTATCACAATTTCTTCATTTCTCAGTTTTTGCTTAAACTGACCCCATCTGTGTGTTTGAGGATCAATGTGGGTGGGAAATCCAATTACATCAATATTTTATTTTCAGAAAAATAGCAGGCGGGAGGGGTCCACGGAGACCCATTACATTTTCAGAGTTCAGTACAAGTGAGTGTTATTAAATAAACCATTGGCATATAATCAACTGCGATGTATTTTAGTGCGGAATGATCTGTTATGGTAGACAGAAACCATTCAATATCATCGACAAACAGATAGTTCATAGCCTCAAATTAGTTAGCCTATTTTTGTAATGAATAGAGACTTAATTCGAGTTTCCTCATCCTGGGAACATGAAACAAAATTATATCATACAGTGAGTAACGGTTTGAAAAATTTTAATTTAGTTTGGCACCGCGGGTTCTTCTAATTACTGCTGACTCTTCACACAGTAGAGACAGTGACCCCAAGCCCAGGAGCAAAACAGCTGCTTCTCACCTGCAGACTCATTATCGAACTAATTATTCTTCAAATAATTTTATAATATTCACACCGAACCTAATTCCAGACCTATAAATATAGGCTGAAGTCATTTACAGTGCGCTCTTCTGAGCATCCCCACATCCCCCGCCCAACCCCTCCCGTGCCCTGTGTTGGAGACCTTGCTACCTGGGAGGGGAATTTCTTCTGTTTTGAAAAAAACAATCCGTTTTATTTCAAATTACCATTCTGAATCCGTGTCTGCACAGCCAGTGTGGTCTACTTTGCTTGTGGCCCAAAGAGTGTTTATTAAAACCTTGAATCAATTGTTGACGTTTGGAAATTGGAGGTTTTACCTAAGAATCCGCACGCCTGACTTTCCTTACAAATTGGAATATCTGGAAATGCTGAGCCCCCTTTTCCAAGAGACACCAGCTAGCTAGAGCTAAGTCACGTGTTCCCCTTTCACAAAGGGCCCATGCTTGCCACATCCCCATATCTGATGTGGGGAGGGGGGGTTCAGGCATCTGTGGCTGGGCTTCATTCTCTATACCTGCATCCATTCATGTTATTTCCTACCTGGTTCAAGGGTTTTAATAATTTCATGGGCTCTAGGCATTCTTACTTTCAGAGGTCCCGTTTCATATCATATCAGACACATTTAACCTGCAGGCCACATTAAATACAGATTTGTTTGTCCATAAAGGATTTGGTAAGAATTTTGTAATTTTTCTTTTGGAAATACAGTAAAACCTTGGTTTGCAAGCATAATTTGTTCCAGAAACATGCTTGTAAGCCACAGCGCTCGTATGTCAAAGCGAATTTCGAGAACCACTGGCTCAGTTGTGATCATGTGACATTCAGCGTCACGTACGACTTGTATTGCAAGACATCGCTCGTTTATCAAGTTAAAATTTATTAGAAATGTTTGCTTGTCTTGCAGAACATTCGCAGAACAAGTTACTCACAATCCAAGGTTTTACTGTAATTTCATTGTTTGTCTTCATATTTTGAAGCATATATGTATGTAGATAATATGTATATACAATATATAATCCATACAAAATAATATAATATATATTATATGTATCCCTCTCCTCATTTTTCAGACATTACCATAGGCCCTTTACAAGTACAGAGGTGGCTCAGTTGGTTAAGCGTCCAACTCTTGATTTTGGCTCAGGTCATGATCCTACAGTTTGTGGGACTGAGCCCTACACTGGGCTGTGTGCTGACAGTGCAGAGCCTGCTTGGGATTCTCTCTCTCTCTGCCCCTCCCCTGCTCACCCTCTTTGTCTCTTTCTCAAAATGAATAAACATTAAAAAAAAGTACCTAGGCCCAAGATACTGTGCCAGAATTGCTTCAGGAATCAAATAATCCTTCAGATCCCTGTAGGTATTTGAGGCTGTGCCCCCTGGCTAGTCACAAATTGGCATTTTAGAGAGATTGGAGGAGACTGGGCAGTGTTCCAAGGGTGAGGGAGGCAGAGTCCACTGATACTGGGTGGGAGGAAGGGTGTAGCTTCTCAGATCTTTTTGAGGTTTTTGAGTTTTGAGGTTTCCTTAAGCTACAGACCTGGTCCCCGTTTGCACACTGCCTCCAGGCTTGCAGGGGGATAGTGCTAGGGGTGGGGGATGGCTCTGGGTATCAGAGACATTTGAAGACCTTGTTATCCCTTAGCACATTCCCTTTGGGAGATTTCGTTTTATTTTCAATGTAGGTAATTTATTTTTAGTTGCAGTTGACTAGCGTAGTACTTTTTACCTTTGTAGACTTTTAATTGAGCCACACATTAATTTTACATTTTGCATTTAGATTTTAGATTTGCATTTTGGATTTGCATTAATTTTAGATTTTCTTTTTGTAGTTTGAGCCCATGCATTCCCACCCCACCTCCCCGCCCGCCACTTCTCCAACAGACTTAATTATTTTTGAAAGGAATGGATTTTGAGGAAAGAAAAAAACAAACAAACCATGGGACAGAGGTATGGAATAGCAAATAAATACAAATAGGCAGTAAAAACAAATGTAAGCTTTTTGCTAATTTCCCAATTCTGTAATTTGTTCTTGAATTCTCTTAGTCCTGAAGCATGTACCTTTGCTGACTATGGTATGGCAGCTCCTCTGTAAACAGGACAATGAGGTCTTTGAGGTCCGTAGGACTTCTGGGCAGATGGTTGATGCCTTACTCTGACTTTCCATGGCTTAGCTCCCCCTCTCAGGTGTCAACAAAAGATACTTAGAGAGAACTGCTTTTTAATATGGCTCCCTTGGAAAATCCTTGAGTCCAAGTCCATGATAGCATTGATGGACCTTAGATGGGATGAGGGGGATCTTAGCACAAGAGAAATTACTCCTCATGAGACACCCCTTAAATCACTCTTTCTCTCAGTGTTGACCATAGTACTGTAAAGTAGAATCACTTGGGAAACTTGTTAAAAAGGCAGATTCCCAGTGGGGTGTCTGGGTGGCTCAGTTGGTTAAGGGTCTAACTTCAGCTCAGGTCATGATCTCATAGTTTGTGGGTTTGAGTCCCACATCAGTCTCTGTGCTGACAGCTCAGAGCCTGGAGCCTGTTTCAGATTCTGTGTGTCTCTCTCTGTCTCTCAAAATAAAATAAAATAAAATAAAATAAATGCTAAAAAAAAATCGGATTCTCAGCTCCACCCCATACTTACTGGAATTTTAAGCCACGAAGGAATTCAGGGTACCTTTGAATTTTATGGTCAAAATGACTCTTCGTTTTTCCTAATCTTTAATTGAAATATAGCATTTTATTCAATTACAATGACAGGCAACAAGCTACAACAGTATTAGCAATGCCTGTGACGTGTCACCAATGGACATCACAGATGTTTATGAGTATCTTGAAATGTCTCTTATACCCCTTATTCCCTTAAAATCATAATTATGAGACAAACAACTAGATCTTATTATTTAATACAGAAATAAAGAAGCTAATGTTTGTTTCTTTAATATTTTGATAGCTGCACCCTAGCTGATGTTGATTTTCTTTATAACCTCATGTATGTTATTTTAGATATTTAAAAACATTTTTCTGAGAAGCTATCCATAGACCTTACCTGCCAAAGGGATTGACGTCACACATAAGGAATGTGGACTGGAGCTGAGACCTGGCTGATAGGCAGATCTACTCTTCAGTGATCAAGAGGAAGAAGATTCCAGGCTGAGGGAGGAGCTAGAGCAAAAGCCCTTGGGTATGAGAGGCCTGGGTAGAGGGTACTGGGAAAGAGGAAGTAGATGGGCTGGCGAAGTAAGCAGGGTTAGGGCAGGAGTGTCGATTGTACTCTGGAAGTAATTGGAGGGTTTCATCAGGGAAGAAAATGATTATGGTGGTGGAGTGAAAAGTTTACTTGAAGGAAAGTGTTTCATGTGCAAAAAAATGCCACAAAATTCTGGGCGTAAGTAGAATTACAAAAGGTAACAATGATACTAGAATACAGTTATCACAATACATCTTAAAATTGTTATAGAAAAATATATGTGTTTTGCTGTGCATTTCCTCATTGTGATGAACACTGGGTAATGTATAGAATTGTTGAATCATTATAATGTATACCTGAAACGAATATAACACTGAATGTTAGTTATATTTCAATAAAATAATAATTTCAGTTAATTAAAAATAAAAGTGGATAAACAAAAAAAGTGTTTTATTAACACATTAGATAACAAGATCTAGTGGTGGATGTAACAATTCCTATGGAGCGACAAGAATGGAAGCAGAAAATAGAAGAATCAAGTTGGAAGATTCATACTTCCTAACATTAAAACTTACTACAAAGCTATAATAGTAAGACAGTGTGGTGCTGGAATAAGGATAGACGTATAGATTATAGGATTTAGGGTCCAAACATAAACCCCTATATTTGCTGTCAATTGATTTCCGTCAAGGGTGATGAAATCATTCAACGGGGAAAGAATGGCCATGTTGACAAACAAAGTTGAGACAACTACATACCCATATGTTTAAGAAAAATGAAGTTGGACCCCTACCTCACACACCACTCACGATGAATGAAAATTAACTGGAAATGGATCAGAGACCTCAACATAAGAGCTAAAATTATGAAACAGGAGAAAGCATAAGAGTAAATTTTCATGACTTTTTACGAGGCAATGATTTTTTTTTTTTAATTTTTTTTTTCAACGTTTATTTATTTTTGGGACAGAGAGAGACAGAGCATGAACAGGGGAGGGGCAGAGAGAGAGGGAGACACAGAATCGGAAACAGGCTCCAGGCTCCGAGCTGTCAGCACAGAGCCGGACGCGGGGCTCGAACTCGCGGACCGCGAGATCGTGACCTGGCTGAAGTCGGACGCTTAACCGACTGCGCCACCCAGGCGCCCCGGCAATGATTTTTTAAATACGACACCAAAATTACAAGTGGCAAAAAAAAAAAAAAAAAAAAAAAATAAACTAGATTTCATCAAGATTAAAAACTTGTATATTGCAAATGATGCCACCGGAAGGTGAACAGGCAACCCAAAGAATGGGAGAAAATATTTGCAAATCATATATCTGGTGAAGGATGAGCATCCAAATTTAGAGAGAACACTTACAACTCAATATCAACCCGACAAACGACCCAATTTAAAAATGGGCAAAAGATCTGAATAGATGTTTCTTCAAAAGAGGTGTACAGGGGCGCCTGGGTGGCGCAGTCGGTTAAGCGTCCGACTTCAGCCAGGTCACGATCTCGCGGTCCGGGAGTTTGAGCCCCGCGTCGGGCTCTGGGCTGACGGCTCGGAGCCTGGAGCCTGTTTCCGATTCTGTGTCTCCCTCTCTCTCTGCCCCTCCGCCGTTCATGCTCTGTCTCTCTCTGTCCCAAAAATAAAAAATAAAAAGCGTTGAAAAAAAAAATTAAAAAAAAAAGAGGTATACAAATGATCAATAAGCACATGAAAAGATGTCCTACATCACTAGCCACAAGGAAAACACAGATCAAAATCATAGTAAGATACTGCTTCACACCAGGATGGCTATAATCAAAATGACAGAGAATAGCAAGGGTCATCAAGAGTGTGGAGAAATTGGAAACCTCCTACACTGCTGATTGGGAATATAAATTGATGCAGCCTCCTTGGAAAAAGAGTTTGGTGGTTCCTCAAAATGTCAAACAGGGTTGCCATGTGACCTAGCATTTCCATTCTAGATAACTACTCAAGATAAATGAAAGCTTATGTCTACGCAAAAACTTGCACACAAATGTCCATCGCAACATTATTCATAGTTGCCAAAAAGTGACAACAAGCTAAATGCTCACAGACTTGTGAACAGATGAACAAAATGTGACACATCCATACAATGGAACATCACCGAACAATACAAAGGAATGAAGTTCTGATCCATGCTACAACTTGGATGAACCTTCAAGACATTATGGTGTGTTGAAGAATCCAGTCACAAAAGACCACATGTTGTGTGATTCCACATGTAGCAAAGCCAGAAAGTAGATTAAGGATTACCTTGGATTGGAAAGGTAGGAGTGGCTTCAAATGGGTACAGGATTTCTTTTGGAGGTGATGAAAATGTTCTAAAATTAGATTGTGGTTATGGCTGCGGAACTCTATGAATATACTAACTGCCATTGAATGATATACTTTCAGTGGGAGAATTTTATGGAATGTGAATATCTTCAAAAAAAAAAAAAAACTGTTAAAAAGGAAAAGAATAGCACCATAGAGACCACAAGTTAGAAGTTTCTACAATGGTCCATGAGAGAGATGAGAGGGGCTCGGGTTGGAGGGCAGGTATGGAGATGGAGAGAAGTGGTGGTGGTGTTTTGGTGGTGGGGCTGTTAACAACTGCTGATAGAGTGGATGGGGATGGTGGGGAAAAGAGAAATCTTGGAGGTGAAGTAAGTGTGGCTCTCCTTGAGTGATCCTGTCCTGCTCTGCGCATCTATCATTCTACAACTGAATGGTCTAGGAAAATATCCAACTGGGTTATTTAGGCACTGGCTGGCTGGCTCTTGGCACAGAGAACATATGAGATCAAACTGTGGTTATATACCTGATGGCTGATGCAGTATTTACTTTGTTAGAAAACAAAGGGAAGTGTCCAGGCTTCAGTAAGAATGATAACTCTGAATTTTCTCTTCAATTCTGAAAAACTTGGCTCTTTGCAGGGGTTTTGAAGAGTAATAACCACTTTAGTGCGAAATGTTCCTATATAGGTCAGAATCATCTTTCTTCCTCATAAGCATTTCCTCTGAGTGTCGAGGGTCTGCTTTCAAGTTTAAAGCAGCTTTTTACTGGTATCATCTCTTTTAAAACTGGATCAGAAGGTGAATGTTCTGGAGAGACTAAAATCACCTGGGTAACCATTATAAAAGACACACACGCATTTAAAGACCACAGCACTACTGAGATAAGAAACTTGCAGTGTAAATTCAGCCCAAGCTGAGAACATTTATCCCCCTGCACCGCCCGTTTTCCTGATGAGAAATAAGAACAGATATTTGAAGAGGGGGAAATTTCACATCCAAAGGGATTTTTTTTTTTTTTTTCCTATCAGAATCCAGCCCAAACATTATCACCAAGAGACTTGTGAAATGCATGGCCACCTTGAAAGAAGATGCTGGCTTTGCTCAAAGTGATAAATGCACATTCAGTATTCTGCTGTTTCAGGAAACTTATGGCCACTGTGTATAACCAGGGGACCTGGAGACAGAGCGAACCGTAAGTTCATAGGAGAAAAAGTAAAGCTGCCTGGGCTACTGAAGTCTTTTTACTCCCAAGGGGGAGAAACACTGGCAAAGCAGAAGAGTAAAATTCCTTTGAAGCTGGACTATCCCCTGGATAGAATGTGGTGTTTGACTCACGGGTGGGTAGACTCGAAGGCAGGAAGGAAGCAGTCACCCCTTGTAGAGTAGGGTGCCCGGTCACTTAGTCAACAAAAGGCAGTGCATCCTATTGGTTGGGAGTCTTAGCTCTTTGACCAGACTGCCTTGGTTTAACTCGCAAGTTCTTTGCTTGTGATTCACATGTCAGAAGGCAAACTAGGGGCACCTGGGTGGCGCAGTCGGTTAAGCGTCCGACTTCAGCCAGGTCACGATCTCGCGGTCCGTGAGTTCGAGCCCCGCGTCGGGCTCTGGGCTGATGGCTCAGAGCCTGGAGCCTGTTTCCGATTCTGTGTCTCCCTCTCTCTCTGCCCCTCCCCCGTTCATGCTCTGTCTCTCTCTGTCCCAAAAATAAATAAACGTTGAAAACAAAACAAAAAAAAAATTTAAAAAATAAAAAAAAAAAAAAAAAAGAAGGCAAACTACACAGCTGTTCCGTGCTTTCAACCTGTCCCTTAAAAGGCAGACAATACTTCTTAACTCATAGGATCGCTTTGATGATTAAATGAGTTTTTATGTGTATAAAATGCTTAGAACAGTGCCTTGGTGCATAGTACATGCTCAATAAATTTTAGCTATTACCCAATAAGTGCCTCTTATGTGCCAGGGAATGTACTAGATTCTGGGGATGTAGTAGTAGACAAGATAGAAAAGATCTCAGTACTTACAGAGCTTATAGTCGACTGGAGTGTTACTTGCATCAATATCCTCATGGCATATGTGGTCCAGAGGCAAGACAGGCAAGAGATACCGTTCTAGAACTGTCCCAACTTCCACCTCACTTGTGATGATAGGGAGTTTATTTATGACAAAGGCTGAATGCATGCACATGAAAGCCCAAAGGTGATACTTCCATGTGGGCAGAATCATGGGCTGCTGATTGAATCCCTGTTACGGTGGGAATGGTTAGGAGTGGAAGGAAGTCTGTAAATTACTGGCTGTAACCTCAGGAGGTGCTGAGTGTACCAAGAGCTTTGTTCCTGGCTTGGGAGTCGCTATCCTCGGAAAGGAAAGGGAGTGAATTGAGAGGCAGGCTTTGCCAAAGGGGATTATAGTTGTGGTGGTGTTGGGTTTTCTGTTTCCTCAGTCCAATTGTTGCTTTCTCTTTCAACCCCCATTGGGATGGGGAGGTAGCATCCCAATGCATTATTAGTATTTTGCCATAAGAAGGGATTAGTATTAGCAAGAGGGAGGTTTAACGGAAAACCACAAAGACCTCTGAAGGGCTGAGTTAGTCCTAATGGTGAAGAATCCATCCAGTATGGTGCAGAGATAGAGAGAGAGAATCCCAAGCAGGCTCTGCACTCTCAGCACAGAGCCCAATGCGGGGCTAGACCTCACGAACCATGAGATCGTGACCTGAGCCAAAGTCAATTGCGTAACCGACTGAGCCACCCAGGTTCCCCAAGATGTGTTTAAAATTGGTAAAACCTGGTAAACTCTGAAGGACCACACAATGTAGGGACACAATCTCACACCCCTCTTGTCCCAGCACTGTAGCTGGTCCCCAGGCACTCTGTGCTGGCAGGCTGACTTGAATTATTAGCATCATCTGGTTTAAGTAACTTTTTTGTTTGTTTCCTTCCTCTATTTGGCTTCTTTTAGAAGCTACCATCTTCCACAGTGTGGCCCAAGTGATTCATTGAAATTATAGGTTGTAAATGTGACCATGCTGTTTCACTGATTTAAAAAATCATTAATTACTCTTAATTGTGCATTGAAGAGAATTCCAGCTTTTTACCTGCCTTACATCTCTGACCTCCTTTCTTATTCTCTGGCCTCATACCCTGAGGTCTAATGATACCACCCTGCTTCCTTTCTCTACCTGTTCCATCTGTCTCCAACCTGATACCAACCCCATTCGATTTAATGCTTTGATGCAGTTACTTATGCTACTCCCTCTGCCTTAAAGACCATTCCAGCAGCTGTTCACCTGGCTAACTTTCATCCTTCCGCTTCAGCTCAACCATCATCCTCTTTAGGAAGCCTTCCCTGAGTCCCAGATCCAGCTAAGAAGCCAGTCTCAGAGTTTCCAAAGTCCCCTAGCCTAGCCCTGGCATAATGCTGGCCATACAATTGTGAAATGACCTGTTTGCTAGACTCAGACATCCTCAGTGGCAGACGTGATATTTTATGCATCACGGCCTCCCTGGTGCATAGCACGATGCTTGGTATACAGTAGGTGCTCAGTATGAACTGAACTGCATTTTCCTTGCAAACTGTATCAATTAGTATGCAAACAAAACAGACGGACACTGTTCTGATTATCAAAAGCAGAAGAATTTTAATACAGGGTATTCATTGCACAGATGATGGAAGAGGTGAGAAGCTGAACAGGGGACATTGAGGCAGGTCAGAGAATAGCCAACCGCAGGAGGTTGCTACCATTCTAGGAAGGAGCTGGAGTTGCCACACCCGTAGGGTTGAGACCTCCAGAAGCTGGGGCCAAGCTAGGGAAAGCTGGACCCTCTACTGCCAGATATGATACCCAGAGTGTAGACAGAAAGAGAGATGTGGTGGCTTCTCCCTGCCCTCTGGCCTACATTCATTCTCCTGCCATCTGCTTTCATTGGCTGCATGTGGCTGGCAGTCAGCCTAGCGAGGCAACCAGCGGAGGGCAGCTTCCTTGCCATGCAGAGCAGGGCAGGGAAGGGTGGCGAAGGGATCTGAGGGTGAGCAGGCCTGTGGAAACACCTCATTCTGCAAAGCAGTCAGAGGTAGAAAGAATTACCATGTATGTCATCATTTAATCCTTTGACTTAGTATTTCCTTAGTGAGGTTGTTCATGACTTTTCTCTGGCTGTAATGTACACATGAGATGAAAGTGACATGTCAACCACATCACCATGAGTGTCACGAATGTGCCCAGGGTTGTTAGCCATTGCCAGTGCATACCTCTCCTCTCCTGTGACTCAAGAAGGACATTGGGATTCACAGAGTGGCATTGTTACGAGAGCCAGAAAAGAGCAAATCAGTGCAGATTAATTACCTATGCCAGAGACTCATTCCATAACCAACCCAGCTCTCCCAGTTTCCTACCACAAAGGGATCAAGAGCCACAAGGCTTGGTTAGGATGTTCATACTCTGTGTACAAATGGGGCCAGGTTACGTCACAAACTAGAGTGAAAAATTGAAGGAGGGTTCCAGAAAATGTGGGAAGGACTTTTGCCTCAAGTATTTGTTAATGGATAATTGCATCAAATGTGAACTTCAATTTGCCTGTATAGACATCATCTATACCATACCGCAGAGATAAAAAATTTTAAGAGAACAAAATGTTGAGCTGAACTTATATTCCACGAATAGTTCAGCCTGTATGGATATAGTATGTTATTCCTGTGGTTCTGATGTGTCCTGACAGTTTGTTTTTCACATTATGACTAGTATTTTGAAAATATAAAATAATATCTATTTCTTTTTAGTATTGGACAATCCACCTTATTGTGATGAATCTGGACTGTTTTGGAATTCCACAATAATGATTTCAAACTTGCAAAAATGTTTATTTATTTTGAGGGGGAGAGAGCAAGCAGGAGAGGGGCAGAGAGAATGGGAGACAGAGGGCAAGAGAGAGAATCCCAAGCAGTCTCCATGCTCAGCACAGAGCCCGATGCAGGGCCTGAGATCCACAAACCGTGAGACCATGAGCTGAGTTGAAACCAAGAGTTGGATGCTTAACAGACTGAGCCACCCGGGCACTCCTCCACAATCAGTATTTCAAAAGAGCTAAATCTTTTAAAATGATCAAATTGCAAACAATACCTATCCCTGTTCAGAACGGGCATTATATTTTTAAAATTCAGGGAAGAGGAAATATAGAAGCTACAGAATCTTGCTTACGTTGGTGGTTATTTAATCATGTGGAGGCTGAGTACATAAACTATATCCTCTTGTTAAAATCTCTATTTGTCATTTAAAAATACAGAGATTCAAGGGCACCCTATTTTATCCTCAGCACGCTACATACCAGAATTTTAAAAGTATTTATTTATTTATTTGTTTCCATGCCTGTTGTTATTCTCTACTCCCGGCAGTGAGGAAGGGGTCCTTCCGCCTTGTTCTTTGCTCGGTCCCCAGCGCCTAGAACAATGCCTGGGAGAGAGTGACTCAAGAACTGCTTGCTGGTAAGTCACTGCTTTCCTTTCTGCATTACTCTGGAATGAACCCGAGGAAGAGGAAGAAGTGATTGACTTTACTGACCAACACTTTCCTGGGAAGATATCGTCTAGAACTTGCTCCACTCCACTGAGCTGGGCCACGCCTTGAACAACCACTTATACATGCAGGCATTGAAAGAAGAGAGAGCCTGTTAATTGCAAGCTGTTTTTCAGTGTTGCCAAAAGGTCACCACTATTAATTATGACATATATTTGAAAAGAAGGAAGGCCTGTCTATACGGCAATGTATTCCATGGTGTCTAATTTGTTTGCTGTGATAAGGCCAGGCTCAGTTATTGATGAATCAATCATCCGTGTCTTGAATGTGGATGACACCAACTCAGTTTCTCTCTCAAGATAATGGTATTGCATACATAGGTTGGTGCTGGGCTGTATATTATTCAACTCCATAAACATGTTGAACGTTAATTGCTGCTGCTGTGCAAGAAAACATTTTTTTTTCCTTTTTGTGGTGGAGAGTTAAGTAATTTATACAGGATGACTCAAGCCATGTCTCTAGGCAGCAGGTGAAATGCTGCTAAATCAATCCATATGGTTGGTCTCTGCGAGAGAATCCATTGTATGACCTGCATGGATGAACGAAACAGGGCGTTTCAGCCACGCCGAGTTCTTTCTTGTTGTAAATGGACTAACCCTTGAGGTTATATCTCTACGTACCTCATGGGGAAAAAAGTAGAAACAATTACAGGATCAATCTGAACAAAAAATAAATGTTATCTCAGTTAATTCAAATGAATAGAACTTTTCTTAGATTTTCTTTTCTGTGTGTATTCTCTCTCCAGTGTCCACATAATGGTCTTAATGCTCCATTTCACCTTTCTGGCACCAACAAAGGCTCAGTTCAGAGGAATAAATAGTTTCTTATCAAGGCAGAGGAGGCAACGTGGGGCCGGGCCAGGGGCAAGAGGCCTGAGCTCTTGCTTCCCCAGAGAACAGTATATAAAATCAATGCCGTCCTTTGATGACTTTCTTTCTATGTCTTAGGGCCTTGCCTTAACTCTCTGACTGTATTTTCATTACAGTCTTGCAGCTAACTTATTACCTTTACAATTATTTCAGGATACAACCTAAGAAGAACATGATCAAGGAAAGCAACTCCTCTCTCACTCTCTCTCTGTCTACTCAACCCCCGGCTGTGCTTTTGGTTTGATCTGTTTGCACTGTAGTGAGGAATGAGAACACGTCCTGAATTATGAGGCCTCTCTTATGTTTTCTAAACAAAAAGATTCATCTTAAATGGTAGACCAAGAGTTTTCCCTACCATCTATGTAGTAGGTTTATGAAGAGTTGCAGACTAGACAATAATCTGAGTTACATGGATTTATCAAAGTTTGGTAACTTTTAGGTTTCAGAAGCCTAATTGGAGAATGTTTTCAATTTTCTTTAATGGGCAGCGGAAAAAATGGGTCACATAGAACGCAGTGCATGCTCAAGCCACATGAGTTTTCTGGTCCTTGAGTATTCAAAGGCAAGCATGAATTGGAAAGTCAGGATGACCCACATTTTGGCTGTGCCTTGTACAGGATGTTGTTTTTATCTGGATTTCTTCTTCTAACCCTTATTCTGATATCATGATTCCCCTATTCCCTGGGATAGTTGGAGGGAAGCCCCCCCCCCCCCATTTTTTTTGATTCTGGTTGGGTAGACAACTGCAGTAACCACAGCACGCAGAGGTGCTCATGTGGCCCATGTCTGGTTAATATTAGTACCTCATCCTCTTGGTTAGGGTGATTGGTCCAGAGTTGGGTTTGAGACTCTAACCAAGTCAATGGGGATTTTTTCATGGTATTTTATATGTTGGTACACTCTCTTTCCCCTCTCAGGTTGCTGGCTGAGATGGTATGAGTCTCGAGTTATCCAACATCCTTCCCCAGTATTCTCTGGGCCCATTCATGGTCATGGAAGGAACATGCTGTAAGGAGAGAATGAGGGCAAAACATGTCGAGAAGCAGTGGTGGAGTGGGAGAGAGAGGGAAAGAGAGAGGGAGAGAACACTCAAAAGTAAAAGGTAGCTAATGAAAACGTCTATGTGCCCATATTCCATCATTTCATGTAGCCAGCTCCTCTTCTGGACTCCCCTTGTTGTGTGTTCCCATTAAATTTCAGCTGGATTTGAGTTGGCTTTCTCTCACTTGCAACCAGACAGGTTCAGATTTCTATATACACCTGATATTAAGTACCAATCACTGCCTTATTTGCCAACGTGAGTGCTATGAAGTCCTAGGTTCTTGGGAAAGCCATGCTTCAGAGAAAAGTAGAATGAGTCTGGGGTTCATCCTGCCTGTGAAAAATTCCAGGCAGCTCTCAAGCAGACAGTGAGGAAAAGGTGGTAGGAAGCTTCATTTACACCTCAACCCCAGATACAAGTAACCTGTCATCTCTACCCACACCCTAATATTCTTTTGTCATCCCCTCAGTCTTTCAGGACATGGCTTTCCTTTCCCTCAATTCCTTTTTATCTCTTTCTTTCCATATGCAGCTGTCAACAGTTGCTTCTTCATTTTCTTGCTCGTGTCTTTTCTTTCTGTGTCTCCTATTTTGAGAGATATACACATGGATGGTAAATTACCAGGTTGTGTTGACTGTTTCCTTTGAGATACTGGGTAAAGAGCAGGGGGAAATATATCTCCTCTACCGTTCTAGGAATGTGGGGAGCTAGTCAGTCATGATCATTTAATAATTTAGTGATCAAAATCTTTGTTTTCCCTGCTGATCTTTGACTTCTACAGATTTATGACTATGCTTTGGGAAGATTAGTTGTCTTCTCTGTGGAAGGCTCAGGGTCAGACCTTAGGTTTATAACAGAAATGTGAATCATGGTAGGGAGGACTAGGGGGTGAGCAGGGGGCAGCTTCTTTTCACCCTATCTCCCAAGTTCTGTCATCATCTTCCAGATGGTTCAAGAACTGCTGTTATGTGCTGGTTCATTTTTTGCATATGTGGCCATTTTTGGTAGCCATTGAAGAGGAATGCAAAGGAGTGAGCCCTTCAAAATGACCTGAAGTGTGAGGGCTCCCACTTATCACCCTTGTTGCCAGAATCGTGGTTGCATTATATCATTGAAGGTGAGGGGAGGGGTGGAGAGAGGAAGGAGCAGGATTCCAAGTCATACTGGGTGGAATACCAGCTTTGCTCTAACTAGTCTGAGTTCCTGGGTATGTTCCCTATGTTTTCCAGCTCTCAGATTAAGCATCTGTGAAATGAAGGAAGTGACAGTACCTGCTCTATGGAGTTGTTGTATGAATCAGAAATGAGGTAATAAATATGAAAATAGTCTGTGAATGGAAGTGGCCTAAATACAAGGCACTGTTCTTGTTAAGGTGCCATACTTCAGAGATAGAAACATCTAGGACTGTAACACAAAATAAAATCCACTCTGCTAGGGAGATGTTTATTTGTTTGTTTTTGTTTTTGTTTTCTTACTATAAAATGGCAGTTAGGGAAGGTAGAAAATGCTGCATTCAAAATCTTCATATTGTTTCAAAATGAAAACCTTTATGTCTGTACCAGTGGGACAGGTGAAAACTATTGACTGAGCTAGCACAGACATTTACTTAAAATTTGTCAATATGTATTTACTGGTTTGATGCATTCAGAATTATTGGTACAGATTGTATAATTTCAGAAAACTTAGTGTTGATAGGTAGACACTTGAAGTTCTCCTGGATATTATGGCCATGATTAAAAGTTCTCCCTTGGGAGAAATTGGGATACCAGTTTCCTTCTTTGCAACACATGAACCTTTATACCACATACGTGTGTGCACACACATGCACACACATGCACATACATACACATACATACACCTGACAAATAACTGAAGGGTTGAAGTTTCTGTGATAGAAATTAGGGTCATTGTGAATCATCTCAGAGCTTGCATATCCTGGACTTTGACTTTGCGCCATGAGAATTGCCATTGCCCTCGGCCATGAGGTCAGATGATGTAGCTTGTTACAGGTGCTGTATGTATCTAGACATCTCCAAACCCCGGGGACAATGAGGCTAGGAAAGTGTTACAAAGTTCAAGTTCAACACTTGACAGGAGAAAGATGTGCTATCTCTCACAGGCTTACTGATCTATCACAGAACTGCTGAGATGTCACAAACACATGATGAAAAGGATTACTGAGACATACTAGGATCCTCTGACTTTTTTTATGGATAATTTTGAAAAATAATCCCAGAACAGTTAATTAAAAACAAAAGAAGATTCTTCGTGCCAAAAGATATCTGAAAACAATAATAATAATATCCTTTTTACTCAGCTTCCTTTCCAGATACATCAAAGGACAAGAGATAACTGCCTGAGAGCAGACCATAAAGGGGATTCAGAAGACATTTTAGAGAGTTCACCAATTTTTTTTCACATGGGCAAAAGATGATTCTATCAAAACAGGGACGCCTGGATATTCATTAATGCCAGAAGAATTCCAACTAGCGAATTACTGAGAATCCTGTGGAATTATTTGGAAAAAAAATAAATAGATAAATACAGGGTGGGCAGCAACAAATAATTAAATGTTCAAGGCATCACACACAATCCTTTAAGTACATGCCTACAAAGGAAAAAACTGTGAAACAAATGGATAATCCACTAGCTGAATCTGGTTAAGAAGGAATAAACAAGAGAAATCCATGGGAGGTAAATGCTCCTGTTGCAAATTATATTGTTTTCTAAGCATTTAATTCTGATTTTCTCATTAATGCCACCTAGGCTTAAAATATAGGCTGATCAGCTTCTTGTGGGAGAAAAGGAAAGGAGGAAAGAGCAACTGGGAGAAGACCTAGAGAGGATGGCAGTAGAAGGAGAGGAAGAAAGAAGAAAAGGAAGAGGGGAAGGGACAGAAGGTGAGGGAGGTGGTGAGGGAGGGAAATGCAGGAACCTGACTGAGGAGGATGAGGCCACAAATGAAGAACCCCCAGGGAAGCCCGCGTTTCACCCAGTATAAAATGGAAAACCTTTTCTTAGGGGCCTGGGGTTGTTGGGAATTTGATGTCTCAATGGGCTTTGCTTGTTTCCTTCCAGAATACGCATCTCCCTCTTCAGGTTCCAGGGGAAGCCCAGGCCTCAGAGGGAAACATGTCAACTTCCCTTGGATATCTGCCTTACACATCCTCAGGAAGCTTTTGCTCAGGGAGATCCCCACTTTCTAATGGTTGAGGATGGGGAGACTCTGAAGGGCAGCGTCTCATGTTGAGCTAGCCTGTCTTGGATGAGCCTCTTCAGAATGTTTTCTATGAGCAAGAAAAAACAGAGGTCGAGATTACAGGTCGGAGCCTAGCAGAAATCTAGAGTGGAAGCCAATATCCAAGTTTTAACATAAAAATTTTCCTGCTCTAAAGCACACGGCACCTGGCAAGAATGAAGTACGGGTTCCAATCAATTTCTTCAGCTATCTGGATGAATAAAGCAGATTAAATGAGATACACGCTCTCAAAAGTGCTTTGAAAGGGTATGATGCTTCAGCAATGGAAGCTACTCTTTTTGCTATTTTGTACAGAAGATGTTGTGTTTCTGTTTCCAGCTGGTTTCATCTAGGGCATGTTTCATCTCATTGGATCATCTGACTTTTAGGCCCATAAATAGGATCCTATAAACCATTCACCAGAAATGTAGGAACTCCTATTCTTTCCACTCTTTGATTTTATCACAGGATATCAGGACTCAAACGTGGACGTTTGTCTCATGTGATCCTAACTGAGGAAACTGAGCTTGGAGCTCAACCACTGAGGTCCAGAGAAGCTAAGTGACCTGCCTAAGCCCAGGCTTTGCTCACTCTGCCAAGTGTTCCCTGCACTATACCAATCGTGCTGTTTCAGAGTGATGCTTTGGGGGCATAGGACTCTGTACTTTGTGGTGATCATGGCCTGCACCCCTCTCTGCTCTGTCCTGGTGTCTGGGATGGGTCACAAATGTGGTGGCCATTATGAACCCTTTAGTATTCTCTGAAAAGACATACTGTGAACAACAACTTCCTAAGGAATTTGGGGAAATGAGTGGAGCTGGGTTTTATATGAACCCGCGGAGTTAAGGTCCAACTTGAAGGCAGGTAGTTGTTGAGGTCATTGATGTTGTCCACAGGCAAGTGGCTGTCAGGAGGGAAGCCCTGGATAGCCCAGAGTGACTCTGGCACTGGGTGGCCAGTTCTGTGCTTGTGAGAATAGGGAGGTTCCTTTAAGGCATGTAACCAGGAATCTAGAGGAATTTTCCATGGAGAGAAGGAAAACCTGGGAAACATTTTAATCAAAAGCTGGAAATTAAGCCTGGAAGACTTTGAATCAGCAGCCACAGTCTTGAGCCTTCACAGTATTTCACCTTCAAGGTCTAGGGTGTAAGGATAGTCTTGTGGAAATCCAAGACTCTTGTATGCCTTCGTGTGCAGGTTCCCGAGCAGCTCCCACATGTACATTACTACAGGTGCTCAAGAACCACACAGGCAGCAACCACATGGCTTCCGGTTAGATGAGGAGTAGCAATTCATCCTCAGCCTCCTCGGCCATTGTTCTCTTGACGTGGAGGTAGCTCTTCCAGGGAGAACCACGGTTTTAGTTGAGTGAGAAAGATGCGCTCTATCAATCTCATTTTAGAAGTCCTGGAAAATCAGAGATAGAGAGTTTGCGTTACAAAAGCCATCATGATATTTCTTCAGTGGATTGCATACGAAGGCTAGGAGTCCCGTGCAATTGCAATCTTTCGGATATTCATCCCAGATCACTCACTGTCACTAGCATGGGAGCAAGGGGATTCTTTTAGTCTCCTGCTGCATCCTGTGTGCTGTGTTCTCCTTCCTGCTCCATTGTTGGGCTATTTGCTGCTAGTCGTTCCCTTTTGTAATTAATTATTCCTTTATCTGCACCCTGTATTTATTGTTGCATTTCAGTACAAATCACAGTGTGCTTTGTTTTATGGTAAACTGTGTCATTCCTCGCTGGGCAAGGAGTGCGTCTAATTTATTCTTGAATCCCAGCGCACGCCACAGTGCCTTTGCATGTGGAAAGATGTGGTGGCAGTGCACCCACTGGTCCTCCCTTCCTCCTTGGGTCGCATTAACAGGAGACTTCCTTGCCCTTTGCAGGGAGGCGGGGCTAACTGACTAGGTCGTTCCAAGGAAATGAACAAAAGTGAGGTGTCACTTCTAGGCTGAGCCAGTGAAAAGGTCTGTGCGACCCTCCAGCTTTTCCTTCTCTGCTTTGATGACTGTGGTAATGTTGAGATGGCAGAACCACAGGGAGAAAAGAGTATAAGAAGAAAAGCAAGAAGAATAAATTTGGCCTGGAGAATTGCTCCAAACGGAAGAGAACTTTGCATAAGTAGGAAATAAACTTTTGCTGCATTCAGCCACTCAGATTTTAGGGTTTGTTTCCCCATCTAGGCTGCTCTTTCCTGACTGGTACAGGTGGTCAATATTTAATGGAATTACATGGAGAGTCTGGATATCTACAGATGCATCTTCTTGAATGATACAATTTATTTGCGCTTTCCATTTTCTTTCTCAATATAATCTCACTTAGACCTTGAGAATTCTGAAGGAGAAAGTATAACAGGTTGTTAAACTCTACAGGGCCCATTGCAAACAACTGGGCAGAAGTCATCACCCAATTCAATTGTGTTGTTACCTAGCCTAGAAAGGACTACAGCCATTTGGAAATTAATGACTATCCCCAGCAGATGGGAAGGTACCATACCTCACCCAGGAGTTGCTGTACCTTTGACATGTTAGAGAAATTTACAGCCCCAGAGGCTTACCTTTTCCACCTTGGCACATAATGATTTTACTTAATTGGGCCCTATGGGCTCTATGGAATATGGGGAGACTCCAGGTTACTCAATGACTTTTTATTCTCTGTGTACTGATTTTACTTTGTTTATGTGTGATGGGCAACTTAATGTATTTATTACAGATATGTAATTATTTTGTATATACACATTGTGATCACATATATGCAACATTTATAGGTTATTTCCAGGGACTTAAAAATATTGGAAGATAGAAGATCTATCCAACTCAGCTTATCTTTTGTTGGTATAATCTCTGAGAATAGTCTGTCATCACTGACAAGGATTCTTTTTCTGCCTAAACCTCACGCAAAATATTTTTCCTCTCTGCCCATCCATGGTCTTCTCTGGGAAGTGGGGCTAATTCTTATTCTTTAGATTGTGTGGGGATTGGAGAAAATGTGAGGATCTACTTACTACTTGGCCATTTGTAGATATTTAATAAACAGTAATTGATAATGATTATGTATTACACTCATGTGGAACTTTACTGTTTACACATATGTAACATTTTTTAAGAATTTCAATTCACCCTTACAACAGCTTTGGGGGTAGGTTTTAGTATGTCCATTTGTAGTAGAAGAAAGTGAGGCTCAGAGAAGACACTGAAGCTTGTGCAAAGTCATGGAGTAGAAAGTGGCAGAGCTGGGATTGAAAACTAGTCTCCTGACTCACCCTGGTGCCGTAACTGGATGGTACCTTGGAACAGTGCTTCGGAGCAGAGCTGGAAGGAAAAGAGTCTAGGGTCAATAACACATGGCCTGCCAGAAAGTAAAATTCCAGTGGCCATTGTGTCTCCAAGTTTATCTATTTTAAAATAAACCATCAGGGACACTTTGGCCTCATCCAAATGATTTCTGTAAATAAATCTGTGTTTGGATTATGCCATGTAAGCCACTGTGGGTAATAAGAGCACTGGAACAACAACAACAAAAAAGAACAGATTTCTGAAAACTATCCTGCTACGTACAGTTAGTTTGTGTCTAGTCACCCATTGGACCAGAAGGCCATTCTCTGTATATCAACATATTAGAAATAAAATATAATCCTTCTCATGGGTGTACTGAGAGGATCAGAGGTTTATTCCTTGTAGTTAAGATGCATCATGCCTCATATGCCTGTGTTCCTCCAAGATGCCAGAGAGCGCGTGTCAATATTTATCCCACCCCAACACTCAAATTAGCTCCTCTAATAATCAGGCTGAAAAACACCCTCCTTGTAGCCTGCTCTCCTTCCTACAACATTCTTCTGATAGAGTCGTTCATTTCAATTAATGCCAGAGCAGAGGGGTTTGAGCTGCCCATCCATTTGGCAAGGGAATTGGGAATAGGATCAAAGTTGGTTTTATTTCAATAGCGTCTCTAGTGAGCTGTTAATTACTTGGGTTTCAAATCAGATGGCATTTGAAATAGAATATTGAATTACACCTGTGTTTGGGGGTCAGTTTATCTTCTGATATGAAGGTAGATTTGGGCAGGAAGGAACAGGAGGAAATGAAGTTAGTTTTCTTCCTGTGTTTGATGGGGGGAAGGTCTTTGTTGCTAAAATATTCCTCAGGGCTTTGCATACTGGGTTAAACCAACAGGGAAAATTATATTTCAGGGACTTTGAGCCAGAGCAGACCTCCAATTATCCCTCAAACAGATTAAAAAATGTAATCTTAGACTTGTTAATATGAAATATGACTTGCACACACATACCTACACATGTATATATACAAATATTTATGGTTTCGAGTACTTAAGGTGAATTGAAAACTAGTTTGGTGGAAAACGAAGCAGTGGAATTAATGTTTCTGACCTCAGCATTCTAATATTTATCTCAAACATTTAGATTTTAATTTTATCGAAACAAGCTTTTGTTTGTTTACCCATTTATACTTGTCAGGGGGTAATATCTTAGTTTGGAAAATTTCACTTGCTCACTAATCTGCAAACACTCCCATCTCCTTTCTGTTCCATAAGTGCCCACACCCTTCCTTGCCTCAGCGTGCTTACACTTTCAGCTCCATCTGTCCACAGTGCTTACTTCCAGTTCTGTGTTTCCTACCCTACAGGTTGCAACTCCGATCTCACTCCCCCTGAGAGGATTTTCTGCCCATTGACTCTGCCTTATCATCCTATCCCTTCAAAGCACTGATGTCAGTGGGCATCTATCTTATTGATTTATTTGTCACATATATATCGTCTTCTTGCCCACGAAAGTAGGCGGGGCTGTCCTGCATACAGCACAGCTTCAGTACTTACACTGTACCTGGCATGTTGCGAGCTGAGTGTCCCACATGTATTTCGTGAATGAATGAACAATTGGATGACTGGACAAGCCGTGGCAAGACCTTGGCCCAAGAACATTTCGACAATACCTTGCATTTGGGAGCTGAGCTATTCATACAGTAAAATTGGTATAGCTTCTCTCTTGGTTTCACTCAGTGTGGATCTTTGTTCCGACCTCCTTATAGGTGTCTCCTCTCGTCTTCTCTCTCTTTTTTATATCCTGCCTTTTGCCTTTATTTCTGTCTCTCAAAAACTGCTGATAATTTTCTCATGGGTTAGCTGAGAAACAAATACAAATTCTCTTTCTTTTATCAAATTCATAATGGCTATTACTAGTAGAACTGATCACAACAAAATAATACTGACAACAACTGAAACGGCCTGTGGTAGGATTTGTTATTGGTTAAAAAAAATTGATGGCAAAATTAAATCTTCTTGACAAAATTTAGACGTGCAAAATTTGATCTGGGCAAATTGAACTTTGTGGAAATAAAGAAAACTCAAAATGGCAGAAGCCATAGCTGTTAAAATTGGATGTGACTGAAAAAAAATAACCAACCTGATTTAAAATTTCTAAGGAAAAGGATTGATCCTGACCAAATAATATCAGTGAAGTAAAAATAGCGACAAGGTAAAAGCATTTACATTATTTAATCGGGGAAGATACGGCTGCAGGAGCTCATTCAATAAATCTTCATGTAGAGGAAAGATAATTTCTTGTGCTGAAGAATGGACAGCTGTTCTTTTCCAATAATAATAATAATAATAATAATAATAATAATAAAAAGGTATGAGAATACAGCAGGGAGTTTAGAAAGAACTTCCGGTCTACAGGTGACTTGGAAGGCCTGGAATGCATTTCCAGGAAGGGAGGTGGTGAGGGGAGAGAGGTAGGAAAGTAGAGTGTAGGGGTGTGTGTGTATGGGGGTGGGGGAGAAGTTTCTAGAATAAGATGTATCAGAAAGCTATCATTCTGAGGTGGTTTTCCTACATTCTTTTCTGACAGAAGACTCGAAGATTAATGAGGAGTTTTTACTCCCTAGAATATTCCTTTAGCCCCATATTTCTATGATTCTACGACTTTTTAAATTCTATTTTGCTCTTTGGTAAGAAAGTGGAACTATGTTATTTAGAAAATAAGATAAGGCCTTGTTGAGAAGTCACTTTATATCTCAGTATTCAAACTTACAGTTTTTTAAATTAGTTTTATGAATTTTTTAATGAAATTTTTAGGAATTAGTTTTATGTGTGTGGAATTCTGTGACCAAAATCATTATTGTGATGACTAATTAAGGATCATTGTTTTAAGTTTGGAATAATGGAAGTTTTCACTCTATACGGGGAAGAATCTAAAGATTGGGGAAGTAAAAATGATTCATTGTGATAGCAAAAATTTAACTTTTGGTTCTATGAGAGAAAACATTCAGGCCTTGTATGCAAAGAATCTTTGATGCGAGCCTTATATGTGATCAAAGAAAGATTCCTAGGACTACATCCCTGTAATAAAGGTTGTGTCATAAAGAATGGGAGACAGGGAAGGAAGGTCTTCCAGAGGACAAGAAGTAGCTCTAATCAGGGTGGGAAAAGCTATCTTGGAAACAAGATGGTGGTTGTCAACAGTAGGTTGAGGTTGCCACTCCTTTGATGAATGGGAGAGTTACTCTTACTCTCTGCTCCCAGTGTGGGGGCATCATGTGAAAAGCAGTAACTGTAAGTAAGGGACCGTGGCATCCAAAAAGAAACAAACAAGAATTATCAAGTAAGTGGAAGGGTGTTTTGATTAAAGAGGACTTGAAAGGGGACTCTGGATTGTTCCCAAGTCATTGCATATGTTCAAATATTGGGAAATATACCAGTGAATGCATCCCAAGGTAACCTTTCAGAAAACGGGTGGTGTTAAAAGATTTTTCAGACCTAAGCACCAGAAATTCTAAGCTACTCTTGGTTTATTGTTAAAAATAGATGATGTAGCATATTTCTGTAAAAAAATTTTTTTAAGTTTATTTATTTATTTTGAGAAAGAGAGAGAGAGAGAGAGAGAGAGAGAAAGACAAGTAGGAGAGGGGCAGAGAGAAGGAGAGACAGAATCCCAAGCAGGCTCCACCCCATCAGCACAGAGCCTGACATGGGGCTCAAACTTATGAACCATGAGATCATGACCTTAGCCGAGATCAAGAGTTGGATGCTTAACCGACTGAGCGACTCAGATGCCCCAGCATATTTCTTTTTAAAAATCTTTTATTTATTTATTTTTCTACCATACAGAGTTATAGAATTTTTTTCTTGTGTGATGAGAGATTTTAAGGTCTGCTCTCTTAGCAACTTTCAAATATGCAATACAGCATTGTCAATTATAATTGCCCTGTTATGCATTATATCCCCATGACTCATTCATTTTCTAACTGGAAGTTTGCACCCTTTGGCTCCCCTTACCCACTTTGCCCACCCCCTACCCTCTGCCTCTGGAAACCACTAATCTGTTCTGGGTATCTATGAGCTTGGTTTTTTAATTTTTTTAAATTATTATTACTTAGGTTGCACGTACAAATGAGATCATACAGTGTTTGTCTTACTCTGACTTATTTCACTTAGCGTAATGCCCTTAAGATTCATCCATGTTATTGCAAATGACAAGATTTCATGCTTTTTATGGCTGAATAATATTCCATTGTGTGTGTGCGTGTGTGTGTGTGTGTGTGTGTGTGTGAGCATTTATCACATTTTCTTTCTCCATTTATCTTTTGTTGAGGTTTATGTTGCTCCCATATCTTGGCCATTGTAAATAATGTTGCAATGAACATGGGTGGGCATATATCTTTCCAAGTTAGTATTTTCATTTTCTTTGGATAATTACTCAGAAGTGGAATTGCTGGATCATATGGTAGTTCTATTTTTAATTTTTTGAGGACCCTCCATAGTGTTTTCCGTAGTGGCTGCACCAATTTACATTCCCACCGGCAATGCACAAGGGTTCCTTTTATCCGCACCCTTGCCAGCATTTGTCAGTTCTCATCTTTTTGATAATAGCCATTCTAACAGGTGGAAGGTGATCTCACAGTGTGGTTTTGACTGTCATTTCCCTGATGAGTAGTGATGTTAGACATCTTTTCATATACCAGTTGGCCACCTGTATGGCCAACATACAAATCAGATTATTATTATTTTTTTTTTTTGTTACTGAGTTGTACAAATTCTTTCTGTATTTTGGATATTAAGCCCTTATCAGATATATGATTTGCAAATATTTTCTCAGTAGGTTGCTTTTTCATTTTGTTAATGGTTTCCTTTGCCGTGCAGAAGCTCCTTAGTTTGATATAGTCTCACATGTTTATGATTGATTTTGTTGTCTTTGCTCTTGGTGTCAAATCCAAAAAATCACTACCAAGACTGATGTCAGGGAGCTTACTCCCTATGTTTTCTTCTAGGCGTTTTATGGTTTCAGGTCTTACATTCAGCCCTTTAATCCATTTTGAGTTAATTTTTGTGTGTGATGTAAGATAGTGGCCCAGTTTCATTCTTCATATTTCTTTAATATAACTTTGTGGTAAGAATATTTGTCTTATATTTCAAATACAAGGAGTACAGGAGAATGGCATATGTACCCCTGTTGGTATTATATGAAACAGACTACCTGGGGAAATCATGAAGCTTTGTACATGTTATGGTACCATTACAGGAAGGCAATGAATATTTTTCTCTCTGCTTACCTTAAAAAATAGTCACATATCTTATTTAAAAATAGCAACTATTGGGGCGCCTGGGTGGCGCAGTCAGTTAAGCGTCCGACTTCAGCCAGGTCACGATCTCACGGTCCATGAGTTCGAGCCCCGCGTCAGGCTCTGGGCTGATGGCTCAGAGCCTGGAGCCTGTTTCCGATTCTGTGTCTCCCTCTCTCTCTGCCCCTCCCCCGTTCATGCTCTGTCTCTCTCTGTCCCAAAAATAAATAAACATTGAAAAAAAATGTGATAATAAAAATAGCAACTATTGTGGTGATGATGCTGGTAGACAAGAAGGTCTACTAGGACCCTATTAAGCTATTAGTGCTATTTGTTGAAGATTAGGAATTACTAAAGGAAACCATATGACTATTGTTTGTTCTATCTTTCTGCGTGGTTCTCTTGAGTTTCTTATAATGATTAGTAATAAAGATGGGTATTCATTTTTATGCTTTTTAAAATAAAGGTATGACATTGATTTGGTATAATGATCATGATTTTATTTTTAAAGGCATAATTGAGTAGACTAGAATTGTTATTTGATAACATTTATACCTCATTGCTCTTTAGACCTCAAGGTTATAACCATGACATCATCCATCTGGTGGTGCTATCCTCATTTCAGGCCAAGTATCACTTTTGCAAATTCAAACTTGAAATTGACATTTCATGCCATGGCAACTCTTTTATTCAGTAGTCTTTCGGTAATTAATATTTGATCTGCAGGAAAAAATAGAGAATTGACCTTAAACAAGATGCTTTAGTACTTATATATTCTTATATTAATTTTGTGTCTAGCAGAAGATTGGCTCATCAAGCCAGTTTTGCACAACATTTGGAAAGTGGGCTGCTAAAAGGTTAGTTTATTATAGACACCTAAACTAGCGGTGAATTTCCAAGCTATTTATATTGGTAAGATGCAATGGCCTTATCTGTACTTCTTGCTGAATAGACCTTTTTCTTCTCTTCATTTGTAAATTGTTTGGAGACAGTTTTTTTCTTGCATAGGGAACACAGTGCTGACAAGTCAACCTAATATCAATAAGATGATAGCCTATGAATATTTTTGACGACTAAGCACCCTTACATGGATTTCCTGTTGTCCCCTGAATCTCTCTACTGTGGGAAATTTCAATACGGAACAGAGAACCTCTTACTGCCAGTTTTGTGCCTGAAACACAAGAAAAGATGAACAGACGTCTGCTGCATTAAAAAAGGACACAGGCATGCATTAAATCCCTTATGTCTTACTTTTTAATGATGCAATTGTGAATTATGTTCTTGTTGCATTTGTAATTAGAGGCTGCAGCAGATGGTGAAGACTTATTTTAAAGTGATGTGTCTATTAAAATAAGCCACACTGCCAAATGATTGTTCACTGTAACAGCATCTTTACGCCCCTAAAACACTCCGATTCTTTGTTGATGTGCAGTTGATTACCACAGCTGATTACATATGTGCACATATTTGCTCAGAAATGTATCAGAGATATTTGATATGTGCAATACTTTATTTTAAAGTGTGTGTTATCACAATTATAGATAATGAAGCTTTCAATGAATTATTCAGTCACACCATCTACAAAGGGAATGCACTGATTTCCCTTTTCAATAAAATGAGGCATGAATCTTTCTAAACTATTGAGGCTAATTCTCCCTACACGGTGGGAGAAGCATTGAAGGGCGAGTGGGGAGTTTCTGGGTATTGAAAGATTCTCTTATGCACATTCTTATGAAGAACAGCTTTGATTTGGGTGAACTCAGTTCACGGATAGTGGTGGAATCTCAGGCTAAGAGTGGGAATGGAGAGGACTAGGCACTGAGGGAGGGCCAGGTAAAAATGGAAGAGAGGAGGTAGTCAGATTGACAGTATGTATTAGAATAGGTTAGGCTGTGATAACAGACGGCACCTAAATCTCACTGGCTTATAATGACATAGTACCGAAATGACATCTCTCTCTCTGGCTACATGTTTACCCTGAAACATAAAAGGTGTTCTCCTTGTCATAATCTGTAGGGACCAGGTTGATGGAGGTTACATCTCAATACAGAGCTACACAATCACCTTACTAAAGGGAAAAGCATGGTGTCACTTAAAAACTAGCTTTTAAAACCTCTTGGTGGAAGAGTCACATGGGCGCTTCCACTCATCTCATTGGTCAGAGCAAGTCATGTGACTAAGCCTACTATTAAGAGGACAGGGAAGCGTAATCCTACTATTAGCCTGAAATATTTGGTGAGCGACAATTATGACCACCTCATGATGTAGTTTTCTGCAAGGCGATGTGTCCCTGAGACAGTTCCTCTACTTGGGTACGATGGCTACTTCATCTCCATCATTTTGGTCCCGAAATAGCATCAGATTGACTATTTTATGTTCCACAGTGTGCATAAAGACTTTTAGAAGAGGGTGTGTGTTACCTGGCGGGGTAGAGATGTCTGCCGGTTTAACATTTTCCAAACTGTGTTCTCTTCAAAGGTGTTAATGCAGAAATAAGGATTGCGTGGTGGTCAACGGAGTCTGGGAGTCTGTGGGTAAGTTACACAAATTACTTTTCAGAGCCTTTAATAGGTTAATATGAGTGTCTATAAGGCCTGTACAGCATGTGGTATTTCTCAATTCTATATCATATCTTTTTGGAGAGCTTCTACGGATGGTGTTTTGTGGGAACACATTTTGGGTTGCTGCTTTGGCCTCTCCCATTGGTACTTGGTTGTATGTTCGGTCACTATTTTGGTTTCTGGGCTGATGAATACATTAAGATGCTTGGAGGGTCACATGCCCAGAGAGGGCATGGAAGCTCCAGGCATCCTTACCCCATAGCTGGCTCTATTCATCTCTTCCATTTTACTATTCCTGAGTTGCACCCCCTTATGATACACCAGAAAACATATGAGTATTTTCCTGAGTTCTGTGAGCTGTTCTAGCAAATTTTGAAACCTGAAGAAGGGGTTTGGGGGACCCTCAATTTGCAGCAATTGGTCAGAAGTAGAGGTGGTCCAGGGCTTGAGACTGGCATTTGAAGTAAGGGCAGTCTGTGGGACTGAGCTCCTTTAACTTGTGGGATCTGGTGCTAACTCCAGGTGCTTGGCGGAAGGGCTGAATTGAACTGTTGCACAGCCACTTGTGTCTGGAGAATCAGAGAGTGAGTTGTTGGTGCTGGAAAACACAGCAAAGTTGTTGGAGCCTCTCAAGGGAAGGTGGCCAGGCTTCCAGCGCCCCTTTTCCTCCTGCACTCTTTCCCCCCTAGCCTGGAAAGAAAGAAGCATGATTTTGACGGGGGCGGGGGGGGGGCGAGGGGACATTTTGTGAGAGGAAAATACATGTCTTACATGAAGCTATGAACCAACATTAGAGGGTGGAGTTAGGACTGGCACTTCTAGATTGGGGAGCATCTGATGCCATAACTTCATACCCAAGAAATCATTATAATTCTCTTCTGCCATTAAGTAAAAATATATTATATAAATATAATAATAATAACAACTTATATCTAAGTATATATTATTATATATAAATATAAATAAATATATAACAATAATAAATATTTTTTCAACATGAGTTTGAACTGTGGGGGTTCACTTATACATGGATTTTTTTCAGTGTAATACAATGATGTATTTTCTCTTATGGTTTTCTCAACATTTTATTTTCTCTAGCTTTCTTATTGTAAGAATACGTATATAAGACATATACAAAATATGTGTTAATCAACTGTTTATATTATTAGTAAGGCTTCGGACTATTAGTAGCTAAATTTGGGGGGAATCAAGAATTATATGTAGATTTTTGACTCACAGGGAGTTGGTGACCCCCATGTTATTTAAGGGTCAATAATATATGTGTGTGTGTGTGTGTGTGTGTGTGTGTGTGTGTGTGAGTGTGTGTGTATGTGTTGTGCGGGTGTGCATTTATATTTATATGGATAAAACATCTAAAACCAGGCACGTGATAAACACTCTGCAAATGTTTCTTCTTAGGCTAGTACAATAATAACAATGGCAAAAATGGATAACAGTTTTGAATACTTTATACATATTTCTAAGCACTGTGCTAGATTTATGGATTATCTCATTTTGTTTTTGAAAACAACACTGTGAGAAGTGGCTGGTATAATTATTCCCATTTTTAGAGATGAGGGTACTCAGATTCAGATAGGTTAACATGTTTGTCCAAAGCCATAAACCTAATAAGACGCAAAACTAGGATTAGATGAACCCGGAAGTTTGACCGTGTTCTTAACCATTTTGCCACTATAACTACTGTTCCTTATGTTTGGTAGTGTTTAATGGTATTTAAAACACATATGTAGAAACTATACCATTTGTCCTCCACAGTAGCACTGTTAAATGCCATGTTCTCCATTTTTATTTTTTTATTCCTATTTTTTAAAGTTTATTTTTATTTATTTTCTGACAGAGATAGAGAGCAAGCAGGGGAGGGGCAGAGGGAGAGGGAAACAGAATACTAAGAAGGCTCGACACTGTCAGCACAGAGCCTGGATGTGTGGCTCAAACTCGAACTGTGAGATTATGACCTGAGCTGAAGTCAAGAGTTGGACACTTAACCACCTGAGCCAGCCAGGTGCCTCTCCATTTTTAAAGATAAGGGAACTGAGTCTCAAGTAGTTAGTTGAATCATAATTTACAGGCAGGCAACTTGAGTTCTGGTCCGTCCTTTTCCTAATGTACATCTTCTTTCTCCCCACTTCTGTTTTATCTAGCTCTATTCCTTTTTCTCTCATTTTCTTCTCCTTTCTCCCTCTATCCTACAATCTGGATTTGTAGAATGTGAACAACTGGGAAATAATTTCTTGGGATAGTCATACAGAAGCCCAGAGAAGCAGTAATAGAATGGTAAGTGAGGAATGCAATCACCAGGCCCCAAATAAATTAATGCAAATACCACTACATTGCCTTCAATTTAATAAATCTTCACCCAACATATTCTGTGTGTCAGGTCTTCTCCTTCATAACTTTCCCTTCATCACCCCTTTATCCAAAAAATAAAAGTAGGGGGGAAGACAGGGCTACAGGGAAATTGGGCCGGGAGAAGGGAACCAGAGACCATGGAAAAGTGGGAAAAGATGGGCTATTGACCCACATGAACGTGGTTCACTGAGTAAACTCTTAGCTCTCTTTCATGCATACAGCCGATGTGCTACAGGGAACCACATGGAGCCATAAGGGAATGACCTCACTGCATTCTCCATGTAAACGAAGGGTATTTTGAGTATAACAGTGAGCAGCTTTCTGCATCATGAAAGGGACAGCCGTAAAATTTCAGCATTTGCCACCAACATTTAGTGCCGGGTTAAGTGACAGCTGTTCCTTATCCTGGGTCAGGAAATGTGTGTGAGGTGCAGGACTGTACCAGTAAGCACAGTAAAGCTAGAACCTTCAAGAAACTGAAGAGCTGAATGCCTTGTAGCTATAGCTCTTCAGAGTTGCATACTTTTACTTGAATAATGAAGCTGCTCTTTTGTAATAGACTGAATTACTTAAAATTTGAAAAATTATTTTACAGATGTTGTACATTTGGCTCAAGAGTCACAAGCCTTCAGATGATTTTGGAGACATTTTTTTTCTTTTCTTTTTTGAGTTGATCAGTGTTTGTAAAAACTTGATTTTGAATGCCTCACTTAACATGCATGCTTTCTCCAGGTAGCTTCTTTGTCCAGTAGAGGCTTGGATTAAGTCAATGACTCTCTAGAAGCTGGTGAGGGTTTTGGCGTGGGGCGGGGGGGGAGATCCATAGATGGGTTCTTTCATAATATTAATGTTTAGAATAATAATGAATCTGCTTATATTCTTGGCAGGAATGAGTAACTTTGGATAGTAAAAAACACTTGTGTCATCATGAATAGACCAACCATTAATCTAACCAGGCATATAGATGTTGGTGGGGCTTTTGTAAGACCCAGGTAGCCTGCAGCCAGCCTGTATTCTTTAAGCCAATGGCCATTGTATTTTTCCAAGAGATGATTATGCCAGGATGGCTTCTCAGCTCACAAGAAGGCAGCGGGATGCAGCTGAATATATTTGTTGAAACTGGAGACCTTTATTTTCATCCTGGCTTTGCCTATAACACAATGTCACCTTGTGGAAATTGCTGATTATCTCTGATTTTGGTTCCTCATCTGGAAAATGTGGAAGTTGGTGAGGTGATCATCAATGCCCTGTCTAGCTTTAAAATTCTATGATGCCGGGAATATGGTTTGCCCATCAGTGAGAAGTCACTGAGCCGACCTTGGAAACTGCTTCATGCCAATTAATCTCTTCCCTCCCTTTAGTGGAAAATAATCAGAAAAACGGTTTCATATTGTAAAGCACGAATGTTTCTTTGGAGCCCTCTTTCACTGCCTTATAAAAACCAAGTGGCTTACCACCATCCATTTGTGTCTGAGACAAGTGTTAACAGAAAAGATTTCCATAGAGTTAACTCTTGAGATTGAGGTTGCTGTATGAGTTTGATAACTGGTTACCAAGAGGCTGGGGAACATGAGAAGGAGGAGGAGGAGGTGGGCTTGAAAATCTTTTTCGCTTTTGTGATGCTTTTCAAAGCTGCCCTACTGGGAACTCACTTTGATCAACACACAAAAAAAGGATCAGTTTTGGCTATTTTTATATTGTAAAGCCCCCAGTGATGTTCTGGCATCTTTGAGAATGAGAGTTGCTAGCTGGGCACAACCTCTCTTGTCTAAATTATCTCTTCCTATCCTCCCCACCCCCGATCTCCTCCCACCCTGGGAGCCTGTGTTTATTTCCCATTCATTGAAGCTCTGAATTTGATTCTGGTTGTCTCCACAGCTGGCTCTGGTCCACCCTGAGTCCAAATCCTCCTTGGTATTTGGGTTAGTTCTGGTGGGGTGCCAGGAACTCATTATTTATTTATTTATTTATTTATTTATTTACTTATTTATTTATTTTTATATGAAATTTATTGTCAAATTGGTTTCCATACAACACCCAGTGCTCATCCCAGCAGGTGCCCTCCTCAATGCCCGTCACCCACTTTCCCCTCCCTCCCACCCCCCCTCAACCCTCAGTTTATTCTCAGTTTTTAAGAGTCTCTTATGCTTTGGCTCCCTCCCTCTCTTTTTTTTTTTCCCTTCCCCTCCCCCATGGTCTTCTGTTAAGTTTCTCAGGATCCACATAGGAGTGAAAACATATGGTATCTCTCTTTCTCTGGATGACTTATTTCACTGAGCATAACACTCTCCAGTTCCATCCATGTTTCTACAAAAGGCCAGATTTCATTCTTTCTCATTGCCAAGTAGTATTCCATTATACGTATAAACCACAATTTCTTTTTTTAATTTTTTTATTTTTTAATATATGAAGTTTATTGTCAAATTGGTTTCCATTCAACACCCAGTGCTCATCCCAAAAGGTGCCCTCCTCAATACCCCTCACCCACCCTCCCCTCCCCCCCACCCCCCATCAACCCTCAGTTTGTTCTCAGTTTTTAAGTGTCTCTTATGCTTTGGCTCTCTTCCACTCTAACCTCTTTTTTTTTTTTCCTTCCCCTCCCCCATGGGTTTCTGTTAAGTTTCTCAGGATCCACGTAAGAGTGAAACCATATGGTATCTGTCTTTCTCTGTATGGCTTATTTCACCTAGCATCACACTCTCCAGTTCCATCCATGTTGCTACAAATGGCCATATTTCATTCTTTCTCATTGCCACGTAGTACTCCATTGTGTATATAAACCACAATTTTTTTATCCATTCATCAGTGGATGGACATTTAGGCTCTTTCCATAATTTGGTTATTGTTAAGAGTGCTGCTATAAACATTGGGGTACAAGTGCCCCTATGCATCAGTACTCCTTTATCCCTTGGGTCAATTCCTAGCAGTGCTATTGCTGGGTCATAGGGTAGGTCTGTTTTTAATTTTTTGAGGAACCTCCACACTGTTTTCCAGAGTGGCTGCACCAATTTGCATTCCCACCAACAGTGCAAGAGTGTTCCCGTTTCTCCACATCCTCTCCAGCATCTATAGTCTCCTGATTTGTTCATTTTGGCCACTCTGACTGGTGTGAGGTGATATCTGAGTGTGTAAACCACAATTTCTTTATCCATTCATCAGTTGATGGACATTTAGGCTCTTTCCACAATTTGGCTACTGTTGAAAGTGCCCCTATGAACATTGGGGTACAAGTTCCCCTATGCATCAGCACTCCAGGAACTCATTTTGAAAAATTCACACACTCCTGTGTTTCTTCTGCTGGAAAGGAGTTGGGTCAGAGACCCAGAATAAACAAATCGATGAGTGCCTCATTTGCTAATGTCAGAATCTGATTACCCATTCACTGGGCTTATTTTCTAGATGACCGTGGCTTCTGGCACTGAAAGAATTATAGGAATTGAACAGGATTTTCTTTGTTCTACCTGTGATGATGACATGGTCTTGATTTTCTTAAATTCTCAAGTTAATGTAATTTTTCTTGTTGTCTACGAAGATGATAGGCGATTTGCTTAATATAAAAAGATAGAGGATGTAACTTTATTTATATACATTTTTTATTGTTTATTATTTGAGAGAGAGAGAGAGAGAGAGAGAGAGAGAGAGAGAGAGAAACTGAGAGCAAGCAGGGAAGGGGCAGAGAGAGAGGGAGACACAGAATCAGAAGCAGGCTCCAGGCTCTGAGCACTCAGGACAGAGCCCGACGCGGGGCTTGAACTCACAGACTTCGAGATCATGACCTGAGCTGTAGTTGGCCGCCCAACCGACTGAGCCACCCAGGTGCCCCGAGGACGTAACTTTATATCATTAGGATATTCTCATGTGAATTTACAACTAGGAAAAATTCCCTTGTCAGACTGTGCCCCTGCATCCTGGTTTCAGAAACTGGGGATTCCTATGATGAATAGGCCTGTGTCTTGATAGCACAGAAAGAAGACTTAACTGGAGTTAAAAAAAAAAAAAAGAAAAAAATCAAGAAGTGATGTGATGTAACAACACGGTGTGCACATCTCCATCAGAACCAAACCAGGAACAACAGCAAAAACTCCAGCCACTTGGGCTCACTCCTCACATATGGATTAGTGTCTGGAATTAGATGATGAGCTTGATTGTGTGTTGAGCTTGTTGTTAATCAAATTAGCTGGTTTCTGTGTGTCCCTGATCTACCCCACTTGGGCCCAGACAGACAAGCAGGGCATTTATAGCACTGGCAGTGCTCAGTACTGAGTACTGAGGCAGTTAAGAGCATAGTGAAGAGCTGTTGGGGTGTGTGTGTGGGGGGGCGGGGAGGGCACCCCATGATGAGGCACAGGATAATCATGAATAAAGACACAATCAGTAAAACAGCACAACCCAACCCAGTGTCAGATGAACGGGCAGCTGCTCAGGGTAGTTGGTTAAAGTCTCTGTGAGTAGGGGGTGGCAGAAATTTCTGGAAAGGCTTCTTTGTGAAGGTGAACTTGAAGCAGGCTCTGGAAGAGGGAAGGCTGTGTAGCAAAGCCGTGGGAGTGGGTTCGGGGAGAGAAGGGGGAAGTGCAGGTGGGGGCAATGATTTTGGAGTAGCTAAATGGAGAATACGAGCTTGGACTCTGAAGGAACTGAGGGCCTTCCGGGAAGATTTGGAAGGGAGAGGGACGTGATGAAATCACGCAGAGACGTTTTTGAGGAGTCAAAAGTTGAGATCAAATTAAGGACTGGTTAAGTCACTTTCTTGGCTAAAAAGATGGAGGAAGAGTGGGGACAATGGGCAAAATATCTTCCAGCCCTGAGGAAAGAGACAAACCTGATAAAACCAGACTCAGGTTAGTAATTTGCCTTTGTTTGCTTCTGGGTATGGTTTTCAGTGTGTGTTCTACTCTCTTAGAGTAATATCCTAATTCCTCTCCTCTTTTTTCACGTTCCTTACAAAACCCTGCTCAGGGATTAGAACCAGCAGCCAGAGGCCAGTCCCCCCTCTGAGAACTATCAGACTTGGGCAGACAGATCAGCCTCAAGCCACTGCCTGTTCCCAGGGGCACAGCTCCCTGCATGGGCTTGCTCAGGAAGACTCCTTCTGGGGCCAGCACACCATTTCCCATCCCCAACCCAGTCATCTGACCTTCCCGAAAAGGCTTGTTTCCCTTGTACTGACACAGGGAATGTAATTCTGGTCCTTTTGAGTAAACAGTTTTGCGCAGTTGGTTGGGGGTGGGGTGGGGGGCAGACTCAATAACGAAAGCCTGCGATTCCGATTCCGTCCTTTCTCTAGTCCCAGCCGCCCAGAATGTGCTCACAGTTCGGAAGGACATCCTGTCCAGCCTCTCCCTTCTTCTTTGGAGTGTGGCAGTGCGGAAGGTCCTCTCTGCTCTGTTGCGGCTGGGAACTCACCCCTTTTCATGCCTGTTAGAATCAGATGGTATCCCTTTAAGACCTCCAGCTAAAACGTGTGTAGATCTGTCGGTCGTTAACCTGCGTTTGATTGATGCACGATTTTCATTTCTAATTAGGCCTGTTTGCTCAAGAAGTACAAATAAAACCAACACGTGCTCCTTAATCCTGTTAGAGCTGGTGGCAAGGTAGACTATTTTCTACTTTATAGTTTTAAAATTCCAACTCTAAATGTGAATTACTTTTCTGTCTGACTCCTCTGGTGTGGGTTATTGTTATGCTAATTCAGGTGTATGTCTTCCAGGACCTTATAAGTATATAAATCTTGTTGTTCTTTTGAACAAATTGGACGGTTAATCCTTTAATCAGTTATTGAGAGATTGCTACAAGCACAGAGCAAAGGCCAGACCTCAAAGCTCAGCAGTTTGAAGGGCATCATTGTTATGCATTTGGTGTCTCTCCTTTGTTTTTCCTTTTTACTTCTGTTAAATAGGAAAGTTAGTCTAATCCTACAGAAAGCACTTTCTTTTAAGGTGAAAAGATGGGAGCAAGGGAGGAGACAGAGGTTCTAATGATTCAAACAATAGGTGATGCTGCTGGTGGGAATAGTCTCTTCCCACTCCCCCCACCCCTACCTCTTTCTCTGCCTCCCCTGCTTCCGTCTTGGGTTTTTTTCCCAGAAGGAAATCTACCTCCAGCAGGTTGGCTGTATTTGTCATGGAGCTTTTCTGTTTTCTTAAAGTGTTGGTGTGTATTCTGTGGATAACCTTTTGGTTGCAGTTTTTCCTTGATCTGTCCCTGAAAAAAAGTAATTGAGACTCCCATCAATTGCTCAGAAATAATAGGTTCAATTCAAACACATTACCATTCATTGACAGGTGTTTCTGAGTCTAACGGGAGGGAGGTTTAACTTCATATGGATGGTTACTGCCGACAAGATCGTTTGCCATCAGATCCTTTGTGTGTGGAGTCCCTGGCTTCACCACAGCCCTACTTGAGTTGATGTGGGCCTCTGGCCAGTCATGCCCCTGGACACTTGTGTTACTTCCTTTCTACAGGATGTGTTCTGAATTGATTTATATATTTTTTTTTTTTTTAAATTTTTTTTTCAACGTTTATTTATTTTTGGGACAGAGAGAGACAGAGCATGAACGGGCGAGGGGCAGAGAGAGAGGGAGACACAGAATCGGAAACAGGCTCCAGGCTCTGAGCCATCAGCCCAGAGCCTGACGCGGGGCTCGAACTCACGGAACGCGAGATCATGACCTGGCTGAAGTCGGACGCTTAACCGACTGCGCCACCCAGGCGCCCCTGAATTGATTTATATTTACAAGGACTGAGTCCACCATTCTGCTACTCCAGCTGACCAAAGCATATCAAGTTACAGCCATTTTTCTATCCAAGCCTCATTCAAAAGAGCCCAGAGAGGACCTTTGTGGGGGTGTGTATGCTGTGAAAGCCCCATGTGGAAATGCCATCAAGGGGGCGTAATGGAGAAATGAAAGCAAGGTGCAGAAATTAGAGGGAGTGACAGAAATTGAGATTCTGACTTCAAAGTAGAAAAATTTCTGTGTAAACCTTCTCACATGGAGTAGGATAAGGATTCAAATCAGAATCTAAAGTTCCGATGGAAGTCCCAGACAAATGATGTTTTAAATCTTTATGGCCCTGGGGCTTTAAATTTTTATTCTTTTAAAGAAAATTGTCGTCTGAAATCTGTCTAGAATCTAAATTGCCTTGTTGGTTTTCTTCTGGTGACTCTCCTCACTCACATTAGGCCAGCTGGTGTGATAACAGTTTTTCTTTTTCAGGAATTCTGTTGGGCAGATATAGGTGTTTATAGTGTTGGGCTTCACAAATGTGTAACCAAGGAAGAGTGCTTAGAAAACAAAAATAGAAGTTCCCCATATTGAAAAGGTAAGCCAACTTCTTTAGGAATATAGACCCCCAAACGATGACAGCGATCATAGTTACCAGTCAGTGAATATTCACTGCATTTACCATTACAAAGTAGGCATTACTGTCTGCCATGTTATAGAGGAGGATACTGAAGTTCACACACACTAAGCAAGCTAGTAATAGAGTAAGAATTCAAGTCCAGATCTGTCGGCCGTAGTAATTGATTTAGAGATGGTCACATGAGAAGGCAGGCCAGTGGAAGTTTCTAAGATTAATTGGTAAAAGAATTTCTTCTGGGAATCCTGGAAAGTTAATGTAAGTCTAAACATTCCCGATGAATGTCTAAAGGAAACTTGTCTAAGAAGGAAGCCAAAGCAGAGAAAAGTATGGGAAATGGAAAAAGTTGGGTCTCTGAGGACATGATTTCGGCACCTGGATACAGCTATGCCTGAAGCCAGCTACTCCTAGACTGTTGAGTTACATAAAACTGTATATTCCTTTTTTTGCTTTAAGCCTCTTTGTTGGAAAAGGTAGAGTCATGCACTCATGGAGGCAGTCTTTTGACCCCCATTTGGTTGTGTAAGAACGAGTTCGGGGCCTGACACATTTTCTTGCCAAGAGATAGAGTCCTTGTGGCCTATTCTGGGCTTATCACTTTTCCTGTTTCAGATTCAGTGTGTGCTTCTCGTTCTGCAGAAGCATGTGTGTCATGTGGCAGCTGGCCAACCCTACTGTTTCTATTCTCTTTGGGGAGGGGGCTGAGTCCTTCTTCTGCAGCACAAGAAGCGTACGTGTAGGCCAGTTGCCCTGCGTCTGCCAGGAGGGACCTGCTGGCCATGGGGGAACTGATGCCCACTATTAGAACTGATCTCACTCTCTCCCTTTTCTGTGTACATAAAGCATCGTTCCATCCAGTGCTTGACTGATGTGTGTTTTCCTGGCAACTCCAGCACCAAGATGCAGTGGACAGAAGTCTTCTATTCCTGGTGATAGGCAACTTATGTCACTTGCTTGACACTCTCTGGAATAGTTTTCTGCCTTGAAACTGAAAGCTGAAAGGATCTTGACTATTCTCTTTTCATTCCCAAACTTTCTCTGAGTCCCCTAGTAAGCCCAGGCATTTCTCCCACCCTTCTCTCACTCCAGAATTTATCATCATTACAGTGCCATCGTTATCGTACCATATTTTTATATATCCATCCTTCACTAGACTGCAAAATCCTAAAGAGCAGAGATAATGCCTCTGTATGTGTATGTGTGTATGTGTGTATTTAATTCTCGCCTCTAGGTCCAAATTGAGTCAAAAATGCAAAGCAATCTTTAGTATTTAAACAAATTCTTTAACATGCAAACAAATCATCAGAAGGTCTTGTCAAAATGTAGAGTCTGTTTCAGAAGTTTCTGGGTTGGAGCCAGTGATTCGTATTCCTAATAAATGCTTTGGTACTTTGAGAAGCAAAATATTGGCAATGTGTCATTAACTTCTCGAGGAAGATGTCATGTCAGAGCATGTAGGAACCTTCTGATAAATCCCTGACTTGTTAGGTGGTAAAGATGTATTTTTTAAGAGCTAAACTCAAATTTTAACTTTATTTCAATGGAGATTAAATTATTAATATAGAACTTGAGGCACACAGAGACCTTATTTTCTTAATAAACCAGCAAGTACTTTTTGAGCACTGATTTTGAGCCCACCTCTTGGCTAAATATGCTGACATACAGAGGAAATATTGAGCTAGTTCAATATAACCAATTTTAGACCTGGAAAGAAGAGAGATTCTCTCCTGCTGATTTAGGAGTGCTGATTTAGGAGATAAACAACTCTCTTCACTTTTTCCATTGCCTTGACAATTCTTTGCTCGACATTCCAGAATAAGAGAAGGTTCTGGAGCTCATCATTCGCTCACACCTTGATGTGTATTACTCTGCTTTCCTTCCTTGTACCCAAAAGAGATCCATCAAATAAGGGAGTTGGGATTTTGCTCTGGTGGCTGAGCCAATCCTGGAGCAAGGGGATAATTCTCAGGGAAGGCAGGAGGATCCCGTTGGACAAAGTTGTTACTGTTAGATTTCTTTAAGAGAGTGCTATATACCCAACCATGTTGCTCAGTAGAAATGGCACCGAAGGTAAGATGAAGTCTACTTACTTTCAAATTTTGTATCTGGACCATAGGAATCACTGAAAGTCAGGGATTGCAGGGAACTCTGTGATTGCTGGGTTCAAAATTATCTCTTCGTAAAGAAGGAGTCTATAACCCTGAGTGCAGCTCGCCTTCCCCACACATGCTTCTAGTGCGGTGTGGGGTCCATGCCTCCTGGTTGGAGCTCTTTTTATAGCACAGGAGACAGGGGAGCACAGATGGCTAAGAGCCCATGCTCTCCTCTGCAGTCAGGCTGTTTGGGTTTGACTCCTACTTCTTCAGTTGCTAATGGGCTTTGACTGAGTTCTTTTTAGGCCCTCTGTGTCTCAGTTCCTCATTTATAAAATAAAGATAGTGGTAGTAACTACCTCAATGGACTGCTGTAAAGATTAAATGAGTTGATACAGGTAAAGCAATTAGAGCGGTGCCTGTCCATAGCAAGTGTCCAGTAAATATAGGTGGCCATTACTATCCTCATTACTGTTGCCTTCCGTGATGTGACTTCCAGGCTATCAGTAAGGAACCCTTCGCTACAGGCTAGCCCTGAACCCTAGATTTTCCCTACCTACTTACCATTGACTCATACTGTATTATATAAGCTAATTATGCCTCCCCAATTAAAAAGAAAAAAGAAAAGAAAAGAAAAAAAAGAAGGGCTCACATTACACAGTTGACAATGTGGCTTAAAATGCCAATATTCCTGAGACAGGGATCATGATAATTTACTTTCACCTAACGTTAGGAAAAACTAATATTGGATCCTTTCCCGGGAACACGTTTGCAAGGATGAAGGACCACAGGACTTTGGGAGTCTGGAATGTCAGAATGATGGGAAAGGGGAAGCTAGGAAAGGGAGGAGGGAATTGCGGGTACAGAAGACAGTCTGTCCAAAGCCAAGCTCCTTAGCGCCTGGAGTATCAGGATCCATTCTGTCCCTTGTCCCCTCTGATTGCTCCTCCATGGCCCCTCCCATGGAGATAACTGCATATCCAAGCTTTAATCCTTTTAGCCTACAGAAGTCTGAAGGGTTACTGAAAACTCCTCATTGTATAGGGGGAGATGGAACTGAGGGTTTCCAGGTATAGAGCATCCCAGGGAGTGACTGACTTAGGCCAGTGTCTCAGCATTGGTCACAACAGCAATTTTTGTTGTGGGGTTGGTTTGTGCTTTGTGGGATATTTAGCAGCATCTTTGACCTCTACTCACAACATGCTCCTCCCAACTAGGTAGTGACAACCAAAAATGCCTCCAGACGTTGCCAAGTGTTCCTTTGGGAACAAAACTGCTCCCAGCTGAGAATGCTTGGCTTAAGCCTCTCTAAGACCTGCTGGTTTTATTCTCTCTTGGCCAGGTTAGGTTGGATTCAGGTCAGTGGGATCATGGGCTGATTGGCTTCTACATGGAGATCTCCACATGGAGATTCTCTTCCACTCCCCCACTTTTCTTTGGACAAAATCTACTTGAGCCTCAATTTACCTGATGTAGTCACTCTCCTCTGATAGGTGAAGGGCATTGGCTCCTGGCTAGAGGTGCCTGGCTGAGGATGCAACAGGCTATCCTAGGTTGGAGGACAGGGTGACCCCTTGAGGCTCTCAGTACCCTAGTAGTCATCTGGGGACACTCAGATTTTGACGACCACATAGCATCACCTCCAACTTCTGTTTCCTCAGAGAGGGGAAGTCGGCCTCAGCTCCCAGAGATGGTCAGAAGGAGAGAGAAAGGAGAATAACTGAATAAGAACCCGTTTGTAATATGATCCTGCAACACCCACTGCTGTGCAAGGAACGTGGAGCGTGTTCATTAAAAGGAATTTATATATTAATATAAATATAAATATTATGTTTGCTTTGTTTTGTTTTGTTTCTCTTCAGCCGAGCTGGGGTGAAAGTTGTTACGAGTGAGACCTTCCTTTGCTTTTCCTTTGCTCCTTCCTACTGTGTGATGTTGGCCAAGTTCTTGGACCTCTCTAAACCTCAGTGTCCTTGACTGGAAACGTGAATGATAATGATACCCACCTCCCAGGGTTAGCTCTGATTAAGCTCCATGTAAAACTGACGCAGCCTGGGAAATGAAGATCCCAAGCACACCTTAGTCCTCGATCCACGAGGCACCTGATCGGCCTCGTTCCCCGATTGCCCTGCAGGCTTCCCTGCACTACTTTCTCAGCACAGACTCCAAGTGTCTTCCAAATGTGTATTTCTCAGTTCTCCAGGGGATGGTCGGCTATCAGTCCGTGGCTGAGCCTGAATAAGCACCTGGAGTGCGGGGATTTGGTCGAGTGTGATTTTGGCAGCAAAGCCGGGCTTGGAGTGGGCTCGTCATGCAGTACATCTCGCGGCCCAGAAACTCAGGCGGGAAGCGCTCTCCCCTGGGCTCTTCCAGAAGCCACAGTCACACCCACGTAGGCACCCGGAACAGGAATCCCCGGTGTCACCTGATAATCGTTGGTCACCTTATCACAACTGTTTCCACTCGTGAAGGTGAGGTCTGAGGTAGCTTCACTGGGGGCGAAAGGGGGGTGTCTTAGTTTGTGTGAAGGCAATCAGCATTTTAAGATGCACCATCTGGAAAATGCTTTCATAATATGAATACCATAAATATTTATTTAAGCTCCCTCCACCCTCCACTGACATTTCAGAAGCAAGAAAATTGTTGAAGAGGCCAGATTTTTACACATAATGAGGGCGTAAACTTCTCTGTCCCGGATTTTAACTCTTAGTACAAATTACTTCTTTGGGACTGAGATGGCATTTTAGATTAGAGAGGGAGAGTTAAAGTGTTTAACTAATTTGCCCAAAGTCACACACTTTGTAAATGACTTTGGAATCAGACAGAATTTGGTTTAAATCTCCACCTTGAGGGTAGTTATTTGTGTCATTTCAGTATGTCGCTTAATGTCTCCTAACCTTGGTTCCTTGATCTGTAATATAAGGATAGGGTTGGGATGATTACGTAAAATAAACGGTGTCAGGTTCTGAACAGCATATAACATGGGTTTGATAAATTTAGCTATAATGATAATTATAGTTACCTAGATTATTATTTTACAATTCTTATCTGTTCCCATGACCATTCCTTTACTTCCTAGCACCAGTGGACAGGAAGCTGTCTGTGTTCAGTCAATGACTAGCACAGTCCTTGGTATTTGGGGTGTTGAGTAAGTGTTTCAATGAGTGAATGAAAAATGAAGAGATCATGGCACAGAAGATTTTCATTGATCAGTGATTTTCTAAATTGATATGCTGGGAAAACTTGTTGAAAATATCTAAGGCTCAGTTATGACTAGGTTGAAGAAGGTCTTTGGGCAGGAGGGCAGCCAGGGGACAGAGTCTACAAGTGACTGATTAATGGCAAACCCTTGCCGGAGGTCAACTAAAACAGTTCTTTATGTGGGTGACTTTTAAACAAGGCAATTTTCAGGGAATTGGGAAATTTCTTTCACCCTCCCAGATCTGCCCAATGTTGTCTCTCTGTCATCAGAGAATGATTCCTTTGGATTAAGTAGTGTTTAGGATAGTATAACCGCAGTTAAAAAGAGAGAGACCCAACTTGTGTATGACTTTCTCTTTAACCACATTTGAAGGGCAACTATGTGCCCCCGGTGGCTGGCTGTCTTCCGTTAAGTCCTTCAGGGACCCAGATTGTTGGAGATTTGCCAAATCACCCCAGGGGTCATCTCCCTTCCATCCAGCTGACTGGGGAAAAGAGCGTGGAGAGAGGAGCTGTATGGGAGATGTTCATGAGTCAGACTTACAGTAGCACTTACCACTTCTGGCTCTGTTTCGTCGGCCAGAACTCGTTCACGGGGCCATACCTGACCACAAGGGAGTCTGGGAAATAGAGTGCCTGCCTGGGCAACCACATTGCAGGCACATTAGTGCAGTGTAGGAAGAGGAACAAAAACATCTGGCAAACTGTGAACTGTCTTTGCCATACCTTGTAAGGAGGCAGTATCTCTGGGAAGGGTGCGATCGTGTGAATTAGTTTGTCCCTGCCAGAGGAAGGAAATCCTCAGTTTGAAGACTTTATCCCAGAAAAAGTCGAGGAGTAAAGTTTGGGGCTACCAAGCCTGAATGGTGCAGGCTGTGGGAACAATAACTGAGACAGAACTGGGGTGGGAGCAGTGGGGCTTCAGAAGGGGACAGGGGAAATGTAAGCTAAAGACAGAAAGTCTCCGAAGTCACAGTTTTGGGGAGGATAAGAAATGGCCGCCCTACAGAGAAGCAAAATGGTGCTTGTGGGCACCTTTGCAGTAAAGCAGTTACAGGCCATTTGTGGACTGCATTCAGGGGCCAGGAGCTGTGCGGGGAGAATAAGGGAACACTTTCCTCCTCGCTCTTTTCCCTCTCCAAGGAGAGTCAGGCTCATTATGTCTCTAGGTGGATTTTACAGTTCTGGATTTGAGCCTAAAAGTTGCATGTGGTTTTCAAATACTTATTTTATCACACACTCCACGATTACTTCCATTATGTGTGGCTAACATTTGAGTCTTTTCAGATTTAGTGGGGATATAAAAGGTTTAAATAAGCCCAATATCAGATGTGTCTGGGATTCCATTTCTCGCATGCAGACTGTAAATAAATGCTGATGAAAAATATTTGAGTTCCAAATTCTGCCACCCAAATCCTACAAATATGCACATTAAAGCCCCATAATCCCATAAAAGCCTTTTTGCTTGTAAATAACACTATCTTGTTTTCCATCTCAAATTTCTTCTCCTGTAATTACACAATATTTGGTTTCCCCTTTTTAGGCAATTCAAATTAAAACTTATTTCATTTCATAATTACAAACATTCATTTTGAGTAAAGACTAATCTGACAGGAATTTGGTTCCAGTGATATTGTAACCTAGACTTGCAATAGCAAAGCAACCCATGTCTTTACTAATGTCCTGGAATCTTTTAAGACTCTACTCCAGCTAAACATTTGCATTTGGAAAGTTTTAGCCTTTTTCCTGAAATAATAATGCTTTATTAAGAGCACTGTGTGATTTGATTTTTTTTTTAATAATGATTTAAATCAAAGACTTCAAGATATAAAGAATTTAAAAGGTGAGCCATTTCACCCTCTTAGTTTCGGGTTATTTTATAACTCCCGTGAGTTCTGGAGTAGAATGTTGCTTGGAAAATGTTCATTATTAAGTTCATTTTTCAACCATTTCCTGGAAGAGGAGAAAGAACATATTCTTTGTCTGGGTGTTATGATAGGTGGTAATTTGAAATATTAGATAAAGTGTATGTTATTACTATTCTGAATATGGATGGAGGAGGAAAAGTGCATGCTGACTGGACATTATGGATGGGTAGTTAATATCTAGGAAAACACAGTGTTTATTAACTAAAAAATACATTGAGAAATGGCAAATGGAATGCTTGCAGGGTGATCACTGTGTATCCATTGCAGTATAAAAAAATTTTTAGAAAAAGAAACAACAGTCCAAAATGCACTGGTTTACAATGATTTTTCATGACCTCACCATTCTGGGGCTTGATGGGTTCAGCTGGGCAATTTTTGCTCGTTGGGGACCCTCATGCGGTTGTAGTCAGGTGGTGGTGGCTGAGGCTGGAGGCACCTGAGGGCTTTATCACACACACTGCCAGCTCTCAGCCTGGAGCACCTGGTGGGGCTGTTGGGCCATCTCTGTCTCCAGCAACCTCAACCCATGGTTAGCTTAGACTTCCTCAAAGCACCGGCATCTCACGGTAATCAGACTTCTCATGTGGTGGTTGGTTTTCTCCCAGAGCCAGTGCTCCAGGAGACCAGGTGTAGGTATATACTTTTAGGCTTTTTCTAATTTGCCTTTCAAAGTCCTGTGGGATCAGTTCTCCTCATTCTGTTGGTTGTGAGTGAGTCACGGGAATGGGCCAGGTTCCATAGGAGGTGATTACCCAAGGTTATGAATAGAGGGAGGTGTGGTTCATTGAGGGGCCATCTTTCCCACTGCCCACCACAGCCACCAAGCCATTGATGAGTTTCCCACTCAGTTCATTTTAATGGGTGAAATGACTACAGCAAATCAGGTGAGTGTTTGTATTTGTATTCCGAGAAGTCTGAGTTCATAAGAGCTGGGAGGGAAAGGAACAGAGGGAGGTTCTTTCTTGGGGCTACCTCATGCTGTTTGAATGAGGTGCACATGCATGCGTGTGCATGTGTGTGTGTGAGTTTTGGGTGGTATTATGGATTACCCTGATTACAGTTTGATTTAAACTGGGGTCAGGAGGAAAGATATATCAAGTGCCCACTCTGTGCCAGGTCCTATGCTATACACATTAAACATTTAATGTAATTTTGGGGAGACTATTGATGTCATGGTCATAGTCAAACCTTCAGTGACTTCGTTACTCATAAGCCATGGACTCTGAACAAGGGTGGGTTACTTATTTTCACCAGGTCTCAGTTTTCTCATGTGTCATATGTTTGAGGGACTTTGGTTCATAGAGAGAAAGACTCAGTTCTCTTTTCACATTTTTCATGCTCATTTTATTAATCTTACGAATTTATCTATCAATGAGTATTTAAAAAAATTTAAAAGCTACACATTTCTCTCTTTATATACTGTTTATACAACGAATGAATAAAAAGTCATGAATTTAACAAATGCCAGTTTTGAAAACATGTACACAGTGATTACTGGTTAAATATAAGATTTCTCCATATTTAATTAAAATTATAAGTCTAATTTGTCATATTCTTGTAAATATTTTAAACACTTTACAAGGCAGATAACTCATACAATATTAATGTGTTTACAGTACTAATCAGAACCTTACACCAAAACCTGGCATAGAAACAGTAATATACCTATTTGTTTCTTCATTATGTCTATTCCTTTTCTGTTTATTTTTCCTCAGGCAGAATGCTTTAGTGCATTTACTCCCCTGGAGAATCAGAGAATCAGAGCTCTTGAGGTTATGGGCAACGGGTAGACCTGCTTTGCCCCCCTCTTCCCTGTTCCAGTCAGAGTTCCTAATTCCCTGCCCCTGCTGTATTTTTCTGCATAGCACTTTTCATCAATGGAAGTGCGTATTGTGCTTATTTGTTTAGTAGTCTCTACATCGATGCAAATATATGTATATACATATATATGTATATATATATGTATGTATATATATATGTATGTATATATATGTGTATATATATATATTTTTTGTTGTTGTTGTTGTTTAGTTCACTGCCATATTCTCAGTGTTCAGAATAGTACCTGGCTCACAGGAGTTAATCACAAAAACTTATTGAACGAACAGATGATCTATTCTGGACCAGGATATTGGTCCATGGTCCATGGAAAGGATCCATGAAACATGTGTGTCTCTTTTACGGAGATTTTTTTGAATTGGCTATCCTGTTGGGCAGACTCTGATGTAAGTCAGGTGTCATTCACGTTATGATGAACTGTTCAAATTCTGGGCTTTGACCAAGTAATAGTTTTTTATTTTTCTTGATGAAGCATTCCTCCTGAATCATACTGATTTGTATCCATCTTTTAGAACCAGGGGAATACATTTTAGCATTGCTTGCTCTGAACTGGGGCCCAATACATGTCAATTATATCTAAACCTTTGGGTCACTAAGACCTCTTACCAGTAAGACCTGCAATATTAAAACCTGCATTACAAGTTTGAAAAGATTGAATGGGATAATCCACATAAGGTGAACAGAATAAATAGAGCCTGGCACATATTAAACTCTCAGTATTCTTCTCATCAATTAGGCCATTTTCAGTTATTATTCTTGCTAAAAAAAAGGAGAGTCCGTTGTTTTCTCCATAGGTGTTTATGAGGAAATCTCTTGTCCCAGTTTGCATGACAGGATATGTGTGTTGCATATTTGCACCTATAGAATCAAGAGCTGTGTCCTCATAACAGGTGCTGAGCAAGTATAGGAAGATGAATTAGTAATGAATCCTAGAACAGTAAAGAGTTGTCTGTTCCCAGCTTTCTCTTACTTTCTACACGGAGCCTTGACCTATAGATTGCAGGAGCAGATGGGGACTAGTATTTGTTGAGTGTGTCGTATGTGCTGTGAATTTGCTGGGTGATATACAGCTATTATTTATTTTTCTCCAACCAACAGACAACTGAGATCTGGGTTTTTTTAAGATATTAGTTTTTTACATGTATCTAGTGAATATGGAAACCTAGGCTTAGAAAGCTAAAGTCTCATAGCTGGCAAGCATCAGAATAGAAATTAGAACTCACGAAAAAAAAAAAAAAAGAATTAGAACTCACGTATGACTGACTCCAGATTGGCTATTTTTTCCCATTACACTGTGTTTTAAGGGGAGGACAGCATTCCTGAAGAACATGGTAACAGTTTCTTTGAATGTTCTTAGGGATTTGTCAGTTGGAGTATCTTTTCAATCCCAATCGATAACAGCTTATTAGAGAGCCTTTCCTCAGTTCTTATTGAGCACATCTTCCAAATGAAAACTTGTGTCCAGTGTGGGCCAGGGACCTAATATCAAGTACGTGGGTGCAAGTGGCATTTATGTGTTGAACTAAAATTATTTGAATACAATTTTCTATTACACTGACGTAAAATTATGCTAGTATTTCAAGAAGATGTAGTCCTAGAAATGGAAGACATCAGTACTCATTTTAAATTTAAATGGATGTTGTAAAATTACCCTCCAAAATGATTGTATTAATTGACGGCTCGGCTTATAAGGTTGTCCTTAGCTTGTAAAGTTTCTACCAATATTTTTGGCAGCTACTGCCGTAATGTGCATTAAAGTGTTAATGATATTGTGTCATTGTTGTTTGTTAACTATAGAATTTCCTATGTTTTGTGAACTCTTATTCGTATTTTGGGGGCTCATTTTTTATTAAAATTTTTTAAGTGTTTATCCAGTTTTGAGAGACAGAGAGAGACAGAGTGCGAGTGGGGGGCGGGGCAGAGAGAGAGGGAGACACAGAATCTGAAGCAGGCTCCGGGCTCTGAGCTGTCAGCATAGAGTCTGATAGGAGATCATGACCTGAGCCAAAGTCAGATAATTAACTGATTGAGCCACCCAGACACCCCTTGGGGGGCTCATTTTTACACTGAACTTTTTCCCTATTCATTTGGAATTTTTTTATACTCGAGATATTAACCCTGACCATTATTTGAGTCATACTGTATTTTTCTCATGTCTTTCAACTTTGACCACAGAATCCATTTTCTTAGCAAAATTATTTTGTAAGTGTCATTATAAGAGAGAATATAATGTTATGAATGTTGGTTTGATAATAACAGCATTATATACATGTTTATGTTTAGTGAGTAAAATAATATTCACAGAACTGGGAAAAAAAATACCGAATTCAGTATATGGAAAAGCTAACCCCAGAAGATATAATAATATAATTTTTCATCTGTCAACTGTATAATACGTTAATTTTTTTCTTTTTTTTCAACGTTTTATTTATTTTTGGGACAGAGAGAGACAGAGCATGAACGGGGTAGGGGTAGAGAGAGAGGGAGACACAGAATCTGAAACAGGCCCCAGGCTCTGAGCCATCAGCCCAGAGCCCGACGCGGGGCTCGAACTCACGGACCGCGAGATCGTGACCTGGCTGAAGTCGGACGCTTAACCGACTGCGCCACCCAGGCGCCCCCGTTAATTTTTTTCTTAATGTTTATTTATTTTTTAAGAGAAAGAAAGAGTGTGAGTGTGAGTAGGGGAGGGGTAGAGAGAGAGAGAGGGAAGGAATCCGAAGCAGGCTCCAGGCTCTGAGCTGTCAGCACAGAGCCCCATGCAGGGTTCGAACTCATGAGTTGTGAGATCATGACTTGAGCAGAAGTCGACGCTTAACTGACTGAGCCAGCCAGGCGCCTCTAATACTATATTATAAAGAGCAAAATAGTTTCTGGAGAAATTTGCCTCGAAATAGAATGAAGACCAGAATACTTGTGACTGTAATAAATAGCAAAATATACTCAGGTTCTAGAAGTGATATGTTAAAGGGAAAAACAGTACAAAGGAAAACCTTTCCTTAGTGGCTCAAAAAAAGCTCATTCTCAGAGTCTTTTCCCTGCTGCCAAATGAACCTGCAGAGCAATCTCTTTTTACACGAGCCTGGGTCTTCCTACCTGCATCTGTCATTGGTCGCCATTGGCCCAGGAGCATAATTACTAAGGAATTTGGTGGAGATGATCTCAGTGGGCTAGTGAGAGTCTTGGTGCTACCACCTATTGTCTGTATAGGCTAGAACAGTTTCCTTAGCACCCCAGCCTCAGTTTCCCCTTCAGTAAAATGGGAGTAACAACACCTACTCCCAAGGAAGTGGCGAAGATTACATGAGATAAAATACATGAAATTATTTTAGAGCCCACACGTGGCTATAAATAATAAGTTATTGGATATGACAGTTCATGCATCACATCATTTTCAGATAACAATGACTAAATTAATTAATTCACTTACCTTTAACTGAGGGAATGAGGTGTGGGAAGAAAAGAAGACACAGGTTCTGCTTCAATAGGCTTTCAAATCTACTAATTATACTTTGCATGTATATATCGCCTTAGAGCTTATGAAGTGCTTTCCCCCACTGTGTTTCTTATCCATTCGTTCATCCAACCATGGAACTATAATGGTGTTAAACCAAGGGCAGAGTCCTTGACCTCCTGGTTAGAGATAAAGAAAGTACACAGAAGAGTAAATGAAATACGTACAAATTATAATCCTTGCTGGTGAGAAATTAAGCATGGGTCGGATGAAGAATGACAGGTATTTTAGAAGGGTGGTTGGCGAATGTCTTTGAGGTAGTCATGGCCAAGGCATGCTATTCCTGGAGCAGGAAAGAGCTTAGCCTGTTCAAAGAGCAGAAAATGCTAGGAGGTGTGTGTGCAAGGTGGAAAGTGCCTCAGGCTCGAGGTGGAGAGACAGCACGGGCTGGATCCTGGAGGGCTCTCTAGGCCACACTAAGGAGTTTGGATTTTATTCCAGGTGCCATGCAAAAAGCATTGGAGGCTTTTAAACCAGAGAATTTCTGAATGTTGAGAAGATCACTTTACTACTCTGAGAATGGATTGGAGGGGAAAGGATAGAGGGGTGGGTAACCACTAAGGAGGCTGCTGCATTGGTCGGGGGAGAAAGACTCTTTATTTCATTATGGCTAGTAGAATTTGTTAGGTACTAGGGCAAACACACGAACTCCTTACCCACCTAATTCCATCTTGTCCCTGGAGTCTCAGGACTTTGGAGAGATGTTATTTCACCCAGTTCTAGGATGGCAGTGCTCTTTCTTTCGCTGGCTTTGAGGGTTGAATGGAAATAATCATGGGAAGCAAGCAAGCGTATTGCAGATTTATTTCAGCTGAACTGTCCTAGATTTATCCATGCCAAACATCTACAGTTCTGGATTCTGTATGAGTTTGCTGGGACCGCCGTAGCAAAGTACTGCAGATGAGGTGGTTTAAACAATGGGAGTGTATTTTCTCACAATTCTGGAAGCTAGAAATCTGAGATCAAAGTGTCAGTAGGATTGCTTCTATTGGAGGCTTCTCTCCTTGGCTTGTAGATGGCCATCTTCTCTCAAATGTCTTCACACAGCCTTTCCTCTGTGCAGTTTTGTGTCCTAATCTCCTCTTCCTATAAGACACAAGTCATGTGGGACTAGAGTCCACCCCACTGACCTCGTATTAGCTTCTTTGCCTCTTTAAAGACCATATATTTAAATACAGTCACCTTCTGAGGTATTAGGGGTTAAGACTTCAGCGTATAAATTTTGGAGGGAACACAATTGAGCTCATAACAGTTTCTAAGACGAAATCTGTGTTTGGGGAATGAGGCATGGTAATGAAAGTCAGGATCTAGTTAACTTATTTCTGGCATGTGCTGAAATGGTTGCATTTCTCCTAAGTCTTAAAGAAAGAAAAAGACATGGTTTCCTTTTATAATTAGTGCCAACTGTGATGACTTAAATACCTCCTCAAAGGATTGTTTAGCACATTCACTAAGCCTTTGTGAGACCACCTGGTTACCTCTTGTTAATATTCATGGGATCTGTGCCCTCTTTCTTTAAGAGCAATATTTTAACTTCTCTTTACTTAGGTAAATTTTGGGGAAAAATGCAATAAAATCAGACGTGAGCTATTGTTGGTACTCTGTATTTTGCAGTTATGTGCTTTCTCCACTTTCTCTGTGCTGTCTAATTGCGAAAGTCAAGTTCTACGTACATTTTGTAGCTGCAATGGTTGGAGGCATCGCTTCCTCAACTGAAGGGATTTCAGTTGAGGGACCGAGCCACAAGTTGTTCAGAAGGGATTAGCGTGTCTCTCCCTAGACACAGCTTGAGCACATCAAAAGAGGAGGTTGTGAGGAAGAGAGGGTCAGCGAAGGAAGTGGCCCAGGTCGGTGAAGGATAGGGAAACGTCAGTAATCCTCCTGTGGGCACGGCCTGGCCCCCTGGCTCCCTGCGCACTCACAGGTAGCAGTTGGGTTTTTCTTTTTTTTGGTGGAGGAGAGATTTATCACTGTATGGAATTCAGTTGACATTTTGTTATTAAAGCGTCTCATGCAAATTTGAGTTGGACTGGTTACAAAACTTGGAGACCAACATGCATATTTATGACTTTCTGTATGATAATTTATGAGTTTATGTGTCCCAACCCAGGAAAAAGCCCTCTATCCCTTATGCGAATTCCGTGATCAGAACTAGGAATGGCCACCGGCAGCTTCAGGAATCAAATTCTGAAGCCAGAGAGTTGTTTTTGGACCTTGGTGTTGGTCCAAGGCCTGTGGTGTTGGAGAGATCCATACATGATACGGTCTTGCTGTTTCATCAGGGAGTTTCATCTATTTACTTTTGAAGTCTCTGAGGCCTTTGGCTTTCACCACCCTTGGCTGAACAAAAAGAAAACTGGCTTTGGATTCAGACATTGGCTGGACCGCTATCATTTTTTGACCTCTCTGGGCCTCAGTTTCCACACTTGAAAATGGGGAATAGCTCTTAAATGCTTGAGTCATAGAATTGCTCAATAAGCGCTCATGAACTGAATGGCTATTTCCTTTCTTACCTTGGATCATTCTACTTCTATCCCACTCCTTTATCCTTGCTATCATTCTGTCTTTATCCAAAGCATTTCTCAGAGATGGTTTTTGATATTTTATATACCTTCAGGTAAATTTAGGACAGCTACCTGTCTTAGGGCTATCTTTAAACGTTGTCTCTAACCATGGAAAGAAAGTTCTGTGACAACTTGGGAGGGATTTTACATGTTATTAAGTGGAAATAGGTGGGAAGGCATTGGAGGTACCATTTAAAGTGTGCCCCATAGGTGACCATATAGCTCTGTCTGAACATAAAGATGGTTTTAACTTCTTTAATCATTGGTATCATCATAATCTTCATCATCGTGGTCCTGCCATCATCATCATTATCTCTTCCTCCTCCTCTTTCTTCTTCTTGTTCATGATTATCGTTTGCAATCCTAAGTGTCCAAATAGTTATTGTATTAATGGATCACTTGGAACAATGAATGGTTATAAGGGTAAATGCCTTTATAACCTCAAAACTGTTGAGCTTAATAGGTTGTCACTGTCACATTCTGTATCGTATCTGTCAGTCTTCCTGTCCCTGTTGCCTACGCTATCACTCAACCTTGGGAAACAGCCTGAGTTTTATATTCAGACAAAAAAATATTCAAATGCTGGCTCTACTGTTCCAACTTATGTGAACTTGGACAAGTTCCTTAACTTCTCTGAGCCTCAGTTTCCCCATATGTAACATAAAAATAATAAACCAATGGCAACATTGCAGAGACGTTGCAGGAATAAATAACAAGAATCTATTTAGAGCATTTGGCACAGTTCTGGACACATATAAATGCTCAATTAATGGTAGTTTTCACTATTGTTGTTATTAATATTTATTCTAATATAAATAAAAGACCCTAAAATAATATCCAACATGGAGTAGTGCTCAATAAATAGGAGTAATGTTTATTTTATTGTGACAGGAACCCTTCAAAAGTTAATATAAATCTTCTACCCATCCCTATACCTTTAAAGGAGCCTGACCTAACCAAGCCTGAGCCGCTGACATCCAATGGAAATGAGACTTAACAAATTTTTTTAAATGTTTTATTTATTTTTGAGAGAGAGAGAGACAGAGACAGAGACAGAGAAATCGCAGGGAAAGGGCAGAGAGAGAGGGAGACAGAATCCAAAGCAGGCTCCATGCTCTAAGGTGTCATCACAGAGCCTGATGTCGGGCTCGAACTCGTGAACCGTGAGATCATGACCTGAGCTGGAGTTGGATGCTTAACTGACTGAGCCACCCAGAGACCCTGAGACTTGTTTTTATTTAAAATTTTTATTTGTTTTCATTTCCCATGAACTTCTAAATAACAACAAAATTGAATGAAAATTTCTGCTATTCACAACACTAAAAACAAATCTGTTATTTCAACTAGATTCACTCTATAAGTTCATTACTTTCTAAAAAAAATAAATTTAATCAGCTTTTACAGAAAATACACAATAGCAATGGGTTGGTGTTATCTTAATACAAGTTATAGTTAATATAACCGTTAATACAAGTTATTCTAGTATAACCTTTAATACAAGCTATTCCAATTTTGGTTGTTTTTTTAAAAAATATAATTTATTGTCAAGTTAGCTAACATACAGTGTGCTCTTGGTTTCAGGGGTAGAAAATGAGACTTTAACCTGCAGCTCCAATGACAGCAATTGCCTTGAACTTGCTCATTTCTGTTATTTACTTAGCTCCTCCATATCTGCTTGGTTCTTTCCCATCTAGCTTCTGATTTCTCAGTTTGGCCTTGTACTTTTAGCTCTGTGCTCATCCCTAAAATCTGGTGGCCAACCAGGTCCTTCTGTTTTAACCTGGGGACTCTCTGAACATGACTCACCTCATCTTCTGACTCCCCTGTGTCACCCCTCCCCCCCAACAGGCTTCTGCTTCCCCTCTCTTCTGTCAGTCTCTGGGCTTCCCAAGGGGGTCTTGGACAAAATCTAGCCATGGTCTGGGTTTGGTCATTAGCAAGTCTTTGATCAATCAAATTGCATTCCTATTTATTATCTCAAAAATGTTTATTTGGCATGAAATTCCATTCTGGATCCTAAATCCTCCTCCTTAGATAATGACCCTTCTTCTCTATTAGTTGACAAAGCTTGTGAGAGGCTTCTAAGACCAATTCAGCTTTTCCCCATGGTGAGAAAGCTGCTAGCCATCCCCCATTCTTACAGGATTGGCAATATTTTGTCCATTCTGACTCTGTCACTCTCTGGCACCTATTTTTATGAAGATTGCTTTACAGGGCCAGGCCTAATGATTAGGAGGATCATTAGTCCAATGGGTAGAGCACAGTGAAACACATTGGGCATAACTGCCCTGGGTCCATGCCAAAACGTCTAGAGAGGAGAGACCACAGTTCTTGCCAAAGCCCTGAGCCCCAATGCAGGCCCATGAATCCGGCTAGTTTAAGAGTTTAGCCAGCCCTAATTTTAATTAAAATTTTAATCGTACAGCTGCTTCATGCCTACACTATTTCTTACCAGTTTGAATTCAACAGGCTTCCATAACCTATTACCGAGGGCGATTTAATACATCTACTTCAGCAAATCATTATCAAAATAAGCTCAATAACTCAACAGGCAGATTTAGCTTTCTAAACTGATCTTCCTCTCATACAGAGGCTTCCAGGTAACAATTAGTAAACTGTGGTCATGCTGTTTGTGTCTCTTGGGCTCCAAATGGATTTTTACTCCATGCAGAGAAGCGGACAGGTAGAAAGCTTAAAAAGAACACACACACACATTTCAGGAAAAACAACCTAACATTTATTTCAAGGTTGTTTCATCAGGCAAAAAGACTGCCTTTTAGCTGCTTCGATGCTTTCTGAAACCTTTCAAGCTACAAGGAGAGTGATTCTGGTCCGTGTGGCTAAAACACTAGAGAGGATGATTGGTTTCATTAGCCAGGGAGGAGTGATAATATGCTGCAATACTTCTCCAGTTATTGGGCACTTTATATTAATAACTCATGATGGCTGGAGTGTTTAGGTGTATATTTCAAACTCAGTGTAAAATACCATGCCATTAAGAATTTAAACACATTCTAATTTAATTATGGCCAAGAGCTGGTTCCAAGTGATCCTGTGTTTTTGTTGGCTAGTTTCAATATTGCAAATTTTGCATTTGGAAAGATTTATTTTCTTTTACTCCTTGCTTCTTTTATTCTGGATTGTTAAGAACCTTAATCATTTAAAAGAATACATATTTGGAAAATGAAGTGCTATTGAAGTTATGGAAAATCTAGTTTTCTTCAATACTATTTTGCTTTCCACTTTGAAAAGTGCCCATTTTTTTTCTACCCATAATGTATTGATTATTCATAAGTTCTTTTTACCTTCTTTTTGTCCTTAAATGACTTTTCTATTCCTCAAACAGCTACACTCTTGTCACATCATTTTTTTCTAAAATGGGGAAAAATCTACCACTTGAAAAATTCATTATTCATTAGTGACTATCATTTAGCTATCATCCAAGTCAACTTGGGATATGACAAATCGAGTTGATTATCTGGGTCTTGTCTTTTGGGGGCCCCTGACTCAGCCAGGCAACTATCAAGAAGGGAGAAGGAGTTAGACCAGGACAGCTAGTAATGAATAAAATTTGGGCTCATGTGGAAATTCAGCCATATAAGACTGTTGCCACCCTTTCCTACAGCTCCAGCATTCATTCATCCACACACTCTTCAAGCTTACCTCTTTTGGCGGCCTTTGATAGTTAATTTAAATAGACCTAGCTTATATAAAAGTATTTTTAAAAATAAGGTGGAGGAGAGGAGGGGCCTGGCTGAAGGACATTCCTTGAATGTTGAACACCTTGAAATTTTTGGTCATGACTCTTCAACATTCAGGAATAAGCTCAATTATCAGTGACATCCGGAGACCTGGTGGAAGATGTGAATCTCATGTTTATGCACAGCTTTTATAGCTGATGGCACTTTGGAGCCAATTCTCATTAATTGCCTGCCACCTTCATCCATGGGGACCCCAGAGTCTCCAAATGTAGTTGGCAGTGGGCTCCCTAAGTGTAAATCTTGGGTTGCTGAGTCCTCTGTAACTTTCAGTTGGTAGGGAACAATGAAAGGATGGACACCAAGGTGGGGCAGTGTATCCTAATAATTTTTTTATTATGTCGGGAAAACAATGTAATTAATAGAATTATTTTGTATGACTTTGGAAGACATATACCATTTAATTTGGACAAGGAACAAGCCTATCAATCCAGTTTTCTTATGTCAATTACAAATTGAGGAAAAAAAATTGGTCAGTTTGGGATGTAACAATGAAAGAATCCAGAAGATTCAGATATGGGCTTAGGGGGAGAGTGGAATCAACTTCTGGTATTTATAATTTTTAAAAATACACCTGTTGAAAGATACGTGGCTTTGAAAAGTCTTTCTTCCTTTGATGGTTTTGAGTGGCAAGGAATCATTTTCATGTAGCCAAAAGGGCTATCCCTTAGGAAACAAGGAGTCCTATCTCTTTAGTCCATTGCTGCCCTGTCATTTCTGATGTTCCCTGCTGCCTTGCCTGCCACGGGGGGGGGATTAGAATTGACCACCACACACGTTGCAGGCCACCCAAGACTGCTGAAAAGACCTGCCACAGTTTTGTCAAATTATTTTTCAAAAGTCCAAAACAATAAGATAAAATATCAAATTAATATGTAACAATCATTTCTTGACATATCTCCCTACCCCATTAGGCTGTGAGACTCCTACAAAGGCGGACGTTATGAGCTGGTGCTTGGCTGGGAGCAGGCCCATGATCAGTATCGAATAACTGAATTAATAAACATCTTGGTTTTAAAGGAGTGATACGTGAACCAGATAAACTGCCCACACATGGGGCTTCAGTGCTGGTGGAAAGAGGTCAGTAGCTGTCAGTAAGACAGGATGGAATCACGGCCGGACCAAGGCGTATTCCTACGAGATGATATTCATTCCTGCTCTGTACTTTAGCTATTCGTATTGTTAATGTATAGGACATTTTATCTTCTGTTTCTTCTAGTTAGCCACGTATTAAATATTTTTCCATGTGGCTTCAAGTCCCTCATGCTTTCTGTTTGTAACAGATGAGTGCTATTCCATTGAATTGCTATAGGATGATTTTCCTAAACTTCAGGTCCTGTGGAGTTATTGGCATGAGACTGTCGAATAAAGGGCAGTGGAGATGGTGGTGACTCTGGCTGTGAATAGCCTTATTGTGAGGAAAAAAAAAATAGTACAAATTTACATGACAATCAACGTAGAAGAGTGAACCAATTTTCAGAGTGACTTTACCATCACACCCCCTTCTGGAAGTCACTTTCAGAATCCTACCTCCCACACTGCACACTCCCCTCACCTCAAACACCCACAGCCATTTCCTGAGGCTTGCCTCTACAGGACACCGAAACATTCAGGGGGAAAGAAAAATGCTCCAAATGTGTCCCAGATGTCTGGATGTGTGGCATACTTTGGCATCCAAATGACTGGAGTTTTCATTTTTCAACCAGACGTTTTGGCAACATGCAAATACAACCTTAACATGCTAAGTAAATTTCTTTTTCCCCCCCACAAATCAACTTAATTTCATAAAGTATTTAATGAGCACATACTATGTGTTAGTTACAGTAGTGAGGATTAGAGAATTCAAGGCTTTAGCAAATTATGGAACCAATGTGAAGAATTTTAGGCTTTTTTATGAAGGATAAGGTATGCATAATCCCTGCTTGGGCAAACATCTTAAGCAAATACCGATACTTTCAACTGAGAGGATTGTATTTCTCACATACCTCTCTTTTGCAAATTTAGTTTCATAATTACACTCTGAACAGTGTGTCACTTGTCTGCCAGAAGGTTTTTCACTAGTTGGAGGAAAGTAAATGGAGACACGTCCAGCTTTGAAGGAGCACATCCAAGCTCATGAGAAGAGAGCAAGACGGCCATGGGTCACCCCTTCTTCTTGGGAACTCATCTTCCATTCTCTAGGCTGTGAGGATAGAGAGACTCTTTCCTGCTGGTGTGGACCCATGTTGGAAAGATACATAAGAAAATCATATCCACCAAATCTCCCAATCTGGGTTGCCTTTAAGATCTAGTTGTTTCGGGGCACTAGGTGGCTCAGTCGGATAAGCGTCCAACTTCGGCTCAGGTCAATGATCTCCTGGTTTGTGGGTTCGAGCCACGAGTCGGGCTCCGTGCTGACAGTGTGGATCCGGCTTGGGATTCTCTCTCCCTCTCTCTCTGCCCCTCCCCCACTTGCACTTTCTCTCTCTCTCTCAAAATAAATAAACTCCAAAAAGAAGAGGTCTTGTTGTTTGAATCACAGAATCTCAGTGGCAAAAGCACATGAAGATTAATGAATCCAAGGATTTTTTTTTCAGTGGTACTCTGAATGAGGCATGATTCCAGGTGCCAGAGAAAACACATGTCTACACCTCCAGCACATGCTTTAGGTAGGTCTCTACTTGGAAAGGTCTATAGGGAATAATCTAATTTGAATATCAGACCTCCAAGGGATAAGATGCCTTAAGATCAAAGAGTCTATTGTACTTCTTTTCAGGATGAAAAATCAGAGACTCAAAGGAGGAAAGTGATTGGTTAAAGATGACACAGCTTGTTGATAACAATAGAAACATTGTCCTTCCAGTTCTTGCTCTCCTAGACTCCTGTCTTCTTTTTCACTACTTGAAATTCCACATTCATTTCCTAGTGAGGAAAAGGCAGTGAGTGGAGAGGAAGAAGTGTATGATTGTCTAAAGCTCGTTCACTCTTTTATTTATTTATTTATTTATTTATTTATTTATTTATTTAAAAAAATTTTTTTTAACGTTTATTTATTTTTGAGACAGATAGAGACAGAGCATGAACAGGGGAGGGGCAGAGAGAGAGGGAGACACAGAATCTGAAACAGGCTCCAGGCTCTGAGCTGTCAGCACAGAGCCCGACGCGGGGCTCGAACTCACGGACTGTGAGATCATGACCTGAGCTGAAGTCAGACACTCAACCGACCAAGCCACCCAGGCGCCCCAAGCTCGTTCACTCTTAAGCAACAACTATTTCCCAGGTTTTACTCCTGCAGTAGGTTACAAAACTGGCCACAGTTTTTCACCCCTTTCTGTATCCATACTACTTACTATGCAACTTTGCTGCTCCTTTTAGCCAGAAGTAGAATCCATTTTCATATCCCTTGCATTTGGGTTGCCCCTATGACTGGCTTTGACCAATCTAGGTGGCCGAAGTCTCAGGCTTGAGGGCTTTCTCTTTTTCTTGGAAGCATCTTGAAAATAGGCTGGGCTAGCTGCAAAGATGGAAAACTACGTGGTCCAGTGACCACAGTCATCCCAGATGACCGCTAGACAGCTGTCAGATCTGTGACTGAGGCTATCCTAGGCTACCAGCCCTGTAGCCCACCTGCTACCTGACCGCAGACACGTGAGCAAGCCCAGAAGTCAGCCATGTCTGCCCTAGGCCAGCTAAACTGCCCAGCTGAGCAATGATAAATGTTCAGATTTAAGCCAGTGACTTTTGAAAGTTCTGAGGTGGTTTGTTGCTCAAATGATGCAACTATAAATGGTGTCTAGTCATGTGATCCTGCCTTTTCTGTGGAATTTCAAGCTACCAGTTTCCCAAGTCTCTGCCACCTGTGTGGCAGGAAGTATCTCACGCACCTCACCCTGGCTCAGCCAGTCTGGATTTATGCTGAGCCCAGGGCAGGCTCTCAAATGCACAAGGCCTGTGGTGTCAACATGGGTATCACCCTGGTGTGTCCCCCTCAGAGGGAGGCCAATGGGAGGGCATGGTTAGCAACAATGAGGACCACGAGGGAATCAGGGGGTCTGGGGCTGTGCAGTCGCTGGTGCTCTGATTCATAGAACTTTTCTCTAGAACGTCCCCCATGGGCACCAAAAGTCTGGCCTACTTAATGCTGGAGATGAAGCTTACTATGGACTGAATTGTGTTTCCTCAAATTTTTAAAAAAAAATTTTTTTTAATGTTTATTTATTTTTGAGACAGGGAGAGACAGAGCATGAACGGGGGAGGGTCAGAGAGAGGGAGACACAGAGACACAGGCTCCGGGCTCTGAGCTGTCAGCACAGAGCCCGACGCGGGGCTTGAACTCACGGACCGCGAGATCATGACCTGAGCCGAAGTCGGCCACTTAACCGACTGAGCCACCCAGGCGCCCCGTGTTTCCTCAGATTTTATCAGCCCTAATCCCCAATGTAATGGTATGAGAGCTGGGGTCTTTAGATGGTAATCAGAGCTTTAGATGAAGACATGAGGGTGGGACCCTCATGATGTGATCAGTGCTCTTGTAAAAAGAGACACCAGAAAGCACATGCACATGCTCTTTTCTCTCTCCCTTCCCCCACCACCCCCTTTCTGCCATGTGAACATACAGTGAGAAGAAGGCCATGTGCAAGCCAGGAAGATGGTTCTCACTAGAACCCAAGCATCCTGGCACTCAGATCTAGGATTTCCAGTCTCTGGAACTATGAGATAGTAAATTTCTGTTGTTTAAGCCACCCAGTCAATGGTATTTTGTGATGGCAGCCCCAAACGAATACACAGCTGTTTCTAGTTAGACAGATGTTTGGCATTGCTTCAGGGGGAAAATAATCTGAATGATTAAATGCATTTTTCACTCCAGATGTTTTGGCAATGCGAAGTTGCAGCCAATATGTGCTTGTGGGATGGCCCCATGGCTGTCTTTGGGAGTAGCTTCTGGACAAAGAGGGGAATTCTGGGAGGGGCAGAGGAAGTCCCCTTCTCTTCTGTGTCAGGGAAGCACAGATTCCTTTTTGGAAAGAGGTACTAGAACTCCATACGCATGCTTTTGGTCCATGGAGATTTAGGAAATACACACAGCCCCCTGTTTTTAGTTGCAAACAGGTTCCATTGAAAAAGTCCGCCTGCTGGTATGCCCTTGTTTTCCTCCAATCAGGTGCTGGTAGCCACCATTGAATTTGTGGTTGAGAACTCCAAGAAGGAAATTCTGAGCAAGGTCAAATGAGGGAGGAACAGAATGTCGAAAGATGAAAGTGGTGACTCATACATACTTGTACTGAAAACCATCCCCAGTACCAACTTTGCATATTCATGCAAAAACTTTAGGTATGGATAATTGTGTTCTTATTTCAACTTCTCCCCAAAACCAATAATTCTATTATTAACAGTTCTGAATTTCTCACATGCGACCTGGAGAGTCAGGTTTGCTGACTGCAGAGGAGAATCCTCAATCATAGGCTGGGCTTGTGACAAGACAAAGCAAAGAAAACTCTAAACCCCAAGGCACAGTGTCATCCTGCATGATCCAGACTGTATCCACACTAATATTCCTGCATGATTTACAAATTTTTCCTTAATCCTGATTGCATTGGCTTTTCCATTGCTGTATTAGCTTAGTGCAGGTGTGTAAAAACATTTGAGCATGATGAATTGTTTCTCTAAGGGCCAAAAGGTAAATGATGAAAGAATTGGATAGAAAACATGTTAACAAGATATTTTATATTAGCTCCAAGGAGCTAGATCAATTACTATGATGTGTTACATGTTCAGAAGTCAGGAAATTCTAAATTATGGTTCCCAGTATGAACGTAACTCAGCCCCTTTGCACATGCAATATTTTATATGACTGTATATGGTGTTAACTTTAATGCTTTAACATCTATGCTTAATGTGGCAACTATAAATTTGAATTTCTTGACTTCAGAGGTTATAACATTTAACCATACAGCTGCATGGACATATTCAAATATTTCTTGGTGTAATATTTTGAAAAATAAACCCTCTATATGGATAGGTCTAGTCTTATTGTTGTTGTTATTGTTGTTGTTATCATGCAGGAATTAAAAAAAAAGTGTCACCCTACCACTCTTAACTCTGTGGCTCTCTCTAGGTCATTTGAACTAAGTGGGATGTGACCCAACAATTTTCACTTTCCAGTGGTTTCTACACCAAATCCCATCTTGAGGAAGAAAGGTTTTCTGAACATTGTTGCGTCGTTTATCTCAAAGGGTTTGGTCACACTACAAATGGTGTGGACAATGTAAGACAAATTCAGAGTTTAATTCCAGGCTGCACTCTTCACACTGTAATAACTAACTATAAATGGAATCCCCTTGAGTGTTAACTCTAACATGAGATTTATAAATGAGAAATTCTGCATGCTTGGGGGATAACCACTTTTTCCCATTAAGAAACTGGTTATCAGGCCACTTGTCCCTTCTAGATAGATTTCTTTGCTGCTGTGTGCACGTTGTTTTAGGTAAACAGATTTTTCTAGTTTCAGAGAAATTCATCTCTCTTCCCCATCGCCACCTCCCCCACCTTCATACCACTCAGAGCTACAACTTTCTCTGGTTTTAGTAAGTAGGTTGTGAAACAGCTGTCCTGGCCACTGCTGGCAAGAAGCTCAAAGAGCCAGGAAGGAGTCTGTGCTCTTAACCACTTTGCTAGTATAATTGGTCCCAAGCTCCTTGTTCATGGGCCAGGTACTCACCACACACACACACACACACACACACACACACACACACACACACACACACACACCTCCGTGTAGGTACAGTGAGTACAGATCTTATTTCATAAGCTCAGGTGCGCAGGAAATGTAGCTTTTTAAAAATTGTCTTTAAATCAACTTACTTTTACCTCCTGGCACTCATCTACCGGGCTCTATTACATCCTGCCCACAAGAGCCAGACTTTAAATATGAGGACGCAGGTTGAAAGTAAAATAATGGCGGAACAGATACTGTACCAACACTAATCAAAAGTAAGCTGGTATATCTGTGATAATATCAGACAAAATAGATATGGAGGTAAGAAGTATTACTACAGATAAATGAGAACCTTGGCTAATGTTTAAGGGAACACTTCAACATACTTACAGTACTAACCTAACACCATAACCTCAAACATGATAAAAAAAAAGACAACCTAGCTGAAGTAAAAGGAGATATTGACAGATCTACATTCGTGATTGAATTTGTTATAATAAGCAGCCAACACTGTCAGAATAAGCAGTTATGCTAATATGACTTATTGTAACACGACTGTTAAATATGCAGATAAAAAAAAATGTGAGTATATAAGAGTTGACCAATAGTATCTACCAACTTGACCTAATTGAAATATATAAAATGCTACACTTAACACTTGTATAATACGAATTTCTTTCCAGTGTACATGGAACATCTATTCAATGGTATTGACCCATACACTGAGTCATAAAACAAGTCTCAAAAATTCCAAGAGATTGGTAGTGGAGTTAGTTTATTTAAAAAAATTTTTTAACATTAAACGTATTTATTTATTTATTTATTTATTTATTTATTTATTATTTATTTATTTTTTAAATCTGTACAATAATTCAGTTTTTATTAGAGCAAATAATCTTTTTTAATTTTTATTTATTTATTTATTTATTTATTTATTTATTTATTTAATATGGAATTTATTGTCAAATTGGTTTCCATACAACACCCAGTGCTCATCCCAACAGGTGCCCTCCTCAATACCCATCACCCACCCTCCCCTCCCTCCCACCCCCCAACAACCCTCAGTTCTCAGTTTTTTAAGAGACTTATGTTTTGGCTCCCTCCCTCTCTAACCTTTTTTTTTTTTTCCTTCCCCTCCCCCATGGTCTTCTGTTAAGTTTCTCAGGATCCACATAGGAGTGAAAACATATGGTATCTGTCTTTCTCTGTGTGACTTAGTTCAGTTAGCATAACACTCCCCAGTTCCATCCATGTTGCTACAAAAGGCCAGATTTCATTCTTTCTCATTGCCACGTAGTATTCCATTGTGCATATAAACCACAATTTCTTTATCCATTCATCAGTGGATGGACATTTAGGCTCTTTCCACAATTTGGCTATTGTTGAATGTGCTGCTATAAACATTGGGGTACAAGTGCCCCTATGTATCAGCACTCCTGTATCCCTTGGGTAAATTCCTAGCAGTGCTATTGCTGGGTCATAGGGTAGATCTATTTTTAATTTTTTGAGGAACCTCCACACTGTTTTCCAGAGTGGCTGCACCAGTTTGCATTCCCACCAACAGTGCAAGAGGGTTCTCGTTTCCAGTGGAGTTAGTTTAGAAATAAATGCAGGGGCGCCTGGGTGGCTCAGTTGGTTGAGTGTCCAACTTCAGCTCAGGTCAAGATCTCACGGTTTGTGAGTTCGAGCCCCGTGTTGGGCTCTGTGCTGACAGCTCAGACCTGGAGCCTGCTTTGGATTCCGTGTCTCCCTCTCTCTCTGCTGCTCCCCTGCTCACACTCTGTCTCTCTCTCAACAATGAATAAAGATTAAAAAAAACTTTAGAAATAAATGCAAAAAGATAACTAGGAAACCCTTCTAAACAACCAGTGGGTCAAAGAAGAAATCACAATAAAAATTAAAAACATTTTTCACTGAGTGATAATGAAAATAAAACATGCTAAAACTTGTGGGATAAAATTGAAGAAGTGCTTTGGGGAAAGTATGTGGCCTTACATGAACACGTCTGAAAAGAGGAAAGGCTGAAAACAAAGGTCTTACCTTTTTTTAAAAATTTATTTTTATTTTTTTAAGTTCTTATTTAACTTCCAGTTGGTTGAAAGTCTTATCTTATATCTCAGGAATATTTAAAAAAACAAAAGGATAGTCAGGAATAGAAAGGAAATAATAAGGATAAGATCAGAAATTCATGAGAAAAAAACAATACTCAACAGGGAAAAGACCAACTGAAAGTTGGTTCTTTGAATATGCTAATGAAACTGAGAAACTCCTAAGAAACCAATAAAGACAGAAAACACAAATTACCAATATCAGGAAGGAAAAATGGAGACATCCTCGTGACCTTAACAGATTTTAAACATACCATAAGAGGGAATTATAAACAACCTAATCCAATATATTTGAAACTTTAGAAGAAACAGACAAATTCCTGGAAGAACAAACAATACTGAAAGAAGAGAGATCTAATCTGAATTTCCTATTTTAATTTAAAAAATTGGATATGTAATTAAAATTCTCCACACACACACACACAAAACTGTCATCTCAGATGACTTCAGGTATCTGAGGAAGAATTTATACCTTAGCGGGAGCATTCCCAACTTGTTTCATGAGATGGCATAATTTTTTATGCCAAAATTTGATAAATACATAAATAAGTATATATCAAACTGTATCTAATAAATGGTGGGTGGCTCAGCTGGTTAAGCGTCTGACTCTTGGTTTCGATTCCAGGTCATGATCTCACTGTTCATGAGTTTGAGCCCCGTGTTGGGCTCTGAGCTGGCAGTGCAAAGCTTGTTTGGGATTCTCTCCATCCCTCTCTCTCTGCCCCTCCTCTGCTCTCTCTCTCAAAATAAATTAAAAAAAACTTTATAAAAAATATACAAATAAATTTTAAAAATCCAAATTTCAAATCAACTTTCTTTGTGAACATCAGTGAAGAAATCCCCCCACCCCCAAAAATTAAAATAACCAAATAGAGTGAATATATACCTATCTATCTGTCTACCTACTATATATCTCTGATGATACACAAACACTAAATGGAATTTATTCCAAGAATGTAAAAGACTAGCTTACGTTGGTTGGAAAGTCAACCCAAGTGATTCATCATTTTAATAGAAAAAAAGAAAAAGAGAATATCATCATGTCAGTTTTACAAAATTCAACACTCGTTTATGATTTAAAATAAAACTCTTAGCAACCTAGGAACAGAAGGGAAATTTTTTAATCTCAAGTATATCTAGGGAAAATCTACAGGAAACATACTATTTAATGGCAGAATGTTAAATGCTTTTTCTCTGAGATAGGAAATGAAGTAAGGATAATTACTATTATTGCTTTTCTTCTTCATTGTGCTGGAGGGCTGGGACGGTGCAGTGAGGCAAGGAAGGAATGAAAAGATACAAAGATGGCAATGGAAGGGATGAAAATGTGTGTGCTGAAGAGAATGTGTTTCAGTTTATAGAATATTGGAAAGAATCTATATGTAAACTATTGCCATCAATTAATTGTGCCAAGTCATCCAATGTAATGTCAATGTTAAATTATTTCTACAAGCCAGCAACAAAGAGTAGAATGTCACTCTAAAGTGACACCATTTTAGCGTAAAAGCCATCCAACATGTAACAAAACTTAATGCACGATATGTGTGACCTTACTGAAGGAACGCATAGATGATTACTGAAAGAAATAGACGACCTAAATAAATGGAGGGACATAACTTTTTTATGGATTGAAAGACTTAAAATTATAACAATTTTAGTTGATTTATAGATTCAAAGTAGTGTCAGTAAAAACACTTTAGCAGGTTTTTCTTTTGATGGAAATTGACAAGTTATGTCTAAAATTTATATGGAACTCAAAAGGACAAAATGAGACTAGTTATCTTGAAGAATAACACACTGAAGATTTACAGTCCCAGATATCAAATTTTATTATAAAAGAGAATGAATTAAAATGATGTGATATTGGCTGGGGTGCCTCGGTGGCTCAGTTGGCTAAGTGTCTGACTCTTGGTTTCAGCTCAGGTCCATGATCTCATGGTTCATTAGTTTGAGCCCTGCATTGGGTTCTGAACTGACAGCACGGAACCTGCTTGGGATTCTCTCTCCTTCTCTCTCTGTCCCTTCCCTGCTCACAATCTCTCTGTCTCTCTCAAAATTAAAAAAAAAAAATGATGTTATATTGGCATAAGGATAGAGCAAAGAACAGAATACACAGAGTAAAAAGTTCCAAAACAGACTCTCATGTATGTGGTCACCTGATTTTTGATATAATCGCTACTGCACTGCAGTGGGAAAGGAAGACCTTTTCAATAAATTGGTTCAATAGATTAACCACTGGGGGGGGGAATGAATTTTTTACCCCTACTTCACACTGTACATAAAATACCAAATTCAGAGGGTCACTGATCTAAATGTAGTAGATAAAAAAGTATAAAGTTTCTAGAAGGTACCATTTGTGAATGTCTTCGTGATCTTGGGATAGGCAAAATATCCTCAACAGAACACCAAAAGCACTCACCATAAATCGGATTTATAATGTTCTACATGAAAATTAAGAACTGATCATCAAAAACACTATTAAGGGAGTGAAAAGGCAAGTCACAGGGTACAAACTATTTGCAGCACAAATAAGCAAGAAGGGCACACATCCCCCCAAACTAAACAGCTCTTGTCTTAGTCTGCTCAGGCTGCTGTAACAAACATAGACATTTGTTTTGTCCTAGTTCTGGAGGCTGGAAAGTTCCGCACCAAAGTTCAGCCCCGGTGAGCACTCTCTTTTGGGCTTGCAGACAAGATACCTTCTCAGTGTGTCCTCACTGGTAGAGAGAACTCCAGTGCCTCTTGTTTTCATTTTGTCCCCCCCCCCCAAACAAAACCAGTTTGATAGCATCTTCCACCCTCCACCCTAATGATCTCATTTAACTTGAATCACCTCCTGAAAGGCCTGGTCTTCAAAACAGCCACATGGGGATTATGGTTTCAACATATAAATTTTGAGGGGGGGGGGCCACAATTCAGTCCTTTGCAACTTTTATTACTATTATTTTTAAGTTTATTTATTTTGAGAGAGAGCATGAGCAGGGGAGGGGAAGAGAGAGAGAGAGTATGAGCAGGGGAGGGGGAGAGAGAGGGAGGGAGAGAGACAGAGAGAGAATCCCAAGCAAGCTCTGCACTGGCAGAGCAGAGTAGGATGTGGGGCTCGAACCTGCGAACCGTGAGATCATGTCCTGAGCCGAAACCAAGAATTGGATTCTTAACTGACTGAACCACCCAGGAGCCCCCGTTGCAACTTTTAAAAATCAATTTTAGTTTTTTAAGAGTATTCACTTATTTTGTGAGTGAGTGAGTGAGTGAGAGGACAGGGGAGGGGTAGAGATAGAGGGAGGGAGAGAAAATCCCAAGAAAGCTCTGTGCCATCAGCACAGAGCCCAACGTGGGGCTCAAAGTCACAAACCATGAGATCATGACCTGAGCCAAAATCAAGAGTCAGATGCCTAACCGACTGGTCCTCCCAGGTGCCCCAAAAATCAATTTCATCTTAAAAAAAACTTTTCTTAAAATGTTTATTTATTATTAAGAGACAGAGAGAGACAGAGCATGAGCAGGGGAGGGGCAGAGAGAGGAGGAGACACAGAATCTGAAGCAGGCTCCAGGCTCTGAGCTGTTAGCACAGAGCCTGATGGGGGGCTTGAACCCACAAACTGCGAGACCATGACCTGAGCAGAAGTTGGACTCTTAACCGACTGAGCCACCCAGGCCCCCCTCAAAAATCAATCTTAAAAGACAGACACAATTAAAATAGTGACAAAAGATTTGAGCAGGTATTTTACAAAAGAGAGTACCCAAAGGTCAATGTGTATATGAAAATGTGTTCCACAAATGTGTTCCACGATCCTGAGATCGTGACCTGAGCTGAGATGAAGGGTCAGGTTAAACTGACTGAGCCACCCAGGGGCCCCGTGGCAGTATTATTTTTAATAGTCCCAAACTAGAAACAAGTTTCTATCAACAATAAAATAGATACATAAATTGTGATATCTATATCTATATCTATATCTATATCTATATCTATATCTATATATCTATATCTATCTATATCTATCTCACATATATACATTTGGACACATATTTACATGTATACATATATGTATAATATACGCACACTAGAATATTATACAGCTATATATATAACTATATATTAAATATAGGAATGAACTGCAGCTGCACATGACAGACAAAATGTTGAGTAAAAAATGCGACACAAAGAAGGACACGTGATACGGGTATGGCTCCATTTCTGCAATGTTCAAAATCAGGCAGAGTCAGGTAAAAATCTATGGTGACTGAAGCCATAAGAGCATTCTTCTCTGGGAAGGCATAACGACTCAGAAGGGGTACCGGGGGCTGCTAGGCTCCTCATTGTTCTGTATCTTGGATAACTGTCCTGTGGGCATGTTTACTTTGAAAATACTCAGCGAGCCATACTGAATCAGGTAAGGTCTGTGCACTCTCTTCATGTATGTTGAACTGCCATACAAAAGTTTTCAAGTATGCACAAAAGCAAATCAATTTTCCTGTTCCTTAAGCATTGAGAACGTAGGAAAGAAGGAGAACTAACACTCATCAAGAGTTTGCTATGTGCTAGCACCTTACACGGTTGGGGTCACACAGTGAAAGGCCTGTGATGCTCTTTAAACTGACTGCATTTGATGATGTGGCTCTCCCTTCAATTGTCGAGGCAGGGGGAAAGGAATGTGCAGATTAGTTAGTGTCTGTGTGCTTTAGTCTAGGGGTGAGCCCTACCCAGGGCACGTAAAATAAGATTAGGGAAGGGGGAACTCCCAAAGGAAAAACAGGGCTGTTTTGAGAAGAAGGAGAAACGGCTAGCGTTAAAGTTCTCAACATTCAGGGGCAGCGCCTGGGAGGATCAGTTGGTGAAGTGTCCGACTTTGGCTCAGGTCATGATAGCATGGTCCGCTGGGTTCCAGCCCCATGTTGGGCTCTGTGCTGATAGTTCAGAGCCTGGAACCTGCTTCGGATTCTGTGTCTTCCTCTCTCCCTGCCCCTCCCCTGCCCACGTTCTTTCTCTGTCTCAAAAGTAAATTAACATTAAAACTTTTTTTTTAAAAAGTCCTCAACATTCACTCAAACTGCACAGAAAATATTATGATCTTTTGTTTAACAAGGTAACTTTTTGTTCCCCTGCTTGGATCCCAATGTACAAGTTGTTCTTTATGCTAGGCCACAAAATAAAAGTTCACTCTTTGATGCCTGTGCGGAGGCAGAATAAGAAGCACAGGGCAAAAGAATCAAAAGTCAGCTGGAGAGACGCAGCAAACTTCGAGGCCCTGCAAACAGAGCAAGAAGCAATTTTCTTGGTGGTAAGTAGCCAGTTGATGAATGCGCTGTACTTCAGTAAACTATGAATAACTGTGTAAACTAAGGCTGGGTTTTTGTGTTGGCAAGTGGGACTAAGGACCCTGATGGACAAAACTGGCAGGAGTCCGTAGCTGGCTTAGGACATGCATGACACAAGTCTAAATTACTTGGATAAACTTGGAACTTACTATTGGAAACTCATTATTACAGTGGTTAGTGATATTTAATTTAGCTTTATCCTAAATTGTACACCGTTCATTCCAGTACGTAAATTAAATCAATACAAATGGTCCTTTTAAGGTGTGTTTTTGGTTTTCTTTTTAAAATCCCAAGTTAAGGTGTTTCTCTGGATACACTGGGTATCACTATCTGAATCAGAGAAAGAGACTCACTTTTGAAGAGACAAAGTATGCAGTGACTGTTACAATCTCTTAAGGGATCCTAAATTTAAAAGATTTTTTTTTGAGTTTATTTATTTGTTTTTGAGAGAGAGAGAGAGAGATTGAGCAGGGGAGAGGCAGAGAGAGGGAGAGAGAGAATCCTAAGCAGTTTCCATGCTCAGCACAGAGCCAGACGTGGGGCTCCATCCCGTGATTGTGAGATCGCAACCTGAGCAGATATCAAGAGTCCGGATGCTTAACCAACTGAGCCACCCAGGTGCCCCAAGGGAACCTAAATTCTTGACCAAAGATCTTCACTTGGAGTGATTCTTTCTGGATGAGCTTTATAGAACACATTCACCACTGTTAGTTCACTGGGGTCATAGGATTTGCAAAATTAAGTAATAAAATGTATGTATGGCAAAGGGCAGATGAGTGACCCTGATGGTGAGTCTTGGGAAATTGGAAAACGAATAAGTCACTGTGTGCCGGGGAAGACTTCATGAAAGAGAGGGATCCTGGCTAGGGGCCTGAAACAAAGTCCCTTAGGCCATTCATGGCAATGTGGGCTCTTTCTGGCAGGTACCTCAAAACTCTCCCAGCCTCTACCCGTTACTCACTTGCAAAGCTATTTCCACATTTCTAGGAACTCATTACAGCAGCTCCCAAATTCTCAGTCCTAATTTGTCTTAGTCCATTCAGGCTGCTATAATAAAATACTGTAGACCGGGAGGCTCATAAACTATAGAAGTTCATCCCTAACAGTTATGGAGGCTGGGAAGTCCAAGATCAAGGTCCAAGTCCAAGGTCAAGGCAGATGCAGTGTCTGGTGAGGACCCATTTCCTGGTTGGTAGGCAGCCATCTTCTTGTGGTGCCCTCACATAGTGGAAGGGGAAAACTCTGATCTCCTCACTGTATAAGGGCACTAACGTCACTCACTCATGAGGGGTCCACCCTCATGACCTAATCACCTCCCAAAGGCCTGACCTCCAAACACCATCACATTGGGGATTAGATTTCATCATATGAGGTTTGAGGGACATAAACATTCAGTATATAGTAGGAGTTAAGCCTTAGTAAAGAAGACAGGAGAATGGACAACTCCTCCAATTCTGTCTTCTTTTTGAATTGCTTTTGGAGTGGGGCCCCAACAGTGATATCTCTAATATATGACCCTGACTTCTTATCTATGGCTGGTTAACCCACTTAGGATCTTAAGAACTTAGAATGGGAAATAGAATCATGGAAATGGAAATGTTTTGAGCTCAGGATCCATAATGACAGATGTACTAGAGCGATGTTTCTCAACCTTTAAAGAGCCTTCTTTTCATGTATTTTCTTCCTAATGTCTCCCACATCCATGAAATTTTAATATCACAGTTATACTATATATCTGTGTATGTACTGTATGTATATACCTGTGCCTTATACATAAAAGAGTGAGATTATCTTTTGCCCCTTCCCCCAGGAATCAATTCTTGCCCCCATGAGCCTAATATCACTGAGGATATATTTTTTAGAGAGAGCATTTCTGAAGTCCTATAGTTGGTCCCTAGAGTATTACTGTTTCCAGACTTTTCTTAGTCTTGTTTGTTCAAGTCTTCTTTGGAATTTTTGAGGTATTGCTTCATCTTCTAAACACATTCGGTTTCTGTTACTCGCAACCAAAATAACCTCAAAGAAAAGCAAAAATATTTTCTAATAAAGGCTTTAAAGAAATTCAGTCATGTTTAGAACACCCAGAGGGCTACCTCAGGGAATTTAAGCCATGACGCTCCTTATCAGATATGTTGTCATATCAGCACCTGCTTTTTTGTATGGAAAAAAGGCAGATACTGTTTTTTAATTCAAATTGAAGACACTCTGAATACCACATTTAAATCTACATGTTATAGAAAAGGCAACAGGAAATTGTTTTGAATAATGGAAAATACATCTGTGTCTGAATAATTTAAAGATACTGAACCTATTTTCATTTGCATTTTTACACATGTATTCCAGCCATTCCACAAAATGCTGAACAAGTAGGGGAATTGATAGTTGAATTTAATTTTGCACAGAAATTTGAAAGCTGGTAGAAATAGAGGATTAGAAGAGGGATTTTATCTCATCTCATCTCATCTCATGCACTGTTATACCATCAAATCAAATCTGAAATAAGTGTGTGATTTGTTGTTTAAGAAACTTATTTTAAAAGTTTATTTTTTATCTTGAAAATGTATTTTAAGTTCTCCTTGATAGGACTCAAGCTATGACTTTAAATTAGGTTTTTATTTCCCACATTTGTGTACATGGTTTTGGTTTTGTTTTTGTTGTTGCTAATAGTGGAAATTAAAGACCCTGTTTTTATAGTCTTTATACTTTGTTAATCTGGTTCTTGATGGTTTATCTCTTGTTCTCTTTATGTGGCCATTCTCCTAGATCTGATGTATCTTTATTACATCTTTTAATTCCTATTCCTTTTATGGACACACACACATTATAAATGTGTGTGTGTGTGTGTGTGTGTGTGTGTGTATCTGTGTGTGTGTGTGTGTATGTGTGTGTGTGTGTGTGTCCACATATCTCCTTTTCTTCACTACTTCCATATTTTAATGATACACTCTTGAAGTCTTTAGATTATTTCCCCCTTACTTTTGCTTTTAAGTATTTTTCTGCTTCAAGTGCTTTTTTATGTTACAATTGTATTCTTTTCTCTAATATGTAACTGTTAACCCATAAAATAGGAAGTAGAATCAAACATCCTTCCTCTGCATACAGGTTTTACATAGCTTCTATTGGGGCCTCACAAATATTCTGCCTTCAGTGGAACAGGTGGTTACCAATCCTTTATTAGTATACTTATTTAAAGGAAATATGGCTGGCCCTTTCTTTTTCTGGGGGGGAGAAGCCAATTAAAAAAATAATGTTTAGTAACGTGATAGATTAAAACCAAAGATTAAAATCCATTCATTGAGTGCTTTCCTGGGTCTAAAACATCATGTAGGCTCTTTGCATGTGATCTAACTGAATCGTAGGACAAGGCTAACATGTGAAGTTATAATTCCACCACCCCACAGGGTTGCTTAAAGAAATGGAACCTTACAGAGATTCATAGTGAATAACTGTCACAGGGCTCGAGAATGGTTAAAGAGAAAAAAAAAAACATTCAAATTGAAATAAAATATAGGCCTATATAATCCTGAGGCCTAAGCTCTTTCTACTTGGGTAAACATTTTTAGAAAGCTTAAAAATATTAACTGAAAAGATAACAGGTCCATGTGTATCCCCATGTTTAGGGGATACACATGTGCCTGGAGCATACTAGCTGCTCACTCCTTTGCTTTTGAATGGATATTTGACGAATTAATACATCAATGATTTAGAAGATGAGCTGTTTCTTGGAGTCTTTTTTAAGCCAGGTAGCCAGTTTGTGGTTTCTTTTCCTGATACACTTTGCATGTTCATGCAGTCGTAGTGCAGGGATGTTTCAGTTGGGTGAGGAAATTCATGGATGGTACAGGCGATTGTGACCTGAGTAAAGAAACATCTTGCCCCCTCCTTCTGTGTATCCTGCTTTGGCTCCCACGCCAACCTGGCTATTGGTCAGGGCACCTGCAGTCTGCAGGCTTAGCTATTGCCTGGGGGGCAGGGGGTGGTGACAGTAGCTGTCAGCTGGGGGCCTAGGGAATTTCTTTCCACCAGTGATCGGGTGGTCTCATCACAAGGAGGGTGTTGGAACTTTGTCCACTTCCTGTGCAGAAGAAGAGCTCCCTTCTGGTTAGGATGGAATCAGGCACCCTCTTCTAATAAAATTGTGCATGGGTCCTTCCAGTTGCTTTGAACTGGTGTCTATTTGTATTGACCAGCACATTGACTGGATGTAGGCCTAAGGGGAAGGGATCTGCATTTCCCATTGAAAGAGCAGAATTGGCTTCTGTGAGGCATAGAGACAGTTTTTATTTTTATTTTATAGACCAAATTACAAGATTCTGCAGCAATGTAGAAGACCGCTAGAGAAATTGGAAGAGAGGCCTATGAATATGTAGGTATTTGAGCAAGTATTATGGGTCACCCAGGCAAGTTCTTGCTTACAGAGGAGCTGACAGGAACTGTAGGAGTGCATCTGGGTTTCCAACCAAATCTCTTCATGTATTGTCCTTTGTATGTATACATGAAGACCCATGTATTGGGTCTCTTCACGTATTGTCCTTTCTGTTCTGTGTTCACTTAAATTCGGATCAATGATACTTATCCGACACCTACAAGGAGCCAACCCCTGTTCTAGATGATGTTGTGGGCAACATAAGAGAGCAGAATTCGTGAACCTCGTGGAATGTACAGGTGGAAACATTTTATAGATATAAAATTTATGTGGCAATGTAAGATGGCATGAATTGAAATGATGAATCATGATACAGGCAGTCAATGACACCTGCAAGTTACCATGGATCATAAGCTCCCTGAAGGCAGTCACTCTGGATTTTCACTGCTGTATCCCTAGCCACTAGAACTGTGCAGGGCTCATAATAAGGGCTCACACATTTGTCAGATGAACCAGTGAATCAGAGCATCATGAAAGGTGAGGCAGTCCATATGGCAGTTAAGCAACTGAGCTGTAGACTTTCAACCATTGGTCTACCCCTCGCTATGTGACATTGGGCTCCTTTCTTAATCTCTCCAAGTCTCATTGTCCTTACCTGTAAAACAGGATTGACATGAACACCCGATTCATAGTGTTGTTATGAGATTGGAGTGAGATTACATCTAAAAGAAGGTTAGCACTGTGCCAGGTTTATACTAAGGGTACAAGACATTGGTATTAATGGCTAAAATGTTGGTTGGGTTGATTTCATTTGGAGATGAAATTGATGGATTAAGGGAAGACCTGGAATCTATTTCCAGCTCTGCTACTAACACGATGGGTGATTTGGGGCAAATTAGTTAGTTCCCTTCCCTGAATCTTCACTTTCTCACTTATGAAGGAAGATTTTGGAGAAGAGGGTTACAGCCAGATTTTTCAATGTGGAGTTGAAAAACTAAATGCTTACAGGGGCCTGATGGGTAACAGTAACAAGTCAAGTAAGCTCAGTGTAAGAAAAACTTGACCCCAGCATCCAGGGACAATTGAAAGGGGTGGAGACTTTAAAAACTGAGCATTGATGCTGCCTTGAGGAATATGTGCTCATTGGTATCATATATTCTGAATTTTGCAGAGAAGCTGGAGATCCACATTTTCCATGAATTCTCACAATTTTTGAAAGCTAACACCTAATTCGGTTTTTCTTTTTAATTTGTTTTAAATATTGTTTGGGACATTACTTTGTGAGTCAAACAAAATCTGTCTGTGGGTCACTGGTTTGTTGCTTCTGATTTGGGTCTATGAAGATAAGAAGAAATCAGAGTTTGAAAAATGAGAGCCTTCAGGGAAAGTTTAACAAAAGCAGAATCATTCTGACATATGGTGGCTTGTCCTCTGCTTTGCTAGAGATGGCTGACCCAGTGCCCACCAACCCAGACAACCCCCTGCAGGTAGTAAGTGGACTGAAATTAAATCCTATTCCTAATTAGGTCAGAAATACTGAGGTCCTCCCTTTCACTGATGTTTCCAGACACTTTCAAGCTGTTTTAGTTGCTTAGGAGTGGTTTAGGACTCCATAGAGTGGACCGATGCTAACACACCCACATGATGCTTTCTACAACCACATTAAAGCCAACTCTAAATGGGGGATTCTCAATTGGGGAATGGGGGATGACCTCTCAGGATCTCAGTGTTGGTAGAAGATGTAGCATAAAGATGTCTCCACCCCCAGGGGTTTTTGATATGCTTTGTGCAGGGTGGGAACTGGAGACTTGGGATTTCCCCACATTGCTGAGAATCACAATTGTAGATTTTGAGGTCTTGGGAAAGACAGAAAATCTCACTGAGCCCATCAGTCCAGACTGGGTTAATCAAGGATTGTGTGAGACTAGGGCTGCTGGTCCATTAAGAATGTCCTTCTGGGAGTGCCTGGGTGGCTTAGTCGGTTATGCGTCTTCGGCTGAGGTCATGATCTCAGGGTTCATGAGTTCAAGCCCCACTTCTGGCTCTCCCTTGGCAGTGTGGAGCCTGCTTGGGATTCTCTCTCTCTGTCTCTCTGCCCCTTCCCAGCTCTCTCTGTCTCAAAGTAAATAAATAAAACTTACAGAAAAAAAAAAAAAAAGAATGTCCTTCTGGATGGGTGGCAGTCAATTTCTACAGATGCAAAATTCATCTTGATTCAATTGACTGGCTTCATGTAGGTATCAGCGGGAGTCAAACCGAGCGTGATGTGGTCTTTAGATCATCCAGCAGCTGACCAAATCAATTGATTTTTTTGTAACTGCAGCTTTTCATTTGGCATCATAAAGACATACCCTAAATAAAGCATTAGCCTCTAGAATGTGTTTAAATTGAATTTCTGGATACTTTGGCATGTATCCAGCTTTAAATAAGTTCTGATCTAACTGTATCTAATCTCTAATCAAAGGATCCTAGTATATGGAACATTCTCGTTAATAATAATACCTTAGACATCCATTAAGTCTGGACATTAATTTTATGGAAATTCTCCAATACATCTCCATTAGAATTTTTTTCTGGGAAAAATTAGTAATAAAAGCTTTTAATAAACGTCATAAATATCTATGTTCAATCAGACTATTACCCTAATTAAAACCAGACCAAAATAGAAAATAGTTACTTCTGCTAAAAGCCATGACCTTCAGAAGACGTTTTGAATAAAGAAATTATGTGCTCTGTTATTATTCAAAATTTGTTTGTTATAAAGAATAATTGGCTAGTGGGAACAGAATACTAGTTATTTGAGTACTGTGTGGATTCTTTAGTCTTGCACACCAAGTGGCTTATGGAATAAACTCTATAGTACATATTGTTAAAAAAAAAAAAAAGCTTTGCAGCCAGGTCTGTCAAGATTTGAGTCACACACTCTTCTCTTTTCCCCTCCATACCCTTCTCTAATTAGTTCTGAGATCCTGAGAAAGTTATGAAATTTCTTGAGTCTTGCTTTCAATATCTTTAAAATGGGTCAATAATATCTAACAGGACTATGGTGAGGATCAAATGAGATTATGTATGGAGGGCATCTGAGTACTGCACTTGGCCCATCGGTGGTGCTAGGTAAGTAGAAGCCATCATTGTTAATATCCAGGATTGAGGGGGAGTTAGGTGGATAGGCTTTCAGGGTGGAGAAGAAGACTAATAAGGAGTGAGTGCTGGCTTTTCTTCTCATCAATATACCTAAGCAAATTTAAACCCTTTCTTGCCATTCTTTGGCTCTTTCTTCCCCGTGCTCTAGGTAATGAACTAAATTAGAAGCGGCAATGAAATGAAAAAAATATATGTGCTCCAGTCCTTTTCTTTCCATTTGAAGCTTTGAGGGTAGAATACAGCTGCAATCTCAAATTTGCCCCATTTGACCAGGCCTATATAACTGCAATCCAGCACTTAAGAAATGTGGGTGTTGGGAGTCCATTTGGAAAAGTGGGAAGACAGAACAGAGAACCAGATTCACTGGCTTCCTAGCTGCCCAGTATGCGCAAACTTGCATTTGGCCTTGTTATATGACAACACCCAAGCTTTAGGCATCTGGTTCCTGAATCTTTTGTTTCCTGACTTTGGCTACCACCTGAGGTCCTTCTAGGTAGATGGCTATAATTTGGAAATAAATTAGAAGTCATCAGTCAATGAGTTTTCAAATTGTTTCAAAAAGGCAGTGGAACTCTTTCTTTAAACAAAATCTTAAGAGGAAATGTAAATGAATAAAAGAGATAAAATTATAATTGCTCTGGTTTTAAGCCAGAGTTGGGGGGGGGGGTTGGGAGTTTTTTCATTCATCCCTTGTTTCATCCCCCTGCTGTTTCCAAGAATAATAGTTAGAAAACCATTAATTCTAGTTTGATCTTCTCTGGAAGTAAATTCTGAGAGATAATTGATCTGCTCAAGGTCACATAGTTAATTAATGGAATAGCAAGTCTAGGGCACAGGTGGGCTTACTTGAGGTGCTGCCTGAGGATTATAGTATTTGCAGGGCTTTTGTTGGACTATGACATCAGAAAAGTTTGTCCTTTATCCACGGTGTTCTTGTTTACCACGGCACTGTTACAGTCTCTGGTCAGTGCTTTTGCTGCGATAGAAGGCACGTATGGTTTATACATGTAAATACAGGTGTGGAGGAGGAATGCTAATATCAACAATGGCATAGCATAGGTAATCAAGGATTTTATTCAGAGACTTCTTCGTTTCAGATGCCTCCAACTGACTCAAGCTCTATATGTACCCAACTCAGGATTTAAAAATTGTTTTAGCCCTTTTGATTATCCGGTACTGTTTCAGCCTTTCTCTGGCTGCTGTTTGCTTTTATGTCTGGCTTAACGTAGCTCCTGGACTCCTGAGAACTGGGAAAGTTCTATCTTTTGCCGGACTCTTCAGATTCTAGAACTTCAGATTCTGACTGCTCTGCAGGCAGGCCTGTTTTAGAAAAAGTCCTAACTCAACCTGCTCGTTTCATGTTGCTGTGTAAAACCGACAAACTCCAGACCAACAAAGGAGACTGGATTTGGCTTATTACACAATAGAAAGCCGTAGGAGACAATTTAGAACATAAAGCTAAGTGAATGGAAAGAAAAATGAAACGTTACCTACAATTTATCATAATTCAGCACCTTTAACATTTGGTATGTTTCTTCTCTCTTCACTTTTTCTTCCTTTTTTTCTTTCAAAAACAAATCTAGCTTTAATTTATCAGGACAGTTTCCTACAGTAAACAATTTGACTTTCACACTTTTTCCTTTTAAAAACAATACTGTTACAATCCGCATAGCTGAGCCTTTGCCCATATCCCTTGAATATGTTTACTATCCAGGTCATTGGAAATGTGCAATTTTAAGTTTGCTATCTACTGTCTATTACATAATTTTGACTTTTTTCCGAAAGATGTGGTTCATTTAATTCTGTTAGACACTCTTTTTAATCTATTCCTAATGTTCTAAGTAATTCTTCTGTGTTATGACATTAGCTGTTCTGATCATTGGTTTAAAAAAATCAAGTGCCATATTGTTTCAGTATGATTATAAACATGTCTTTCAAACACAGGCAATGGAGAAATGACAACAATATGAATTAAGACCTCCTCAGGCCCCCTGCATCATTTTTGCTGTTGTTATTTTTGTTCTTAGTGTTATTATGGGTTGCAATTATTGAACACTGGCTGTGCGCGCTGGGCCCTTTGCTGAGTACTCCATGGTCATTTTTTTTTTTTAAAGATTTATTTATTTATTTTTAAGAGAGAGAGAAAGCGTGAGTGGAGGAGGGGCAGAGAAGGAGGGAGGGAGAGAGAGAGAGACAGAGAGAGAGAGAATCCCAAGCAGGCTCCTCACCATCAGCTGGAACCCACAAACTGTGCGATCACGACCTGGGTGGAATTCGGACACTTAACCAACTGAGCCACCCAGGTGCCCCTCTATGGTCATTATTTGATTCAATCCTTAAACTAACCCAAAATTGCCTTTTGACAGATAAGGAGAGTGAGATGCATCAATATCGCGTTTTGCCAAATCTCGTACAACTAATGTGGCTGGCAGAATGGCAGCCCCCAACGGTGCCCATGCCTTAATCCCAAGAACCTCTGGGTATGTGGCAAGGGGAGATTTAGCAGATATGATTAAGGATTCTGAGATGGGGGAAATTATTCTGAATCATCTGGGTGGGCCTAATGTCATCACAGAGGTCCTCATGAGTGCAAGAAGGGGGCAGGAGGAGCAGAGTCCCAGGCGGAGATGTGATTCTAGAAGCAAAGGTCAGAGTGATGTGATTGTGGAAAGAGGCCATGAGCCAAGGCGGACAGGTGGCCCCGGAAGCTGGAAAGGCAATGAAACGGACTGCCCTCTAGAACCTCCAGATGGAGGAGTTAAGCAACTTTCCCAGGATTCCAGCATGCTGCCTTTCCAGACCGTTATGACTGTTTATGGAGAGCTGAGGTTTTAGCTAACACTACTGCTCAAAACAGAGTTCTGAACTCCTTGGGTAAAACTAGTTTGGATAGAAAGACGACCCGCACCTGTTGAAGCTGATCTATTCCTTAGAAATGGTGTCTCGAGAGAGTGGGTGCACGACTATCATCCTAGCTTCTGGGGTGACAAGTGGATACGACTGGCATTTTGTGTCTTCCTGGCTGATTTCAATTGTTCTTTTAGTTGGAGTGAATGCAACTTTTGTTCTAAAATTGATAATGAGATCCTTCTATTGCCCCTCTTATCTCCATGAGCAAAATATGTACATTTTTTTTTTATTCCATTACATACACATCTGTGGTTACTCTCTTATTTTTCTAAATGTAATTATCCAGCTAGGCTAAATTAGGGGAAAGAAATTATAAGAACCTTTTCCTGCCAACAGTCTGAATCTAGCCAGCACATTCTTGGTGGTTTGAACGTTGGGTATAATTTCTCCTTATTCTTCCTTCTCCCCTGCCCCACCCCCACGAACTTTTAAAACTCCAGCATACTTTTCAGTAGGACTGACATTTCTTAAGGTGGTTCCTTGAGCAGAGCACTATTGCCAAGGGGTATATTTGTCCACACTTGGTAGGGGTAGGTATATTTTAACCTGCATATTAAGTTTGAGTCATTTTTATACAGAAAACAAAAATGCACACGATAGCTTTTACATATAATGAGTTCTGCACAGAATGAAATCATACTTTAAGTCATAACTGGGATTTGGAGTGTGGTATTAACCAGCCTGTGTGATACATAATCAATCCGTTTTTAGTGAGAATAAAAATAATTTCAACAATTCTTAAGAAAGTTGGCTCAACCTAAAAAGGGGTTGAAGTAGCAGCGTGGCAATTAGAGTCTAAGAGACTCTAAATTGTGTTTAGTTTTTCAGTTTTGCTGGGTCACAGACCCGGCACAGCACTCTTCTTACTCATGCATCACTGGCGGGAGTATAAACTGGTCTAATGTTCCCGAAGAGTAAACTGACATCGATTAGTAATCTGTGCGATTACCTTACCCCACAGATGTTTCACTCCCGATTAGACATCCCAGAAACTCTTGGAAAAGCTCACGAGGTAAATACGAGGATGCTTCGTGCTCGCTGTTGGTGATGGCGAGAGTTGGAAGCAGCCTGGGTCTCCATCGCTGGAGGAATGGCTTTGTAAAATACGTTCTGTGCTTATGCTGGAACAGGATAGTCAGAGGCAATGTGCTGTCTTTCTGTATGGCATCATGGATGCCTTAAAAATAATTTTGGGTGGGAAAAAACGCAACAAATGGGAAAGTGTGTGGTCTAAAGGAAGGCACACTCAATAGCAAGGAGTAGGCTTCATTATTCACTCCCTCTTCACAAAGAAACAGCTGCTGGAACCAGCTGGCCTGGCATGGGATCCCTGCTCTCCTAGCTCTGTGATTTCCTTTTAGCTCTGTGACTGATCAAATCATGTAACTTCTCTGTGCTCCAGCCTCCTGACTTGTAGCTTGAGCTTCATGCTCATACTGACATCATAGGGCTTAATGAAGTTTAAATGAGTTAATAGACACGAAGTTCTTAGAACAGTGCCTGGCCCATAGTAAGTACCATACTGTTAAGAGTTATTGTTATTCATCTAGTCACCAGATGCTTATTATTAAATATAAAGTGTTCTGAGTAATTCACAGTGCTTCTAGCATCCAAACAGGAAGAGAGGAATCAGAAAAACAGAGATATAGAGATAGTAAATAGGCTTACATAAGATTCTACAGATTTGGGGATTGTTACTAAATAACAAGTTTTAAAGCAAATGCTGTTGGTAACTTCCCTTTGATTGTGTGGATAAATTTAACACTGAGCAGAATATACAACTTTTTTTTTTTTTTTTTTGAGAGAGAGAGAAAGAGAGGAGAGAGAGAATCGTAAGCAGGCTCCATGCTCCGAGTGTGGAGCCTGACGTGGGGCTCAACCCCATAACCCTGGGATCATGACCTGAGCTGAAATCAAGTGTCAGATGCTCAACCGACTGAGCCACCCAGGTGCCCCCAGAATATATAACGTTGAATTGAATCTTACCAGCTGGGTGGAGTATATGGCAAAATAGTTCTTTTGGTTTCACTGCCCGTTTCTGTATCCTGGCTGCATCCGCCCACCTGGTTCTCTGAAGTCGGAAAGTTTATTTGTCGCTGCGGCTTTGCTCCCAGGTGACTTTGCTACCCAAGGAAAGCACGCAAACAGAGGTGGCAAAGGTACGTGAACAGTTGAGGGAATCCAGGAAAACCGGAGAAGAGTTTCCTAATCTTGGACTCTGTCTCATACCCCAAAGGAGGTTTTATGGACCTTGATTAGCAGTAGTCTAAGGAGGTTGAAATAATTTTCAGAGAGCTACAGAGGGACCCCTCCTGCATTTTCTCTCAGCATGTTCTTTATTTTAGGCCTGGTGCAAAAGACTCATTCAACCCTGCTCCACTGCATGGCTGACTATGGCATCCTGCACAAGCAAATTGTGGCAGTAAATGGGACCTCTATTCAAACTATCTCCTCCCCAATTTTGGGGAGTGGCTGACTCTAAAATGTAATTGGGGGTTAGTTTGGCCCCGTTCCAACCAAATCACAATAATGAAATGTTTACTGACCTTAGTATTTTCTTTTCCTTTACCCTAAACCAGTGGGTTTCAAATATGGTGGCACATTAGAATTATCTGGGGAGCTTTAAAAGGTCCTGATTCCTGGGTCAACGAGCAGAAATTCTGATTTAAATGGTCTGGGGTGGAGCCTCACATCAAGATTTTTAAATAGTCTTCTGGTGAGTCTAGTCTGCAACAAAGTGTGAGAACCACTGCCTTAAACAGAGGCTCATGTGGGCCTCTCAGTGGAGGAAATTGACACCCTAATTTAAAAGGGAACACACCCTTGGATACATATGATTTTGTGTGAACATGCAGTGTAGAGAACCATCTTCCAAGAGTCCCACATCAACCCTCTGAAAGCTGCTATGTACTTGGTAATTTTTAAAGAAAGTTCACTATTCCCATTACTGGGGACTGTGGAGACAGAATGAACCTTGGGCTTCTTTCTGAGTTACAAATAACAGTAATGAATCCTGAATCCAAAGCAAGTCACGCCAGTTCAAAATTGCATGATTTGTTTTTTCCACTAAAACTGTGTTCAGAACATTCCTTACAGAAGTTTTCCCTGAGAGGGAAAAGTAGTCTTTTGCCTTTTGTTAAGAGATTTGTATCGGTGAAAGGGTGTAAAATTATATCTATATGTATATCTATCTATATCTATATACGTATACATAAATATATTCACACACACGCACGTACATATGTATAGAGATCTTCCTCAACTTACGATATGGCTGCGTCCCAATAAAACCACCATAGCTGAAAATATCTTAAGTCAAAATGCATGTAATACACTTAAATTACCAAACAGCTTAGCCTAGCCCACCTTAAATGTGCTTAGAAACAGTTACGTTAGCCTACAGTTGGCCAAAACCATCCAACACAAAGCCTATTTAATAATAGTGTTGACTGTCTCATGTAATGTATTGGATACTGTGCTGAAAACGAAGAACAGAGTGTTTGTATGGGTACAGAATGGTTGCAAGTGGTGTCTGTTGTTTGCCCTCATGATGCATGGCTGCCTGGGGGCTGCGGTGGGCTGCCCAGCATCGAGAGAGGATCCTATGGCATATCACCAGGCTGGGAAAAGAGCAAAATTCAATGTTTGAAGTAGGTATCTACTGAATGCATATCACTTTTGCACCATAGTAGAGTTGAAAAACCGTAAGTCGAGCCATCATAAAGTTGGGGACCATCTGTGCACACACACACACACACACACTTCCTAAGCAGAGACCAGGAACAAAGGCCTGAAAAGGGTGGGGACCAAACAGGTTTCTATTTACTCTTTGCAGTGCATATTTTCAAAGAAAGGGAGTTACAAAGGATAGTGTATTGCAGAATCTGTTGAAGGCATGGAGGTGGTTAAAAACCTCCTGGGTGATCCTTGTAGGTTCTGATGAACGGTTGCAGGCAGTTCAGTTCATGTAGATTTCATTTAGCAAATTGCCTTTCTTTTATTGTTTTTATTTTCCTGATTTGGTATATTCAGATACTACTCCATCTGCCAAAGGTCACAGATCCACCCAGGCACCAGCAAGACTTCCCCTTGAGGAACCAAGTTATTGATGCCCTCCGCAGGGGGTGCCCTGCCTCCGATGCTGCAAAGTCAATTACTGGAACTAACACCAGAACCGCTATTTTGTCATTCTGCAGCCCATGAATGCTACTGCAACTTCCAAAAATTGTTTGGGGGGCTTCCTTGGATACTGGTGGCCGTGTGTGGTATCTAATACCCATCTTGCCTAAGTGTCCACTCCAGGAGATCCAGATATGTAGGATGGAGATGGTTTGTGTCTTAGCATGTGCTGTTTAAACATGTTTAGCATTATCCAAAATTCTAACTTCCAGACGCTTACTAGAATGTGGAATCAATGAACCATTATGGACTGTGGATGTTAGCACCACTGAATTGATCCTGCATTGATCTTGCATTGGCAAGATGTTGTTGTTGTTTGTTTGTTTGTTTGTTTTTTTTATATAGGGACATTTGAAAAAAAATCAGAGTACATGCTCTGATATGAGCAGATACACTATTGGGACTCACTCTCTGAAACCACAAAGGTTTCATATAATCTGAAATGCATATTTCTCCCTGTATAAACTTATCAATATTCTGACTATATTTTTGATAGCTTTCAAAAGGTAAATGGTAATCCTCAGGTAGTCCTTGCATCCATGCATAGATTATTGATAGATTGAATAGGGCATATTGTCTAATGGCTTAATTTCATTAAAAATTTTTTTTAAATGTTTATTTATTTTTGAGAGAGAGAGTGAGACAGAGTGTGAGCAGGGGAGGGCCAGAGAGAGAGGGAGACACAGAATCGGAAGCAGGCTCCAGGCCCCTAGCTGTCAGCCCAGAGCCCGGCGCGGGGCCCAAACCACAAATGGTGAGATCATGACCTCAGCCAAAGTCAGACACTCAACTGACTGAGCCACCCAGGTACCCTTTAATTTAATAAAAGAAACTATTAGACCAATAGTTGTTATTTCAAACACAAATCGGTTTTGTGTTTAAGATAAAATGCCATTTGGAGCAAGGTTTCATAAAATTGCAGATTTGGGAAATACTTGAGATATTACTATGTCTGGTCTAACTTACTCCTGTTAAAAATCTGCCCTAGCAATGACCTTGATGGCCCTGTGCATGAAAGGAACAGCCTTGCGGAAGCTCCACATTCCAGGAGTTAGTTCTACAGCTATCTTGTGTCACTTGCTCATATGTCTCTTCCCCCCCACTCCAAGTCAATACCTTTTACTTGTTTTCTGACTCATTTTCTTAGAGCCTTAGCTTTATGGATTGACTCTCTACCTTTCAATAGCTTCCAGCCTAGGGCTTCCCTTTCTGGCTTCTGAGCTAATTACTTCTCCCTGGAGTTAATTATTTTCTGCATGGTGAGAAAGCAAAGTGTAGCCCCTGACTGCTGTCAGCTTGGAGCTCTCTGGCTCTAACAGCTCGACCAGGGAGTTTTGTCAGACATCAGCAATTTCACAAAATATCGGTACCAGAAAATACCACCCTCTGACTCTCTTCTTCTTGGGTGGAGCAAAACAAAAACAAAACCACTGCTCTAAACATGCCTGCAGAGTGACAAAAACAAGAACGCTGTCCAAATCAAAGTGGCCAAACAGTCCCCTTTCTGGGCTAACACGAGTGACTGCTCCTTTCCCAATTACAGCTTTAGTTTCACTCTGACCCTTCTGTCTACTAGGAAAAAAAACAATTATGAAGATACTCAGTGATAGAATTGTTCCTGCTTTCCAGCAGCACCCGATTCAAAGCAAAACCATGCTTCCTTGAGCCTTCCTTAAAATTACGCGTAAGTTCAAATCTTCATACCAGCTCATCCTAATCCCCTCTCACTGAGATGTCCATCCCATGGTTCTCCATAGTGAGGTGTCTCTCTCACTGCAATGAGCCAACAAACCTAACTTTGTTGCATATCGGTGTATCTCTGGTGGTTTTTGGCTGGGAGGCATCAGCAGTGGAGACTCTTATCTCCCTGAAATATTCGTTTAATGACAACACACTTCTTGACTTGATCTGCACGCAGCCTCTTATACATTGAGTACCTGCGTCATAGGCAGCCATCAGGATGACCCTGTTCCTTGAGCAGACCTGAGCAATCTAACTAAAGTTCTTCAGTTTTCAGATTGAAATGGCAACAATACAACAGAAAGTGATGTGATTTTTCCTCCCTAAGAAAGGAAAGTAGCAGAGCCAAGATCGGCACCAAACCCAATCTCCGCATGCCTGGTTCTGTGCCTTTTCTGCTTTACCATGCTGACTGAAGAAGTACAACCTCCAAGTATAATGCACCTTTGAGCACTAAATTCAATGTACTATCCATCTCTACTTAATTGAATTTGGTTTCCATTCTCTCCTTAGAAAACACTTTAACCTTCAAATGCTGGGCTCTGTCCAATGCATGGCTTCCCACAAGTCACTTTTAGCTTTGATTTTAAAAGCTCCTGTGGGTACTTTTGGTGGGGCATGCATTTCTTAGGTGTGAGAATCTCATTTAGTTGCTAACTTGTCAAAGCTGCACTGTTCTTTTCTGCTCAGATTTGGCAGTTAGCTCTGGAGAGCAGCTAACCAAAGAGAGGTTTTTAATTTTTTGTTGTTGTGGTTTTAATCTCTCACCTTCCTCAGTTAAAAGAGAGAAACCTTCAGAAAGGAAAAAGCTGCAGTAAAATTTGAAAAAAAATTCTTTCTTCTGGATGCCCTGTGTCATTTTTCTCCTTGTTGAGGAAACGTTTACTTGTGAGACAGGCTTCCCCAGACACTATTCCCCATTCCAGTCTTTTTACTTCCCTTTATTTTTTTATTTTTATTTTTTTTACGTTTTTATTTAAATTCCACTTAGTTAACACACAGTGTAATATTAGTTTCAGGCACACAATATCGTGATTCAACACTTCCATACAACACCCGGTGCTCATTCCTTGTATTTTTTAATCTCTAAATTGTTGACATTGAAAGAGAATTCTTTAAATACATTGTAATTTTGCCATCTGGATTTATATCAGAGCCACATTGCCTCTTGAAAAGGCTTCCCTGAAAAATACACATTTGAAGAAACAGAATAGTTTGTCAAGATCACAAAAATAAAATCAAGGAGTTTTGAAACAAGAAACAAACCAAACCTTACTCCCAGAATGAAACTATTTTCATTATTTTTGTTTTGCAAATGAACATTTTCAGCCCATTTGGGACAGAAGGTAGGTACTGCTTCATATCCTATTTTTCTGCTTAACATTATATAATAAAAGTAGCCCCGTATTTTCAGGTGGTTTGTATTATATGTGATTTCAAGGAGGCCAAATACATTATGTTAATGTATCATAAGCCGATTGTGGACATCTAGTGGCTTCCAGTTTTTGAGTTTTTTTGTTTGTTTGGTTTGGCGGGAGAGACAAGACTGCAGTAGATATCTTCAAGCATGTGGCTATTTGCTTTTTCTGAATTCTTTTTTTAGGTTACTTCTCAGAATTTGGATAATAGTGTTGCTGTTCACAGACTGAGGCTATCTCTGTGGCTCTGGTTATGTATCTCCATAGTGCTTACCGAAAGATTGCAGGCCACCAGAGGGGAGAATACTAGCATCCCTGAAACCTCATCAGAATTAAGAAGTATCATAAAAAAAATTTGTCCCTTGCTTTTGGAACTGTAAAATAGTCCCTCTGTTTTACTTTGTCTTGTGTATTTTCCATTATTTGGGGAAAATAATTTTGATCATGCATTTGCTCTTTTTTTTTTTTAAATGCTTATTTATCTTTGAGAGAGAGAGAGAGAGAGAGCGAACTGGGGAGGCACAGAGAGAGACGGAGACACAGAATCCGAAGCAGGCTGCAGGCTCTGAACTGTCAGCACAGAGCCCGACATGGGGCTCGAACTCACAAACCATGAGATCATGACCTGAACCAAAGTCAGAGGCTTAACCGACTGAGTCACCCAGGCACCCTACGTTTGCTCTTTTTTGTAATGGCAATTTCAGGTTTTTGTGCGGACCTGAGGTCAATAGATTATTTAGTTTTGCTCCATCATTAGAGTTGCGGTAGAGCAGACTTATTCCCAGCCTGGGCCAAAATCTCTGGGATTTGGAAAAAAATTTGAGGAGTGAGAAACAGAGATGGTAGAGATGTAGTCTTTGTCTACTAAAGGAATGGGGATCTCTTATATACCGCTTTGTAACCAGAATTGTCTTGTAAGACCTATTTTATCCTCTTGAGTTTTACAGGCATTTTAATTTTTGATCCTGTAATCCTGTTCTCGTCCTGGTCTTCTTTGGCCATAATACTTACATGAGGCACTTGCCTTCTTTTCATAAGTTGGGAATACAGCCTGTGCTGTCTCGTATATAGTGGATTTTCTTTTTATTTGTAAGGATGCCAAAAGAAAAAAATTTCTTTCTCGAAGGCAGTGGGGATCACCTGTTGTTGGAAGAGAAGTTTCACTTCCCGTGAGAAGCCAACATTATCTATTCTACATATTTAGCAGTATTTTGTTTTCGTTGAGAAGAACATACTGATTCTTTTCTTACAAGAGTAATCATTTCTGAAATAATAACATTCTCTGGATACTACTCTGTTTTTTAAATGAAAAACAAGATTTATGTGGACAAGGAATGGGATAGACCATCAGTAAAACTGGCTGCCTCAGATACTCTGTCACCACCAACTATAAGCTATCTATTTGTGGTCTTTGAACTAGATATGTAAGAAAATGCAACTTTGTTTTCCATAGTTGGTCTAGTCCTCAGTTTTGTTGATGGTAGAATTAGGAACTCGATCTCATCAGTGAAGGATGCCTCAATCTATGGCATTTCTAATTTCTTTCAGGTAGTTATTTGAAAGTTTAAATTCCAAATCGGAGCCATTTTTCTTCCTTTTAAGAGAATCTCTTCTCCCTCTTCTTCTTCCCAATGGCACATAGTGCAAGAACTTTGCATAGGGCGTGGGGGTGGGGGCTGGGGATGGTGTTACTGTTGGGTCCTTGCTGGATTCCCCCGAGAGGTCCTTTGTTCCCTCTGGTCACTGGCATCCTATTCTAATGCCTACTGAGAATGGCTGGACTCACTTGGTTTTGGGGCATTATGTTGACCTGTGTTACTGAGAACCATGGTCCACGCCATGGTAGGCTGTCAGTAATCCCATCTTGGCTCACCAGTCCTCCTCAACAGGGCTTGCTGGGATCTCTGTGCTCCCAGATGCCACAATCTGCCACAGAGAACTGCCTGGATACCCACCTGACCTACTTGGCTTCACGCCTGTATCTTATTTTCTCAAAGAAGATGGTACTTTTTATAGTGTGTGCCTGAAAAACAGACAGACCCCCTTCCCAGTAGCGGTTACCCAATGCAGTCTGGGAGCTTCCACCAATTTCTCCCCACTCCAAAGTGGGAGACAGAGCAAAGCACCTCACCTAGGTCTGAACTCTTGCCTTTCCCTTTCTCTCTCCTCTCAGGATCTTCTCCCCAGTTTGGGAGAGCTTTGTATTTTTCCTTCGTATCTGACCGGAACCGCCCATGTCTTGGCTTTTACTTTCCCTGAGGGTTTATGCCCTCCTCTTTCTTTTGGCAGTAACAATAAGATAATTGTAAGGAGGGAATCAGATTCTTGAAAAGGGAAATATATCAGAAGACGTGTCTAAAATATCATCTCCATTTTAGAGATTTAGAAGAAGAGGGAGACCTAGAAGGCCAACTGAAGATTAGAATGGAAGAGGAAATAAAAAGATGAGTTACATGAAATGCTTTCTGGAGAAAACAGAAAACTGCCTATAATATTGTAAAAAGTACACGAAGCCTGTTTTTATGGTTGTCTACAGGCCTATTTTAAATAGTCAACATTCACACACACATACGCACGAATGCACACAGACACACACATGTGCATGAACCCTACACACGTGGAATCTGCCATCCTATAAAACGAGGAAGGCCTGCTCACACTTGTTTTATAAGCAGGGACATTAATGTCATTTTGAGTTTTTAAAAATTAGAATTTTCCAGCTAATTGCACACTCTCTGTGTCTCAAGTCCAGTCAGTTAACTGATTTCCCTGTTCTCTCCTTGACTGTAGGTGTGCAAAACAATCGCATGGCATATTTGGAGAGAATACTGCATACTATTACTTACATGATGCTTCCTATGTAGAAAGCAGTTCTCAACTCTGCAATTTATTAACTCGTTAATCCTTCCAACAACCTTGTGCTATGGTCTGAATGTTTGTGTCCCCTCCAAATTCATGTGCGGAAATCTGAATCTGCAAAGGTGACGAGATTAGATGGGGACTTTGGGGGTGATTAGCTCATGACGGTGGAGTGTCCTTATAAGATACACCAAGCTGCCTAGTCTGTTCCACCATATGAAGACAGAGAAAGAAGCTCCAGCCATGAAACAGGAAGAGGGCCTTCACCTGAACACAACCATGCTAGTGTCTCGAAGTTGAATTTACCAGCCTCCAGAACTGTGAGAAATAAGTTTCTCTTGTTGATAAGCTACCCAGACTGTGTTATTATTATTCTTTTCTTTAAGAGCAGCTTGAATGGACTCAGACAGGTAGGTGCCAATGGTCAAAGGTGAATCAGAGTGGCAGTTTTTTCGTTCTTCAGAAACCCCCGTGAGTCTGATATAGGCTGAGAACCTGGAACAGTTTCCAGAAAAGGGAGCTGTAGACCCTCATGTTGGTTCCATCAGGGCATTGGCTCTGAGCTCCCTCCTTGCCTGTCCCAGAACACATATGGGTGGTATAGGTCAGGGCTGATATCACCTTGAATTGGATTCCATCTCTGCTCATGTAGAGACTCTTCCTGCTGTGATGAGTATTTCTCTTGGTTAATAATACAGGGTTTTTTACTCAAGTGATGGACATTTAGGATTGCTTATGCGAAATCCTTAAGAGTTTGAAAAAAGACCATATGTAGTTTGGGAGGGATAGTGAAAATGGTTCATATTTTGGCATAGAAACTAATCCCTAAGTTCTCCATCACCAAATTAGGTTCATCCTGCAACAACATGTCATCCTTTTGGTGCTAGGGTCTCAGGTTGACCGAAACATTTCCTCTTGGTTCTCATTCAGATGGACCTCTTCTTCAACTTACAATATAAGCTGTTTCAAAGGATGGACTATGACATATTAACTAGTGATTCCCAATGTTCACCACAGTGCTCAACACCTGGGAAGCATTCAAAATATTTGTTGAATACATGAATGGAAAAAAAAAAGTCCTTTCTTCTAACACTAGAACTCATTGCTCTTAACTTTAATGCTGATTCCTTTCATAGACTTTCCCACCACGCTTTCTAAGAATTTGTTTACATGTCTGTATTTCCTGAACAACTGAGTTTCTTGAGGACAGGGACCCGTGCCTTATCAATTTCTGTCTGTATTCATTAAATCCAGCACTTTGTCAGTGCAAAGCACAGAGCAGATACACCTAACATAAATCTGTTGATATTAGATAAAACAAAAGCATACTGATCTGGGACTTTGGCTGGCTTTCAGAGAAATCATCCAGTATAGGAAGAGAAAAAATAAATAAAGGGAGCAAGGGTTACACTCTCCAAGACCGATAAACTGAAAAGTGAAATAGAAGTCTGCATTGCATCTCAAAGCAAATTGGCAAGACACGGAAGCTACAGGCACATTTCTTGAGGTCTGTGTCATTCCTTGGTGAAATTTGCAGAGGCTGCCCTCGCTGGGAACAGGCCCTTTCCTTCCCTGAGCTCCTTGTCTCATACGAACTTCTTCTGATTGGTGTTGGTTTCCTGTCCCTGTGCTATTGGCTGTTTTTTCAGATTTTTATGTTTTATCTTTCTAGCTTGAGCAGGAGTTCTTTGAGGGAGATTATTTCTTGGGCTTTCTGATGTTTTCCTTTCATGCAGATCAGGGAGCTGGCTCAGCCGCCTTAGTTAGCATTTGTGTCACACCCCGGGGTGAGCAAGCCTCCCTGGAGCTCCTCGCCCTTCAGTACCCTCTTCCCCACTATTCTGCTTGGGACCTCTGGCTCTTGCCTTGTTATTCTCTGCTTTCTTCCCTCCTTTTCTGCTTCTTCCGGCTGAGGGTTCCATAGCCTGCTCACTTGTAGTCCCCAGCTTTGCCTTGAATGAAATCCTTTTAATTCCTTTCTCCTCAAACTCTGATCACACGCTAGTCCTGCTTCTTCCCCATTTCTCTAACCAGACCAACTCTAACAGCTTTTCCAAGGTCCACGGCCATGGGCCCTGGCTTGTGGTGGAGGAGAGTTTGCACCAAGTGCTGAGAATACATTTGTTACCAGTGAAACGTTCTCCCCATGGCTTTTTCTTGCCTCAGAAGAGCTGAGATTATTATCATTTTTAACCAGAAGAATGTCATCATTATCCTTAAAAAAGTAGACATTTTTATTGGGTTATTTGATTTTGTCTGAAAGATAGGAAATGTAGGTTACTAATGTTTATACAGGGGTGCAGTATTTTACTGCCTCTTTATTAAACATGACTTGGACAAGAAATGTACAGATGGGTGCCCGGGTGGCTTAGTTGGTTAAGCATCCCACTCTTGATTTTGGCTCAGGTCATGATCTCATGGTTCATGGGTTTGAGCCCCGTGTCAGGCTCCATACCATCAGTGGATGGTGTGGAGCCTGTTTGGGATTCTCTGTCTCCCTCTCTCTCTGCCCCTCCCCTGCTCTCTCTCTCTCTCTCTCTCTCTGAAAATAAATAAATACACATTAAAAAAAATGCACAGAGCTGCTAGATGACCCTGACTGTTATCTTGGGAAAGTCGTTTACCTCTCTGTCTTTGGTTCTTTTCTGTAAAATGAGAATGGAAACAGAGGCTGTAGGTATGACATAGAGGTTTTGAGAGACTCAATTGCCTTAACATTTGTGAAAAAATTGGGAGATATTTAAGTATTAGGTACATATAAAGCATTATTGCTATGACACATGATTTAAACTGTAGTCAAGTGCTCTAAAAGGAATTTTTCCTCTTGCCTGAGAAATATCAAAATTGAATGTAACATATTTGAAAATTGCTAAAACAGTAAATCTTAAAAGTTCTCATCACAAGAAAAAGAATTCTGTACCTATGTATGTTGACAGATGTTCACTGGTCTTCTCAAAGTGATCATTTTGCAATATATACAAATATTGAATCACCATGCTGAACACTTGAAACTAACATGATGTTGTACATCAATTATGCCTCAAAAAAGGGGGTACTCTCTGAAGAAAATTGAATGTAGTGCTTTATTACAACTTGTTAAATAACCATGAACCTGAATTCTTCCATTATGCCAGTCCTTACTAAGTCTAACTGAAAACTATTTTTTTTATTCACACACAGTAGGACATGTTTGAACAATTCCGTACGCTGCACAGATCTTTTGACATACTACTCCATGCCATCCAGAGAGCTAGCTTAACATGACCATTATCAACACCTTTGCCAGAACCGACCAATCTCAAATCCTGCCTACGTCCTCCATATTTATTTGCTGACTCATGTCCAGGGATTTCTGCTGAATTTATTTCACAGGAATTGTTGACAAAGTGCATTTGCCATTTTCTGGCAGCTCTTCATAATTCCTCCTTACTGGTAACACCTCAGTGTCCTTTTGGGAGATTACTCTTTGGGTGAAGTCACAGAAGAATGACAAATCAAAGGATTCTGCCCTCCTACATGAGAGGCTGAAAGGGTTTCTCCCTCATGGGTTTCTCCCACCAGATCTTCCCTATTATTGCCCCAGTACAGCCAAGAGGACAGATGGCATTACTCTAACTCAGCCTCTTGGGCTCTCTCTATTGGGACTTTGAATCTTGAACAGAATCATGGAGAGGCGGAAAGAAATGGTTGGCAATCGTCTGTTCATTCCAGCAATAGCGGCTGGGTTAGGCTTTCAAAGAATTCCTTTTACTAAGATACTTTGGAACTTCCTGAGTATGAAACCTTCTTTTCTATCCTCTGGCTCTCCATATGCTTACCGTGTATTTCTTTGCTGCTTCCCTCACTGATGCCTACAGCCAAAGAACCCTGAATGAGACATTGTTTCTTCCATTCAGTGACCCCCACCATTTAATGCTATGAATTGGGATTTAAGTGTGTCCTGGGTGTTTGTGTTGTCTTAAATCTTCCATTAGATTCTTCCCATGAGGAAGAATAGGGACTATATCTTGTTTTTCTCTGCACAGTTCTCACTGTCAAGTTCTAGATGGTGCTTACATTCCATGAGCTTTTGTTTACTGGTGGGTTATAGTCAGTTGGAGGCTCTTAATGCCAGACTTACCCATTTAAACCTTGAGAGCTATGTGCTCTCAAGAGCCGTGGAGAGGTATCTGGCTCCAGCGCTGCATCGTTGTGTGCTTCTGGGCAAGTTATTAGCTCCTTTCCTTTAATTTTGTTTTGTTTCCTCCAAGGGGACAATGAAATGAATAAATGGCTTCCATCAACCACACAGGGGTAGTTTGGTGCAAAATTTAATGTGCTAACTTTGGTTATGCTTCGAGCTTCTTGGAGGTATGTTCCCTATAAATACTACATGGGTGTAACCAGGAACATTTCCTTTTAATTTAAGAGGGATTTATTTTTGAAAAAAATATGTTCTTCATCCCCCTTATAAACCTTCGTTAAAGTATGTACTTATTCACCTTCCCCAAGGAAGAGGAGAGTGGGACTATAGTTTGGCACCCCCTCCCCCAGTTCTTCTCTGTTCTCCCTCTTTCTGTTTCATACCCTGCATATGCTTTCACCACACAAAGACACATTCCCTGCTAAGGTCTATTTATCCACTCAACATATCTTTACTGAGTACTGAGTACCTATTTATCCACTGAACATATCTTTACCTTATGTAAGGCACTGTACCATGTTCTGAAGGCACTATGAATAAAAACAATGTCTCTGATCACTAGGGTAGACAGACATAAATGCATTCATTCATTCATTCATTCAACAAATATTTATAGAGTTGACTATGTGTCAGGCACTCTTCTAGATTCTGGGATGCAATGGTGAATATGTAACATAAACAAGTATTTTAATTCTCTGGGACAGATGCTGCTATACAAGAATGTGCAAGATTCAGCAAGAATGATTGCCCAAGACAGCAGGTCTGGGACTGAGTCTCTAAGGGCATATCCGGTAGGACAAAACAGAAATGGAGAACACAAGATGAACTTGTGTGGGTCATGGGGACTGGATTGCCATATAATTCTAGAAGAGCAGAGAGATGTGAAAAGAAACAGATTATGGACTGGAGGTCTGCAGGCAGGATGATATAAAGCACATCCTTGATAATGTGAAATTTTTTTTATCTGGTTGAAGCTTCCTACTCAAAGATTTGATCCACTGTGGGTGTAAGAAAATTTTACCTGCTCGGTGTGCAGGAGGCATTTGACGCTTATTATCCAGGCTTTCTGTGGGGGCCACCTTTGTAGGATTGGAAACTCTTTGCATTAAGGACAGCAGCTGCACAGCAGGGTACCCTTACATTTCTCTGAGAGGCAGAGAGCATTATATTATTTCAAGATGCACGCCAAGTATTATCAGAAGGCACAAGAGCTTGGGAGTTACCAAAATTTCAGATGACTCACAAGCAGGCTGTTATAGACGGGGACATTTTGATTTAACACTCCCCTGGCTAAGAAACAAACATAGCAATTAAAAAAACCAAAACAAAGCAAAACAAAACTGTGCCCATGACCGTGTTCAGGTCACTTTTGAACCATTTGTATGTAGTTTAGGATTTATTGGATTTTGGGGGGAACATTCATATGTAGTTCCAGGCTTAAGAGTTGCTCTGTAAATGATCAAATATTTATATTGTTTTTTCCAAAAGTATTTATTATTTACTGTACAACCTATGAAATATTTACACTGACTTTTAAGAAAAGATATACATTATTTACATTGCCTTGAACTTCCTCTTGATGCAGGCAAAATGACAAGAGAGCAGACTGAAAGACCCCCAGGTTTGTCAGCAACCATGCAGAGGCCCTCTCCCTCGGGAAAACACCTGGCAATAGAGTAATGTAATTAAAACCGATGCTGGGGACCACCCGGATTTCCTTGGAGCCCCTACTTCCTGTTAGCTCCTGAGTCTCAAATGGCAGGAGGGAAAGTTGGGACAGTTCCTACCAAAGTCTCCTCTCATTCTTCCAGGTTTCCGGGTGCCTTTCTCTGTAGTATGGGCAGCGCCTTGGTTTTCTTTCTGGGACCCAGAAATCCCAGGCTAAAGAGGGAATGATTCTTTTCTAGGACAAAAGAGTATATCCCTAGATCCAACTCATCTTCAAACTCAACTTGGCGATATTGTTAATAATATGTATCCTCAGACTGTACCTTATCCACGGAGATTCTGAATAAGCAGGGCTGAGAGGCTGCTTGGTAATCTGTACTCTTAAAAAATGTGCTTATTGATTCTGATTATTAGCAAAGTGGGGGAAACATTAGAGGAGAACCTTATTTATGTGTTTTTGCATTTGAAACATACTTGGATGACCCTCAGTCATCTGGCAGTTGAGCCTCTCTTTCCTTGTGTGCAGATGTCCGAAATCCCCTCACTAGGTCTTGAGGTACGGCTTCTCATCCGTATTCAAGACTGGTTTTTGATAAGTTTGGACATTTCCAGGCCTACTATTAGCACATAATTCAGAAAAAAAAGTGGATTGTTCTCTGGGTTATATGAATTGCTCTGCTTTCTCTGTAATTGTCATGCAATTTTCTCAGGAAGCCATGATCTCTTTGGGCCAAATAAAATTATTTTGTAGGTATTTGAATGCTATCGGAAATATCATTAGAGGAACAAGTAAATAGTCATTGCTGATTTCACAAAATGGTATTGTAATGGTCTTATCTTTAAAACCACTCCTAAATCTTCTTTCCTGGTGATAAGATCTTAGATCTACTCTTCCCTGAGTCATATGACCTTCATCAGCTTATTTCTAGTTGCTGTTCCAACTCTGATGTACCTGGCTTCTGAGGTTTTTGACATTGTATATTCTTAGGGTCCGCACTGAAAGAAATCTGAATATTGTCTTTAACTTCCTTTAAGTATATATTTTTGAAGAATATTTAGTTTAACACATTTATACTTTCACGACTGTTTCGTACCTACGCTGGATGCCAAGAATATATGCGTGTATATATGTACAAACACACACTACGGTACATGTCTGTATATTGTACACTATTATATGATACATAACATCGAGTGTTATATTTATTATATATAATCATGTGCTATATATGTGTTAACCATAGAATGAAGAGTGATATATATAATATATAGATATTTTAAAATATGCCTAATATATTTTAAATACAAATATATTTTAAACATACATAGAATGAAGAGTGCAACCCATGTAAGAGAAAGAACAGTAAGGGAAGAAACTATGTGGGAAAGATAGAGGACGAACTGGGCCATTACTGATACGTAGGTTAGACTGAATAACAGCAGCAACAATATCACTTTGTCATGAAGTAAATGGCATCTAGGGCCAGAAATGGGGCTAACTCTGGAAAACAGTATGGCGGTTCCTCAAAAAACTAAAAAGAGAGCCACCCTATGACCCAGCGATTGCACTACTAGGCATTTATCCAAGGGATACAGGTGTGCTGTTTTGAAGGCACACGTGCACCCCCATGTTTATAGCAGCACTATCAACAATAGCCAAAGTATGGAAAGAGCCCAAATGTCCATCAATGGATGAATAGATAAAGAAGATGTGGTATGTATGTATAATGGAGTATTACTTGGCAGTCAAAAAGAATGAAATCTTGCCTTGTGCAACTACGTGGTTGGAACTGGAGGGTATGATGCTAAGTGAAATGAGTCAGTCAGAGAAAGACAAATATCATATGACTTCACGCCTATGAGGACTTTAAGAGACAAAACAGTATAAAAACAGGGAGGGGGACAAAACAGAAGAGACTCATAAATATGGAGAACAAACTGAGGGTTACTAGAGGGGTTGTGGGAGGGGGGGATGGGCTAAATGGGTAAGGGGCACTAAGGAGTCTACTCCTGAAATCGTTGTACCATATGCTAACTAATTTGGATGGAAGTTTTAAAAAATAAAAAATAAAATTAAAAAAAGAAATGGGTCTAACAATTAAGTCAATGTCTACCTTTATTATAACAACTCTCAGGGATGGATACTATTTTTATCCCCATTTTAGAGATGAGGGAATTGAGGTTTAGGGAAAGTGAAGTCAATTTTCCAAGGACTCAGAGCTAAGGAACAATGGAGCCATGATTTGAACCAGAGAGTTGTAGGTTATTACAGAGGATGGGGAGGGTGTGTGCAAAAGCAAGAAGATGGAAATGAGCATGGCATATTTGTGGTACCAGGAGGAGACCGCCCAGACTCAAGCACTGGGGTGGTCTTCCATTAGCTGAGTGCAAAGCCAAGTTTATTTCCCAGTTCTACGAAAAGTACAAGCAAATCTCTAAGACCTTTAGGGAAATCAGCATGTTTGTGGTCTTAAAAGAAATAAAATAAGATTGTTGCCCTTGGAAAATAACTTTTGACTTTTGGAGATTTGACCTTTAGTTTTTAAATATGCTTTAAGGCATTGCTGACCTATGGGATTATGCAGAATTTACTCCCGTCACCAATTTATAAACCTCCCTTCCCCTGCCAAACCTTGATGGTAATGAGAATGGCTACAAGTGATGGATGGAGAAATTTGGATTTGGTTTCTTTCTTTCAAGAACATCATGAAGCTTATTTGTGAATGGAAACAGATTTGAGTGATGGACACATATGGTAATTTGGAATAGTGAAAACAGCCATGTCCATCAACTTTTGAAATATTTACAGAGGATGATGTCTGCTGATGTGGTTCTAAATTGGAGTCCCTGCTGACTCAACACAAGTGTGAGTTACCCACCCTGAATTACCGGGCACCTGAATTACCGGCTATTTCTTCCCACACAGAGAGGAGGAAAATTGAGTGAGAAGCAGCATAATTTGGGGAAAAAAAGTGATATAACACGACAGAGCCCTCAAAAACCAAACACCAAATAATTCTGGACATTTAGCTCTGAAAAATTATGGATATTAGATGTCAAAGGATTGACTTCACTTTAACTGTTCAGTTAATAATAATACCTAACATTCATTTAATTCTTATTATATGTTAAGAACTTGACTAACTTCCTAGGCATTTTCTCTTCTTTTTTAATGATTTGTTACTGATATTTATTTATTTTTATTTATTTAAATTCAATTTAAATTTAGTTAACATACAGTAAATTCAATTCAATTTAGTTAACACACAGTGTAGTCTTGGTCAGGAGTAGAACCCACAATTTATCTCTTCCATGTGGCTTCCAGTGCTCATCCCTAAAAGTGCCCTTCTTAATGGCCTTCACCCATTTAACCCATCCCCCTACCCACCTCCCCTCCAGCAACCTTCACTTTGTTCTCTGTATTTAAGTTTCTTATGGTTTGCCTCCCTCTGTGTTTTTATCTTGTTTTTCCTTCCCTTCCCCTATGTTCATCTGTTGTGTTTCTTAAATTCCACATATGAGTGAAATCATAGGCATTTTCTTATTTCATTGTCACACCAGCTCTACGAGGTTGGTGAGGAAATCAGGACTTCCGTGGAAAAGTAACTTGCTCAAAGTAACAGAGCAAAGAAAGAATCAGGTTAATTTGTATATGTTTCAGTTTTTTTTTTCCCTAGCCTTTCAAGGTAATTCACTTATTCAACCTATATTTATGTAGTTCCCAGTATGTGCCAGAGGCTATGCAGGCTTCAGAATTGGTAGATGAATAAGACATAGCCCCACATTTCAGGAGCCTCATAGTGCTTCAGGGAAACACACAAATAAACAGGGGATAATAAGTTAACCTAACGAGAATGAGAGACTCATGTGCAGGGCACTATGGGAGCAGAGAGGAGAGGGAGTCTTCTGGGAGGACAAATATTACAGGATGAGATGTTAACCAGGGGAAGGGGATTCTAGGCAGATGGGAGAACCCAAGCAAAGGTCCAGAAGTGGAAACAACTTGAGGTCCCCGAAGAGCTTACTTCACTTAAGTGCACAAAGGGACAAAGAGTGACGAGAGACACAGGGTTGAGCCAGGGTCACGGATGCCCTCGTGTGCCAGGTGAAGCCTCTTGGCATATATCCTGTGGGAGAGAGAGACTCACAGGGATTTTAAGTAACATGAAGATGACCTCCATATTCAAGGTCAAGGGCTATAGAGTTTGAGGGGATGAGGGACACTATTTGCAATTTCCTAATTGCTGTCTTCAGCGATCTGTCCTTTCTAATGTTTTGTGACGTTTGAATATTATTAGTATTGACACTCCCTTCCTTACTTTAGAACAGGGTGTGTGTCATCTGCCTTCTGTGTTTTCTTGTCATAGCCCATGAGAACGTGCCTGTGGGAAAGCAACTGCCTTTGGTTGCAATGTAACATCCCGATCTAAGAGACTGAGTTGAACAGTTAGTAATGGGACAGGGCGAGGAAGGAGGAAGCTTGGCAGTCATTATGGAATCCTAACCAGCAACCTTTTCGTGACAGCAAGGTACCCACTGTCTTTTGGTACAACAGAACTCAACAAAGGCCTAACAACAGAAGTGATGAGAAGGGGCCATTTCTAAAGCCAAAATACATTCTACAAAGCCACATATATATATGTCATAATGAAAAGTAAGAGTAGTACACTTTCTATTAGGATTCAAGGGCTGCAGAGTGCAGCATGTCCAAGAAAGAGGGAAGCCACTCCTGTGTTTAATAGCATTATCCAGAGTAGGACCCCATATTGTTTTCATGACAGAGCTTAGTTTATAATCCCTAAGTAAGCTTTCTTTCCCCCATACATGTACAATCAAAGGTTTAGTGAGTTTGCAAAGAAAAATCATTGTCCTATACTTGCTTCTCCAAGGTCACACAAACCGTCTCTGGAAACTAGTTCTGAATGCACTTAGGATAATCAACTGCAAATTTGCTAGAATGTAGACTAGCCTCACACAATAAAAATCAATTACTACAGCAAAGCTGTCCAGAAAAAATAAATTCAACAAACCGAGACGAGATGTCAGACTTTGAGTCATGAGAATTGTGGGCACTTAGATTTTAGCCGAGAAGAAATTCCGGTGATGTTGAGGAAATTTTATTTTGCAAACTCCCACATTTGCAACGGCAAAAAAAGTCGTCACTTGGTCGAGCACTGGATACAGGGTCTTGCTGCTGATCATAAAACAAACAGTTTCCTGTTTTGCGCCCGGAGAGCGTGCACGCATGTGCGTGCACACACAAGCTCTTCTTCCTTTCTCTTCATACAGAGTCAGTTGTTCTAGTAATCCTGCTGTGTGCTATTTCGAGAGCAAATGCCTGTCCTATTGTCCTTGCATGCTGAGTTGGTCCAAATTCTCCTGGGTGCAGTGGTCGTGTGAAGGGAAACGCAGATGCTGTGTGCTGAAGAGCTGGACTGATCTGAATACGAGAGACAATGCCTGGCTGACCCATAGGTTTGTATTTGAAGGCCCTGAATCTACTGCTTTGAATTAGGAGTCACAACATTGTTGATAGCAAATCACCACCATGGCCACGTAATTCTTGAGGAGGCCTAAAATTGTGCTGCTAGGGCACGGGAGCCATATGTTTCTTCCTGCTCTACTGCCTTGGAATATAGAGAGTTCAAGGGCAGTCATTTCATTTAATCAAATTGCAGCGGTAATGACTTATCAGAGGCAAAATGAGACCAACAAAGATGAACACACACATGCACACACACACACACGCACACACGTTTAAGTAAAAATATTTCGCAGAAAGTTAAAACAAACCGTAAATTAATTTTGTCGATGCTGCAAAAGCAGCTATTTTATGTAGAGATAGCTTGTTTCTATGAAGCACATTATTTGACCTGGCATATTTATATGTTTCTGACCAGTTTGCTCTTTGCAAATGTCGTCTCTTTGCTGCGTGGATTTTGATGTTGGGGAGGACTTACATCATGCCTCAGCCTTGTTCCAAATTGTGAATGTGGATAAATCGCCTAATCTCTTGAAGCCCCTCAGTTTTCCCATTTGCAAAGTGGGAAAACTAACAGCAATCTCCTGGCATTATGGGGACTGAATGAGAAAATGCACTTCTGTGGCATAGACTGAGGGATGCATCCATATGGTTATAGCCATTGATATAGTTATAAAATGCATTCTGATTGGTACTGAGTAACAGCTGGCTTTAAATCAATTGTCAATCAGTTTTGACAATTGAGTTATTAGATGACAATCCATCTAATTCTAGAATGTTATCCACTAGATTATAAGTTCTGTGAGAGCTCTTGGCCCATCTCTAACCTCTCACAAGTTGAGCACAATGAGCTGGTACTCAATAAAAATATACAGATATATTTATTTTTATTCTCCTGATATATGTATATATACAGATATACATATATCTCCTGATATATATATATATATATATATATATATATATATATTTTTTTTTTTTTTTTTTTTTTTTTTTTTTTTTTTGAGACGAACTCAGTTTTCCCTACAGGTTTGTAAGGGCCTTTTTTTTTTTTTTTTTTTTTTTTTTAAGTTTATTTATTTATTTTGAGAGAGAGAGAGAAAGAGCAGGAGGGGCAGAGAAAGAGGGAGGCAGAGAATCCCAAGCAGGCTCCATGCTGCCACCGCAGAGCTTGATGTGGGGCTTGACCTCATGAACTGTGAGCTCATGACCTGAGCCAAAACCAAGAGTCAGACGCTCAATCAATTGAGCCACCCAGGCACCCCTTAAAAGGGCTCTTTAAATATTCAGGATTTAAACCTCTTTGACTGTCACCTTTCTGTTGTCTAGAAAATCCTTCCCCAAATGATCATCAACGAAATATTACTTTACAGTCTTTTCTACTTTTGTTTAATTTTTTACATTTATCTCTTTTATGCATCTGGAATTTACTTTGATACAAGGTTAAGACATCTAAATTTTTTTTCTTATTCTCTTGGTAAAATTTGTTGGCTAATCTGTTGTTTCTTATTTTGGTTTGTGATACTTCCTTAATTATACAGACATATACATTCACGCATCTATTTGACTCTAAGAGATATGTAGTTATATGTATATATGTATGTGAATGTACATATTGTTTTCTTGAACGGGTTTTATTTTATTTTTGTCAAAGTACTAATAAATGGGGGTGCCTGGGTGGCTCATTCGGTTAAGTGTCCGACTTGTGCTCAGGTCATGATCTCCGTGGTTCATGAGTTTGAGCCCTGGGTCAGGCTCTGTGCTGACAGCTCAGAGCCTGGAGCTTGCTTCAGATTCTGTGTCTCCCTCTCTCTCTCTGCCCCTCCCATGCTTGTGCTCTGTCTCTCTCTCTCTCTCAAAAATAAATAAACATTTAGAAAGTACTAATAAACGTACAAAATGAAATACAAAAACAAGTAAGTCTTCTTCAACTCTACAATACTAGTCTTCCAACCAAGAAAGAAGTATCACCTATAATATTTTCTTCTGCAAGACGTTCCTGCCTAAACAAGTATTTGCTTGTGAATGCGAGTGTGTGTGTTTACACTGAATATCTTTTATATTTACACAAATGGAAAAATCCAGTGCACACTATTTGATACCTTGCTTTTTTTCCTTTATCACACCTTGGAGATTGTTTCTACAAAAACTCTGTCTCATTTTTCAGATGTTGTGTATTCCATGACATGGATGTTCCCATTTATTTAACCAGTTCGTTTTTTCTAAGTTTACTTATTTATTTTGAGAGAGGCAGAGACAATACGAGTGGAGGAGGGGCAGAGACAGAAGGAGAGAGGGTGAATCCCAAGCGGGCTCCATGGTGCCAGCACAGAGCCTCAAGCGGGGCTCAAAGTCACCACTGTGAGATCATGACCTGGACTGAGATCAAGAGTTGGATGCTTAACCAAATGAGCCACCCAGGAGCCCCATTAACCAGTTTGTTTTTGATGGCCATTTATTTTCTTATCTTTTGTTACACAAATTACATTTCTGAGATTTTTATTTTTAATGCTTCATTTTTTTTTTTTTACATTTCATACTCTTTCCCTGTAGTGTTTTTATTTCACTTTTTATGTTGATTTTTTCTACGATTTAAAAAATATTTTACAACTTCTATTAATTTATTTTCTTTAAATATCATTTATTATCTACAATAGATGAGAAAACTAATATTTATAATTCTTCCCATCTTCTTTCCTTCCCTTTCACAACCTAACTGGTCGAATTTATATATTTACTCCTACTTTCTCTAGAGGTTGTTTTGTACCTTAATATATTATACTTAAGCCTGTGCTTTATCTACTTTAAGTTGTATCTTTTGACCCCAACTCTGAAGAGGGGATTAGCATGTTTATACTATTATCTTGCCTTCTTCTTTATTGTTTAAATTTTTTAGGTATAGTTTATGTACATTGTCGTGGTTTATACTGTTAATATGCTCTGCTTACAGTCACTGAGCCTTCGTTCTGTATTTAAACTTATTCAGTTCTCAGGATGAGTCTTTTCACTCCGGATTCTCCATTTATGGCTTAACTGGCTGGGGGTTACCTTCAAGTAATTATTTTTCACATGCCGTGTCCATGAGTGCTGCATTACCCAAATTTTGGAATATACGAGGATTTATATCTTTGACCTTTCTAGTTTCATGATGTCTTGGCCAAGTATAAAATTATTGCACCACATTTCCTTTATCTCAGAACTTTTTACACAGTCTACCACCGTCTTCTAGTATTGAATGTGGCTATAAGAACACCTGAGGTCAACCTGATAATTTTTGATATTCATAGTTGACTTGATGCTTTTGACCTGACGTCCACAAGAGTCTGGTAACTTAATCAGGGCAAGTCCTCATTGATCATTCAGTATCTTCCCTTTTGGGAACATCATGTAGTCTTTCAATCTACAGATTTTGGTTCTGTCCTGTTTTATCTCAGGAATATTTTTTTCTCTTAGATCTTCGAAAAAAAGTTATTTCCATTTCAGATTTTCTAATGTCTTCAAACACCAATTATGTGTATGTTGGATCTTTGCCTGTTTTCCAAATTTGTCATTTTCTATCTAATTCTATTTTAATAATCCCCATTTTCTTTTCTATTTCATTTTGCTTCATCTTTTTTTCATTTTCTCGTGGATTGCCCTCAATGCCCTTACTCCTTTAAGCAGAATTTCTTTCAAGCTTGAAAGAATTTACTTGAAGAACTTCTTGTGCTCTATTTTGTTTTTAGCAGTCACTGCATTTTGATGTTGACTTTTGAGTACCATGTAAACTATGAAATAATAATAATAATAAAACCACCTGAAATCCTCTGCTATTTAATCTGTAAGAGTTTATTACTATTTTTTTTAATAAATACTCCTGTTTGCTTGTATATTTGGCATCTGTTAAATTTCAGCAGAAGGTTTTAAATATTGATTTCATGAAAACAGGTCAAGTTGTCCTGGCGATTCCTTTGTACCATAGGATATAGAAAATTTCTCCTCATTTAATATTAGTGAAAGGAGAAGCGCATTCTCTTTATCCTAAATGACGAGGCATTGATTAAAAGTAAACAATTTAGCAGCGCAGGCTCTCATTATTCTTCATAGATAACATGAAGAGAGGTAAGTCTTCTCTTACCATTGCTTTTATATATCATTTAATAGAAATGATAAAGGCTCAATCATTTTGAAGACAGAGATGTGTAATGTTTCTTCTTGTGTGTACTGTCCAGTAAGCGAAAAGCTGCAGGTGTTCCTTAAAAATGATTGGTTGTTTCTTTCCTTTTTCTTTATTTTATTCTTAAAAATGAACATCCTGTGGGCGCCTGGGTGACTCAGTCACTTAAGTGTCCACTCTTGATCTCAGCTCAGGTCTTGATCTCAGGTTTGTGAGTTTACGCCCTGCATTGGGCTCCATGCTGTGTGTGAAGCCTACTTAAAAAAACTGAACATCTTCAAATAATACTTAAATTCATTTATGTGGCAGATTTCATATGTAACTTTTGATTTAAAGGCTGGTAATTGGAATATTTATTGGCCTATTTTTTTATTATCAGGGTAATGAAACCAATCAATACATTCTTACCGAATGACCACTTTGTAGAATATATCGTATCATGCAGCATAGCTAAAACTGTTGTTTTCCAGAACATATCATCTCTATCCCTGAAAGGGGTCATTAGCGTATTTTTAAACAATTGATTGGTTGTGTGGTTGACCTGATTTAGTCAATAAGACAACAGAAAAGTCAAGCAATGACATCTGAATGAATCCGACATCCAAAGGCACACAAAATCTCCCCAGACTGTAGATAGGTTTGCTTTTTCTTGGATTGCTTACTTTTCATTTGGATTAATTTTAGAACCAGGCATCTGTCCTTACTTGTTACATTTATCCCTTCCTTTCTTCCTCCTTTGCTCTTATCTGGTTTGCTGTATAATCCTAGGTTGTGTTATGATGTTTTTGCATCAGTAAAATACATAAAGAAATACTATGGTTCAGTATGACTGACGAGTTCTTTCTGCTAATTGAAAAATACTAATGTAGTGTTTTTTACTCACTGAGGTTGTAATCTTTATCTAGTCCTTTCCCTGCAGAACTTCATGCCTCTCAGGTACATTTCATCAAGTTATTTCCAATGGGGAGCCAGAAGTCAAGTGGCCATATAACTCACTGGACTGCTGAATATATTCTGGCTTGAGTTTGGCTGAAATCTGTGTGTGGGGGCTGATAGTGCCAAATTCTGGAGACATCTGTGTCCAATATGCATTCTGGTCAGTTTTAAGGTCTTTCTTGAGACTTAGGTTTTGGCTCAATGTTCCCAGGGTTGTAACAGGGCCCCTGGAGGAGTCAAACCCTCAGGGACACTCTATGAATGGCTCCGTTGTATTTAGTACCAGAAATGCCTGGAATATGCAAAACAAAACAAAACAAAACAAAACAAAACAAAGCTCCAAGAGTGGCTGTTGCCAATGGGAGAAGGGGGGGACCTGTCTTAATCAAACCATACTTTTGGACAGGACCACATCATATATATATAGGCTGCACATAGCCTCCCCAAATTAAATCTACATTTGCATTCCTTCTGAACCATTTTGAAGAAGTTTCTTATATAAATACCAGTAAAAGCTGAACCATATATAGACATTGAAGTGGGATTGAAACCAAGCAATAGCATACAGTAATAGAAGCTTGTCTTTTGTTCCTCTGTATTTCCTGGGCTCTATCCTTTATCCTTTTGTTCTCCTTTTTTCTTCCATTAAGTAACCTTTTAAATAAGTATATTCTCAGGGGTGCCTGCGTGGCTCAGCTGGTTGGGCATCTGACTTCGGCTCAGGTCATGATCTCACGGTTTGTGAGTTCAAGCCCCGTGTCGGGCTCTGTGCGGACAGCTCGGAGCCTGAAGTCTGCTTTGGGTTCTGTGTCTCCCTCTCTCTCTGCCCTTCCCCTGCTCACACCTTGTCTCTTTCTGCCTCAAAATAAATAAACATTAAAGAAAATTTAAATAAGTATATTTTCAGTAAGTTGGTAAGTGAGTCAAAGTTATTTACAATAGACTATGAATTCAAACTGATGTATTTTGCACTCCTTTTACACTGTACAAGAAATCTGAACATTGGCAAATAACATTTACTTGTTTTGTAAGCAAGGGGTCTCCTTCAGGCCTCCAGAAAATCACTCAACTTCAGCAAGTCTGCCTCTGGCTACCTGTGTGGTGGGTTCTGCAGAGACAGTATCCTCTCCACAACTGGATGCGTAATAAACGTTACATCAGAAAACATTTGTTGCATTTTCACTATGTGGCAAGTACTATAACAAATGTTTTGTGAAGGTTATTTCATCTTAGAAACTGTAAGAGATACAGGTACTGTTATTAACCCCATTTTGCAGATGAAAAAAGTGAGACACAGAGAGCTTGGGTAATTTGACCAAAGTTACCCAGCTAGTAAGTACACAGAAGGGATCGAACCTGGGCCATCTAATAGGTGAGCCCATATTCTTAACTATTACCATTCCTCTCCCACCACCACAAGCCTACCACATATTAACAATGGCCCCTAACTACTCCTTCGGATGGAAGATGGAAGTGCAAGAAGAATGATAGTCTGAGAGTCAGGATGGAAATGACCTCAGTGATTATCGAATCCAGCCCCTTTTTGTTATCCACGAAGCAAAAGAGGATCAGGGATGCTCATTTATCTGTTCAGTTCCAGCCAGCCTTCATGGGTGACTAGAATCTGTTTCTTCAAGTCTCTCTCCACTATAAGAGTTATAGGATGAAGGCTCATTAAAGATTCATGTTCTATAGATAAATTTCCCTGCAGTCTTTTATTTAATTTGGCCTAGTGCATCTAGGGAATTGACTAATGTCACTGTAAACACAGAAGGCTCAGGACTCCAATTATGGGAAAGAAGGAAATCATTATGAATGAGAAGCTGGAAGGACTGAGCCCCACATTGCATAGTCACACCCCCAATGTCTCCACCTTCTTTATGTTAGCTCAATTTGTTATATCCTTTAAAAGCAGAAGCAACCTTGATGAAGATGCGGATTTCCTGGGTTGAGTTATAGACGCAGTTAATTTCCTAGATGCCAAAACACAGCCACCAGTGGGAATACTGCAGTCCAGTGGGGAGTCCTAGAGTCTTGCCTTTTCTCCGAGATCCCTCGTATGGCGGAGATGCGGGTTTCCTTTGTTTCTTTTCTCCCCAAAGGCTCTTATGATGGGCATTTTTAATTAGGACACTACTGATGCACAAATGGTAGCTAATCCTGACAGCTTCCTTCTCAACACATGTTTTCCCTCTCATTCATCCATCTTACTTGTCAGCCTCCTTCTTCCTCTGTGACTATGTTTGAAATGCTGTCCCACACATCCTTCCATTAGAGAAAGGAAATTTGACACCTGGGGAGGCAATATTTCCTCTTACTCTCTAACTATGCTGGGGGCATGCTGGTTATTTCTCAAAATAGCACAGTCAGCAGTATTGAGAACATTAGTGCTTTGTAGAGGAAACCAAGAAATTTTTTTTTTTTCTGATGAGATGCAAATTGTACATTCTCTATCTCCCATCAGTGAGAACATCGTTTTTCCTTGAATAGTTACGCCAGCACCTTCAAATCAATTAAGGGGCTGTGGTGACACTGCTGTGACATCCCATTAGCCCTTGCCTTTAGTTATGTGTCTATTAGAAGCAGAAATAAAAAGTGATTTTGCCAGTCAGAGGTGGAATTTCAAATATCCTGGAGTTCCAAGTCAGATAAAGAATCACGAATGTAGGGTGTTCGGTTTGCTCTGTGGCTGTTTATCTTAACAGGTAATATTAGGTTAAATTTTGAGTTCCGTGAGGGCAGGGGCCATGTATTTGTCATTGCTGTGACTCCGTGGTGCCCAGGGCAATGTCTTGCTCACAGCAGAATCATAGATTACAGGCTGTTCAATTGTTTATTCATGTGTGCTCAAATATTTAGTGAGTGGTTATGACACGGGGACACTGTGTTTGGTGACCTTCTAACCGAGAAGGACTTTCTAACGTAATTCTTACCATGGAGCCATTTGTTCAACAAAAAAGTTATGGGGCACTTGCTATGTGCCAGACATCGTACTGTGCAGAGGTTAAAAAGACACGGTTTCTGGGGCATCTGGGTGGCTCAGTGGGTTAAGCGTCTGACTCTTGACCTTGACTCAGATCATGATCTCATGGTTCGTGAGATCAAGCCCTGAGTCAGACTCTGCACTGACAGTGCAGAGACTGGGATTCTCTCTCTCCCTCTCTCTGCTCCTCCCATCCCTCTCCCTCTGTCTCTCTCAAAATAAACGAACAAACAAACAAAAGACACAGTTTCTGGCTTCAAGGAGATTCAACTCTAGTGGAAGAAACTGAGTTGCAGAAATGTTCAGTGTTGTGCCCAAAGTTACACACATCATTACAACTGTGGGCGCCGGACGTGGGTCTCCTTACTCAAATACTTAACATTCATTGGAGGCTTAGCATTATAGAAACATGGGACTAGGGGGCCATTCCACTCAGACTCTCCGACAACTTCTGTAATACATATTTGTCAAATTGAATATTCATGGTGTATCAGACAAGGGCTAGAGTGGTTCAATTTATGCTCATAAACATTTATCAGATGAATTGCTCTTACTTTTTTTGCGTACTAAACAAAACTGGACCTATTTTAGTGTGGTTTAAATATAGTAGAGATCTTAACTAATGGCAGAATCAGATGGCTTATGTGGTGTAATTTGAGAGCTATGGAAATGTCCTCAGAGAATTAAAAAATCTTACCAGTATACCAGTGTGCCTAAAAATCCTACCACTAATAGATTGCTTTGGTTGTGAGTTTGAGGAGGACAGAGCTGAAGGTCAATCTTAATGTGGGAGGAGTAGGTGGGGGAAAAGATGGCAGAGAAAAGGCAAAAACTGTCCATATCTAGAACAAAGTAGGCACTCAGTAATTATTGGCCAAGTAATTGAGTATTTTAAGTGTAAGTCAAGACACAAAGTGCTCTAGAGGCACAAAAGAGGAAGGAGTTCTTACTAGAGATAGAGGAAGATCATAAAGAAGTGAAAATTTGAACTTTGATGGATGGGCTCAATTGTAATAGAAAAAAAATAAAGGGGGAAGAGAATTCTAAAGAGAAGAAATGTCACACACAGTGGGTGTCAAAGTGTGGTCCAGAGACCCACTCTGGAGGTCCTTACAAACTTTTCAGGGGTGCGTGAGGTCAAAACTCTTTTCATGGCTATACTAAGATGCTATTTGCCTTTTCCACTCTCCTTCTTTCATGAGTATACACATATCGTAGAGTTTCTGGAGGCCCCACGATGTGTGCTGTTGCCAGAGATTGGGTGCAGAAGCAGATACGAGATTCTTCCTGCCCTTTATTAAGCCAAATATTAGAGAGACTTAAAAACATGTAAAACAACACTATCTTGTCATTCAATATATGTTTTCTTTTGACAAAATAGTTATTTTTAAGTAATATATATATTATTGAATTTTTTTTAAACAAATAAGTTTTTGAGAGAAAGAGACAGAACGTGAACGGGGAAGGAACAGAGAGAAAGGGAGAGAGAGAATCGGAAGCAGGCTCCAGGCTTTGAGCCGTCAGCACCAAGCCTGACACGGGTGGGGCTCAAACTCACAACCTGCGAGATCCTGACCTGAGCCCAAGCAGACGCTTCACCGACTGAGCCACCCAGGCGCCCCGAGTAATATAGATATTATTTAGATAGAACGTATATTTATATATAGCGTATAAATTATATTTAACGTATAATGAATTTATTGTTATCGTTTAATTATTTACTTAACACTTCAATATTTAAAAATTTCTCGGTTTCCCTTCGAATCTGGTACATACTGGTACATATACCCCACTCAGTAGGAAAGAGGAGGACGGGGACTTCTCTTGACGGGAGCCCTGCCTGAGCATGGAGGCACAGGACAGGAAGTGGTGTTTACTGGCTTGTATCATTAAAAATAGGGGAAGGCGAGTGCGGGGTACAGGCTTCCAGCGATGGACTGAGTAAGCACCGGAATAAGAGGCACAGCATAGGGAATATAGTTAATGACATGCTAAGAGTGTCGCGTGCGGACAGATTAGGTAGCTCCACCGTGAGCACGGCATAATGTACACACTTGTCAAATCGCCGTGTCGGACACCTGCATGTAACACTGCGTGTTAGCCCTACTCAAAAAAAAAAAATTTGTTTTAATGGGTGGGATCCCATAACCCCGATCTCCAGTGCCCCTGCTTACGGATATCTGACAGAGGGTGGTGGTGGAGGGACTGGCTGTTGGAAAACTTAGACACATTTTTCAGGCGAAGTGTGCCTTTGCCGATTTAAACCTTTTGCTGGCAGTTGTACCAAACTCACCCGGAGTTTGAAGGAGCGGAGGAGAGTGATCATCTGAGGGCAGGTGGTATGTGAGGAGGCTGTGGCTGGGAGCAAAGTGTAAACAGGGAACCGGCTGGTGGCTCACTTAAAGTGGCCTTATGTTCTATCTTTAAATTCAAGTGAATTTTTGCATTTTATTCTGTAATGTGTGTGTGTGTGTGTATGTGTGTGTGTGTATGTACATATATAAGTTTATTTTGGTATATAAAGCTGTTTTACATTACTTACCATTAGGAAAAAATTATGCTTCAGAAAGAGGCCCCCTGTTTATTGAGTACCCCCAGCACACTGCCACGCACCCCCAGCAGTACTCTGATTTGAACGGCACTGATTTAACCCAATTATACAGCCCCAGCAGGGGAAAAAAATTCAACTCTGTAGGCTTTAGTTCTTTGCAGGAGAAACAATGAATCATAAAGATTAATCGTATCTTTTCTTGTGAGTTGAATAAATAATATCAGTTTACAGGAAGGATGAAATGTTGATATATGTAATTAATGCTGAATGAAAAATGCTATAGTCAAAGATTTGTGCAAAACGCTGTCTTTTAAAATATATGGAGGGGGTGCTTTTATTTTAAAATTCATGAAGACTTGAGTTTAAGCTCAGCAACATTTTCTGCAAAGGTAATTGAGGAACCGCTCCCCATGTAGTTACTGCCCCGCCCCCACCTCAGAAGAAAAGGGATCAGGAAGTTTTGTAAGTAAATGAGCTTTTTGAGTAGTGTTAAGGGCCAGATAAAGGAATTTAACTGGAATTGCAATTACCAATAATTTTCAAAAACTTGCTTGAATGTCCCCTCATACAAAGGGGACAGTGCACCAGTATAGGAAACTGGTCAGGTGGTCACCACCGTGATCACGTGATGACTCTTGGCGCCCCCAAATGGTGGACATGCTGACGTGCATGCCTCTCAATAGGATGCAGTATGAAGTAAGAGACGTTGCTTATCAGTTATTCTCAGAAAACATGTTCAAGCTGAATCGAATCAAGCCTTTAGGCTTAACTTCTAGTTTCCAGAATATACAGAGGCTGGAAGAACAAGTTAAATGACACCATCAGGGAACAAGCAGACAAATCCAGAATGCAGGATGTTATACAAGACAATTAATTGTATTGGTTCTTCAAGAAACTCAAAGTAAAAAAATTTTAAAAAGCTGTGTATGGGTGGAGGGAGTGCAGGATGGGTATATGTGTTGGGAAGTGTTTCCAGATATTTGATTCCATAATGGTTAATAAAAATAAGAGAGCTTTAAATGTCAGTTGGGGAAACTTGAATATGGTCTGGAAATGGAGAAGAGTAGGGAATTATTGTTAGTTTATTTAGGCTGGCTAATGGTAATTGAGTTTGCATAGGACATACACCCTTTTTTTTTGTTTTTAAGAGATGTGTACTAAAATATTCAAGGGATAAAGTGGTATGACATCAGCCACTTTCAAATGATTTAGCAATAAAACTAAAGGGATAAAGAAAGAGAGAGAGCGAGCGAGAGAAAGAGAGAGACATCTTTCAAATAATGGCAAAAATATTAACAATTATTGAATTTAGGTGGTACGTATATGATTGTTTATGGTATAATTTTCCATTTTTCTTCCTGAAAAATTGGAAACAGTCTGTTGCAAAGGAAACCCAGTGATACGTATATTCATTTATTCAAACCTTCGCAGACTATAATTTGCACACCCATCACCAGTTAAGGACCGTGTTAAATGTTAGGGAGGTAATGGTCACAAGAACAAATCCGATCTCCTTGCTCTCATGGAATTTCAGTTTGGGTAAGAACACTATTAAACAGTGCAACATGCAAAGAAATTAATCATCATGTATTGCAATATGCCGCAAAGAAAAACGAAAGTGAAGTGAGGGTAAGAGAGAGTGAGGGGGGAGCATAATTGGGATGAGGGTAGGGTGAGTGACTGAGAAGGCCTTTCTGGGGAAGGGATTCCTTTCAAAAAGACTCCGGGGGATCCGTTGGCTCTTTGCCACCTCTCTGACTCAGGCTCCTGTGTCTTTACACATTATTTTTTTGCATAAATAGCAAAAAATAGCATTTCATTTCTCATGCATTTAATCCTAGCATCTCAAATAGGTTAAATCTGGTTAATAGACGGTAAACTTTTTGAGGACTGGTCTTTTGATTTATTCATCTCTACATTCCTCAAACCTCACGTAACACAGGAGTTCGATGTTTATTTAAAACCTAATATTTGTGCAGCGTTTCATGTCTTTGAAATTCCTTTCCTATGTATGACCTCATTTGATGTGAACTTGAAGATAGCCCTGTGATGGTCAATTTTATGGGCCAACTTGACTATGTCACGATTCCCGGTTGTTTGGTCAAACACTAGTCTAGATGTTGCTGTGAAGGTATTTGTGGATATGATTAATTTAAAATCAATTGACCTGAAGTAAAGCAGATTCGTCTCTGTAATCAGGGTGGGCCTCATCCAATCAGTTGAAGGCCTTAAAAACAGTAATTGAGGCTTCCCAGTGGTGAAGAGATTCTGCCTCACGACTGTAACATAGAAATCTTGCCTGAGTCCCCACGCTGCTGCCTTGTGGAATTTGGACTCGAGATTGCAACATCAACTTTTACCTCAATTTCCAGACTGCCAGCCTGCCCTACAGATTTAAGATTTGCTAATCCCCACAAGTGAACCAATTCCTTAAATCTGTGTGTGTATGTGTGTGTGTGTGTGTGTGTGTGTGTGTGTGTGTGTGTATTAGTTCTATTTTTCTGGAGAACCCAAATATAAATCTTGGGAAGTAAGAAGGGTAGTTAATATTCCCACTTTACAGATGGCTAAAGAGAGGCACAGGAAGGTTAGGCCATGAATCTAAGGCTCTGTGCTGAGTTTGTGAAACTGGAAGGAAGCAAAGTCTCGGACCTTCTACCTTAGAGCTTTTAAAATGGAAACCTTTGCTTGATAAAACATCCACCCAGTAGCCATGAGCTCAAACATCTGGAAGTGACATTTTAACCACATTTCCTCTGTCTCGCATGGCATTGGGTATGGATGCCAAGCCAGGTGACAACGAAGGGCTTCGAAGATCCACACGCATATTTAACAACCACTGTTTCGATGGGTTTGCTTCAGAGGAGGTATAACCCTTTATCCGAATAAAACAATCACCTCACTGTAAATGTGTATGGGGACATCAAGCCATCAGCAAGCTGAAAGATTTTTATCCTTTGCAGTCAGTAATGAAAGCCTGGAAAGGATTTCTCCTGAGATATTCCGGTTTTGATGGATTTTCTTTGTTTACAATGAACCTGGGACTTAAATATTGCAGCCTATCCTTGCCTGACTGAAATAACTGACCCACAATATCTGGAACAATAACTTGGGTGTTATTTGAAGTACACTGCCCGGAACCTTGACTCTGTTCACAGTAGGTGTAAAATTAAACACAAAACAATTACAGTCTGGTGACTCCCTCCACAGTTGGCTTTGGAATCTTATAGCATGGGTGGGGGAATGCTCCCACACTTGGGTGGAAAAGCCCATTGTCAGCGGTTCAGGGAAGAACACCATCTTCTTAGAAGGAGTACGTTTCTCTTTGACGCCTGGGCTGAGCCGTCCCCTCCCGCCAAGAGTAGAATTAGATTCCACCACCCAAAGGTAGATTTGGGTGTAACAAAATCAATTCTCTGCTCATATATCAGAAAATCCTGTGAGTCTGAAATTCACTGTAGAGGCTGCTAAGGTGCTACGAATAGCAAAGCTTATGTGGTCTTGTACAAACTCCTTTACATTCTACGCCTCATCTTGCTCATCTGCGCAATGGGAATAATATTTGCCTCACAGGTTTGTTAAGAAGAGTAAAGGACACTGAAAATTAATCAGTGACATTTTCTGAACATCACACTTGGGCCAGCCCTGGGTCAATCGGTTGACATTCCTTACCTTGCTTAAATGTCACAAGTATTCCATGAAGGGACATGCAATTTTTGGTCCTGTTTTAAAATGAGGAAATTGCACTCAGCAAGGTAAGCGCCCTCCCTGTTGTCGCTGAGTGAGTTAACAGCAGCCAGGACCCTCCGCTCAACCAACAGCTCAGGAGAAGCTTGCCAACCACTGGGTGTTTGTTCAGAACAGGTTGGTTTTCTCCTCCTTGGTGTCGGTCTTCACCTCTTTCCTCTTTTGCTTCTCTTAGGGTCCCAAATAGACTTCCAACTAGAAGGAGCAGGAGGGATACAGTGTTTCTGCTCCAGCTGATAGGTTCTCCTTGAAGCTGGGCTGAAGGCAGTGGAGAATCCTTCCATGTAGAAACGAGGGGAGGATAGGTCTAATGCAAAGAGAAATAAAATCATTTGGTTCTGTGAGCGCCACTGTTCTGTGTTCCTACGAAATCATAAGCTGCTGGAGGTAAGGGAGCAAGCAAGTCAGCTAGCTTGCGGTAGGCTCCTGGGTTTTTTGTTAAACAAAGGATTTTTGATAAGGAAGTTTGTTGTTTCCTCCGACGATAATCTGCCCTGTTCATTGCTGTCTCGTTGTCACACTCAGCTTGTAGGGCTTTGTGAGTTCTCGTGGAAAGCTTTCTTTCCGGGCAGTGAGAAAGTTTAAGGTCAGAAGAAGGACACGGCGCAGAGAAAGTAAAAAGCTCACGGGATTTGTTGAGTGATGAGACCCTCTCTGGCTCACAGAAAAATAGAAAGCCTTTTCTTGCTGTCAAACTTAAAATTTATCAAGACAAGTGGAAAACAAACACAGGAAAAATTATTCCGAAAGCATTATGCTTTCAGGCTTCCCATTCTATTGAAGATGAAATCTGCAGCCAAAGGGGGAGGAGGAAAGGAACCATCCAGAATATATAGGAGATGGGACTAGAATGTGAACTGCAAGCGAGAGGCATTGTTGTGGTCCTCGTTAGATCCACTGTTTTGAAGAGGTCACGCTGAAGATTTCAGCCAATAAATAGTGAGTGTCTACATAACGAGCGGTAAGCCCGACTCTGTATCCAGGCATCCATATGCCAAGTAACAGCCTCCCAAGGGCATGGCTGGCTAATTGTCTGGAGCCTGGATGAAGAGAGAGAGGATTATATTACATGCTCCGGCATATTACATTAAGCTGAGTCCTGATTCAGGGCCAATATTTTTGTTCAGTGATGCTTGTTGCCTTAGATCTCTCCCTGGCGGAGTTTATCTCTCTGAGGAAACATGGTGAGACCTCTAAAGATCAGCCCATGGACTATTAATCAAAACACTGGAGCGCTATAAAGGAGAGAGATACCTTCTAGGAAAAGGAGCACTGGACTGAGAGTCATTTATGTTCTACTGTAGACCTAGCATTGCCGTTGATCATGCGTTCGACTCAGGGCAAATCAGTTGTACTCACAAAAGCACCATTTTTTCATCTACAAACTGAGAGAAATTGAAGGCTTTCTTCAAAGTATAACCAACCAGAAAAGCCAAAAATATGCAGCAGATAAACTCAGAGAGGTTCTGGGTGAGTAACACCCGAGGGACCTGAGGACCCACTGTTTACGTTATCCATTACTCCTTCCCACCATCCCGCAAAAAGTGGCTTTACGAAATCTTTAGGCGTCCATAATTCCCAGACTCTCTTCTCAGGCCACTCCTCCCAGAGATCGCATAGCAGAAATGTCAGGCTTTTATTACTGTAGTTTTAGACTTTTTATGCATTCTCCTAAAATTTCAGTAGAAGAAAGACCCTGAAGGTGATTTTTGCAAGGAGAATAGAAACGTACAAGAGGATGTCTGTGTTCTACAATGCCCAGGCTTTAAAAAATTTCAGTCCCTCTCTTTTGTGTGGAAATCTGTATTGATTTTTGTTCAAATTAAGCTACATTGATGTTATGTTATTGTCTTGGTCATGGTAGTATGTGTTATTGTTGGTGACAAAAATTCACCATGTTGGTCCGTTTCAAAAGGGACAGTGTGTGATGACAAAGGCTTATCTGGTAGATGCTTTGTCCTAAGGGAAGGAAAAGAGCAGTGGGAAAATAATAAAAGCAGAGGCTTGTGGAAGGGGCTGTGAATCTGGTTCGCGAGCTAAGACTCTCACTAGACCAAACTGTCAGGTGAAAAAACAGGAAGCAGAGAGATGGACACTTTTAACTATTGGTTTTTTCATTTAAAGAGTGTGTCCAAGTTATGGATAGATTTTAGAGAATCATAAGTATTGAAATTTTAAAGCTAGAAGGGATCAAAGTGATTTTCTCCCAAGATTGGCTTTAGTTTTTAAGAGGGGAGCTTTTTCTTTTTCTTTTAATGAATGTTCCTACATAAGCAAAGGATTTTGATCTTTCGAATAGCCACTTAGGGAATGTCCTTCTTTGCAATGTACATGAGACTTTTGGAATGACGGGCAAAGCCCAGAAACATTCTCTTTCCGGGAAAGAGAATGTTATAGTACATTGGGGTAAGTTGAGAAATTAAAATAATTACCCCCAAATTTATCAAGATAATTTCATTAATGCTGCTCATTATCAAAAATTGTTTTTGAGGTCACTAAAACAGTCCTCGACTGAACTGGAGTTACTTATGTACTTTCGCGGTGGTATTTTTATTACCTTTTTATCTGAAAAACAGAATGCTATCAATTAAGCCACATGTCTGGGGGAAAAAGGTCACATTTTAGCAATTATTTTAACATAAAGAAGTGTTACATATAGAGTCACTGTCAATTACTAGAAATAATTACATATTTTCTTGGGTAATTTCTTGGTAATTAAAGTGTCACTGAAGCATAAGATGCTTTGTTAATGAAAAGATTAAAAAAAAAAACGCTTCACATGAGTTTATCATATTTTGTTGAAATGTGCTTCAATGTTTATTATCATAATTTCTGATTGTTATTGCATAACCTTGAATGGTATTAATGCACAAATCATGAATGTGAGCCAAATGATAGCTCACAAAGTACAAAATACAGCACTTGAGGTGGTGCAAAAGCAATCAAAATTATGATAATAAACATTAAATCTTGTTTCAACAAAGAAAGAACAAAAACACTCCTAAAATATTTTTTCTCTTGATTTTGAAAGAATCCATGACATTAATTATAAGAGGAATACTGAAGAGGAAACAAGACCCCAAATATTGTACTAATTTATTTCCAGACATTCTATACTGAATAGCAGAAACATACAAAATAGTAAACAGAATTTTTATGAAGAAGATTTTCAAAATGTGGCTTTTTGAGTCAATTTATTGCATCTGGTGTGTTATATAAAAGACAACACACTATTTTCTGTTTTGAGCCTAATGATGTTAACCCACTGTTAGCTAGACAAGAGATTTTACTGTTACTTTAGAAGGAGATGATGAATTTAAATTGATTTACTTTTCATTTCCCGTCCTTCTTGGGACCAGTAAAGATGTGCAAGGAGAGAATGAATGGGTCGATATGCCCTTCTTGTTTCCAGACTCACAGATGTATGTTTCCTAGGAGGAGAGGGAGGAACCCGGGAAATCTCATAGGAACACAGGCAAGTTAACTGGAATGCTCAAGGCGATGGAATGCAAGGAGATGGGATATAAGATACATTTCAAAGATGGTAAATTTAGGAGTTGGTGCAATGGTGTTGGTGCTACAGTTGGTGCTACAGCTGAATCCTCCCCTCTTGCAAGGGTGGATTTTGTGCACTCGCCCCAGCTCTACTTTCCCACCCACCTTGGAACAAGTCCCGCATGTTGAAAGCTTGAATTTGGCCAGGGTGGAGAATTTACACCATGCACATTGGCAAACACTACCAATCAGGGCTTTTTTTTTTTTTTTTTTTTTTTAAGGAAGCCACTTTTTAGCATACAACTGGTGGGAAGAGAAATGGATCATGGATTTCAATGTCACATCAATCAAGAGTGATTACTATAGAGGTCAATTAGGTAATATGAAGAAGCAGCAAGGATTCTTGTTAAAAATTCTTCCCCTTGTTAAAAAATGACCCCTGATCTCACCTATAAGCCTGAACAAATTGGGAAAATCTGGTCCACAGATTTTGATTTGACTCTTCACCATTCACATAAAGCTCCCAATAATCATCGAGCTGCATTCCCTCCTCCCCAACACACTCGCACTAATCTTTTCTTCAAAAGCCCAACAGTCATGGATGTTCTACTGGGGTATTCTCGTAGGGCAGGACTTGTGCTCGCTGCGATGTGACAGTTCTTTGATTTTCCTAAGAGGCATCTCCATTCAGTGAAAGCTCACGCACTATGTGATGCCTAAAGCGCCTCACAATCTGGTGCCCTGGGCTCCCTGCATTCCTACCTCAAAGTCTCCACTGCACTTGTACCTTGCTCTGACCACACTCCTCTCTTGCCCTCTCATGCATGTTGGTTTTGTGAATATGTAGGTGCCTTTGGCAAGAATGCCCTTCTTCACCGCCACCTAGGTACTCCTCCAACACTCAGCTAGAATCACACCTCCTCAAAAAAAAAAAAAAAAAAAAAAAAAAAAAATAAAAAAAAAAAATAACAACAACAACAAAAACATTTCCTCACAGTAGCTTATCTGCTCCACAATCCTCGTTGATTGGACCATTGGTCCTACTACCAAGCACAGGGCCCTTTATTTAATGGTTATTTAGTACGCATTTTTGAACCGTTTTCAAAGTGAAGTTTCAAGTGTGCCCACGTCCTATATAGCAGAAGGTTCTGAGGAGACTTGGAACAAGTTCGGGGAGTCGTTGTTTTCATAAGTGAAGGAATGAGGGGAAAGTGAAGAAAATAGGACATCTATTCAGAGTCAGGCTGTACTTGAAGTTCTTAGAACTCATGAATTTGGTATTAATATCTGTGCCTGGGTACATGGACATTCCTGTTTTTTGCTAGAGAGAGGCTAGTCTAAGACCATGAACAAATGTTCTGGTTTATAGCCAAGAACTGAGTCCCAGAGAGCCAGATTGACTTTTTGTCTAATCATCAAAGGGTGGAAGTCAAACTGGACCAGCTGGGAGAAAGCGTTCAGAGCATTCTAGTATATTTGCAATCCTAGTTGTCTCTTTTCAAACCTTCCTATTTTTCACCTTCTAGTGACCCCATTATGATTTATTAATAAACATTTACATTTTCAAAGTGGGCTGTTTCAATAAGACTTTCATCGAGATGTCATTTTTATAAAATTGGCTTTTTCTGTGAAAAAAAATTTTTTTCTTGAGAAGTTAACTGATTTTTGTTTTTGTTATTGTTAATCCAAATTTAAATAGAAGGAACCTAATTCCAAACAGAGAGTTTTAGATTTACTGAGGGTTTTGAAGTTGCTAGGCCCACATCTGAACATCTAATCACTTCGCTCTCATCTCCTTGTGTTGTCAAACTTTTCTGAAAGCTGATTTGTGTCCCGGGATAAAAGTCTTGTTTTCATTTTGCTGGGGGACAGCATTGTTTTAAACATTTCTGTCTCCTCACTTGGCTCGAATGTGTTTCTCTTGGCAGGGATTCTAACTGGCCTGTGTTCACTTTGGTGTGGGTGCGACCTCGGTTTTCCTTCAGCCCATATTTTGCGTGGCCATGCCAGTCTGGAGAGCCAAACTCTGTCTCCTGACTGAAGATCATAAAACGGCAAAGACAAGTGCTCAAGGCGCTTTCCTGAGATGATGATTTAAATTATCATGCTCTCCTGGGGTCCTTGAGAAATAGGCCACTCTCTGATCATTTTTGAGCACTTGCCAGCATGCCTGAAATATGAGGACAGGGAGAAGATGTGTCTGCTTTTCTAATTAGTTTTTTCCTCCAGTAAGTCATATCCCCTTCCTTTTAAGTGACAGAAAACATTAGAGTTCTTAAGAGATGTCTATTTTCCACTGGGGTTTACATCATCATTTTATCTAATTATTTCCCAATTACGAATAATAATTAAACCAAATGGTGATGCAAACTGGAGCAAGAACAATATATCTTTTTAGGAGAGCTCCCCAAAGGAGTTATAGAACACCAGGGTTGAAAATTTCTTTGTTCCATCTCAGTGGTCAGTCTTGAAGGATGCAAAAGTTATACGTCTTGATTTTGAAACATCTGATGCCCCGTGGCCCTCTCCTGAGAGATAATAACCCTGACAAGTTCAGTCAACTGTTTTTGACACCTCAATACTGTTTTAGTAGTTACAGTAAATAAAGGTATGCTACAGAAGTAGACCTTTGTTAACTGAGTCACTGTTAATGGGAGATATCCAAGTATGATCCTTAATGTGGAGCCAGAAGACTTGGGTTTAGAGTGATGACATGTCTGAGTTGGCCAGAAACAGTCCTGGTTTCTGCCACTTGTCTTGGCTTCATTAAGGATGGTTCCCTTTTTTCACTGTCAAAGGGTTTGACTTTAAGTTCATTTATATCTTGTTTGGGTAGAAAACACAATGAGATTATAATTAAGACCCTCTTTGTTGATATCTAAATCGAGATTCTAAGTCTTAAATCAAGTTGTCTGTGGTGTTTCACAACCTTGAACATTTCACTGATGATCAACTAAGAAATTAATGAATAAAAATATACACTTTTCATGATACTCCAAAATGTGGAAGAAGCTAAATTTGTTTTTTTTTCTTTTTTTTTTGGTAAGAGAGAGACAGAGACAGAGAGAGAGAGGGAGAAAGAGAGGCAGAGAGAAGGGGACAGAGGATCCAAAGTGGGCTTTGCACTGACAGTGGAGAGTCCGACGCGGGGCTCAAACTCACTAACTGTGAGATCATGACCTGAGCCACAGTCAGATGCTTAACCGACCAAGCCACCCAGGCGCCCCTGGAAGCTAAATTTGTAAAGCTTCTAGAAGAAAGAAGAGAACATTTTTAAGACAGGCAAAGACTTTTCAAGTGAGACTTCATAAAAATTAAAAACTTTCTGCTCTTCAAGGAGCAGATTTCACTATTAAAAAAGTGAAAAGCCACAGAGAAGGAGAAAACACTCACCATCACAATACATCCATATAACAGAAGACTGTTATTTGGAATATAAGGAACCCTTACAAGAATATCATAAAAAGACAGATCATCCAATTTAAAAAATTAGACAAGCCATATATAGGCACCTCTATAAAAAAGATACTAGAATGGCAAATATGCATTTAAACAGGTATTTAACATCAAGCTAGTGCACATTAAAGCTACAGTGAGATATTTTGAACTGACTGAAACTGTGAAAACGTAAAATACTGATGCTAGGGAACAACTGAAACTCAGACTCAGCTGGTAGGAATATAACACGGTAGAACCAACTGGGGAAATTGATTGACAGTTTACTGTAAAGTTAAACATGCACTTACACTGTAACCTAGCTGTTCCACTCCTAAGTATTTATCCAAGAGACATAAAAGCAGATGACCACAGAGGAGCTTACACACAAATATTGATAGCAGCTTTATTCATAGTAGCTCCAAACTGGAAACAACGGCTCCAGAGAATGGATTCACAAACTGTGATACAGTCGTACGATGGAAACCTATGCAACAAAGGGAAAAATTAATTCAATTGTCTATAACAATATGGATGAGTCCCATGGTGTTATGTTGAGAGAAGAGAAGCCAGTACATGCCATGTGATTCCATTTAGATGAAGCTCTAAAATAGGCGGAAGTAATGGAAACTGACAGAAATCAGATCAGTAGTTGTCTGGAGCAGGTCTTTGTGTGTGGGAGGGGCATAATGAACGGAGAATGGAATGGAGGAAATTTCTGGGTGAAGGAAATGTTTTCTAGCTTTATCGGGGTGGTAGCAACACATATATGCATACGTAAAAAAGTCACTGAGTGAACACTTGAGATGGGTACATTTCCCTTGTGCAAATTATACCTCAATGCAATGCTGTATAAGTGGTTGCACTACTTTACAATTTATTAGGCACATTTTCACACAGTAATGTTTTTCAAATATTCCTAAGCATCACATTTCGCTCTTTAAACAAAATTCCATTTTACATGGTATTCTAGTATGTAAATAGATGAAATCAGGGTTGCTGAAGTTGTAATGAGGGGGGAGGTTCTCAAGTCCCATATGAGTGCTGTTCACTGCCCACCCTCTACTCTGCATCCCGTGCCTTGTGATGGAGGCACTAGTTTTTAAATTATTATTATGTTAACTATACTGATGAAGAAACGGAGGCTCAGAGAAGGTGCGACTTGCTTTAGGTTACACGTTTAATAAACAATAACACAAAACCCTGCAAGTTATGGCTTGTGACCCATGATCTCTACCATGTCCCCACTGAATGTCTGCGAAGTCTGGAGTGGTATTCCAAACATTGTGAGGGATATGAAGTAATGTAAAAAGTGCTTCCAGTTGCCAAAGACTTTGCAGGTCATTTAGAAAGAAGAGATATATTTGCATACCTTGACTGAACAGACAGGCATGGGGGAGAGGCACCCAGCATTCTTTGCAAAGCTCATCTGGCTGGAGGCACCATGTGTGATGGGTGAGAGGTATCTTCCGGTGAGGAGCTACCACTCATCAGCATACAGGTGACCCTTTCCAGTCATTTCAATAACTCCGACAACCAGGTTGATGCTTTTGTTCTCTTAATGGCTGATTTTTGTGGATTCTTAGTAGGAGATGGAAATGGGAGAAAGTTGGTCAAGGTTGCCCTAAATTTCTTCTTACACTCTAGTTTGGGTGAACTGTCTACACAAAGCCTTACGGGTTTATATTCATGTGGTCATCGGTCACTATTGTTTAAAAAAAAACAACACCTTATTTGCCCGTTTGTATTAAGGTCACGTCAAAAACACTGACTTGGATGTTTTCAGGACGGTGGATACTGAGGTTTCCTGTCTCCTAAATGTCCTACTCGTCTGTCTTTGCATTTCCCATCCCATAGCAGCTAGTTGTATTCATTTATTTATTTTAAAGTTCAATTTGTGATGCAGTTGGAAGAGACTGTCAGCAAGGGAGAGTCAAATGGAAAGTTTATTTTTTTTTCCCCAGTGGGTAAAAGCTGGAAGAGTCGGAGACTGCTGGTAGGGGGCTTATTGGGTTTATTTGGTTTATTTTTTTCTAGAAGTCCTTCCCTCTGAGAGAATAAAGTTCTTTTCTCTTGAAGTGCAAAGCCTAAAGTAGGAAAATTAAAATTTTCATTTAAGGTTTTTTTTTTTTTTTAATGTGGAACAGACGAAAGAAAAGAGTGATGCTGTGTGTGAATTTTCTTTAATTTAAATGGGAGAGAGACTGGAATTCCCACAAGGGGACTGATTATTTAGATTCATGTATTTTTTAATCTATCACTGGGGATACACTGATTTTGACTGATAAAACACAGAATCAGGAGCTCAACAAATGCACGTGAGATTGGGCCATGGAAAGAACGAGAAGCTGAAACCAGTCACAGCCCCACATAGTGAGTATGGCTCATGAGGCCGTGAGAAAACCCCCTGCCTCAATTGTTACCCTTACTGGCCTTTTGTCAGGCTTTAAATCTCATCATTAGAAATATATCGTGATTTGTGTATGAATTATGAAAAAAAAAAGAAAAAGAAAAGTAAACGACAAAGAAACAATACAACCCAAACCAGGAAAGAAACAGACAAAAATCAATTCCGTGGCTGAAAAAACTGGAATAAACAAAGAAAACTGATGTCTTCGTCGCATCTCCTAGGACCTGTAATATTCTCATGTACATTATGAATCTCTAAGAAGAAGAGCTATATCACATAGCCACTTGACGATGTCAAAACTTAGCTGAAAGAGCAATGTTACCCATTTATGCCCTACCAACACTTTATGAGGCTGATCTTCACTGAAACATAACTAAAGAAATACTCAAAACGCTTAAGCATTGATTAAGGCATTGAAAATTGCAGATCAGAACAGGGAGGTGATAATATTTGAGGCCATTATTAACCAACCTAACTCCTCAGTTCACATTAGTTTATCAAATTAACTGCAAGTGCCTTGCAAAACTCTGGGATAGTGGTTGTCCTGAAATAAAATATACTAGGGGCCAGAGAGTTGCAATGAGCTAATCGGGAGGCCTGGAAGAGATGGTCGATTGATGAACGAGGACATTTCTGGCTTTTCAATATTTACTCTCTTGGCTTCAATCTACGTAGCAAATGCCAGCCTAGCACCAAATAAAAGACATGTTCAGTCGATTTGCTCAAACACAAGAAGAATCAGACAGGTCAGATTCTAACCTTTCCATATTAATCTAAAGCATACAGTCAAATATATGATTGCCAGCAACAAGTGCAAATGTTTGAAGTTTTCTCAGCATGCAGATGTGTTTTTTTTTTTAATTTTAAAATATTTTTTAATGTTTATTTATTTATTTTGAGAGAGAGAGTGGGGAGAGAGAGAGAGCAGGGGAGGGGCAGAGACATAGGGAGAGAGAGAGAATCCCAACAGGTTCCATGCTGTCAGTGCAGAGTTGGATGTGGGGCTTGATCTCACAACGGGCGGATCGTGACCTGAGCCAAAATCAAGAGCTGGACGCTCAACCGACTGAGCCACTCAGGTGCCCTGCAGGTGTGTTTTTTGATGTATGGAGAACTGATATTAAAACTCAAGGTTTAGGGGCTCCTGGGTGACTCAGTTGGTTAAGCATCAGACTCTTGATTGCGGCTCAGGTCATGATCTCACAGTCGTGGGATCGAGCCCCATGTTGGGCTCTGTGCTGGGCGTGGGGCCTGGTTAAGATTCTCACTCTCTCTCTCCGCCCCTCTACCCTGCTCTCACTCTCAAAAAAATCAATCAATCAACCAAGCAACCAACCAACCAAACAAAAACATTAAAAACCAAATCCCCTGAAGGTTTGTTTAGCTGGTTTTTGATGACACTACCAGTACACCTACCCTATTTCCGTTCATTTCTTTGCACCCTGTTAAGTGATATTTCCCAGTCTGTTCTTCAGCTAAGTGAATCTAGATGATTGAGTCCTGGCCAGTGCACTGCAGACAGAAGTGATCAGCTCCACTTCCAGTCTTGGCATTCGTCAAAGTTGCACTGTCCTTTATTTTCTTGGCCTTCCCTATTCCACGTGTCTGCCACCAAGGCAGAGAGATGTCAGAGCCATATGACGGAGGCAGCCTGCATCACTGTTTGGAGGACAGTCACTCAGACATCCAAACTGGACTTTGTTTAGGTTGGAAATAAATTTGTATTTTGCGAAGCCCCTGGGACTTTGTTTCTCTCTGTTATGGCAGTTCACGTTAATTACGCGGACCAGCACAAATTCAGAGAATCACAGCGTGTTTCACTGTGGAAGCTAAATTTAGAGTGAGTTGAGGGTTGAAATCCTTTCCCTACATATTGACTGTAACAGGATGCACCTTGTCTTACTCCTGCCATGTCCCATGGAAACTGCTCTAAAATCAGATTATATCAGATTAGCTCTAAAGTGTTCCAGCTTTTCTTATATCTCCCACTGGGATCCTGCTCTCCTTTCCATCTGCTGCATTGAAAGTGACCACCCTAAACTCGAGCGCTCAAATTCCACGGTGGTGTGTTTGGGGTCATATATAGCATATGTGGCTGTGGGAGTCAGTTTCCCCAGCGATGAAGTGTAGAACCGCCCCTCAGAGGATTCAGCCTGAGCAGAACCTGGCCAGGATCTGCTGACCCAGTGGCCTTCCACATATTTACACGTATTGGCCCTTAGCCCAGCCCCACACAGCTGGCCGTAACAGTCCTCGATGCTTTAGGAACGTCTCCCAAGAGAATTCATGAAAGTAGGAGCTGGTAGGAAAACAAAGATGAAATTAATGTAAGCCTTGCTTAGGAATTAAATGAATTCTCAGCAACAGGAACTTTGTCAGGCACGATATGATCCTGTCTTCTAACAGTCAGAATGAAGAGGTTAGGGATTACTTATGTGCATGTTTATAGCTGGTGAAAGTCTCATTTGATAAGAATATATGCATTTATTTGATTCAAAGTGTGAATGGCTCCTTTTGGGGAGTCAATAGTTCCTACCCAGAGGAACTTACAAATCCACGTTTTTTTTTTGTTTTTTTGTTTTTTTAATAACCAGTGGCAAAGTTCAATTGACAAGTCAGCTATTTTGAAGTACGTAACCTGTAACTCTATAAACAGGGATAGACGTAGGTTTTGTGAGCTGGGAGCTTATGCAATTCTGGGGAACTTTTTAAAAACAATGAATACAAAATTAGATATGTAAGTATTTATTTACTTACATGAGAGATAAAATCAAGTTACAGATTTTAATGTTTATTTATTTTTGACAGAGAGAGAGAGAGAGAGAGAGAGAGAGAGAGAGAGAGAGAGAATGAGCGGGTGAGGGGCAGAGAGAGAGGGAGACACAGAATCAGAAGCAGGCTCCAGGCTCTGAGCAAGGTGTCAGCACAGAGCCCGACACGGGGCTCGAACCCACAGACTGGGAGATCATGACCTGAGCCAAAGTCAGACACTCAACGAACTGAGCCACCCAGGAGCCCCAAAATCAAGTCACAAATTTTAAAAGCTGACTGCCATAGAAATCACAAAATCCAGAAACATGATAGATCTATTAGTAAACTGACTAACATACCTCTGTAATACATTTTCCTACATTTTTGGCTGCATGCTTTTTGGCCCTCTTGTTATTATCCTGTGAAAATGATTTTGTAACATTTCCTGTATAGAAAATGGGAAGAAAATCCACTTTCTTTTATGACATGTTTAATATTAATGATTTAGAAGCTTCTTTGGTCTCACACTTTGTAACTGCAAATTTTATGTAAATTACTAAGATTATTGTCAAATTTAAGAAAAATTTCTGTATATTCTCTTCATACATGAACTGTAAGGACTGAAAAATTTTGTCCACAGACCGCTTCTGGCTCCCTACTTTCTTTTTTTTTTAATTTTTAAATTTATTTTTTCTATTATTTATTTTGAAAGAGAGAAAGACAAAGAGCACAAGTGCACAAGTGGGGGACGGACAGAGAGAAGGAGAGACAGAATCCCAAGCAGGCTCCGCGCCATCAGTGCTGAGGCTGATGAGGGGTTGAACTCACAAACCATGAGATCACGACCTGAGCCTAGATCAAGAGACGCTTAACTGACTGTGCCATCCGGGTGCCCCCTGACTCCCTACTTTCAAACTTTGTTTCTGACCCCTCCCTGCTACCTATATTTCTCTGGCCAAGGGTCACATCATGACCCACCTCTGGCTTTGACCTTTGCATCATGATGCTGGGTGAGATGGCACAGTGACTAAGAGTGGCAGTAGTATTTCCTGGAAGCTATTTCTGCATTGGGATGGCTAGCAATAATTTAATTATACCTGGAAACAATGGCAAGCCAAATAAATATATTTCATTAAACTTTCTAAATAGATCATTTAAATCAATATCCACTTAACTACATATTTAAAATGCCTGTGATCAGTATTACCCTTAAACTCCAGGGAGCAAAGCCTCTACCCTGGACTCTGTGCCTCAAGGCACAAATTTGTCTAAGTTTCTCTTTGGGTCCTGAAATTGGCTGGGACTGGTAACACCATTGGGACAGGGCATCCTGCCATGGGACTTCGGCCTGCATGGGTCCTCATCGGTCCTCATTCGAACCCTTAGGATGCTCTCTAACCATCCTCCTCAGATACAGGGTTGATGAGATTCCCCAGAGATCTGTGAGATGCAGTTTCAGAGTCACTTGGTGAGTGGGTTTCACTCACTAGCCAGTGTGGCATTTGTTATGTAGCATCTTGTGATAGGGGACATCAGCGAACTGTCAACAGACTGATTTAAGGTAACTGTCACTCACATATGACACAGGATGAGTTTGGAGCTCTTTGCTTCTGATGGTCCACTGTTAACTATTAAGCTTGAGCTTCGGGTGTGGGGCTCTGTATTGGCCCCACCAATCCTTGCTCTAATTGCTAACTATATCTCACATACACCCATGGATTTTATAATGTGTTTTAACAAAAATTGTTTAGACAGACAAGGGCCCCACAAAAATATTTGCCTGGGACCCTGCATACCCCATGGAGAGGCCTCCCCATGGCCACTGTAGCATGACCTGACAAAAGAAAAATGTGAAAGAGGGAAAGTTTGATGGAAAGAGTCTAAACTTATGGAGGTAAATTTTGGGGGGTCAATTTTACAAAAATATATGGCCATGGAATACCTTATTGAGTCTCCTCCTAGAGCCTTGGCTGGGCCTATGCTAGTGAGGCACCCTGAAGCTTCACTATAAATTGACCTTTGCTAATTAACTTGATTCTACAAAATAGTGGTATTCTTGCAGGCTATTAATGATGCTTCATCAAGACAATGGGTTTAGGGTTTATTTAAAACTAAAATCATTTTAAGAACTTTTGTTTTTGCATAATCTTCTCTGCTGCATCCGACTCCAGACCCTGCAGAGAATGGCTCCCCCCCCCCACAATTGCCCCTAATAGCAAATACAGTGGAATTTGATTAATTCACCTTATATGTCCATAATTAATGTAAAAAGGCCAACAATCTCTCAACTCTCTTCGCAGAAAAGATCTAATAATGAAGTTCAAGTGCAGTTTAATATGACCTAATTTTAAGAAACATAATGGCTGGAGAATTACTTTGAAAAGTTAGAAGTGCTATGCAAATGTAAAGTATCCTCATTATTATTGCTATTATTAGTGGAGTATCTATAAGTTCACATTCAATTGTTTGCTTCATTACAAAAATAAAAAAATAAAATAGTCTCTTGATATCTATCTGTTTGGGCTTCTTGGAGGGTCACGTTGGTCTTGTTAACTATTGGGTCCTTTTCACTTAGCTTCATACCTGGTATTTAGTAAGTATTAGTTGAAGTATTTGTTGAGTGAGTGAATGGAATAATCTCCAATTTTATGTTTAGGTTATTTCCTTTTTTTTTTCCTTCAAATTTTATACTTTAAACAAATGGTTCTTTATTTTTTTTTTCAACGTTTATTTATTTTTGGGACAGAGAGAGACAGAGCATGAACGGGGGAGGGGTAGAGAGAGAGGGAGACACAGAATCGGAAACAGGCTCCAGGCTCTGAGCCATCAGCCCAGAGCCCGATGCGGGGCTCGAACTCACGGACCGCGAGATAGTGACCTGGCTGAAGTCGGACGCTTAACCGACTGCGCCACCCAGGCGCCCCAACAAATGGTTCTTTAAATACTCCATGTTATTCATATCTAAGTATTTTTTAAGGATAAATTTCCAGAGGTTAAATTTCTAGGCCATAGGCTTTACATATTTTTAAAGCTTTTGATACACATGGCCAAACTGCCTTCCAGAGATGTTCATTCATTAAACAAATATTTATTACGTACTGATTAAGCACCAGCCACTGCTCTAAGCTCTGGGGATACAGTGATGAATACAATATTCAGTCCTCATGGAGCTTATATTTTAATCAGGAATAAGATAAACAATAACCAAATAATCAAATAAATACAGATGTAATTTCAGGTACTGATGAGTGCTATAAATAAAAATAAAGGAGACAAGGGAGTTTGGTAAGTTTGTATTATTGTTCTCAAATACTCACTTAATTCTTCTACTTACCAGAGTGACTATGGGAAAGGGGAAGGAGAGAGGGAAATAAAGAGAAAGGGAAATACTCAGACAACAGGTTCTTAAGATACTGTTTCTGAATCGATGCTAATTCCTGGGAACCCAAAACAATTCAATGGCCCATGAGTCAACTGAAGGTTTGTGGTTTCAAGCAATAAACGAAATTTTGCCCCAAGTGTATTTCATAATTGGCCAAGTGGGTCAATGAGCCCTGCTGTGATTATTTCTCCAGTTGCCAAAGGTATAAGTGGAATAGAGGTACTCGGCCACATGGGCCTAGTCCGCTGTGGAGTGAGGTCCATTCTGGTAGGAAAAGAGGATATTAGCTCCATTCTCAAAGACTTATCACATACTCCATTACCCAGAAGCAACTGGCCCGATAGAATGGTAGAATGACCAATTGAAGATAGAGTTAATTTTCCATTGAGGGACAACATATTGGGGTTCTGGTCTTAGAGTTTAGAATCAGTGATCAATATATGGCAGGAATGGTTCTTCTCACTATTATTCTTGATAACCTTCTTGAAGAATTTTAACTTTCCATCCTTAGAATGTTGAAATCTGCAAGTTTGATGGCTTTTATTCTCAAGAGAGGAATGCTTCCACATGGGGATATATCATTTGTTTCACTGAGTTAAGGGTTGAAGCTGGCCATTTTAACAAAGAATGCAATATCCTACTGGCTGGCATAGTTGATCCCAATTACCAAAGGAAATTGTTTAGAGAAAGAACAGAGCTGGGGTGATGGAAGGCAAATGCAGTGAACAAGGAGGCAGAATAGTTGGAGATGCAGAAGCTTGACATGTAGGCCATGGTCAAAAGCTGGATTTTATTCTCAATGCAGTCTAGATAACAATGTTCAGAGCTGCATATTCAATACCATGGATAGTTCTTACTATCAAGGACTTCTGTAAATGAAGCTGAAATTTGCCTACTGGTCACATCTTCTTTTTATGTTTTTTTTTTTCTGTTTTTTGCCTTTTATAGACAGTTTGTCCCATCTAGACTTCACAAGTGACCAGACTTCACAAGTTTGAGAATGGCAGTGATATCTTCTGAAGTATCTGTACTTCAAGGAAACAGTTCCATTTAAATTGGTTAGATTACCTTGTTTTTCACGTAGTTTTTTTTTTTTTTTCAACGTTTTTTAATTTATTTTTGGGACAGAGAGAGACAGAGCATGAATGGGGGAGGGGCAGAGAGAGAGGGAAACACAGAATCGGAAACAGGCTCCAGGCTCTGAGCCATCAGCCCAGAGCCTGACGCGGGGCTCGAACTCACGGACTGCGAGATTGTGACCTGGCTGAAGTCGGACGCCTAACCGACTGCGCCACCCAGGCGCCCCTTTCACGTAGTTTTTTAAGAAAACATTTTAGACTTGAGTTCTGGTAATTTGTTGTTCATATAATAATTACATCAATGGTTTCTAAGGTGGAAATACCTAGAATCCTAGAGGTACCACATGATCTTATGGGGTTTATCATTTGTGTATATCTGTCTCATTCACTACATTATTCTGAAGATATAGTTCCCCCAGGGATGGATTTTTTTTAAGTTTATTTATTTATTTTGAGAGAGAGAGGGAGAGCGAGAAAGAGTTGGGGAGGGGCAGAGAGAGAGAGAGAGAGAGAGAGAGAGAGAGAATCCCAAACAGGTTCTGTACTGTTGGCTTGGAGCCCGACATGGGGCTCTAACCCACGTACCGTGAGATCACTACCTGAGCCAAAATCCAGAGTCAGATGCTTAACCAACTCAGCCACTGAGGTGCCCCTCAGGGAAGGGTTTTTATAAGTGGATATTTGTGTGACCTATCATGCTTTTCCTATTTAATGACATAACGGGAGGGAGTTAATTGTTGTAAGCCAAAGAAGGCAGTCCTTAAAAGCAGTGTAAGTGCCCAAACTTTAATGTACATAGGAGACACTTGAGGGTCTTGCTAAAATTCAGATACTGAATCAATAGGTCTGGGATAGATCTGTGGATACTGGATATCAGTGGCTGCTACTGGTCTGTGAACTACTCTTTTGAGTAGGTTCTAAAGAATTCAACTCAGTAGAGAATTACTCTGACTGCCAAGGCAGAGGAATTCTCATCAACCCATTGGACAGTTAATATAAGTGAATCTCTTCAATCATTTCAGGGTGTTCCCGGATGCCAGCAGAACCATATAAGAAACCTCAGAAAAATAGCTTTTCATCCATTTGTAGGTTCAATACATAAGAAACTACAGAAAATGATTGACTCTCAAACCGCTGTTGTTCAATTTCCTGTGTAACTGCATGAGTGTCTCCATGGGACAGTGATGTGATTGATGATAAGAGGCCAATAGACACAGTTATTGAATACAATGTTTCCTTAATGGCAAAGGATATGGAAACTGAAGATTGTTACAAAAGCAGGAGACAATCAGGTGTGCTCCCAGGTGAAGGCTTCCCAGGTCCTAGGTCTCTGCAGGAGTGTAGAGCAGCTGTTTTTACCATCTGCATGGATTTAGACTTACACTGGTGAGGCATGCTCCCTTTCTGTTACTGGGGTGCAGTTGTATTCCCATATCCTTTGCTGATGATATGGAGACTCAGCCTGCTTGAGTGCCAGCTCATAGTCCAAAACAACTGGAAACCTCCTGTGTGTCCTCCGTAAGACCAACTGAATCAAAGATCAGTTTTTCAGGCATAGTACCTGTTAGCAGGCCACACATCGGGCCTGCCTGTAGGCCATTCCTGTGCTTATCATATGGAAAAAAAATGGGTAAGTCATAGGGTATGATGGAAAATATCTGCTCCTAGGACAGCAGAAGAGAGGAAAGTCAATGCCTCATGTTTCTCTTTATCTCATCATGTTTTTCCTTCTAAGTCACCAATATGGTAAATGATACAAAATTAATTGTACTTTATTAGAAAACTATTGGTATAAAAATATTTCTCTAGGGATATTTTACCCTCTGAGAAATGTTAGTGGAAATTGAATGAATTCGTAAGATCATAGAATGCTAGAACTGGAGGCTAACCTAGAGATGTTCTAATTCATAAAGTTTATGATGAAGTCATTATGGCTTATTATTCTGAAGGCAAAGTATAAAAATTGGTCTCTCTGGAGTATTCAACCAGAGAGGAGACATTTCTAAAGCAAAAGACTATAGTGGATGATCTGGTTGACTCTCGAATGTCATTCTGTCACAGATGGATCATTTGACTCTTAGTTTGTATCACTCTCTTACTGGCTGTTTTGGTCTAGGGTTGGGTAATGTGTCCTAAGTTGGCCCAGTTAGACTGGAATGCAGGCTTATATTTCAATAAACGTGGAGACTCAAGGTTTTGTTTATTTGTTTGTTTGTCTTCTTCTCTTCTTCCAAATGAAAATAAGGACAACCTGTATCCACAAAGGGAAACTGCCTTGGCATGAAACCAAGAATGCCTATGGTGGAACAGTTAGGTCAAAAGAATTTGGATGCTATTGAAGTAAAAGTATTGATCATAGATTACACCACCCTTGGAAAATTATTGTGCATATGGAATTCCAATGCTTTTATTCTTTTCTATTTTTTAAAAATATTTATTTATTATTTTTGAGAAAGAGAGTGCGAGTCAGGGAGGAGGAGAGAGAAGCAGTCACAGAATCTGAAGCAGGCTCCAGGCTCTAAGCTGTCAGCACAGAGCCCAATATGGGGATGAAACTCACAGACCATGAGATCATGACCCAGGCAGAAGTCAGAAGTTCAATCGACTGAGCCACCCAGGCACACCAATGCTTTTATTCTTTTGTTTTAGTCCATTAGAGTTGGAACATGGGCTCTGGAACTAGACTGCCTGGGGTCCAAATCCTGGCTCTGCTACTCGCTGGTCATGTAGTCCTGGGCAAGTTACTTAAAATCTGTTTCTTAGTTTTCTTATTTGTAAAATAGAGATGAAAATAGTACTCAATCTCCTAGGGTTACTGAGATTAAATGAGTTAATAGGTGTAAGGTGCTTGGAAGAGTGCCTGGCTAATGCACACACTAAAAAAAGTGTTGGTTAGAAGTGCCTGGGTAGCTCAGTTGGTTAAGTGCCTAACTCTTCATTAGGGCTCAGGTCATGATCCCACGGTTGTGGGATCGAGCCCCACATTAGGCTCGATACTGAGCGTGGAGCCTGCTTAGGATTCTCTCCCTCCCTGTCCCTCTGTCCCTCCTCAATGCACGTGTGTGTGCACATGCTCTCTTTCTCTCTCTCTATTAAAAAAAAAGGGTGTTGGTTATTATTTTGGCTTCTACAACTGCTACTAATATTGCTGATCATAGTTTGAAACTTTTCACCCATTTACTCATTCATTAATTTAATATATATTCAGTGACCACAGAATACTTAGTTATTTGAGTTGAGATTTGAGTATGTTTTTTAAAAAATGTTTATCTTGAGAGAGAGAGAGAGAGAGAGAGAGAGAGAGAGAGAGAGAGAGAGAGAGAATGCACAAATTGGGGGAGGGGCATAGAGAGAGGGAGAAAGAGAATCCCAACCAGGCTCCATGCTGTCAGTGCAGAGCCTGATGTGTGGCCCAAATTCATGAACGATGAGATCGTGACCTGAGCCAAAATCCAGAGTTGGGTGTTTAACCAACTGAATTGCCCAGACATCCTGATTTGAATGCATGTTTGTACCATCATTTAAACATTAAAATTTTCTCCGTTCCTTCTTCCTTCCCTTCCTCCTTCCCTCCCTTTCCCTCCCCTTTTCTCTCTACTTGAGATTATGATGTAGGAATATTATCTATATATCACATATATATGTTATATGTGTATAGGTAATCAAGATATGAAAACATTGTGGAAACTCTATGACTGACTTTGGCTGTTTATCAATTTTCCAGAAGCATAGTTTTTTTTCTGGGCCACATGGAAGGTTTCTCTAGTCCGAATCAGTAAAGACTTGGCTAATATGATTCACTCCCAAACTGGTCATAGGAAAATGCATTCTTTGCCATCAAGAGCACTTGGGATGTGGAATTATTAGGTAAGACCCAAGAATGAAAAAGCAGACTGTCTGGCGCTAGAGAACCTTAAAAGGAACAGCACAGGGAGTTTTGGTTAATGAAATACCTTTTGTGCTTATGTAATGTGTTATAAAGGAAGATAAGTTCACTGTCTGTTTTTCCTGGTCTGTTGGTAGACGTTCTTACTCCAAAATATACTTCCCGGTAGAGAGTCCCACAAAACATGGCGGTTATGTTGATCTGCGGCATCATCGAAGTGTTTGCTCTTTGGTGGCCTGGTGATGAACAGTCTTAGAAGAAGCAGGGAAACTCCACGAAGTGGAGCTCCTAGAATCATTAACACAAAAATTCTGCCAGGGAATAAAAGCATTCAACATATGTAGTGCTAGGCGGCTTACCTTCAATCCCTATCAGATGACATGCCAAATTTCCCCGGATTTAGCAAAAATAATATGAGTTTTGTAAAGAAACTTCCTCTGGATTCCCATAGGAAATGTGGAAAACCATTCTTGGACTGAGATTTCTTGACTGTAGGTGTGTTTCCTTTCCAGGGGAGTGGTGAAGCCATCTGAGTGTAGCAGACGTGGTTTGCGTGCCCTCTGCCTTTGTGAATACGCTGTTTGGACTGGATTTTCTCATGTCCTAGCAGCAAGAGAATGTTACTTTGAGGGTGGAAGCCTGGAAATCATGATCACCTAAGCCCCAAACCTAGCATCGGCATTTTTCATTATTTCTAGTTTCCTGTTCACAGGTCCTAATGAGCATGTGGCGACGGCGGGTGCTGCACTGTTGGCATTTCTTTATTTGTCGCGGTGCTGGAGCAATGGGAACACGCCTGAGAGAACTAAGTGAGACGTCATATGGCGTAGTGGCTAGTACTGTGAAATTGGGATTCAGGGATAGAATCAAGAAATCCTCCCTTTCTAATTTCCATTTATCATGGAATTTTCTATCTGGAATATAAAAAATCTCAGGTGTCATTTTCTTATGATAGAAATGCCAGAAAACCCGTTTCCATGGAAATTCCTCTTTCTGTTTTTCCATGGGGGAAGAATCCCCCAAAACTTTCCCATTGATTACCTTCCATAAAGATGGAAGTCGAAGTTGACGTGGACCCCCAGGGTGACAGGGAGCTGTTGTGGCTCCTTCCCCCTTAACACTCTTTGGAAAGACAGCAAATGTTCAATATTGACTGTAATTTTCATCGGAATTTCTTTGCCTGTGAATAATTTGTTGAAATCAGGGAATGATGCTGCAGTGATTGAATACCCAGTCGATAGGAGTCCGAGTTTAGTATTTTCTGTGCACATTCTGGAGACAAAAAGCCCAAAAATAAGATTTTTGTGACTATTTTTTTAGTGCTTACCATTTGTCCTACACTTGTGCTGAACTTCTACGATCTATCATTCATGCTTCAAATGACTATAGGAGCTAACATTTAGAGATGTTAAAACTAACATTTTAGAGATGAGGAAACTGAGATCTTATGAGACTGCATAACTTGCCTGATTCTCATAGCAAATAAATGCTGGGGCCAGAATCCCCAAAGCCTTTAATGTGTTTCACCAATATTACACACTGTCTACAGTACAGAAACAATTGGCAATTTCTCTACCCAAGGTAAAACACTAAGGAAATGAACATATGTTTCCATTAGTTGGTTTCTTCTTCATTCTACTTGATGCTTTTTTTTTTCCCCCTTTGAGTGACTTCAACAAGAAAAGAGAATTACTATTAGCACATGTATCCATACAGGGATGTGACAAATTAATAACTTTTATCTTGGGGTGTCTGGGTGGCGCAGTCGGTTAAACGTCCGACTTCAGCCAGGTCATGATCTCGCGGTCCGTGAGTTCGAGCCCCGAGTCAGGCTCTGGGCTGATGGCTCAGAGCCTGGAGCCTGTTTCCGATTCTGTGTCTCCCTCTCTCTCTGCCCCTCCCCCGTTCATGCTCTGTCTCTCTCTGTCCCAAAAATAAATAAACGTTGAAAAAAAAATTAAAAAAAAAACAAAAACTTTTATCTTTACTAGGTCCAACTGCTTGGAATTTTCAGTCTACTCAAGGAATGTTTTGGAGATGAGCTTGGTCTCGTTCTGTTAAAATTAGCTCTAAGTGAGTCCGGTAGGGTTTCAGTCATAGAATCAGCACATTTTATCTGCAGATAAAGCAGATGTAAGGAAGCATTAAATGATGGCGGAAGAGCAAAGGACTTAAATCAGAAGTACTAGGTTCCAGTCATGACCAGCCCCAACCAGCTGTGTGTCTGGGTGTGTTTCTTAGCCTTTCTGCATCTTGATGTCTTCGTCTATAAAGGCAATAAGAGTAATTGCTTGTTAGGATTATTTTGAGTCCTCAACGAGATGCTGAATGGCAAGGTGGCCAGTAGTGAGCAATTGGGGCTGAATAAATAATACTGAAATCTGTACATTGGTACTCGTATGAAGTCATGGGGAGATGATTGGTAACTTTTCTTCCTGAAAGGCAGTTGCATCAAGTTGCTTATTTTTGTACTGAGATTAAACATGAAATAAGAGAAAAAAGACATGCTTGGGAGTTAGTTTTATTAAACCCACATTTGAGAAAACAGTTTTTGCTTAGGCACAATACTTAACAACAAAGCACAGAATGATACGTTTTTGGCAGCCTGACAGTCTGTTCTCCTGATTTGTGATTTGAGCACAGTTTTCTCAGAGTAACAAGCTGCTGTACCAGGCACCGGCAGAATCCTTGGAAAACCTGCGGTCAAAGAGAGCGAATTTTGCCTGATTTAAGGAGGTGAGGAGGACAGAGATCTGTGTCTGTGGAATTCTGTTTGCCTAACTCTCCATTCCACCAGAGGCCCAATGGATGCTTGGTGATGATGGTAAACAAGTTGTCTCTGTGCCTGTGAGAAATCAGGTGGGGGAAGAGGAACCACACCTGCCACTTTCAAAGTGCACCACGCATCCTGGTTGGTCAGGGCTGATCTGTTTCTTTTTCAAAAGGGAAGCTACCATTTTTTTTTTTTTCTAACTTGTTTCCTTGAAAATTAAGCTGGAAGGTTACACCTCAGGAAATTGAGTTTGATGCATTCCAGAATAAAAGATTAAAAAACAAATCCTGCTGGGCTAAAAATATTTCATTAATTCAACAAGAGCTGAATTCCCTTCACCCGGGGCTTGAGTCTCTATTTCATCGTTGTGAGGCCAGTTCATTGTGAGCACGTTCTCATGACCCTTCATTTACAACCCAGTGGATTACCTAGGAGTCCACAGACTGAAACCTCAAACTTTCTTAATTAAATGAGATGCATGTGAAAGCACTCAGCAGGGTCTTGGGATAGAGCAGAGCAAATGAAATGTTACCCTCTTTCCTTACTTCATCTTTCCTTCCTTTATGTTAATATGCAACTGATTTCTAAGATAATTTTTAAAACAGTATTTTGAGCAAACATGAAAGCAACAACAGTTTCTTTCACTGTGTGAGCTATTTTTGCAAACCCATAAGATACATTGGGTCATTTATGGCTTCCTGGTGAGTTCTTCTTAATTGGATCTCAATGAGGTTCCATTTTGTTCAATCAACACCTTAGAAAATTATTTGTATCAATTTGTGGCCTGTTTTTGCTGTTTGTTTTCATCATCATAAGCTATTTACAAGTTGGAAATGTATCGTTGATTGATGGAGAACATTCATAAAAAGCTAAAATTTAATTATACTACACAACAAAACATATTTACTTTTATTTCTCTTCTCCTGGAAAGAATATTATGAAACATTTTTTTCTTTTATACTCAGATTTGCAGAGTATTTTAGAATGATACAATAAAAAATACTGCCTGAAAGTGGATAAGTTTATTCAAGTTTGTTTCTTCCTTCCCTTTCTTTTTCTCTTCCCTTCCTTCCTTCCCTTTGCCTGGCTTACTATGTGTTTAAAACCTGGTTTAAAAAAGTAAAAAATATCCACATTTGCAACCCTCAATATACGGGGAAAGATAAGACAAGTTCTCAGATAGCAATGACTAAAGAATGAATATGTTAAAGGCCATAGCGAAGCAATAGAGGGACTGATTGTTAAAGATTTAGTGAGTGTCTATTATGTGCCAGACTCATTATCTTGGTCTTTAAAAACAAACAAAAAAAATATAATTTAATTCTTACAAGAACCCCATGATGTAAACATATTTCCCTACATTTTATGGATTAAAAAAACCCTTAGGTACAACAGTGTCCAGCATCCCATTGTTAGTCAGTGGTAGACCTGGGATACAGATCTAGGTGTATTTACCCCAAACCTAAACTCTTTCCACCACACTGTCATGCCTCTTATTTAGTTTTTTATTGCAGCTAGAGCAAATGACCACACACTTAATGTCTTAAAACAACACAAATTTATTATCTTACATTTCTGGAGGCCACAAGTCCAAAATGGGTCTCACTGAGCTAAAATCAAGATGTCAGCAAAGGTGTATTCCTTTCTGGAGGCTCAAGGGGAGAATCTGTTTCCTTTCCTTTCCAGCTTTCAGAGGCTACCTACATTCAGTCCTTGGCTAGCGTTCTCCTTCCAGCTTCAAAGCCAGCAATGGCCAATCAAGTTTTTCTCATATTGCTTTGCTCTGACACTGACTTCCTTCCTCCCTCTTCAGCATTTAAAGTCTCTTGGGATTACCTTGGGCCCACCAGATAATCCAGGATACTCCCCTTATCTTAAAGTCAGCTGATTAGCAACCAGAGTTTCATCTGCAAACTTAATTCCCCCTTGCCACATCATATGACATATTCAGAGGTTCTGGGAAGAAGAATGAGGATGTCTTTGGGGGGGGGGATCGTTATATGGTCTACCACACTTCTCCAAACAAGTGGGAAAATACAAGAATTTACAGGAAAGAGATGTTTGGGGCTAGGAGCTAAGGGATGGTTCATGCAGAAAACGACACTGAAATGAATCTTGAAAAACAGAGAGAGGAAAGAGTATCCCAAGGAGATCGTATAAACAAAGGAGCCATATAAGCTAACCACCACACGGGTGGATACTGCTCTAGATAGAAAGATACTTAAGGCTTGGTAGGGGCAAAGTTTTCTTTGGGTCAAGAAGGAGCAGGAGGACCAGAGCCCTGGAAAGGCAAGATATGGACAGACTCTGAACGATGTTAAATGCTGGGTTAAGCAGTCTAGGCTTTATTCCACAGCTAGTATAGACACTCCGGAGGAGTTTAAGGGCAGATGGGCATGACTGGATTAATATAGCAGCAAGGTGGAAAAGTCCCAGGATTTTGCAATTTGTTCGGTACAGAAGGCAGGAGAGTGGAAAGAGCAAATTACCAGATATATATTAGGCATTCACACTGAAGGAGTTGTTAATACTGGGAAGCGGGAAGTCAGAAGGTGTCTATCAGAGTTGTGAATCTTGAGTTTGCAATACCAGCCAGGTGGATGTTAATAAACAGAGGAAGAGCTGAATTTTTCATTATCATCCTGAGGCTTAAGTGCGGGTACACAGGGCTTTCAGTAGTGAGAGGCATGTATACTGCTGGGGGGACTGTCAGGTGACCCAGACTTTCCAGAGGGCATCTCAGCAACACGGGTCCAGCGCTTAGAACTTTTGCAAACTCCACAATCCTTTGGTTTCATGTCACTAGTTACAACAATTGAAAAGTTGCAAGAAACCTAAATGTTCTTATATAGGGAATTGTTCAAGAATGGTAATAAATGCAAATAGTGGACTATTCTGCAGACATGTACAAGTTATGGGTTAGAATAACATTTATTAATATGGACAGAGGATCAGTATAATTTAACTTCCAAAAAAGGGAGGCTACGTACATACACATGCACAACAGTGGTTCTCACATGGATGCTGTGATAACAACAACAACAACGATAACAATAGCAGTAAGTACCAACTCTCCCCCCTTCTGTGTGGCAGGTGTCCTATTGGGCCTGCTTAATGAATATTCACGTAATTCTCCCATTGAGCTCCCGAGGTGGGCAATCTCATGAGCTCTTCTTATGATAAGGAAACAGACTTAGACGTGAACTGTCCTGGTCAAGATCGCACCAGCCAACAGGGCAGATTGGAACTCAGGAAGCATACGCCAGGCTCACAACCGCTATGCTACATTTCCACCCACTATCTTATGTTGTTGCCCTGCCACAAGTTCGAGAAATGGATGCGGCGACCATGGGAATTGTGAATAAATCAAAGGCTATTTTGTTCTGTTTTGGTTTGTTTTGTATGTTGCAGCTCAGCTGTCTGAATCTAGGTAAGCTCATGGGAACGTCCTACGTGTGAAAGTGTGTGTCGCAGGGGGAAAGCATACATACTCAAACCGTGGGCCGGGTGACACGCAAATGTGAGTCGTGGATATCTTTGAGCAGTAGGGTTCGGGGCAATTTTTACTTTTTTTCTTTTGCTGACCTGAGTTCCCTAGATTCTCTAAACAAATGGATAAATACTTAGTGAATATATATTGCTTTTAAATTAGAAAATAGCTACCAGAGGGGTACCTGGGTGGCTCAGTCGGTTAGGTGTCTGACTTCAGCTGAGGTCATGATCTCACAGTTCACAACTTTGAGCCCCACGTCGGGCTCTGTGCTGACAGCTCAGAGTCTGGAGCCTGGTTTGGAATCTGTGTCTCCCTCTCTCTCTGCCCCTCTCCCACTCACGCTCTGTCTCAAAAATAAATAAAAACATTAAAAAAAATTCTTAAAGAAAATACTTACCAGAAATAAATAGTTAGGAAAGATGAAGAAGAGAAGTTACAGAATGAAGTTGTATCTATATAATGAGAAATATCCATAAACTTGAAAATGCAACAATTGTAATACTTCAATTCAGGATCCCCTTTCCCACATATCAATTAGAATTTTAGGACCGCAAAGGCAGTGGCTGAGATAAACTATAATTGAATAAGGAGATAAATGCCTAAGAGTTGAATAAGTCCAAAAAATGTTTACTCTTTTCCAGGTGATGGGCTAATTTCCAATTTGAGAGTCTGAAAAGCATTCATGAATTAGAGCTCTTCCAGACAGAATCAATTAGAAGGGATATGGGAGGCCATGAACCATATCCTTCATTCAGTGGGGGCCCTGGCCGAAAGGGATTATTGCATTTTCAGAGTTTTACAAAGGAGATTCCCATACTATACATCTAAATCCTACTTTAACTGTGGCTATCCCCAGCATTGTCTTTATTTATACCACTATGCAGTAGTTAGACCCAATTTAAAGAATTCCTACTCTAAGTCAATGGAAAGTAGCTGGTTACCTCCATTACAACACTCTTGAGGCTGAAAACCCCCCATTTCTTTGTCTTTTCAATTGAGGTCTTACCATTTATTTATTTGTTTGTTTATTTATTTATAATTTTTTTGAATGTTTATAATTTTTTAAATTATAATTTATAATTTTTTTTAAATGTGGGGCTCAAACTCGCGAACTGTGAGGTCATGACCTGAGCCGAAGTTGGATGCTCAACCGACTGAGCCACCCGGGCGCCCAGTGGTCTTACCTTTTAAGCTCTGTTCTGTGATTCTCCCTCAACCATCTTCCAAAATCTTCATGCTTCCTCCAAAATGAGAAGACACTTCCTGGATTTTCACTCCTAGGAAAACATATCCCATAATTAAAAACGATCTGTTGGAAAGACAGGATAATGGTGCCTAAATTTAGGTATTGCAGCATCATAGGAGCTAGCACAGAGTAGATACTTGAGATATACATATATATATTATATATATATATTTTATGATATATATATATTTTATGATATATATATATTTTATGATATATATATATATTTTATGATATATATATTTTATGATATATATATTTTATGATATATATATTTTATGATATATATATATTAATTGATATATATATATATTTTTTTGTTTTGTTTTGTTTTTTGTTTTTTTGGCTTAAAGTAGGTTTCACACCCAGTGTGGAGCCCAGCGTGGGGCTTGAATTCACAACCCTGAGTTCAAGGCCTGAGTTGAGATCAAGAGTCGGACGGTTAACCCACTGAGCTACCCAGGCACTCCAGATACTTAATAAATATTATTGAATTAATAAATGAATGGTATATTTTTAAAACTGAAACACGGTTGTTGGTGTGAGGTCATCATATCTTTCAATCTGATTCTTGATGCTTGTGTTTGCTGTGCTTTTTCAAGACACGTAGGGCCTTTCACCTTTGTGTTTCTTCTGTCGGTTACTCACATTGCTTCTCTCTGGTGAAATTCTCCTTCACTTATCCTTTTCACGTTCGATTCTCTTTATTTCTGAACACTCTTCAAATACACAGGGACGTTTAATCTTCCAATGCAAAATGCCAGCCACTCTAGATTTGTGTCACCTGCAAAGCTTGATGCTGTGCTAACTATTCCATCATGCAGATCACTGGCAGAAACATGGAATACCAATATTCTCAAGTCAAAGTCAAGAAGAAATCCACTAGTGATGCTCCCCCTCTGTTCCTCAGGTTGACACCGATCTATTGATTATCCTTCTGAGTACAGCCTCTGTAATAACACAGTGGATTACTCTTGCTATCTATCAAGCATTGTGGTCTCCCAAGGAGCCACAGATGATGCATTAAAATAGTTTATTGGCATAGAACATCTTTAGGATCAGAAGAACAAGACATTTTACACAATAAGTGGGTGGTAAATCACATTTTTGAAGATGGAATTATTTTTAAATGCTCTTAGGTACTGTTTAGAGGAGACCTATAATAAAGCCTATTGTCAAAGGAAAAATCTCAAAGAAGAGTTAAATGATTATCCCCTAATGCAGTTCTTTGAGATTGGCTATTTTACAGCAGCTTTTCTCAGAGGAGATCACCTGTACTCATTTCCCTCCCACAAGCTTTATAAAAATTTTAAGGCCTAATAGCTCTTGGAGCTGTATGTGACTTCTCCATGGATTAATGACTCAACCTCAGCGCTCCTTTGCTGGTGTCCTGAACTCCCCTCTTGGACCTCACAGCCTCCAATGCCTTGAAGAAAAATGGTTCATCTACCGAAACCATCCATTACCAGAACTGGAGATTTCCAGTTTGCTTACTGTTGAGACTTCGTTTAAACATAGCTTGGCTTCAGAAGGTGTTGGTAGCATTAGTTCTAATTCTGTATACTGCTACTTGAAAACAGAAGCTGGCTGGACACGTGCCAGTGAAGTAGGGTGGAAGCATGATGAATTTGTGGTTTCTCATTTAATACCAATTTAAGGCAGACGCCTCTGCGGACATTGTTAATCTATATAGATAGATTAGAGGAGACTAATGAAATCATGTACAGCATTTTGTCAGTGTGTGTGCCCCACCCAACAGTTTTGATCAGATCCCGAGAGGTCCATAAACACAAATAACTTTAAGAACTACTACAGTGAGTCTTAACCCCTTACTCCCAGACTCTCTATCTGATAAACTTTTTGCAAATAAAATATGTTTTAGAAGCTTAAACTTTATTAGCAATCAGAGAAATGCAAATATATTTATGAAATACTTCATTTTAGTTATCACATTGGCGAAAATTGCAATGAAACCTCTCAGTGTTGACAAAGATGTAAAAAACAAAACAAAACAAACAACAAAAAAAACCCCAGTCACTCTCAGACTCTGCTGGTGGGAGTTTATACCCTAGGTAGCAATTTGGCAAAAGTCTTGAAATATACATATGATTGGATCAACAATTCTGTTTTGAGGAGTTTATCCTAAAGGAAAGAACTGGATAAGTATACAAAGATATTATCTCAAGATGTTTATTACAGTCTTGTTTGTAATAGCAAAAAGTTTATAACTGTGCAATAACTGGGGTTCTCTTAAGTCAGTTATGGTGCACTCATAAAACGGATTTTCACAAAATAGTATAGATGTGCATTTATCTATATGGAAAGACACTTACATTAGGGTAAGAAAAAATGCTATAATATTGAGAAGGAAACTATATTTCTAAGTGAATGTAGTATTGAATAGAAACCATATTTGTCAGGCACAAATGGGAAAGGAGTTTGAATATACACTGAAAAGATAGTACCCCAAAATGATATTTGTGTTTACTTATACCTCACCAGATTTTAGGTGGGTTTTTTTGCCTATTTAAAAAATGTATATTTTTTCAACCAAGACATATATAACATAACTCGTAAGCATATATAAAACAAAATAATAAAAGCTTATAAAATCCTCAGTGGGAAAAAAATGTTTTGGGAATAGACAAGAATTTTTCTATAACGACCTAAAGGGTAAAATTTTATCCTCTCATTATAGACACTAATCATCCAGTTATTTAGCTATTGCTTTGTACAGGGAAGAACGTCTCTTTCTGAAGAGATTAATTCATGTGTACATTTTGTGTTTGGGTGTAGAAATGTCACCTGTTATGTGCTCTGTGTAGAATCATCAAATGCTTCACTAGACGTGAGAAGGAAGACATAAGCTTTTGAGAGTTTATCTCCTTTTCTTCCTCATCACTCCTAGCACAAGGTTGAGAACACTTCCTGATGACTTGTGTTCAATTGGCCTCTCCAAATAATAAGAGCTGAAATTTACTTATTTCTGCATCAAAACTTTTATGTTGGATACTGGGTTCTAGAATTATTCTAAAAACTTTGCATATAGGAGCTTTATCCTCTAAGCCACCCTAGATTGAAGAGTATTGTTGTCCCCATTTTATACATGAAGGAACAGATGACTTACACATAGTTCAAGTAACTTGCCTGAAATCAAGCAGCTAGCGAGTGTGACTGAACATTTATCTCCCAGTTGGTAATGACAGTGATATATATAATATAAGAAACTGAAACTCTCTGAGTGTCTTACAATAGGGAATGGTATACACACAATGACAAATCTTCATACAGGAATATCATGCCACCACCAAAATAGTGTTGGTACATTTCTAACAGGGTGGGAAGTGTTTCCAATGAAATGTATGTCAAAGAAGTCATATGTATCATTGAAACATGATCACAACTATGTGAAAAAATGGTTAAATAAAAACTAGCGGGAGAAAACCCATTAAGTGAATATAGCTAGATGTTAATGGCAACCACTTCAAGTAGGAGTGAAGTTGTCAATGATTTTAAATTATTTTTAATTGCTTCCTAATTTTCCAAAATGAGTATAGTGAAAAATATTATTTTAAAATGAAAGTCGTGATCTTTTTAAGTTACTACCTACCAAAAAAAGTAACACCTCTAAGGAGAAATGGTGCTAAAATTTAAAATCTGAAAACATGATGTCTGATTCAGAGGCAGTACCAATTTGTGGGACCCTGAGGTATCTCAGGGACATTGACTGTCAGTGAATTTATTGATGGTCAATGAGTCCCGCCAAAGTTGCAGCCTCTGGGGAACATATGTGGTTTCTTTACTCCAGTGCTGGAATCCTGTTAGGCTTCTCACTTAGCAGAAGTGCAAAAATTGAAAAGTGCAGAGCAAGAACAAAAAAGGCTGGAGTAAACAACAGATGACCAGCTAACTGGAGGGCTTTGAGGTTTGCTGAGAAGATCTCTATGAAAAAATAGGCTTGAGGTTTTCTAGGGAAATCTCTATGAAAAAATAGAGTGTATGATTCCACCATTAAATATTAATTTGTTTGGCTGTTTTCTCTTATCTGTCCAAAGTTTTGATGCATGGCACTAAACCACAATAATGTTTTAGGGGGAAGGGTAACACGCTCAACATATTCCCAGTGAGCTATTAGATCTACTGTTCTCTAGCCAGAAGCACAGGCAGCTGGAAATAAGAAAACTGAGAATGGGTTGTTTGTCTGAAGGCAAATCCCTCATTCAGAGGCAGGAATTGAAGTTAACTTGGGGACTGAGATGCAGGGGACTTGCTCTGCTCTAGGGCTTGGGTGTGGAGGTGGGGCATATAGACCAGCAGAAGGACCCAGCTGAGAGTATGTGTGTGTAGGTGCGAGCACATGATTAAAACATAGAAACAGTGGAACACAAGGCCAAGGGGAAGAAGGGGACTTGGGTATGGTGTGTAACTGCTGGGAAGGGTGATTGTTTTTCTGCTCCTGGGTACAGGGAATGCTACTGCAGGACCTTGCAGAGACCCTTGGACTATAAGCATGTCTCTTTTCTTTTTTTTTTTTTTTTTTCACGTTTATTTATTTTTGGGACAGAGAGAGACAGAGCATGAACGGGGGAGGGGCAGAGAGAGAGGGAGACACAGAATCGGAAACAGTCTCCAGGCTCTGAGCCATCAGCCCAGAGCCCGACGCGGGGCTCGAACTCACGGACCGCGAGATCGTGACCTGGCTGAAGTCGGACACTTAACCGACTGCGCCACCCAGGCGCCCCAGCATGTCTCTTTTCTAGAAAGGGATGGACCAGCTTTCTGGGTTAACAGGTTTCACTGTCAATGCATGAACACACCCATAGTTCATCACCTGTGGAGGCCAGTTGGCCATGTACAATGGCAACACTATAAGGCACCTGTATCCTTCGGCACTTGTCTCTTTTCAATCCCTTTGACACCAATTTGTCTTGTCTTCATGCCTCTACTATTAGGCAAGCTGGATTCTTCTTCATACATGAACTCTTTAAGTCTATCCCTGTGAAGTTTAGAGATAATTGGAATTCTTGGATGGCAAAGCAGTTTTGTTGTTGTTGTTTAGCATTCTTTTCTCAAATACTACTACCCAAAATGGATCCCTTGGGTTGAATAGGCATTCCTCAAAGTCTTGGAGTTATCATAGAAGGAAGATTCTAGAGAAGAAAGAACAAGGACCTTTCTAGAGTTAGCTTGGCATTAAAACTATTCAAAGAAGATGGCATCATTTTGTATTGAAGGTTCTTGAAGGAGAGCTGACTGCCTTGAGGAGGAAGTGGGGGAACACCCCTCCACTGCATTCCTCCAGACCTCAAACTTATACTTGTTGATGCTTTGTGATGATTCTGCTGTTGTTTCAAAAATCTGTTCTCTCTTTTCTCCTCTGTCTCTGTCTCTCTCCTTTTTTTTTTTTTTTTGAGAGAGAGAAAGTGCATGCGTGCAAGCAGGGGAGGGACAGAGGAAGAGGGAGAGAATTTAAAAAATAATGTTTATTCATTTATTTTGAGAGAGAGAGAGCAGGGGAAGGGGCAGAGCGAGAGAGGGAGAGAGAATTCTAAGCAGGCTCCTCTCTCTCAGCACAGAGCCTGATGTAGGGCTCCATCTCAAGAACTGTGAGATCAAACCCTGAGCCGATATCAAGAGTCAGATGCTTAACCGACTGAGTCTCCCAGGCACCCTAAGGGAGAGAAAATCTTAAGCAGCCTCCACACCCAGCGTGGAGCCCAACAGGGCAATGGATCTCATGACCATGAGGTCATGATGTGGGCCCAAATCAAGAGTTGGATGCTTAACTGACTGAGTCACCCAGGCGCCCCTCTCTCCTCTTTTCTTTGGAGAACTTACCCAAAGTTTTAGTTCCAGCAAGGCTTTCCATCCTTGAGGGACAGAGAGAGAGAGGGAGACACAGAATCTGAAGCAGGCTCCAGGCTCCACGCTGTCAACACAGAGCCCGATGCGGGGCTCCAACCCACAAACTGTGAGATCATGACCTGAGCTGAAGTCTGGCACTTAACTGACTGAGCCACCCAGGCGCCCCTCTGCTAACTTCTTAATAACATGCATTACATAGTCTGACAACCCCATTGTAGCCTTATCACATGTTCTTAGCCCCATTCTGTAGTTCATTTTTCCAGGCACCCAGACATGAAAACTCAGAAATTTTTGTCTCCTTTCTTCTCTTTCTGTAGCTAGCCAGTTCCTAAACCTCTTATGCTGTTCCTTTGATCTACTTCTTGGCTGAATTAATGTAACGTTTCCTATGTAAACCAATAGTTAAGGGCACTTGTATGAGTCATTGTTTTAATAATTTTCATTTAGAAATAACAGATTTTAGATATGATGTGCCACTTAGATATGCCACGTAATAACATGTCTAATAGCATATTAGCATTAGATACAACAGAGGGTTATACATCAAATAACCCTTGTTTACTCAACTTACTGGTCTAACTGATGTTTTCTGTTCTTTCTTGCAAACATAGTCAGTGAAACCCATCGTCTGCTGAATGCTCAAACTTTATTTGTATGTTTACCAAGGGCCAGTTGTGTTTCCTGGAAAAATCTTTTTATGATCGTTGTGTTATAATTGTGTGGACCAACAGGGCCCCTATCAAAAAAATAACTTGGTGTTTGAAAAACTAAACTGCATGGTTTTGAAAGACTTGAGAACAATGAGTTACTAAAAATTGATTTTTTAACTTAAAATAAATGCATGGAATAAACATAGGCATGCATTCCTCTTTGGAACAACTTCCTAAGTTAGGTAACGTTTTCAATTAGTTAAACAACTACCAAATCTAACCGTATAAACATGAAGACTTTTATTTAAAAAAATTTTTTTTTTCAACGTTTATTTATTTTTGGGACAGAGAGAGACAGAGCATGAACGGGGGAGGGGCAGAGAGAGAGGGAGACACAATCGGAAACAGGCTCCAGGCTCTGAGCCATCAGCCCAGAGCCTGACGCGGGGCTCGAACCCACGGACCGCGAGATCGTGACCTGGCTGAAGTCGGACGCTTAACCAACTGCGCCACCCAGGCGCCCCGTTTTTTTTTTTTAATTTTTTTTTTCAACGTTTATTTATTTTTGGGAAAACATGAAGACTTTTAGCATGTGCCTCGAGGGAGTATAGCCCAGTGACTCCTGGCATGGGTTCTGGCACCTGAGTTCAAATCCTGTTTCTATTTCTTACTAGGTGTGCATGATTTTCCTCGTCTGTAAAACGAGGATAATGCTAACTTCCATCTCATGTGGGAAATCAAATGAATTAATTCATGTAACGCCTGGCATCTACTAAGCTGTCAATAAATGCAATGTATAGGTAAAAGTGGGAAATGAGGAAAGTTAAAATGGAGAGATGAGCTAGAAAGAAATCTAAGCAACGTCCTTGATTTCGCGTGATTCACCAAGTAAGAACTATTTCAGACACTTTTCTGAGGAAAGATGATAGAGATTGATGTTGCTGTGATTAATAATACGTACAATATAAATTGATAATAATAATAATAATAATAATAATAGCAGCAGTTTCTTGGCACATTAGTAACTCTTGAGTGTCTGTGTGCCTTTTCTCTTTGAGCCCTTAGAATAAACATAGGAATTAGAATCAGTTCCCTAGTTCTAATCCGGATTTAGTCACACACTACTTAAGTGATGTCCGGCCAGCTACATTCCCTTTCTGGACTAATTCTTCCTCTTTGTGAAGTTGGAGGTGATAGAATCTGCCTGTCTCCCTTATGAACTATAAGGCAGTAAGGGTACAGTAAGATAGGTAGGACAGATTAGGGAGAGGCTCAGGGACTGTACTAAGAGTGAAGTCACCCTGTGACAGCTGTAAGAGAGACTGCTCCATCTGGGGGCTTTTTGGGTGGCTGAAATTTAAGATGTTTTCATTGGTTTTTGTAGGCCACATACCTGTTCATGACTAGTTCTGTGTTCTGTGACTCACATTTATTGTATGATAGGGAGCAATTTGAAGCTTAAATGACAGGATATGGAGCAGAAAAAATATGGGGGGTGGTCAGCATGGGATCTGGACTCATTCTGCATCTCTCTGTGGAAAAGTCTTTGCAGAGAATAGTTCTTCTGCCATCTTGGGCTGGAAGTGCTTCAGATTTAAAGGTGTTGAGAAGCTTGGCTGCCATTGTTCAAATAAGGTATATGTCAGTGATGTCAACACAACGTGTTGAGGAAATGTCACATCTGTCTGCAATTGGCTACCTCTCGATAGCAGAAACACCGCTGGAAGCCTGGAGACCAGATGTTGCTTTCAATCAACTAGAGGTCAAGCAGCTTTAGACAAAGAACGTCCGCACCTCCCTATCCCTGGCCCTAAGAGAAACATGCAAGGCGATTTTAGTGGGATCGTAATTGTTTCAGCTCATGTTCACATTTTTCCTTGTGTATGACATTGCATCCACGAGGACAGAGCAACCAAAATGGCCGCCCTTGGTGACTATGAAGAAGACATCAGAGCAGTGGGATTCCTGTTCACAGGGTCACATAACCTGGCTTCTAGCCTGGGTATTGCCATTGCAGATGTTGAGGGTGACTGAAATATCACTTGTTCTCTCTAGACTTCAGATTTTTTAAAGTTGAGCAATGACAGCATAATCTTGGATGGTTTGTGTTATATTTTACAGTTTCACATTCTGCAATTATGCAGATATGAGGGAAGCCTGGCCTTGGCTAAGCCTTGGGACAGCCACCTGGAAAATCAGCACAGTGATCTTTCCAAAATGAAAGCCTCTTCTGGTATTTCCTTCTAGTTCACGTGGGGACAACGGGTTAAAACAGCTGGTTGGAAACATGTCCTGAGCCAGCGTGAGAAATGACTGAGTGTGAACTTAATTTTAAAGGACTCTCTAATTAAACCTCTTAGAGTCAATAAAATACCTCATCCCTTAACTAACCCTGTGAGCTGGTGGGATGGAGGAGTTAATGCGCATTTCAGATGGGCTTGTTTTTTTTCACATTAATAAAGATTTTCTGTGAGGGTCGTGGTAAAATAGAAAGGGAAAAACACCTAGGTTTCTTTCCAGTTCAGTTTCATGCCAATAATGACATATATGTTGAGCGTCCATTACATGAGAAGTTCTTTGCTAGGTGCTGCTAGGGATGAATAGTTGTGAAGGGAAAAATGGTCTGCTGCCACTCATGACCTCTTCTTCCACGTTCAAGTTTATCTCCTGGCTTCTCTTTACCATGTTATTAGCTCCCCGTCAGTGAATGTGGGGAGCTTATTGATTAATAAATTTAGAAAGAATAACTGGCTTGATTCTGCCTTTCTTCCTAGGAGCCCACCTCTATCCACAGAGCAATCACTTTGGGTTGCCTTGTCCTGCATAGGTCTTCTAGTGCTCAATGGCAGGCCGCAGAAGTATAGTCTCCAGTTAGAGATTTTAAAATCCTTCATTTTTTTTTTTTTTTTTTTTTTTTTTTTTGGCCAGTAGCATTAAGAAATCAAAACAAAGTAATGAAATTTGAGAGAGCAAATTATACTTGTGGCCTGACTTTTGATGGGTCAAGATGTATGACTTTTGGCCATGGACTTAGTGTATGGGCAAGGTATTTTGATTTTGGTGATTTGAAATTTATACTAGCCCAGGTGAGCTTCTATAAGTTATGTAATTGGCATTTAGTTACTGTGACCTGGGTAAGAGCCTACAACAGATGCGTGGTATTTGACATTGGCAAATGATAGTGTTTGGAGGTTTCATCCACAAACAAGAGACTATTTTAGCGGGAATTTGAACCGGTCCTCATGGATGCCAGGGAATTCATACTCTGTGTGCTTGCAGGATCTGACTGGTGGGGATAAAGCTGAGACAAATATCTAATTACAGAGAAAAGAGACTCTACCGGTCTGTTAGGCATCCGTGGGCAGAACAATACTGATGGCATTTAAAATACAATGAAACTGAGTTCCGCGAATGCTCTGAAGCACTGTGAATGTCTAGCTTCAAATTGTTAATGCCAAACACAAGATGCAGTGTAGATTGGTTATTCCTTGCTCCTAGAGCAAGGAGACTATGGAGAGACTAACTCTGAATTCATGTGAGAAGCCTACAGATTTAAGGGTGGAAAATAGTCAAAGAACTCCTGGGAGAGTTTCTAAGTGATTCTGTTTTGTAAATGACATGGATCCTGAAAAGTCACACCAGACCACATAAGGGATTCAAGTCGGAGGAAGCCAGTGTCTTGACAAACACATGGACCAAAGGATAGGGACTTCACTAGGCCCCTGAGTTCACAGACATGAAAGTAGCCACAGTACAATTAGGACTAAAGAGAAAGATAGACATAATGTGTAAGGGGTCAGGGTGGTGGTGAAAGAAAGGAATTGTAAGGATGATCAGTGCCATGTAATGTTCAATAATCAAGACATACTTCATGGAACAGTGGGTGTCTGAGAGGGATCTTGACAAAATAGAGATTTTTAGGCTTCCTTTTCCAAAAGGGCTTTGGCTAAGTCTAGAACAGAAGGAGGAGACTTGGAGCTCTTAGCACCATCTCTGGTTTCTAGTTTCCTCTTCAGCCTGTGTGGATTCACATAAATGATGCATTTGTGACAAGTGGGCTTTTAAAACAATCTCATGAAGGTTGAACAGCAGCCATAAAAGATGAGATGGTATAGTTTTTCCCTCCTACCACTCCTTTCCCTATCCTCCTCCTATACCTTTAGGAATTTGGAACTTTTCAAGGGTAAGTTCCACTGAAACAGAGATAGGATGCTGTGGAATTGAGCTACTCTCAACAAATTTGAGATTTTTTGCCTTATTTTCTATCAGTATTTGTTAAGAGAATAGTTAGTTCTCAGCATATGGGTCTCACATAAACTGAAATCCCCTTTTCGATGGCCTAGCCATCTGGCATGTCACAACGTTTTTATATCCTTGATGTTCTGATTTCTTTTTTTTAATTTTTTTTTTCAACGTTTATTTATTTTTGGGACAGAGAGAGACAGAGCATGAACGGGGGAGGGGCAGAGAGAGAGGGAAACACAGAAACGGAAGCAGGCTCCAGGCTCTGAGCCATCAGCCCAGAGCCTGGCGCGGGGCTCGAACTCGCGGACCGCGAGATCGTGACCTGGCTGAAGTCGGACGCTTAACCGACTGCGCCACCCAGGCGCCCCTTGATGTTCTGATTTCTGATGCCAGGGGTGGGGACAGGTGTAAATCCTCTGATGTGTTTACTTGGAATGTCTTTGTTCTTGTCAGGTTTATCTGAGAAATCTCTATCACCATTCACCCCTAATACAGACTCTTAGACTTTCGTTATGCTTGCTTATAATGGGGCATTGAATATATCGCTTGATATAAAACACCTTGGGTATTTTGATAATTAATGGTTAATTTTCACACATGCTACCTACGGTATGGCTTAATAGGAAATATCTTAGAACTCATGAATAATAAGATATGAGTAGAAGCCTATCAGTAGTAAGGGATAAAAGAGAAGTTTATGTTGCTCAATGGCATAGAGATTTTTTAAAAGGGAGAAAAGGGCTCCATATGCAAAGGAAAGCATGTTTGGAAAACAGAAGTCAACTTTGACTAAAGAATCGGCTCTGAGTAGAAAAAAGCAGAGCTAAAACTGCAGAGGTAGCAGGAATAGAATTTTCAAGCTGGAAGGGTCCTTTATGGTCATCTGGTCAGGTTTTAAAGTGGAATCAGGCCATCTGTGTTCAAGCCAAATCTATGCAATTAGTAGCTGTGTAACTTTATTCAAGCCAACATCATTTGCCTTCAGTTTGCTCATTATTAAAGTGAAGTTTAAATAAAATATATATTGTAATATGGGGAAATGCCTAGTGGAATTCAGATACATATTAGGTGTTCAAAGAATAATTCTTAAATATGTTGAAACTCAATCTATTCCCTCTTCAATTTAATACATGAGGTAACTGGGACTCAAAGAAATTAACTTATTTGTTTAAGTTTCCAGAGTTAATAGTGGCAGAGATGAGATTCAAATCTATCTTTCTCTTTTCTCCTTGTCCAGTGGGCTTTCTACTGCATCATGTTTAAAGTGATTTGATTTTAGTAATAGCCTTAGAGATAACTAGTTCGATTAGAATCACGCCAGGGCTCTTGGAAGATAAGGAGGAGAATTGTGCTGTCTTTTTCAAATCACTGATGATTTTGGTGCTGAGAGGCAACATGAATCTGGTGATCTGCAGGACAGATTGGGGAAAGGAAGCTTTCTGGAAAACATTGACTTCTGCTCTATTGTAGGCTTCAGGGATATGCGGGGAGCTAAGCTGTTCCATTTCCCACTATAGGATCAGCTTTAAGCAGTATCTGGTTCATCAATATACAACAAATATATGTTCAATAAATGAAAAATAGGAAAGAATTAGTGAAACAAATTAAATGAATGAATAAATAAATAAAATACATGGGTGAGTGAATGAAATGGTGTTTTGGTCTTTTACTTTCTTTTCCAAGTTGAACAGTAGAATATTCAAATTAAAGTCTAGAAACTCATAAGGATATGGTCACAGGCTTCTGGATCATTATTGTTAGAAATACACTAATTTGAGCAAGATCCATTCCTTCCTGGGAATAGATAATGAGAATCCAGTCTGGTTAAGAGTATTAGGTTCAGAGTTAGACAAAATTGAATTTGAGTCTTGGCTTATTAGCTATATGATTTCTGAGCAAGGACTCAAGGGGAGGAAGCTGAGGAAAAAAAATGGCCAGCATAAGATGATTGACAGGGTTTTTTTTTTTTTTTTAAAAAACATACCTTTGCCAACCCATGGGAATTCCTAGAAAATCTTATTGTTAGGATTCTTTTTTTCTGGGATGAGCTGTTTGTTAGCTGATGAGACATGAGCCAGTAAAATACAAATTGTTCATAGATGCAGAGATATCGTGATGTGAATGTGACAACACATTTATTTGTCCGCATACATTGGGAAGCAGGAATGTCGTCAGCTCAACACTTTTCAATGTGTGAGTTATTCATCTACTTTGTTTCACCTTTACACCTCCCATTTGTGGAGAGGAAGCAGAAGTGATGTCCAAATAGCTCTTTTCTATTTATTATCAAGTTCTGGAGAAAACTGTTCAGTAAAGAGAGGAAGTCTCTCCTTTGAATTCTGAGAATATTGGAACTCTTGTCACACTCAACATTCCACCTGGCAGAGCACTTGTTTGCTTCTGTTGGCCTTGTTTTAACCTCAGCCATTCTTCTCTCATACCACAAATCAGTTCCATCGCAGATTTGAAGGAGGACCTTCAGAAGGCTTAATATTATTAACTGAACATTATTTCAATTTACATCTTTTTTATTCATTATTATAGACAAGAGTCTATGGTATTTTCTTGGTATACCTAAATGTCTCCTTCTGCTGGAGTATTTGGGCATCTAAATATCTCACTTGGGACAAAAACCTACGAAAAGCCTTTGGTAAGTCAAAGCCAAGGTACACCAGGAAGATGAAGTGCCCCACCCTGCCCAGCACTTGACTGGCTGCACTGGGGAGTCTACTGTGCATGGGAAGGGTTGAACTATGCTTCTGGATATTGGGAGGTTGTCCTTACTTAGGAATATCACAAATGACCTTAGAGAAGAGAGTTTCCTGGAACCAGGTTACACTATAATCCCCATTCAATAGAACTTCTATTTGGACAGCATATAGGAAGTAGAGAACTTTTCCTACATCAGAAGTCACCCTTGTGACCATAATCTCTCCTTAATGTCAGAATTATGTGCTCTTTCAGCCATGGGAAGTCTTGAGTTACCCAAGTAATAGCTGCTATAGCTTAAGTCAAACACATTTACCCCAGAGAGGGAGGGCCTCTATGCTTCATCCTTCACATCCTATAATGGCAATTAATTAGCTGAACAAAGAGGAAGCAGGGAAGGACCTAGGAAGTAGCAAAATCCATCTCTTCTCTAAGCCATAAACATTATGGGGAAAGGATTGGAAAATTCTGTAAGTATTCCATGCTGCCCAATAGCTTTATTTCAAACTCTAGATATAGACCTTGTCTCATTTTCTTGGACTTTTTCCCATAAGACTTTCCCCCTATTGCATCCTAAGCACATCAAACTACTGATCATTTCCTTAATTCTTCCTGCTTTTTTGAAACACAGTGCCCTGTATGCATGTGCCTCCCTGTCTAACATTCCTTTGGGGAAAGTTACTCACCTTTCAAATGAGTCTGTTCCATCATCTTGTAGATGAAGACAATTAAAACATCTACCACATTGGGGCTATTAGAAGAATTAAATAAAATGACCCATGGAAAGGGCTTAGCATAATTGATGGGCTTAATAATTATCACTTGGCATTATGTTTTTCTTCTATTCATTCCTCAGCAATCATCTCGAATATACTTTTTGTTTTGAAACCTCCCCTGTCTGTTCAGTCAAATCATTGCTTTTTCTACGATGCTTCCATACGATTCTGTGCATATTTACATTACACTCAGCTGGAATTTATTTAGATGTCTGTCTTCCCCAAAGGACTGTGACCTTTTGAAGATAGGGTCTGTGTCTTGGTCATTTTTTTTAGCATCTAACACAGTTTCTCTGAAAATAAAGCCTTAATATCCATCAAGTGAGTTTTTGAGAGACCAATGAGTGAGTGAATGAATAAATGAAAGAAAGTTTCTTAAAAAGGTACTATAGCAGAATAAATTGAAGTTCCTGAAAGTGTAATTGAGAGACTGTAGGTTTTGACTAACTAGTTGGTATTTCATTTTGCTGAGAAAAGTGCAAGCTTACACAAGCATTTTTTTTTTTTTTTAGTGAGACTGCAAATGTAGTAAGTTTAAGAGAATTAACTGGGATAAACTCAGTTTTCTAAAGAATGGAGATATGCTAGGAGATTGTGAAGAAGAGAGCAGAGGAAATGGCTAGAGAAAGGGAGTCAACAAAGGAGGAGCCACACAAAATCTGGAAGAGAGGGAATTGAGACAGCTGCTGAAAAACAAAAAGAGACTTGGAATAAACTAAGAGATAATTCAAAGAGAATTTTTAGAAAACTTTCAGTCAGTTCTCTTTTTCGTCTAGCTCAAGGAGTCCTCCTTAAACTGCATTTCAGTATACCTGGCTCCCCAGATTAACTCTCTCTCCCATTGACTCTGGACAACACGAATACTGCTGTTGCTGATGGGGTTCCTTTCTGTCATTTTCTCTAGAAACCCCAGATCACAGAATACTAGGAAGTCTAATCTTCTCTCATGTGTTTCTTATTTGCCCCAGATATGGTCTCTGAAAATCCCTTGCAGCCCTCCTCTTGGACTTTGATAATGACCAAGTTTTCATCTGACCAAGCCAGATGCCTCCACTCACAACCACCAAGGACATGCTTTTCCCAGTTACCTTTAGAGAGGATCCCTTGCTCGTTGGTGTTGGTCTGTGTTGAACTTCAGCTTAACCACATGCCCTCTCCATTGGTCCCTCCCAGAGAAGAAGGACCACCATTTCCTCCTTGAATATTCTATCCTCCATATGATTGAGCTTTTACCTCAAATCAGTGCTTACTGAGCATGCTGGGTTGTGGGGGACATGGAACAGGTCATTTGGTGTCTACCTTCTTCAAAACATATCAAACATTAACTTCAGTCAGCCTCCTACATAAGAGCAATAAGGTAAACATCTCTTTACCTTTAGTGTATTTTTGCCTCGTGATATAGGAAGTAAAAAAAATAAAATAAAATTTATTCTTTCTTTATGTACCATCCTATTATGTTGAAAGTACGTGAGCTTTGGAGGAAATAACTAAAATATGATGTACTTGGTTAGAGACTGATTCTGTAAATTGATCATATAGCAGTAAGCACAATAAAATGGATAATTTTCCCATTAGCAGAAGGAGAATCACTACAGAAATATCAAAGGGCAAACAAAGCCATGGGATTAACAGCCATAAACTCTTTTGAATTTATCAGAGCATGAATTTTTGTAGGGAGTGGGGACAGGATCACTGATTTAGTAGATTACCTTATAAAAACGATGAAAACAGAATTATACCATGCTGGAATGTTTATAAGCTAGTGTATATGGGCTAAAAGTAGAATATAGAGGTGAGAATATGAGAATGGATTCATCATATTATTTCTGCACCATTTCATGTGATTTCCCAAAGCCTGTCTCAACACAAGACATGCACTTTGACAAGCACAAACAGAGAAGGAGCACTTAGTAGGTTGTTGGATTTATCTTGGGCCCAGTTACTGGTGGCCCAGTAAATAGAGGCTTCCTGTTCTACCTGGTGTGATTCCAGGGGACAGTAGGATGATCCTTCTTCTTATGACAACTGATCCTGCAATACCAGTGGCTCTTCTCTTTGGAGTTAATCTCTTTATGTGACCAGTTTAAAAACATCCCTTAAAAGGCATTAATTCCTTAGTCTCACTTAGTTTATTAAGGGATTTTTGTTTCTAATGCTAGGGCTTATAGGCTTTATGTGTGTGGTAGTAAAATGAAAAGGACAGAAAGTTGAATAAATATTGCAATTTTATCTTAAAATGAAGTTACTTTGGACATTGATTTCTTAAAAGTAACATTCGAACTGTCAGCCCTAATCATTTGGGATATGTTTGATGAATTTGATCTCGTGAAACTGCTGGAGACAATATGAAATTAAGGATGCCTTCTAGCTCAAAGAAAATATTGGCCCCACAATAAGACAGGATTGATGAGTGGGATCCTTTGTGAGCTATTTAATACCTTTTTGCCCTTGGGCAAGCCACTTCATTCTAAATGAAACTCTGAACTTTACCTGGAAATTGAAGTTGTGTAGGAAAAGGAAGGGGAGTGGATTAGATCTTGGGTCATGTAAAATGACAGCTTATTCCCACATGACTGGTGCCAGGAGGCCTGACTTTGACACTCAGTCGAAACATCTGCAGAAAACATGAGGAAAACACACCCACATACCACTCAAAGGAGGACCCTTCACATGCGGCTGTTGGAGTCGTTAACCAAAGAGTCAAGGCAAGTCGTAGGCCAAAAGTTCATCATAAACATGCAACCACGGATCTAACTGAGGCACGGTCTCATAACAATCCACAATTTGTTTCGGTATTAAACAATCTCCATAAATAAGGAAAATAATAACTTACTCTTTCTGGCACTTGATAGTTACAAAGCATTTGTCCTTTCCGGAGAGTGAGGTTATGGATTACTATCTCCGTTTTGCAGATGGAGAAACTGAGTCTTCATGGTGAAGCTTAGTTCTTTCTCAGAGTCATGTAGGAGAAGTCAGGCTTGTATGCAAATGTTCTGTCTAATCACACTAATTTTTAGAACCAAATTAAATGTTGTCATGGTGTGTCGTCTTTTTGAAAGGTGTCTTCTAATGGTTCTTTTAGAGGAGGTCAAAACTGCTTTAACTAAGCTAAGTACTCTTAGGGTCAGTTTAAAAAGAAACCAGACTTGCCTTCTCGATTTGTCATTTCCACTGCTGGACTGACTGGGGCTGGGGCTTTAACGTCCATCTGGAAGATATCTACTTTACAACATTGGTGTACATCACCATATGGGTCAGAGAACCAGACTCATCATCTAAATAAATATTGTTGTTAAATTTTTTCTCATTGTGAGGGTTTGAGCCTCATTAGATTTAGAATAGAAAGAACACCATTAACTCAGTGCTTACAGCTAACTACTGTTTTCCATTTTAGATTTGGTACAATAAATTCAGCAAACGACGCTGAAAACAGCTCTTACTTGCTTGAAAGATGTAATTGAATTGCATGATAGCATTAAAATATTACAACTAGATACAAACTTTATCTATTACCAGTTCATTTTCATTTTAAAGCTTCTGGTTTGGAGGACCCAATGGGAACAACTTGGAAAGTGGAAGGAATAAAATCATTAAGTTTGCCAATGAGAGTAATCCTTTTTTTATTTCCCGTTTTTAGTTGTGCTTTTTAGAAGAGTGTTGCAAAGGGTTGAAGAGCTTGAGAAAATTGCAAGCGCATGTATGAAGTCAGTTTTAAAAGGAGAGCCTGTGCCGCTTGTAATATTTATGCTATAGCTGGGCACCAAATTTGAGATGCTGGAGGTCTGCTGATTGCACAAGCAATGGGCCACTTGGCCTTTGCAATTAATCACTCCCACCCTTGTTTTTCCTCGCAACTCAAGAGGTTGATTGTGCGATTGTAGGTATAATAATTAGTGCACGCGAAAAGAAAAACCCAGCGGAAGTCTCTTAAGAGTGTTCTTTCTTTGAAAGCTTCAAATATGAACTAATTAGGTTAGAATGTATACGAGATGGTCCCAGAGATGTGCTACATCAAAAACACTGTGCCTGTAGTCTAGTTGCTCTTACTGTATAGAAGGAACTGTTCCCCCACTAGTCCTATGTGTAGCTCACTATTCTAGTATAGTCTCCCTACTCTCAGATGTATTCTCTCCACTATAGGCTGACACTGGAATTTTTAAAATACCTAGACAAGGAGAACCCAGAGAAATATACAGAAACCTACTATTTCTAGGAATGTCCTTCTTTCCTCTCTCCCCCCCCCCCCCCCCCCCCCGTTCCTTCCTTCCTTCCTTCCTTCCTTCCTTCCTCCTTCCTTCCTTCCTTCCAGTTACGTTCTACTTCTGGAAGTATGGCAAATTCAAACAAACAAAAAATCGTAAAAAATCTTTTAGTATAACCACTTAGAAAAGCTAGGTAAAAAATATTTTTAAACTACTTTTTAAGTTTACTTATTTATTTTGAGAGAGAAGGAGAAAAAGAGAGAGAGAGAGAGGGAAGGGCAGAGAGAGGAGGAGAGAGAGAATACCAGGCAGTCTCTGCATGGTCAACACAGAGCCCTAGGTGGGGCTCAGTCTCACAAACCACAAGATCATGACCTGAGCTGAAATCAAGAGCGGGCCTGCTTAACTGACTGAGCCACCCAGGTGCCCCAGGTAAAATACTAAAAAATATTACAAATATATAGTTGAGTTCACAAGAAGAAAAGGGGAATATTTATGTAGTTGTCAGCAGTGGTGAATTTTATGTATGTGAACCTGTTTAGATGCTTGAGGTTGGTATATAGTCCAAAAGTCAGCAGAACCATAAGTAGAATTTGACAAATACTTTAGTACACATGATTTTAGTACATTAGAAAAAAATTCAGGACTGATATGTTTGGCCAGTGCCATTTAGGAAAATATACAGAAATTTTAAACAAATTAGTTAACAGGCTTGATGTAGTGGGTAATGTACATGGAACTTGGTATTCTGTATTTAAGAATGTACGTTCTTCAGAAGCACATACAGAACTCTTATGAAAATCGATCACATAGTAGATCACAAATATCAAAAAACCATTTCATAGGCCATTGACTCTGATCACATGAAACAAAAATAGTACTAAAGAGAGAAATAGAAAATCAGTCCTCTTTCCTATGTATTTGGAAATAAAAGAAAAACAACACACTTCTAAATAATGTGTAAATGAACATTTGGAAATAAGAAAATGTGAAAATCAAATTGGTAGTACAATTTTAGACCAATCCCATTAGGCCCAGTGATTTTCAGGTGATTTTTTTTTTTTTTTTACCAAAATGTCAAGGAAAGCAATAATTGCACAAACTCATAAAACAGAAAGAGGCAAAACTCCCCAACTTATTTAAGAAGGCATTTTACTTTATTACAAAACCTGTCAAGAACAATACAAGAAAAATTAGAGACCTATCTTATTGAGACTATACATGCAAAAATAATAAATAAAATCTGGTGAATTAAATTTATCAGTGTATATAAAAAATTAATCATCACAATAAAGAAGATTTTATGTGATGAATACAAGGAGATTTCAATTTCAAGATCTATTGTTATAATACAACACAATAACACTTTAAAGGAGAAAAACTTTATGATTATTCCAATATATGAATTTAAAAGAACATCTGATAAAATTTAATCTGAATTTATTTGAAAAATACTCTTAGTAAGTTATGAGTAAGAGTGAAACTTCTTAACTTGGTTAAGGGCACCTTTCAAATATCTGTAACTAATACAATGTTAGTGGTGAATTGTTACTAGTATCCTATTAAAGTCAAGAAAAGTGTCCTCATTATCATTCTTTCTAATCTATATTAACTGATAGGTTCTTGGCAGTGTGATAAGTAAAATAGATAAGTATTGGAGAAGAAACAGAGTTATTGTTTTTCACTTTTAATATTATTATTTGTAAAGGATATCAAGGATGTTCTACAAATGAACAGACCGGTGAAAGTGTTCAATAAGGTTGTTGGCTACGTGATCAATATAAGAAATAATGGTATTCTATGTGTCAACAACAACAAAGTAGACAATGTAAATTAAAAAGAAGGTGTTACTAAAAATTGCAACAACAAAATATGTGCCTATGACTAAATCTAACAACACATTAGGAACAGAAGAAGAGAACCCAGTAATAGATTTACTCATACATGGGATAGGGGATAGACACGGGTGGCATGAAAAATCAGTGGAGGAAGAATAGCCTATTCTCAAAAAAAAAAAAATGCCACCCATATTGAAAACATAACGTTAGATCCCTTTCTAATATACAGAAATAAATTCCAAATGGATTGAACACCAAAATGTGAGAAGAAAAACTGTTAAGCATTTAGAAGGATATACAGGAAAGTATTTTTATAACATTGTGATAGGGAAGGCTTTCTTAACATTCAAAAAACACAACTCCATTAAAAATTAGATTACATTTTAACCAATAGTTCTAATAAATTACACCATAAACAAGGAACAGAGACACTGATTTAACAGTGATGTTGAGTACCTACCTATCTGTTATTTAATTTTCTGTGCACTTTAAATGTTCAAAAAGACTCAATTAAAAATTAAAAACAATAGGGGCGCCTGGGTGGCTCAGTTGGTTAAGCGGCCGACTTCGGCTCAGGTCACGATCTCGCCGTCCGTGAGTTCGAGCCCCGCCTCGGGCTCTGTGCTGACCGCTCAGAGCCTGGAGCCTGTTTCAGATTCTGTGTCTCCCTCTCTCTCTGACCCTCCCCCGTTCATGCTCTGTCTCTCTCTGTCTCAAAAATAAATAAATGTTAAAAAAAATTAAAAAAAAATTAAAAACAATAAAGACTAAATATGTTTCAGAATGTGGAATAAAGAACAGGGCAGTAGAACTGAAGATGCTAAACTTGTCTTTCAACTTTCCATTCCCTCTCCTCCACCCAGCTACAGTATTATTTATACTACTTAGATGCACTTGCCTCTAGCCTCTTTCTAGTTCAGTTCAGGACACAATGCTACAACCATGCTGAGCATATTTGGGACTGACTGTAGACAGAATTATGACTAAGAAGTACTTCTACTCCAAGCCCTTGGAGGGACATTTTTCCCTGGCATAACATAAAGTATTTATTGGGTTAGTGACAAAATATCTCTTATGGGGTAGACATATACCATTTCTGTAAGATGGCACTCAGTCACAGCATGCCAATTTACTTATGTATGCTGAAAGTGCCCTTCCGGTACTAATCCAGTTTGTGAATTTGCACAAACAGTTCCCAGAATGGTCCGGTTGCAGCTTCATTGCTGTGGCCCTCCCACTTGACCTCGCCTTATTTCACAATTGCCCAAAGCTGCCAGCCCACACAACCCCACAGATGGTAAGTGAGTGAGGGCCTCGTTCTACCAACTCATTTTTATTATCTGAGATCCCTTCCCTAGAACACTGGCTTTCCTAGGGGGGTTTATTCTTTACACAGGTTGAACTTGCATATTACTAGGTCACTGGACTCTTGCTGCTACAGGGAGGCTGAATTTATTGTAACGTGAAGAATATTAAAGGGAGACTGATCTGAGCTGCCCTCTTGTCATGTGAGATCTACTGAGGCAGGGGAATGGGACTGTATGTTTACTGTTATGTCATGGGGAAATGGCTCCAAAGTACAGAGTCAAGTGTAACACCAAATTTAGTTCACGATAAAATTGGACACATACTGGCTTGAGAAATAAAGTGAAACCACATATAGGTATATGTAAAAAAGAGTCAAAAATGTTTTTGCCTAAGCTGTCTAGCTCACAGTGGGTTTTCAGTCAAAGGTGGACATACTCACGAGCTGTTTAAGGTTATTGTGATAGTTTAATTTGGGGGGCTTTTTGGAAGTACAGATGTTAAAAGATATTTCAACTTAAAATGCTGATTCCTGAAATTCTAAATTCACCCCATTAGCCCAAGGACTTGATCGCTAATAAATGCAATGATCCATCAGCTCTATCGGGGACTATGTGGTGGACATTGCTAGGGCTCTTCCCTGACTTCCTTGGGTCACTTTTACCCTTTATATTGCTTTCCTTCCCTGGTCTTTGCTTCCAATGACCCAAACCAGGACCTTCAGGAGCCACTTTGCCCCCTTGGGTGTGCAAAGAGCTAGAACTGCCTGAGTTTTGAGGTCCTACTCCCATCCTTCTTCCAGGTGACCCTCTGCCAATCACAGCCAGGGGTGGGACTTTGAAAGGCCAACTCCCAGTTTCAAGTAGGATCTGGATGATTCTGAGGAGTAGGTGAGTCTCCAGAATTCTTCCATGGCAGCAAGCTTCTTCCTTGTTCCTGTCCTGCTTTCCCCACACCTTTAGTGCTTTCTCCTGGGAGTACTTCCTTACTAGGACACTTGAACGGATATTTTTATCTCAGTATCTACTTCTGGGGGACCTGATGGAATAAGTGGATGATTTATTGGAGCTTTTCAGAGATGAGGAAGAGAACCAAGGGGCCCTGAGCACTTGAGCTAAGACTGAATCCATGAGGGGAGGTGGGGATGAGGTGGAAAAGAGAGAACGAGGTCCTTGTTAGAGGGTCTGGGTGCCCAAAGAAAGGACTGAGCCACATTACAGGTTTGCCTCTAGACAACCTTTAAGTGACTGGATGGTTTCCTCAGTTCTTTGATTTGTTTTGCTTGTGGAGACAGCCATGGTATTCCTTGCTTGAAACTATGTCCTTCCATCCCTCTGCTCTACCTCAGAATGATCTTCATATGTGAGTTTAAATAAACACACATTTGCTGTTTCCTCCAGAGACAGACTTTACAATCCCTGGCTCAGTAGGCTACTTGGAAACATGTCTCAGAACTCATCTGGTTTTGGGAAACATCCATGTTTTATAGGCATGTAAACTCTCTCCCAGTTAAGAATCTAGTCATCCAAGGAGCACATTATGGGCCTTGGCCCACTTGAAGAATTCTGTCTTTGTTTATAGATACATATATAGTAAAAGTTAAAAGCATGACTGGAAATGATAAACACCAAGTCAAGATGGTGGTTACTTCTTGGGAAGGAAGGAGAGAAATGTGGCTGGAGAAGGGATTATAGAGATTCACGTATGCATGTATATCAGATTAAGATATATATTTATTTATTATCTGTTTTCTAGGAGGCCAAAAATATGATTTATTCTTCAATTGTGGTTTTGCAAACATTTGTGCTTCTAGTTGCATTTTTGTTGATGCATGTACATTAAAGTACTTACTAATAGATTGACAACTATCAAAATGACCAAATTGTACCAAAGAACTTAAAATAAAAAACTTTCAAAGCTATCTTCTTGCTAGATATTTTCTAAAATTTCACCTAGAAGCCAAAAGATATTATAATTATGTTGAAGTTAATGGTATGAGCATAGCCCTTTTTTTTTTTTTTTTTTTGGTAAAGAAATACTATATAAAAACATTTGTTTTTCTCTGGGGACTTCTTTTTTTTCCTTTCTCATTCTTTTAAAAAATTATACCACTTTTAGTAATATTGCTTTCCTAAATTTTCACCTCATAGTTTTTGTGGAAAGCAGAGCCTTTTGGTCTTTTGATGTTAATGACCTTCAGAAGCCCATTCACTTTACAGTCTCTTGTTCTTGTTCAAGCCATCATCACATATAAAGATTTTAGCTTTGTTTGTCTTAATTTAACTGTCAGTGCTTTCCTTCGTAGAGTATCTGTAACAGATATATATATATATATATATATATATATATATATATATATATATATTCAGTTTAACCTGGTGATACCATTTCCTTAGAAAGCATAGTCAGCATCTGCCCAGTAGGTAAAAGCTGTTTCCCACATTCTGAACACACGGTGTCTAGAACAACATCGTTCACTAGAAATTTCCGCAATGATTCCATACCTGTGCCATATGGTATGGTAGCCACTAGCCTGAGGTGACTATATAACTTTAATTAATTAAAATTTTAAAAGATTAAGAAGTTCAGTACATCAGTTCTGTTAGTCACATTTCAAGTGTTCAAGAGATGTTTTGGGCAGCACAGCTCTAGAAGGGAGCCTCAAAGGACAGATTTCCCAGAACCGCAGATGGGAAAATGGAGGCCCAGGGTTTGTTTTTGTTTTTTTGTTTTTGTTTTTGTTTTGCTTTTTTGAAAGGATGGGGGAGTTGCCTGGTGAAATTCACGGCTCATGAGGAGATCAAGGTCTAGTTTTCTGATTCCCAGATAAACGGGGATAAAATTGTTTTATTTCACTGAACTTCTGTTCACCCAAATAGTAGGTACCCTTTTAGGGTTACTGTGGTTAAAATGATAATTTTGTAAAGCGTACCCTAGTGATTTTGCCTACTGAACATCTGTGCTTGGGTGAACATCTCTCCTAGGCATCTGACCTCTTACATTTAACATATTCCAACTAAATTACTGTTTTTTTCGGCAAGCCTACTTTCCTTAGAGTCTTTCCATCCGAGTGAATGGTAACTTCATTAATAAGTTAAATGCCTCACCGTCCTACTTCTTCTTACATCCTACATTCCAGTCATTCAGACATACTCTTGGGTATACCTTCCAGGATATCTTGAGTCCACTCACTTGTCACAAGTTCACTGTGGTACCCGTGGTCCATGTGATCACCAGCTCTGGTCTGGATTTTTGGAAAGCCTTCTAACTGGTCTTCTCATTTCTAAGTTTCTTAGCAGGTGGTGTGGTTGGCTCTTATTCTTTCTTAATTTTGTTTAGATCGTTTAGAATTGTTGAAATTTAGATTCCTGAACTTTAGCATTTTTTTTTAGTGATTACTTCTCTTTAGGGACCACTTTATGGCCATTTTCCCTAAGGCTTGGTGACTTTTATATCTTTTGGTGAGGAAAACATTTTCTCTTGTTGGACATTATCTTTCTTTATGGAGAATGCATAGAAAATCAGGCCCTGAGCTATGAATTTTTAAAATAACATTTAATGACTATGTTAATCTGGGAAGGCAGGCATTATATCCCCATTTTACTGAGAAATCTCTAAGGAATAGTTCCCAATAAAATTCCAAAATTTGCTTAATGATCTTTGGCTTGAGACATTTTTTTTTTCTTACTAAAGATGAACAGAAAGTCCTCTTTCACCAAGAGATTCTGAACCAAACTTCAGCCATGGTACATCGATCAAACAAATCCTTACTCAGTTTTGGACTATGTGTACAATGCACTTGATAAGCAATTATTGAAGGCAATCTTTATTCAAGGTGCACCAATACATGCTGAACCAATCTAGAGAAGAATAAGACTGACCTTGCCCTTAAAAAACGTAAGTGCCAGTGGCAGAGTTAGAAATACACACAATTTACTTTAATATACTGCATGAAGATATGGATGTGTGTATTTAGGTCATGTCAGAGGACTAAGCAGCTATTAATGTCCACAGTATGGAAAAATAATTAGTGAAATGATTCTAAACCAGAATTCATTCACACTCTCATTGTGAGAGAGGATCATTTATTTGCCAGTTTAACTAAAATGTTATGATTTGATAACAGGTGCTGAAACAGAAAACTGTTAATAGGATCTGGGTCTCTGCCATAAAATGTAGAGGTTACGGAAATTTAAACATAATTTACATTTTCTCTATGGCACTAAAACATTTTTGAAGATAAGGAAATCCTTTCCCTTAAAACAACTAGTCATTTGCCCAAAGAAGTGGTATGGAAACAAAATTCTTACTCAAAATTCTTCTTTCCTATGTAGATGAGCATGGACATTCATATATATATATATTTATTTATTTATTTATTTATTTATTTATTTATTTATTTTTTGGACATTAATAGTTTAAGCTATCACATGTGTATCTCTGATCTATGGATCAACACCTCCTTTCCTCTCTTTATTCATTCTGTTTTAATATAAGTTCCCCCATTAATCCATATTTCATTTTTTTTTCTATTTAAGGAAAATTTTTGAGCAAAAGCTAATACTTTTAGTTATACTGGTCTATTTCTCACTTCCTTTCCATGGGCACATTTCAGACAGTCACATGCTTTTTCTTTCCACCCCATTTCAGTCTAAATTTCTCAAATTGTCATTGGTGCTTGGATTTTTCCTAAGATCCACGTGTAGTAAACTTGCCTTTGGGATTTGTTGATCCATTGCCACCAAGCCCACTGATAAAGGCTGGCTTAAACCTTATTTTTAGCTCTATATAAAGAGAATGAGTTTAATTATTTATTTCCGAAGTGGGATATCAATGAACGTATTATTGAATGAATGAATGAATTATTGAATGAATAAAAAATGAATGTGTTATTGAATGAATGATATCAATGAATGTATTATTTCATGTTAGGAAGATGGCTCATAATAAGTTCTGTGTCTTTGGAGGCCATTCACAGAAATTGTCAATGCTTTCACTAATTTTATGATTTGTCTCTTTCTGCACCAAGAGGCTCACTGGATATATACTTAAAAGAAATTTGAAGAAAAGAAATAAACCACAAAATCCAAGGGAGTTATCCAGTAGAAAAAATAGTTAATTTTTTTTTTTTTTTTTTGGTGAATGATATGTAAATTTACATCAGGGTAAATTACAATGGTTTCACAGCAAATTAAAAACTGGATTTAATAGATACACAATATTTGGTAATGTGTAAAGAGAAGACATTGGCTCCCAACACAATATATCCTGTTAAGGTGATAATTAATTTGGGCTTTTTCGCCCTCTAATCACGGATGAAAAAAGCACTATGATAGTGACAATAATATTGATTAGATATTCAGTTGCTCTCTTCCATTTTCTGGCCTCTCCTGTAGTCGGTCGGTATGTTGTCATATGATCAGTGCTGGCCAATGTCCTGTGAGTGAAAGTAATCTTTTTCATTGTAGATTTAAAGAACTAAAGATGAGTTCTCTGTGCTCTCTTTCCTTGATGTGACAATGCTAAACATCATGTGTTGACATGGTGACATTATAAGATGATAAATGTCCTCAAACCAGGGCCCTTGGTGAATGTGGAACAAGGCCTCCTACCAACCTCTGATAAGTGCATTGTGTGAGCAATTGTCTTAGTTCAAGCTGCTATAACAAATACAGACTGGGTGGCTTAAACAACAATAAAAAATTATTTCTCACAGTTCTGAAGGCTGGTAAATTCAAGGTCAAGTGCTAGGCAGATCTGGTGCCTGGTGGGGGTTCTCTCCTGGTTTGCAGGTGGCCATCTTCTCATTGCACCTTCACTTGACTGAGAGAGATCACTTTTCTTGTGTCTCTTCTTATAAGGGCAGTGATCCTATTGATGGGGGGCTCCATCATCACGACCGAGTTACCTCCCCAACATCACATGTCACACTGGGGGTTAGGGCCTCAAAATATGGATTCTGGGGGAACACAGACATTCATATCAGCAATATATAAACCTTTACAGTGTGAAGTCACTGAGATTTGGGTCGATTACCCAGCATTATCTAGCTTAATACAAGTACCTTCTGCAAAGAAATAATGATTGTTGCCTGGCTTCTTTTAACATACTGTCTAAAGTTAAATGTAGATATCTCCCACTGAACATGTCCTTTTGCATGGAAAAAGGAGAGGACCATGACATCTGAATTTATAAATAGTGTCGTTGCCAAAAGAGCTGTTCTCATCTCCATAGCTTATAATGGTAATGAAATTAATAAGGAAAAAACCAAACTAGTGAATGCTATGAATATAACATATTTTCCATCTGATTTTTCTTCCTTCCTAAATATACTACACAGATGTAAAGGCACCTGGATGTGCTAGAACTCAAAATTGTGACCGTCTAATGTGGAAATTCAGCATATTGACATGTAAAAATGCAATGGATCCATTTCCCTGCAGCTGTTTCTGATGCACAGTTTATTGTCTATCTCAATTAGAAACTCATCTCTTGCAATACCATTTCCTTCCCTGTGGTTGATTTGATCAAACATCCTATTGTTTAAGCCAAAAACATAGCTTTACCAAATCAGCCATAGTATTGTTCAAAACTCATCATTCATTACATTATTCTTCATCAATGCTTATGATACTAATATCTGCAAAGAGGAACTGAATCTTAAATGAAGCTTTTCAAATCCACTTGACTAGTAGTCTGTAAACAGAGAGTTTTCTTCTCTTTTAATTTTTTCTAAAGGAAAGCAAAATAATTCGGTCTTCTATGGATCATGACAATACCAAACAGATGCAAATAAATATTAAAGTAATATATTTTAACGTTGGATCACAGCCCAAATTCTTTGCCCCAGAAAATTACATAAGTGCTCTAGTGCGCATGTGGTTTATATTTAAGGTGTAATGAGCTGTTCAAATAGAGAAGGGCAGGCAACCATATTAAAAATAAACATCAAATTTTAACAAAGACACATCCACTTAGTTTGCAAATAGCCCTAATGGTTTCAGTTTATTGCAGCTACTCCAGCATACAACATCTTTGGTTGAAACCCAATTTCCAATTTCAGAGTCTCCCAGTGAATCTGGAAAGGTTGCTGTTTATAATTCTTTTATGGAATAATTATTCAACTGTGATCACACTGCCAGAGTGATGAGAGGGTAGAAATAAGAATAAAATAGGGTAGCACATGGTATATGAATACTTAAGACTGTCTCACTAAGGCCACTGAACCAAAAGTCAGTCTCGATCAACTCGTGATATGCATCATAATGGCACCTTACTGACTAGTGCTATTATACCCCTCCCTGGGTTCTGATACCAGTTGGTTACCCGGCATTATTTAGAAAGACTGAGGAGAAACAATAGGTAAACTCTGCTCTGATTACTTTAGGTTTAAAATGCCTGCAAGACATTTCAAATACTTGTAACACACACACACACACACACACACACACACACACACACCCCTCTCTTTTAGCATTTGCTATCTTCTGTTTATAATGACAAATCTACCCTGCTTTTGCTTCAGTAAGTGTGTCTTTATAGCCAGGAAAATGATTCTGATTCTCAGCCCAAAGAAATGCTGGGGTGTTGTCTGTGCAAAAGATCTAAAGTGTGATCTATAGGTCCAATAAACATCTATGCTCTAGTTTGTAGCTTATGAACGTTGACACTCCTTGGGGTCTTCCGAGTTTCAACCAATAAAATGCCAGCCTATGTTGAAATAAAACAGTTACTCTCAGACTTTACATTGCTGAGGGTTCAGGCATAGACAACTTCACCTCCCATTTTGCTTGGTAGGGACTGGAGGCACAATTGCATCATTCACTTGGACTGACTGATGAATGAGCAGGCAAAGATAGTTTTGAGTGGCAGGTTTCCATGCTTTCAGAAACAATACGATGAGCCTAAATGAAAAACCAGTTGGAATTATTCTCATCTAATACCAGTCAGTGCATTAATTAGATCATCAAATTAGTTGGTGACCTCTACACTTCTCTGTTGGCATGGTCTTTAAGGCATGCCCAGATTTTCTATAATATCAAAATGATTTCAAATATATCAAAATCCCTAGTTAGGTTCTTATATTTCTTGGAGATGTTTCCTTCTAAAAATCAGATGCTACTTTTACCTCCCTATTGAGTGAGACCTTTCTCAACTATCTGAAACTTCTCTGGTTTATAAAAACTGCAACAATAACAAAAAACTCATAGCAAAAGATTTACCCCCCCCCCCCAAAAAAAAAAGTTAACATGTAATAAAGGTTCGTCAGTTACCTAAGATGAATTTAACATCTGGAATTCTCTTGGACCTACTTTTTGCAGGCTAGGTCACAAAAGGGTTTTACAAAAAAAAAAAAAAAAAACAATGGAGTTGGCCATCCTGGGGTTACTTCATGGCATACCTGACTCTCAGATGTCCTGTAAGCAGTTGCATTGTCTGCATCAGGAAATTCCATTATTCACCCTCCCCCAAACCCATGACCTTTTGAGATATTTGCATTTTACAAAGAGGTGGAAGCTGTGGGGCCACTAGACAGGTGGTTGGAAAAATATCTGAAGAGGTCAGTTAAAAGTAGAGGCAGGAAAACCAAAAAATAGGCATCTCTAAAAATTTTACAGCAATATTGGAAAACTCATCTGTCTTAGAGAGAATGGGAGAGACCCACCTGGTTGTTACTTGCTAATTTATTAAAACCAACTGATGGCTTGTGTTAAATTTCCACTTTTTTAATTGCTAAAGTAATCTGTGCATTAAAACAAATTCCAGAAAGACATAAGTGTACGGAATTCAAAAACATTGTTCTTCATTCTTCTACTTTTTACTTTTAATATTTACCTCTCGTCCTCATGTTGATAACTATCAAAATTAAAGAAAGTATATATCCTAGAAACTTAGTTGCATTGGTATCCTGAGAACTTGGTAGAAATGCAGAATTTCGGGCCACATCCTGGATGTGTTGAATCAGAATCTGCATTTTAACAAGATGATTTACACGCCTATTAAAATTAAGAATCACTGTCTTATAACACTGAAATCTCCCTTGCTGGGACTTAGTCTACAGAAATACTAACACATATGCATACACACACACACACACATGTGAAGAAGTTATGTATATTTATGTATATTTGTATATTTATATTATATTTAATGGCAAAACATTAGAAACAGCAGAAATATCCCTTGGTAAGGAACAGATGAATAAATCATAAGGCAGTCATAACGTGGAACACAATGTAGACCAACGTCTTTCTTTTAGTCTCACCCATTTATCATCCAACTGATGCTTTGGGGCTTTTCTTTTTATAACCCAAAGGCCCAACAATATGTTTTCTTAAATGGAAGATCTACAGAGATGTTCTTTGTATCATTTAGGGATAGAAGTCAGAGAAGGAACAACGCTTTCCTTTCTCAATCACTTTTTTTGAGATTGCGTATCATGAAACTATACATAATAATTCTCAGATTATGTAATATATAATGTTATAGAGTGAATTTTTTAAAAAGTGTTCATTGAGAGGAAATCCAGTATCTCTCTTGGGTTTATCACTTCTTCTCCTCATCCCGGGTTCACCTTTTGAGTTGCTCAAGAAAGGTTTACTTAGTTCAAAAGATGTCTGATCTGTCCCCAAATGCCAATTTGAGAAGGAAACAGGCGTTTGATCAGGGCATTAGCGGGGCCCTGTTTTTTCCCATCCTTGCTTCAGTTGTTGCTATGAAGAGTCATTGTTGAATCAGGTGGCTTCTTGCTGTCTAATCTATCTTGTCCATTATTACAATGCTGCCCCTAGCAGACCAAAAGTTGTCTGGGCCACAGGCATCCCAGCCGGCAGGTGGCCACCCCCACTGTTGCCCATTGGCACAAGGGTTCTTCAGGGTTCTCTTCACAGACTCAGCCATTGTTCCTGAAGGTCATTTCCTGTGTCTCAGTGACTGCTTAGGAAGAGCTTCCCTTCTAACTACACCCTGTGCCATGACTGTGTATTTGTGGATCAAACTTCCACAAGAAAAATAGCAAGAGAGATACTTTAACTCAGTAATCCTCAACGCTGAGTCACCAGGGGAGCATTATATAATGTTGTTACCCAGGCCTGGCCTCCTGAGATCCAGATATAATTGGGCTACGTGTAAAAACGTCTCAAGGTAATTTCATTTAATGATTGCAATAACTGGAGAGAGACAGGGATGAAGAACTTAAAAGTCCCTGAATGAAAGCCCAGGCCCCCTGGTTAAAAGCCCCTCGCTATTGTACTATCCCCCCCCCCCTTTTTTTTTGGCAGTGAGGCTTGAAGTTCAAGCCCTAGAATACTGCTGAGTTCTGCACCTCTTCCAGTATGGGTTTGATCCCTTGAATGTGTTTGTTGTGGAATAGGGCTCCAGAGTGCAAGTGGCAGACAATATCTTATGAGCTGGAAGGGTGTAGATTCCCCACTCTGAACAATATATGAGACCATCAGATACTTCTGATAGGAAAGAGGGAAAAGACGGCAGTGTTCGGTATTTTTTCTTAAAATGTGAAGTTAATGGAGCAGCCTGACTAATATAATGTATTTATTTTGATCTATAACATACTGTTTGAAATGTTAGAATGAATTTTAAATTCGCTATAGTAAACAGCAAAGAAATGTATCAAGATCATTCTAGGAAAGGCTTTTTTTTAAGTAACCAGAATAATTTTTCAATTTGATATGGAATTCAGATACCAGTAGAAGGAGCTATTGTTGGATGGTTTATATATATGAAGAGATGCTTTGGGGACAGGATCTGTGAGCACTGGAAGTGGATTACTAAGCCATTTACAATTCATTACTGCATTGTAGGTATTCATATCCCTTCCATTTTTATCACATCTTGAGGCTAAGAATCTTTTAAAAAGGTCATTTAGCTTTCAGAAAACTATGAATTATGGTGAAAGCATTGTTCCTTCTCTGACTTTAATGTGCTCATTTGGAGAAAAGTTACAGGAAAATACTTTTGCCTAAGCTCTGAGTCTGACCCTCCTGCAATCCCTCACATAAAATAACTTGTCATTAATGACTTCTTGTATTCTCTGTGCTTGTTGCTGATTACATAAATATTTTCTTAACCTACACCAGCATCTAGAATAAAAGGATGTTTATCATTTCTAGAATTATAATCGAATTGTAAAAACTCAGATACTGACTCACCAGAACAATGTAAGATTGCTTTCAAATTCTTGAATCAATCAGAGAGGGCAGGGGGCATTTTTACTTGGTGAGGGTCAAGTGCAGAAAATGAAGCCATTTGGTTTTCATTCTCACAGAAATGAAGTAACATATTGACCTGTTGTCTTATTGGTTGACTTCTGAGGGATTACCCGAGGTGAAGCATAGCTAATGATAAATATAACTTAATAGTAATACAAGGAAAAACTTGCTGTAAAAATGTCAAGATTTAAGCCCAGTGCTTCACTCACTAGCTGCTAAATAGTTATTTCCCTTTTCATTTCTATTCCTTCAGAAGTGAAAGAAGCGACTAAGATGAAACATGAGAGAGGTTTGAGGATGGATGGAGCTGATGTACATTCAACTTTATTTCAACATCTTGGAACAACCTTGTTCTCAGTAGTCATTACAGAATTATTTGGTTGCCATTATGTGTAATTCTAGAATTTGATCATATGAAGATCATAATCATAATCACATTCAAGAGAACATTAATAAAGAGAGGTTGACAGCATAATATTTATTGGAAATTGAGTCCAAACCGAGATCTTCTGGTCAAATGATTACTTAGGCGGGAGTTGTGATCTGTGGTTATCTTGGCTTACGACTGTTACATTTCATAAAATGAGTAGTTAGGAACATTTTGCTGATGATGAACACTTACGCTGGAATATATATTATGGAAAACATTTTTTGCATCATAAATCAATAATGAAATTGCTTAATTCCCATTGATCTGTGGCTACATGAAAAGTGGGCCAGAGCTGGAGACATGCACATAGGAGTCTCGCGGGCTTCGATGTTTTGTGTGCTAGCAATTCATACAGAGTGGTTTCTGTGCACTAGCTGAATCCCTTTTCTGGGCTTCCTCTCTCCCTGGAAGTGTGAGATAAGCTCAAAGAAAGCACTAACTTATATAATTAAAAAAATTTTAATGTCTATTTTTGAGAGAGAGAGAGGGAGAGACAGACAGACAGAACATGAGTGGGGGTGGGGCAGAGAGAGAGGGAGACACAGAATCTGAAGCAGGCTCCAGGCTCTGAGCTGTCAGCACAGAGCCTGATGCAGGCCTCTAACTCAGGAACAGTGAGATCATGACCTGAGCTGAAGTTGGACGCTCAACTGACTGAGCCACCCAGGTGTGCCTAAACTTTTATATTTTTTAAAGATCTGAGTTCAATAAAGTCAATAGACTCCACTGAAGAAGAATAATAAATCTTAACTGAGGATCTATTAATTAATAATGAAGAATGATTAATAAACTCTCAAGTGTCAGGTTTGTGAATATTTTTAAATTACATTTGTCTTTTTGGAACATCTTATGGTGAGTAAGAAAGAGTAGTTCCTTTAATAATCTATTAATGGCATGAACGAAAACTAAAACCAGCAAAGGAAGGTTACTGCCGTGATGATGTTCCCATAGAATTCTGTTAAGAGTCAAGCAAGTTAGGGGTGCCTGGCGGCTCCGTGGGAAGAGCAGGCAACTCTGATCTCAAGGTGGTGAGCTGGAGCCCCACATTGAGTGTAGAGATTACTAAAAAAAATAAACTTCAAAAAATTAAGAGTCAAGCAAGCTAAATATTCTATGAGGCCAGAGAATGACTGAACAAAAGAAACCATAAAATCACAGTCTACCTACCCATAGACCCTAAAGACTCATTCTCCGAAAGCCACCTTGCAGGACTACAGCCAGCCTGCAGGGGGCAGAGCAGAGGCATTGGCCCCGCCTCTCACAAGTACCTGCAATGAGATTTTTTAGGTTAGTCTATACTCAGTCTTAGTTTCCACTCTTAAGTACTGGGAGGGTAGTAAAATTAAAATACTGTACAGTCAGTCCTTACTCTTTGTGGATTCTGGATTTGCAAATCCACCTACTTGGTAAAATTTGTAATTTCCAAATCAATACTCAGCTGCATGTTAGTGGTCATTTGTGGATGTGGACACTTGCTGAGTGGCAAAAAATTTAGTCTCCAGATGTGCATATTCCCAGTTGATAATGAACAAGGTGACCAGACACTCTGCCTTCTTGTTTCAGTTCTCACACCGTAAACAAATGTCCTTTTGGGGCATATTTAGTGCCACATTCTTCTTTTTTTTTTTTTTTTTCATTTTTGTGTTTTTTTGTTGATGATTTTTGCTGTTGCAAATAGCTCCCAACCATAGTGCTGAAGGGTTAGCTAATCTCAGCACAGGAAGGCTATGATGCTCTTATGAAGAAAATATGTCATTAGGCAAGTTTTATTCAGGCATGAGTTATAGTGCTATCGGCTGTGAGTTCAAGGTTAATGAATCAACAATATATATTAAGTATGGTATCTTTAAACAGAAACACACCCAGAACAAGGTTATGTATTGATTGGCTGACAAAAAATGTTGCCAGTAGAGGTTCACAGGGGACCTAACCCTGTATTTCCCCCGGGATCAGTGGTTCAATACCGTTGTATGCATTTTTTTCCCAGATTGGTGAAATCAATGAGGCATATGATAGAGATCACAAGCCTTGCATCTTTCTTTCTTTTTTTTTTTACAATCATATATAACATTGTATGAGTTTCAGGTGAAAGTCATAATGACTCAATATGTGTATATATTGCTAAATGATCACTGTAATCAGTCTAGTTAGCATTTATCAACCACAGCACGGAATTACAGATTTTTTGTGATGAGAACTTTAAGATTTACTGTCTTAGCAACTTATTTTTATTGTATTTTTTTTTAGTTTTTAAGGTTTATTTATTCTTGAGAGAGAAAGAGAGAGCACAAGTGGGGAAGGGGGTCAGAGAGAGAGGGAGACACAGAATCCAAAGCAGGCTCCAGGCTCTGAGCTGTCAGCACAGAGAACCAACTCGGGCTCGAACCTCCTCGAGATCATGACTGAGCCAAAATCCAGCGCTCAAACTGACTGAGCACCCAGGTGCCCCTGTCTTAGCAACTTTCAAATTTTTTTTTTTCACTTTATTTAGTTTTGGGACAGAGAGAGACAAGCATGAACAGGGGAGGGGCAGAGAGAGAGGAGGACACAGAATCGGAAACAGCTCCAGGCTCCGAGCCATCAGCCAGAGCCCGATGCGGGCTCGACTCATGGACCGCGAGATCGTGACCTGGCTGAAGTCGGATGCTTAACCGACTGCGCCACCCAGGCGCCCCATGTAATATTTTACCACATAGGTACACAAATAGATATATTTCTAGGTATCTCTCTATACATATCTATTTGTGTGTACATGTGTGGATTACATAATCCTTATCCATATATCCATCAGTGGACACTTAATGTTACTTAAGTTGTTTCCATGTCTTGGCTATTGTAAATAGTGCTTCTGTGAACACGGGGTTCATGCAGGTATATTTTTGACTTAGTGTTTTTGTATCTTTTGGATAAATATTCAGAAGTGGAATTGTTAGATCATATAGCAGTTCTATTTTTAATTTTTTCCAGAACCCCTATGCTATTTTCCATAGTGGCTGCACGAATTCACATTCCCAACAGTGTACAGGGTTTATTTTTCTCCACATCCTTGCCAATACTTGTTACCTCTTATCTTTTTGATAATAGACATTCTAACAGATGTGAGGTGACATCTTATTGTGGTTTTGATTTGTATTTCCCTGATGATTCGTGATGTTGAACACCTTTTCAGGTACTTGGCCATTTATATGTCTTTGGGGAAATGTTTATCCAGGCCATTTTTAAACCATATTGTTTGTGTTTTTCTTATTGATTTGTATGAGTTTTTTGTATATTTTGGATATTAACCCCTTACCTGATAAATTATTGGCAAAACTATTTTCTAGCATTCTGTAGGTTGCTTTTTACTTTTGAGAATGATTTCCTTTGCTCTGCAGGAGCTTTTTAGGTCACACTTGTTTATTTTTGCTTTTGTTGCCTTTGCTTTTGGTGTCACATTAAAAGGAAAATCATTGATAAGATTGATGCCAAGAGGCTTATTGCCTATATTTTCTTCCGGGATGTGCTGTAGTTTCAGGCATTAAGTATTTAATCCACTTTAAGTTGATTTTTGTGTATGGTATAAGATATGGATACCGTTTTGCATATGGCTCTCCAGTTTTCCAGCGCCATTTATTGAAGAGACTGTTTTTCCCCCCAGTGCATATTCGTGGCTTCTTTGTTGCAAATTAATTGACCATTTATGTGTGGGTTTATTTCTGGGCTCTTCATTCCACTGACCTGCGTGTCTGTTTTTATGCGAGTGTCATACTGTTTTGATTACTACGGCTTTGTAATATAGTTTGAAATCAGTCAGTGTGATGCCCCTAGGTTGGCTATTGGGGTCTTTTGTGGCTCCATAACAAGTTTTAGGATTGTTTTGTTTTACTTCTGTAAAAAAATGCCATTGGGATTTTAATAGGGATTGCATTGGATCCATGGATTGCTTGGGGGGTGTATGGACATTTTAAAAATGTTAATTATTCCAATCTCTTTGTGTCTTCTTGAATTTCTTTCATTTATGTCTTATGGTTTTCAGTCTGCAGGACTTTCACCTCATTGATTAAATTTATTCCTAGATATTTTTTATTCTTTTCAATGCAACTGTAAATGGGATTGTTTTTCTTAATTTCTCTTTTTGATAGTTATTACTGTATAGAAGTGCAACTGATCTTTGTATATTGATTTGTGTCTTGCACATTTGCTGAATTGGTTTGGTAGTTCTAACACCTTTTTTTTTTTAGGTTTTCTATAAGTAATATCATGTCATCTGCAAGTAGAGACTGTTTTACTTCTTTTCTGATTTGGATGCCTTATACATTTTTAATACAGGTGTTTATTTCACACCAAAAATATTTTAAAAACCTGTCTAAAAGTCTCAATTATAGTATTCTGGAGCTCCTCTTTTTTTTTTTTAATAGCTAATATTTTTTTTTATTTGGAAAATGATCATTTTTAATTGCTATTTTTTTTTTATTTTATTTTATTTTTTTTTTTTATTTTTTTTTTATGAAATTTATTGACAAATTGGTTTCCATACAACACCCAGTGCTCATCCCAAAAGGTGCCCTCCTCAATACCCATCACCCACCCTGCCCTCCCTCCCACCCCCCATCAACCCTCAGTTTGTTCTCAGTTTTTAACAGTCTCTTATGCTTTGGCTCTCTCCCACTCTAACCTCTCTTTTTTTTTTTTTTTCCTTCCCCTCCCCCATGGGTTCCTGTTAAGTTTCTCAGGATCCACATCAGAGTGAAACCATATGGTATCTGTCTTTCTCTGTATGGCTTATTTCACTTAGCATTACACTCTCCAGTTCCATCCACGTTGCTACAAAGGGCCATATTTCATTTTTTCTCATTGCCACATAGTATTCCATTGTGTATATAAACCACAATTTCTTTATCCATTCATCAGTTGATGGACATTTAGGCTCTTTCCATAATTTGGCTATTGTTGAGAGTGCTGCTATGAACATTGGGGTACAAGTGCCCCTATGCATCAGTACTCCTGTATCCCTTGGATAAATTCCTAGCAGTGCTATTGCTGGGTCATAGGGTAGGTCTATTTTTAATTTTCTGAGGAACCTCCACACTGCTTTCCAGAGCGGCTGCACCAATTTGCATTCCCACCAACAGTACAAGAGGGTTCCCGTTTCTCCACATCCTCTCCAGCATCTATAGTCTCCTGATTTGTTCATTTTGGCCACTCTGACTGGCGTGAGGTGATACCTGAGTGTGGTTTTGATTTGTATTTCCCTGATAAGGAGCGACGCTGAACATCTTTTCATGTGCCTGTTGGCCATCTGGATGTCTTCTTTAGAGAAGTGTCTATTCATGTTTTCTGCCCATTTCTTCACTGGGTTATTTGTTTTTCGGGTGTGGAGTTTGGTGAGCTCTTTATAGATTTTGGATACTAGCCCTTTGTCCGATATGTCATTTGCAAATATCTTTTCCCATTCCGTTGGTTGCCTTTTAGTTTTGTTGGTTGTTTCCTTTGCTGTGCAGAAGCTTTTTATCTTCATAAGGTCCCAGTAATTCACTTTTGCTTTTAATTCCCTTGCCTTTGGGGATGTGTCGAGTAAGAGATTGCTACGGCTGAGGTCAGAGAGATCTTTTCCTGCTTTCTCCTCTAAGGTTTTGATGGTTTCCTGTCTCACATTTAGGTCCTTTATCCATTTTGAGTTTATTTTTGTAAATGGTGTGAGAAAGTGGTCTAGTTTCAACCTTCTGCATGTTGCTGTCCAGTTCTCCCAGCACCATTTGTTAAAGAGGCTGTCTTTTTTCCATTGGATGTTCTTTCCTGCTTTGTCAAAGATGAGTTGGCCATACGTTTGTGGGTCTAGTTCTGGGGTTTCTATTCTATTCCATTGGTCTGTGTGTCTGTTTTTGTGCCAATACCATGCTGTCTTGATGATGACAGCTTTGTAGTAGAGGCTAAAGTCTGGGATTGTGATGCCTCCTGCTTTGGTCTTCTTCTTCAAAATTCCTTTGGCTATTCGGGGCCTTTTGTGGTTCCATATGAATTTTAGGATTGCTTGTTCTAATTTCGAGAAGAATGCTGGTGCAATTTTGATTGGGATTGCATTGAATGTGTAGATAGCTTTGGGTAGTATTGACATTTTGACAATATTTATTTTTCCAATCCATGAGCAGGGAATGTCTTTCCATTTCTTTAAGTCTTCTTCAATTACCTTCATAAGCTTTCTATAGTTTTCAGCATACAGATCCTTTACATCTTTGGTTAGATTTATTCCTAGGTATTTTATGCTTCTTGGTGCAATTGTGAATGGGATCAGTTTCTTTATTTGTCTTTCTGTTGCTTCATTGTTAGTGTATAAGAATGCAACTGATTTCTGGACATTGATTTTGTATCCTGCAACTTTGCTGAATTCATGTATCAGTTCTAGCAGACTTTTGGTGGAGTCTATCGGATTTTCCATGTATAATATCATGTCATCTGCAAAAAGCGAAAGCTTGACTTCATCTTTGCCAATTTGGATGCCTTTGATTTCCTTTTGTTGTCTGCTTGCTGATGCTAGAACTTCCAGCACTATGTTAAACAACAGCGGTGAGAGTGGGCATCCCTGTCGTGTTCCTGATCTCAGGGAAAAAGCTCTCAGTTTTTCCCCGTTGAGGATGATGTTAGCTGTGGGCTTTTCATAAATGGCTTTTATGATCTTTAAGTATGTTCCTTCTATCCCGACTTTCTCAAGGGTTTTTATTAAGAAAGGGTGCTGGATTTTGTCAAAGGCCTTTTCTGCATCGATTGACAGGATCATATGGTTCTTCTCTTTTTTTTTGTTAATGTGATGGATCACGTTGATTGATTTGCGAATGTTGAACCAGCCCTGCATCCCAGGAATGAATCCCACTTGATCATGGTGAATAATTCTTTTTATATGCTGTTGAATTCGATTTGCTAGTATCTTATTGAGAATTTTTGCATCCATATTCATCAGGGATATTGGCCTGTAGTTCTCTTTTTTTACTGGGTCTCTGTCTGGTTTAGGAATCAAAGTAATACTGGCTTCATAGAATGAGTCTGGAAGTTTTCCTTCCCTTTCTATTTCTTGGAATAGCTTGAGAAGGATAGGTATTATCTCTGCTTTAAACGTCTGGTAGAACTCCCCTGGGAAGCCATCTGGTCCTGGACTCTTATTTGTTGGGAGATTTTTGATAACCGATTCAATTTCTTCGCTGGTTATGGGTCTGTTCAAGCTTTCTATTTCCTCCTGATTGAGTTTTGGAAGAGTGTGGGTGTTCAGGAATGTGTCCATTTCTTCCAGGTTGTCCCATTTGTTGGCATATAATTTTTCATAGTATTCCCTGATAATTGTTTGTATCTCTGAGGGATTGGTTGTAATAATTCCATTTTCATTCATGATTTTATCTATTTGGGTCATCTCCCTTTTCTTTTTGAGAAGCCTGGCTAGAGGTTTGTCAATTTTGTTTATTTTTTCAAAAAACCAACTCTTGGTTTCGTTGATCTGCTCTACAGTTTTTTTAGATTCTATATTGTTTATTTCTGCTCTGATCTTTATTATTTCTCTTCTTCTGCTGGGTTTAGGCTGCCTTTGCTGTTCTGCTTCTAGTTCCTTTAGGTGTGCTGTTAGATTTTGTATTTGGGATTTTTCTTGTTTCTTGAGATAGGCCTGGATTGCAATGTATTTTCCTCTCAGGACTGCCTTCGCTGCGTCCCAAAGCGTTTGGATTGTTGTATTTTCATTTTCGTTTGTTTCCATGTATTTTTTGATTTCTTCTCTAATTGCCTGGTTGACCCACTCATTCGTTAGTAGGGTGTTCTTTAACCTCCACGCTTTTGGAGGTTTTCCAGACTTTTTCCTGTGGTTGATTTCAAGCTTCATAGCATTGTGGTCTGAAAGTATGCATGGTATAATTTCAATTCTTGTAAACTTATGAAGGGCTGTTTTGTGACCCAGTATATGATCTATCTTGGAGAATGTTCCATGTGCACTCGAGAAGAAAGTATATTCTGTTGCTTTGGGATGCAGAGTTCTAAATATATCTGTCAAGTCCATCTGATCCAATGTCTCATTCAGGGCCCTTGTTTCTTTATTGACTGTGTGTCTAGATGATCTATCCATTTCTGTAAGTGGGGTGTTAAAGTCCCCTGCAATTACCACATTCTTATCAATAAGGTTGCTTCTGTTTATGAGTAATTGTTTTATATACTTGGGGGCTCCGGTATTCGGCGCATAGACATTTATAATTGTTAGCTCTTCCTGATGGATAGACCCTGTAACTATTATATAATGTCCTTCTTCATCTCTTGTTACAGCCTTTAATTTAAAGTCTAGTTTGTCTGATATAAGTATGGCTACTCCAGCTTTCTTTTGGCTTCCAGTAGCATGATAAATAGTTCTCCATCCCCTCACTCTGAATCTAAAGGTGTCCTCAGGTCTAAAATGAGTCTCTTGTAGACAGCAAATAGATGGGTCTTGTTTTTTTATCCATTCTGATACCCTATGTCTTTTGGTTGGCGCATTTAATCCGTTTACATTCAGTGTTATTATAGAAAGATACGGGTTTAGAGTCATTGTGATGTCTGTATGTTTTATGCTTGTAGTGATGTCTCTGGTACTTTGTCTCACAGGGTCCCCCTTAGGATCTCTTGTAGGGCTGGTTTAGTGGTGACAAATTCCTTCAGTTTTTGTTTGTTTGGGAAGACCTTTATCTCTCCTTCTATTCTAAATGACAGACTTGCTGGATAAAGGATTCTTGGCTGCATATTTTTGCTGTCTAGCACCCTGAAAATCTCGTGCCAATTCTTTCTGGCCTGCCAAGTTTCAAAAGAGAGATCAGTCACGAGTCTTATAGGTCTCCCTTTATATGTGAGGGCACGTTTACCCCTTGCTGCTTTCAGCATTTTCTCTTTATCCTTGTATTTTGCCAGTTTCACTATGATATGTCGTGCAGAAGATCGATTCAAGTTACGTCTGAAGGGAGTTCTCTGTGCCTCTTGGATTTCAATGCCTTTTTCCTTCCCCAGTTCAGGGAAGTTCTCAGCTATTATTTCTTCAAGTACCCCTTCAGCACCTTTCCCTCTCTCTTCCTCCTCTGGAATACCAATTATGCGTATATTATTTCTTTTTAGTGTATCACTTAGTTCTCTAATTTTCCCCTCATACTCCTGGATTTTTTTATCTCTCTTTTTCTCAGCTTCCTCTTTTTCCATAACTTTATCTTCTACTTCACCTATTCTCTCCTCTGCCTCTTCCATCCGAGCTGTGGTGGTTTGCATTTTGTTTTGCATTTCATTCAAAGCGTTTTTTCAGCTCCTCGTGACTGTTCCTTAGTCCCTTGATCTCTGTAGCAAGAGATTCTCTGCTGTCCTGTATACTGTTTTCCAGCCCAGCGATTAATTTTATGACTATTATTCTAAATTCACTTTCTGTTATATTATTTAAATCCTTTTTGATCAGCTCATTAGCTGTTGTTATTTCCTGGAGATTCTTCTGAGGGGAATTCTTCCGCTTGG